>NC_090807.1:2654444-3313055 GCF_036512215.1 Solanum lycopersicum | reverse complement strand
TGATATATTTTTAAGTATTGTGCTTTACGTTTTACTTGTGATTTTTATTAAAAAATTATTTAAGAAATTCAATATTATATATAGAAATTTTTTTTTAAATTGCATATATAACTTAGTTATGCTTCTAATTATTGACATAACCGATTAACCAAATCGGAAAAACTCAAACCAAAAAGAGAAAAAACAAACTAAATCAAATTTATTTTGGTTCGAATTGGGTTACACTTCTTCAAAAACAAAAAACAAAGACCCAAACCAAATAATATAAAATCAAACCGAAAAATCGAATGCACACCCCTAAATTATACGCTCCATATATATCTATTAATAGATAAAATATTTACACAAAAATAAGTATATTGTAAATTTTTTATATAAATAGAATATAAAAAAAAAGGTGATGTAACGATTCTTATAGTTATCATAGGCCATAGCATAAAAGATTAGAGCACGTAATTACGAATCAAAATCTCGAAACTTCAAATACCTCCTCACCCACAAAAGTAGGCATTGTATCATGTCTTAACTTTTTATGTGACTCTTAGATGATATTTTAATAAAAGAATATCGTAAATTAATCAAAACCAAACTAATATTAAAGTGATGGGACAATGTAAAACTAATTTTGATTATACAAAATAAAATAATAAAAAATTTGATACTATAGTATATTAATTTAATAAAATAACCGATTAAATCGTATCATTGCATTCCTATTTTTAACTATGTTAAAATAGTCAGGGCTTATTTGATTTTTAAACAAGTTGTTTCAAGATTTATTATTTGTCACGATCCAAACCGGGTTGCGACTGGCACTCACACTTACCCTTCTATGTAAGCGAACCAACCAATCTAACCTTAACATTTCAATATAATATCAACAGAAAGTAATGCGGAAGACTTAAATTCATTAAATAAAGACCAATTCATTAACTTCTAAAATTCAACATCTATTATTCCCCAAAATCTGGAAGTCATCATCACAAGAACATCTACTTCAAATTACTAAATCTAAGAGTATTCTAAAAGCTAAAAAAAAAATACATAAGAAGTTAGTCCATGCCGGAAGTTCAAGGCATCAAGACTTGAAGAAGAAGATCCAGTCCAAGCTAGAAGCATTAGCTCACCCTGAATTTTCGATGTAGTAAGACTGGCTTGAATTACTGTTGAGTCGAAGGCGATGGCACGTTTGCTGCACTCCACAAATAAACAAGAAGAAAACATAAAAGTAGGGGTCAGTACAAAACACGGGTACTGAGTAGATATCATCGGCCAACTCAAATTAGAAATCAATATATACCAAGTAATATCATAAAATCAACTATGATACTCAACATGTAGCAACAACAAATATTATATCATTAACAATTACCGTCAAGTTCACACATGAGGACTCAAACCTCAATACCATACTCATTTGGGAATCATGTTCATTAGATTGAGTATATTAACATCTTTCAAGATTCATTATCTTTATTTCTCTTGTGTCGGTACGTGACACTCCGCTCCCTCAATATTCATTAATCCTCTTGTGTCGGTACGTGACACTCCGATCCCCTAAATCTATGTGTCGGTTCGTGACACCCGATCCCCTAAATCTATATGTCGGTTCGTGACACCCGATCTCCTAAATCTACGTGTCGGTTCGTGACACCCGATCCCCTAATACTACGTGTCGGTTCGTGACACCCGATCCCCTAATACTACGTGTCGGTTCGTGACACCCGATCCCCTAATACTACGTGTCGGTTCGTGACACCCGATCCCCTAATACTACGTGTCGGTTCGTGACACCCGATCCCCTAGTCTCCTTCCATCAATTCATCAAGCCTTCTTTCTTACCAAGACATCATCAATCCCATTATTTTAGTTCATCACGCCTTCTTTTATACCAAGGCCTCATTATTAACAAAGAGATTAGGATTTTGCAAGATTTGGGATTCAATAACTTCATCATGCTTATATAATCACAATTATATAATTACATTCATGCAAGCACACAATTAAGCACATAGCAGGGTTTACAATATTATCAATACATATGATTCTCTATTAAGAGTTTACTACGAATATCGTAAGAGAAACCATAACCTACCTTCACCGAAGAATTGCGATCAACAAGCTATCTTCTCAAAATCCTTGCTATCCCCTTCGTTTCTCTCTCTCCCTACTCGTTCTCTTTCTTTTTCTGTCTCTCTTTGTCCTTTCTTATTTTTCTTATTCCAACCCTCTTTCTTTTACCCTAATTAGTATATAATTAAGAATAAAAGATGACAATAATGCCCCACTAATTAACTTAAGGTTACCTCTTTTAACCCCCAAGTAATTAGACTTATTAACATTAATCCACTAGCTTTATAATTAAGGCAAGAATAGTCAAAAACGTCCCTTAAAACGTATCAAGAAATCCGACCCAGACTGGGATTGCGCAACCTGCGACGGCCCGTCGTGCCTGCGACGGTCCGTCCTGCAGGTCGTCGCAAGGGTCAGAGACTCAATTTTCACTGAATAATCTGTGACGGTCCGTCCTGCCATTCCGTTACGAAGTTCAGAGAGTCGATTTTCAGTACCAAATTTCAGATTTTCTAAGTGTTTTGAAACGAGACCCTGCGACGGTCCGTCGTGCCCATGACGGTCCGTCGTGGGGTCTGTCGCTTCTGCCAGTTTTTCCAGAATTGAAGTCTGCTACTCAAAACGACTAAACAGGTCGTTACATTATTCCACCCTTAATGTGTAATAAAATAACAATATATTCCTTAAATAATTATATTGTAATTTTATTCAAATTAAATTTGAAATAAACTCATTCTAAAATTAATTATCTCTTATCTCTCGTACTAAACTAATTCTAAAAATTCATATTATATCATGTATCTAAATGTTTGGTGTAAAGAACTAATTCCAATAATTTTTATTTTTTTTTGCTTAATTTAAATCTTTGCTATTTTTAAAGAACTCTCAACTCTTTCTCCTATGACTCTATTATCCTCCTTTTTGGTCAATAATTTGTTATTCAAACTTCCAAAAGCAATTTAACTAAAGTCCCAAACTCTCAATAAATTCATCAAAGTACAAAATAGACCTTAAATCTATAAAAGAAAAAAAAAATGTGTTTGTTTTCCCATCTCTCTCCTTTGATTTTGCCCAAAAATTTGCATACCAATATAGTGTCAATAATGACAAAGACATGATGTTACTTAGGTGCACCCAACTTAGCCAACTGTCCACCAAAGACCTCTTAAGTCAAAAAAAAAAAAAAAACAATCTAACATCTTGTTTGGATGTATTTCTTTTTTAACTCGAGGTTTGAAATCTGAGAGCTCAATTAAATTTAAATAATCTTTTATATTACATTGTTAATTTAATAATAAACAATTCTATTTTATAACGATTTATTTAGTGTGATCGCATCGTTATCTTGAACTCTATTTATTGATTCAATAATCATATTTAATCCACTTTTTCATAATAGTTCTATCTTATATCTTACTTTCTTGTAGTTTTATTATTTAAACTATTAATGTGTAACATTATATTATCATAAATAATAATATAATATAATATTATAAAATATAATATAATAATATAGGGAAAATGCACAAGTACACCCTCAACCTATACCCAAAATTTCAGTAACACACTTATACTATACTAAGGTTCTATTACCCCTGAACTTATTAAATAAGTATTTTTCTACCCCTTTTCAGCTTACGTGGCACTATTTAGAAAAAAAGTCAACCAGCATTGGGTCCATAAAATTTGTCACGTAGACCGAAAAAGGTAGAAAATTATTAATAAAATAAGTTCAGGGATAATAGGACCTTAGTACAGTATTAGTGTGTCTCTGAAATTTTGAACATAAGTTAAGAGATACTTGTACATTATGTCTATAATATATTATGAAATAATACGTAACGATATATTCCTATTATCACTTGACTTCTATTGAACCCTCTCTCCCTTCATTAGTTTATAATTATTCTATAGTCTCAAAAGAAACTTGTCTCTGTCTACTCATTTACTTTAATTCAAAAGGGCTTAAATTTTCTCTATTTCATTGCACTTTTGTCTTTACCCTCCCTCCCTCTCTTCTCTTTTCCCAAAAAAACTCTCTTCCTTCTCCTTTTCTCACTTCAAATCTAGGGTTTCATTTTCTCCTTCTTCTTTTTTTCATCTTTGTTGTGCTAAGATTTGTATATTAACTTTTTTTTTTTTTTTACTTAAAACTACAACTTGGGTTTGTCTTAAAACTATAAAAATATGTGATCTTTTAGTTCAAGATTCAATTTTTAGCATTTTTCACTGGCTTTTCTTACTTGGGTGTGCGTCTTTTTTCACCAGCATTCTGATTATTAGCTTTTTTCTTCAGTTCTTGAGAACCCCACTTAAGTCTTTTACTAAATTTATGTTAAAGTTTCAATCTTTTTGTGTATAGAAGCATCAAGAATCAGTTTTGGAAGTTTTTTAGTGAGTAAATGCATGGATGGAAGAGAAGGGATGGTGCTATCTGGGGGTGCTGCATATTATCTCAACAGAGGGATTAGTGGGTCTGGTTCTGGTGTTGGTGGTGGGTCTGGGGCACCTACAAGGGTAACTACCCCACCTAGTTATAAGTCCCTCTCAAACCCCAACATTTCAGTTCAGTCCAATGTAGGGGGAGGAGGTACTTTGAGTTCTACATACCAAGCTGTTGAGAACCCATCGCCTCATTTTTCTCATGGTATTAATATGAGTGTGGTATCTAGTGTTTCATCTGGTAGTGATCCAGTGAAAAAGAAGAGAGGTAGGCCAAGGAAATATGGTCCTGATGGGTCCAAAATGTCATTAGGACTGTCACCTTTGTCTTCTACTCCTTCAACTGGTTCAATCACTCCTGGGCCTAAGCGGGCCAAGGGCCGACCTCCTGGAAGTGGATGGAAGCAAAAATTAGCTCCACTTGGTATGTTTCTCAGTTGAACTTAGTTGATTATGACTTTTTTTTTAATGTGGTGTAAATCATATGAAATGAGCTTAAATGAAGTAGTGGGGATTCACATAGCCGACTCCACCTTGTTTGGTACCGAGGCATAGTTGTTGTTGGTGTGTCTGATACTCGAAATAAATGCATTTTTGGAGGATCCAACACGGGCGTGACAGCATTTGTAGAGAGTCTGAGCAACATAGCTGATGAGATGTTCTGTCTCATGTTATCTAGGTGATAATTTTCTGGGTTGTTGTGCATTATTATGTGAAAGATTGTCTTGGTTTATTGATGACAATCTCACTACCTCCTCAGTAATTTGAGTAATTAGGATTTTGGACTCTATGATATACTTATTTGTCTATACTACATCATAAGATATAGAACTTTTGCTTATGAAACCGGTGATATACTTTCATATTCTATGTTTGTGTTCTTCATAATTACCTAGGTAGGAGTAAAGTCTTTGTGCACCTATCCTCCCAAGACCTCACTTTGTGGGATTACACCGACTATGTTATTGTTGGTGGTGCCTCTTCTAGTGAGAATCAAGGCTTGCAGCCGGGGGGTGAACCTACGTTGTAGGTTCCGAGTCTCGAGCACCCATTAATCTCGACACCTAACTTGTAAAGCTAAACAGAAAATATATTTAAAAACTAATATATGGAAAGATTGGTTACCCATAAACAATAAAGCGTGATAGGCGCATTGGTTTTGAAGTTGAATTTTCGGCGCCTAACATGTTAGAAATTCAAATCTCGGTTGAACTTTTTTCCTTAAGGGAAGGCTTGTTACTACTACTTCATATAGTACTGAACATTTTTCTCTTGTTTTTTCTTTCTTATCAATCTTGGCCCTTCTTTTGGTAACATCTCAATCTTAACCTTTTGTTTAGTTTATTTTTTCCATTTTGAAGTCTCCAATATCTCATTTATTAAAACTAAAGCTTAAGCTTTATAAGACTTTTAAGAGTGTAAATACTTGTAATTGCAAGCATGCATGATATGATACAATTATTTAATATCTTCATAGTATGAAAAGTCATTGAGAGTCGTACTGACTAAAAGACCTTTTTTTTTCCCCTAAAAAGTATTATTAATATTAATCGTACTTTGCTCAGTCATTTGAGACTAGATATCTTATTTGTAAAAATAAGATTCTTTTTATTTTCACGTTAATTAAAATATTATGCATTTTATTAAATAGTGAGCACCCATGATCTGAAAATCCTGGATTCACCACTGTCGCAGCCTGAATATTGTTTACAATTAAAAAAGGGAATATAATCTTATAAGGAAAATCCAAACTCTGCTTTACTCCTATGGTAACATGTAACATCCTTGCAGTACAAATTTCTTTTGTTGTATTTCTTGGGATGGTGACACTTGAATGATGCTTTCTGCCACTTGTAAGGTCTTAATGCTATTTGACTTTCACAGTCGACCCCCTTCTTTTATAAAGGTTAATTTGTCTTTTTGTTGTGATTATCTTTTATGCTGGGATGTTGGTGGGGTAATGGTTCTCACTAAATTGATAATTTTCGACTTGGATGGTTAAGTTTTCCAATTCTAGTAATTCACAAGATGGACCAATAATTGAGTTTAGTTCTGAAGATTGAATTGCTCACTGCAGGTGAATGGATGAATACTTCAGCAGGATTGGCTTTTACCCCTCATGTTATAAACATCAGCGTAGGAGAGGTAACGTCCTCCCTCGTCTTACTTGTAATTTGCTCGGACTCTCCAAAAATGCTGCTACACCCATGTCAGATTCTTAAAAAAGATACAGTTCTTTTGATGATTCGATCATAACAGTTTTGCTTGTATAATGTGTTCTTGCACATGCTTCAAAGATGGTTTTGCAGCCATCTGGTTAAGTAGTGTTATCTGTTTTACTTTGTTGATTTGTACATTTGAAATCATGCTATCATATATTACCAAATCAGGCACATGGGTGAATGAGAATTTACTTATTACTATCTGATGCTAGATTTGATTTGTATCTTTCTGTTTTGCTGTCATACGTTCTTGCTACCATGCTTCAAATTATTTTTTTATCTGTTAAGCCGAGGGTCTATTGGAATAGCCTCTCTACCCCACGACGGTAGGGGTAAGGTCGGCATACATCCTACCCTTCCAGGCCCCACTTGTGGGATTACACTGGGTATGTTGTTGTTTATTACCATGTGCATCACATGAAAAATTGAAGTGCTTTGTATGATTTCTTATAAGATTATGGCTCCTCCATTCTCACTTGATATTGTTCGAAAGACTCTTCCTTAGAAGTTTCTCAGAGGAGAGAGTTCTTAAGCAGAAATGGGATTATATGATAGCAGTTGATAAGCATACCCGCGCCATCAAAGTTTTATATTAGCCAAAACTTCTTCAGTTCGTTTTACTGATTTTGAAAACATGCTTCCTACATCCTATATTATTTTGTATTATGCTTAATGCGCTTACTGGTGTTCCGTGTTCCCTATATGCAATATGCATGACATAGTACCTTAACGTCTGTAGGATGTTGCTGCAAAATTACTGGCGTTTGCAGAACAGAGGCCTAGGGCTTTATGTGTCTTATCAGCTAGTGGGTCACTTTCTGCAGTAACATTACGGCCTCCTACAAGCTCTGGTTCGACTGTCACCTATGAGGTTAGAGTTCTACAACTTTGTTCTTCTGAAATGTCAAGTGTTTCCTGCGACTCATTTTATCGTCTGCACAACAGTAATAATTCTTCGAGCTTGTTAAGCACAAGCAGTGCAATATGATTTCATGATTCTGTTGCTACTTGATCTTTACTGTTTGATTTGATGTCAATCGTTTAATGAACATGCTCTTTTATTTTTTGAGTATGTTATTGGATTTTATAAAGGTGAATTTGAAATATTTTAGTTGTTCAGAGTCCACCATGTACATTCTATATAGTTTTGATGTCGAGTGAACTTTTGCATAGTTATGTAACACTGGAATTCTTACCCTAATATTTTGATCAGTGTATGATAAGATTTGGCCCTAAATCAGAGTTTCTTGAACTCTCTCTTTTCCTCAGCATGATTGGTGGAATAGTGTTAGGAATGGAAGCAAGAACAAATGCTGTTCTGCACCGAAGAAGAGTCTTGAAGGCTGATATAGGTGTTATATCAACCCGACCTCCAGGTTTAGAGGTTAGAGGATTTCAAAGTTGAAATCTTGACGTTTATTTAGAGCGTTTCTCCTCCTTGGTACTCCTTCACAACACTGCTATATGCAACAACATCATCACCAAGGATAGCATAGGTCTGATCCTGCTGCAGTGATTAATGAGGGAAGAGCATAATGGCTAAGAAGAATAGAACAACCTTGTTTGCCCCTCATAGTTTGTTTTGCGTGATAAGCTAGAACTGCATTGTAGTGACTAGTGAGGTGCTGTTCTGATTTGGTCTTTTTTTTTTTCTGATGTCTTCAAACATCTTGTACAGATTTAAGTGCCCGCGATTGTTAATGTCCCATTAGTTATGGTGGATCTCAACCCAAAATTCTGGGTTGATAATATTTTACTAATTTACTCAACACATACCATAGTAAGAGCATGACTTTAAAGTTCATGTCAAAGCTGTATCCAACTAATATTATGTGTTTTAGCCAAACAGAAACATGACAGACCTCCTAAGATCATGCTTTCAAACACAATTGCTTCTTCGGATCACATATGTTATAATGCTTCCATTAACTTACAAAGTCGTTAACTTAAAGCATTCAGTTTTCAATTTTTCACAATTTACTACTTTAAATTAGTGATTTTGCATTATGTTCAGATAAAATCAGCTGATGTGTTATATTCTTCTTAAAATGATTAAAAACCTATGGGCAAGGTTTATTTCTCTTGATAAACCACCCCTAGTTCTTTAATGCTTCAAATTGAATTTACTTTTAAAATTTTGACAACCGAGAAATCCTTGGTTGGTTCACTGTACAAAATTTGGTGGATATTGGAGATGCTCTTCTACGTTTCTCCACTTAAATACTTGATTTTTGTTCGTGGCAGAATTCTAATTCGTAATGCACGTTTAACTCACACTTTATAAGTTGTGCTAAGCCTATTAACCATATGGAATTGGATTTTGAATGCCTAATAGTCTATTCATCCTACAATTCTTAAGGTTGATGTTGAGCATGCAGTCAAACTCAACAAGAATATCGTGTTGATCATATAAAACAAAACTAACAAGAATTGAAGAAGTTATTTTTAAAGTTCAATTTGTAGTCCCACAATTTTTCCTTTATTTCCATGCTAGAACTGGTATGTACATGTAAATGTATACATGCTTTCCCTTGTATATTCAGAAGTGATTCTTGTTGTCTTAACATTGATCATGTAGGCGAATGTTGATGTCAGCTGAAAAATGTATTTAGCTACTATTTTCTTCTTAACTCTAGAATTGTTCTTGTTACCTTTTGTCAGTGCTCTGGTCGTTTATCATTTCGTTGGGAGTCTTCTGCCCCCCTATAGAGTGAAACTTGTGGTTTGACTAAACTGAGATTCAAAAGTTTCATCATGTTGTGCAGGGTCGTTTTGAGATACTTTGCTTGTCTGGATCGTACTTGGTCGCTGAAAGTGGAGGTCCACGTGATCGCACCGGTGGTATAAGTATATCAGTTAGCAGCCCTGATGGGCATGTACTCGGGGGTGCTGTTGGTGGTAGGCTCATTGCAACCAGCCCTGTACAGGTAGTGAAGTTGCTGTTGTTATAATGAACTTGCACTTGTCATATTTAATATCGACGAGTCTCTTACCTTCTACCTTTGAGGTGGAGATCAGAAGTACTCCTTCCATTTCAATTTTGTCTTAATTTGCTCTTTGACTACCCCTGAATTCAAACTTCCCACATGGCATTGTAAGGCCACAAGATTAAAGAGCATTTTGGTATGTTTACATATCTTTAGTTTATGACCACAAGAATCATTACTTGCACTCCTTGACAAGTAAAAACCAAACAAAGAAATTAAAACGGAGGGAGTATCTACATGACGAGCAAATAATTTAATTTTGTTTGCAGGTGGTTGTGTGCAGCTTTGTATATGGTCCCAAGGTAAAGAGCAAACCAGAAACTAGTACCAAAGGCAGTGAGGAAGAATCTGCTGAAAAGCCATCTATACCGATTAAGGCTACTCTGAGTCAAGATCCAACTTCAAATCCAGCAACTGGCGTTTGGCCTCCGATTTCAAGGCCTGAACTAAGAAATTCCCAGCCCGAGATTGACCTGACACGTGGATGATTATTTATGATTTGCTTCAATGGGCACATGAAGACAGAGGTTGTATATATGTGCTGTTGTTGTAAATGAAACGCGGCAGGAGAGATCAACTCGAGCCATTTAACTAGCTCTGCCCATCTAGTAGAATGATGGTTTTGGCTAACACACAATGTAACAAAAGTATCCTCTTTTTTAGGTTCTTTAAAGTAGCAAAATGGTGTAGAAGATGGTGTTGGTGGAAGTTAGATTGTAATATTTCTGTTTTTTTATGCTGTGGACCATATGTTATTTTAGAAAAATTGATGAATGAGCTTTTTGCCTCATTTTTTGTCACTACATCTTTCTGGTGTACTAATTGGCAAAGCAAGAAAAACTTTGAGATTTTCTTTGATATATTCTCTCAATTCTGTTTGAGCAATTTTTGCCTCAAGATTCTTGCCAGGAAAGATGTTATATTTACTTGTATTTGCTCATCTATGTCATCCGAACTCTTCAAAAATGCTTCTAGGTGCGTGTTGGATCTTTCAAAAGTAGCGATTTTTTTTAATCAGTTCACACTAAATGTGAATTAAGACCTTATAAGTGGGACAGCAGTGAAATATGCAGCTCATATCTTTTAAAATTGTAGTTATATCCATGTTGGATCTTCTAAAAAATGCATAGCTTCTGAAGGATTCGATGCTATGTAATGACATATTAACATCAATTTCATAGAAATTTTATCTTATTCTTTTTTGTAATGATAACCAGATTGAGATTCATGTATCCAAAATCTTAAGAAAAACAATAAAGCATATTTAATATAATGATACATGTATAAATCATAATAAGGAAAAAGATTGTAGGAATGAGTTTTATTATACATATAGATGTAGCAGGCCATCCAATGCTCAAGTACAACAAAAAACAACTACGCCTCAGTTCCCAACAAATAGAGATTGGCGATATGAATCCTCACTAGGACCTCAACAATCTACAACATACTATCTGTCCTAGCAGGCAGTCGGCGGAAGAAGTTGACAGGCACAGAAGGTAGCCTATGGCGAAATCTTGGATGTCTCATCATGTAAATGCCTATCAGGGCAGCAATTACCTGAAATGGTGTCACATACATGGCCAGAGCAGCAACAAGGCAAAATGTGACAAACAGGGCTGTGGCACGGGGATCACGCCAGCTCAGCAGTGACTGGAGGCGCTCGCCTTGTGTTGCAACGTCACCAACAACTGTTTGAATCCGTCCTGCCACGCTCCTTAGACGATCATACCTCATTCTCACAAGTTCAGGGCTGCGACTAGTTGGGAATGTGTCAAACTCTTCGTCTAGCTCATCGGGATGCACTGACTCAGCTTGTGATAACTTTGTGTTCATGTGAGGAGGGTACCTAGGCCGGTAACGGTAATTCCACACTCCTATTAGAAACATGTAAAGGAAAACAGTTGGTAAAATAAGCTCAGGAAATGAGACGAGCATAAGGAAGAGAACGTGCACAAGGACTGTTGTGATCGGGTTCTTCCACATGCAGATATCTCCGAACCATTTGCCTGCTGCAAATAATCCCGTGAAAATTGACATCAGGCGGAAAAAATTTGCCTTGCTACGTCTCATGCTCCATAGGTGTGAGTCTACATCAGACATGTACTCAACCACCTCCTTCCTCAAAGGGGGTTCTGCTCGTCCCAGCCGCATTGCCACTATGTTGACTGCTTGGTGTCTTAGCATGTCAAGTTGCATCACAGTGAAAGGCCTTACATAATGCATTTTTGGCAAAAGAGGACACGAGTATTTGTACAGCATGTTAGCAAATGATGTGCACGTAAAACGTATTGCCAAATGCAGCTCTCCCATCTTCTTAACACCAGTAGGATGAAGGACCAGCAACGGATATGAATGTGTGTAAACTCTGCCTGTTTCAAGTGTTGAGATACGAATTCTTACCTTTCCGACCTTTAGGTCTTTGGTACCGTTTGAACCTTTTTCTCCGAGTTGAGTGTTGTCGAACACACCAACTGTGAGAACTGTAGCTGGATCAAAAACCTCCCAAGTGTACTGCTCATTGTACTTTGGGCAGAGGTTATCAACAATTGTTCGAGTTCGAATCCATTTATGACCATACTTTGCTACACAGTATGTATCTGATGTCCCCTTTCCATCTCGTGTTTTCATAGGATGAAGTCCCACAGCATTTAAGACTCCAAGTTCAAGAACCCCAATTGGTGGCCTCCATAGTTGCTTTGCAGTTGGGCGAAGATCACTACTGTAATGAGTGGATTCGTCAAGGACATGATAGCCTCCATCAAGACAGACTCGAAGATGAAGTCTGCTTGAGAATTTCTCCTTCTTAAGTTGATCAATATCCACCACCACAGGCTTTTCCAGATTAAACCAACGAGAATGGATCATTCTATCGTCAGCACGCTTCTCAACCATGCTTAAAGGGATGATGACCCTACCAATGATCTCGTCTTTCCCTGGAGCCACACGATCCTCTACTGTGAGGACAAGGTTGTCTTCAAATGGCTCTGCAGCAACAAACAAGAGATCTTCATTCCAAAGAGGATTGAATGTTCGAGCCTGAACTGGCTTAGTTTTCAAAACTTGGTTTCCTATTTGAGCTTTCACATAAGTGTCAGGGAAACGAGTTTTGTCCGTTGGCACCAAGTCTTGTGCCTCGACAACATTAACACGGACATACCACAACCGGGGTGCATGATAGACTTTTGAACGTATAAGGGTGGATGCAACTGTGTCAACGGATAGAGCTGCATCAGAATGCCATGCATCAGGATATGCTTCGTCTGCTTGTGTACCTATCCAGACAGCAAGCATGAGCTCCCCCTTTATCTTCTCTCCTTTCTTATCTGCAAGCCGGTACCACTCTGGAGCTAGAGGACTATCTGGTGGCACACGCATGGGGACTTCATTGAGGTCAAATCTGCACAGGCCTACGAAATCATCTTTGACAAGATCCTTGTCTTTAACAACAACTTCAAGCACGGATGCCTGCATCCTCTCCCGAGAAAAGGCAAATACTACATTCCACATAGGATTTTGATTTTTCTCAATGTGCTTTGTAATTCCTTTGTAATTCCCAATTCTGACTTCAACATAAGGATCCACGCTCCCAGTAATATCCATCGCAGGGAGCTCACGAGCCTTAACAACTCTAACAAAAAGGAAGTGCATCTTCTCAACAAGATCATAAGTACAACCAGACATCCTGTCTGTACGAATAACACGACCACCCACAACTCGACCCCCTCCAAGGAATGGGCTTGTTTCCTTAAGTGCATAATCAACGGGTTGTGCCATTGTGGCAGAATGCATCCTAACGAGCTGTGGTGGAGGCTGTGGTTCTGGAACCTTCATTTCCTCAGGTATGTATCTTGCTCCTTGATGAGGCACAGGAACAGCAGGAGCTTGTTGTTGCTGCTGTGGGTGATTTGGATTAGGAAGATGATGGAAGGTGTGTCTCACTTCAGATCTAGGAATTTTCGGAGCTGGAGTTTGAGCTGAATGGATGTGAACCTGAGTATCATTGACTGTGGAAATAGGCGTAGAGGACTTTATGGATGGATCGTCAATAACATACACTTTAAGACCAAGCTCTCCCCTCACACGTGAGAAGATACTGCGCTTCTCAAGAGGATAATGCAAGACAACAGCATCAGAATAAGGTACAAAGGAAGTCCCGTTGATAGTAATCTTTCCAAGAAAGGACCTGGACTGAGAAGCTCGAATATTGTTATAGACGTAGGCATCAAGAGTGAGCATATGGATGTTGGAAGGGTCCGAGATGTTGAAGTAGAATGTTTCATTCCACACAGGACTCAGATCTTTTTCCTTGATGGTAGTGCGGAACCTCTGACCATCGAAGTAAAGTTCCACAAAAGAACTCGAAGAACCTTGACCATCTTTCGGCAAAAGGTTATGTGCACCAACAACTTCAACACCTAGCTTCAGATTGTTTAAGATCATCTTCGGAGATTATCGTTAAGAATGTGTCGAACCAACAGAAACTAAAGATGGGCAGCAGTACCTGAGAGATATTGAGCAAAAAAAAAATTACTCTATCTCCGGAGGGTGAGGCAGATAAAACATTTAAATTGGAAGAGAACCATTCGGCGAAAAATGTACCACATTAAAATGAAATCAGACAGGGTGATCATTCAGTGATCAAATCTAAAGACAACATCTTAGGCACCCAGACTTAATGCACATCTTAATATTAAGATGTTTATTCAAATTCAGATGTCTTATTCTTAATGGAAACAAAGGAGGCCTACAATATCCAATTCATACAATCCAAAAAGAAAAAAAAACAGCTTATTCGACTCATTAAGCAACAAATGCGATGGAACTGATCGTACTTAATCAGCCAATAACCATAAACAAGTTTCGGTGAAGTAACTTATGATGTGATAGGAGAGCAAATCGATTCTAAAAATCGGAAAACAATGTACTTTTCATATTTCTTATCGAGGTAATTGTTAAGTACTATCGATGTCAGGAGGAATTTAACTATGAATTTTCATAGGCATAATCAGACAAAAATATGTTCTTCAATTTAAAAAAAAAAAATTTAAACGATCTGGTACAGATTACAAGAACCTTATCAGTCAACGATATCACAAGATGATCAAACTTATGAGATAAGTTCACACAAGATGGAAAAACCAATGAAAGTATGCTAGAAAATGATCCTCGAGTAAAGATGGATTTTGGATGCAAAAGAAGCACCACTAAACAAGAATAACCTATAACATCGTTAGACACAATAAACAAGCACCATTGAACCATAACACAAAAAAGAGACGAGAACAACAGCTACTCCTCAGTCCCATACAAGTTGAGATCGGCTATACGAATCCATACTATTACATTTAAGCTCAACTCATGTCACGTCATAAACTAAATAAGACCATTAAAAGAAAGGAAATTCAAAAAGAAGCTTCAAGTATAACCTAGTCCAGGAAAACAACCATATTTTCAACATCCGCATTTCCACATCCTATAATAAAATCACAAATGGTAAAAACATAATGTTGAAAACTTACCAAAAGCAGAAGAATTTGCACTTCTCTAACTCAAAGACAGATCTGCAAAATGCAAAGCTTAGTTAGTACTTAACAGTCTTCGAATAACTTCAAACAATCTGATCATTGTGGAAATCATTAACAAATCTAAGTCAAAGATACTTCCAACGAGTAATCCAATTTTAAAATAAAGATCATTAACAAATCTAAGTCAAAGATACTTCCAACGAGTAATCCAATTTTAAAATAAAGAAGAATTAACTTAAACAGTCGCTCATACAACCACTTAAACTAGAAATAGCCGACTAATGTATAATATGTATACAACGATACTTAATTTATGTATACCGGCTAAAAAGAATGAACAGTAAATCTAACCAACTATTTGTGCAAAACTTTCTAAAATAAAAGACGTTTGAATTACCAACATGGTGAAAATAATCATGCAGACTCTACCTGAAAAGAACATTTTCAAAACCTGCATGCTACCACAGGAAAATCAACAATAACAACGACATATCCAATGTGATCCCATAAGAGGTGGTTTGGGGAGGTTAGAGTAGAGCGTACGCATACCTTACCTCTACCTTACGGAGAAAAAGAGATTTTTTTTTCCGAAGGACCCTCAGCCACAGAAAAATAAAGTCAAGTATATTTAAACAGCTGATTTGCCAGTATCTATCAATAAGGCCTACCAATAAAAAAAAGTATGGTCCCTTTACTCAAAAACTCACTTAACAAAACCAGCAACTAGAAAAGATCTAATTACTCATCAAACAATCCACAGAATCATTCTATTTGCATACTCTCACCTTCTTTTTTAGTGACACTTTTCATCTAAAAAACTAAAGATATATGAATAATTAATTATAAAACTCAAAAGATGCAGTGTGAAACTAAATTGAGATTAATAAAATAAAAAAGGTCAACTATCTTTGAATACCATGTGCTAGTCAGCCAAGTGTGGAGATCTACAAACTTAATAATATAAAACTAAAGAAAAAAATAGAAAAAATTCATAAAGCATGCTTGAAGTTAAAGTTCCTTAAAAATAGCTAAAGACACATGGAGTTGTCATATTCAACTAAAAATCTAACCATAAGCCACTAAAATACATAAAGTTCATTGATCTTGACAAAAAAGTGAAAAGGGAAAAAGTGGTCATTATCCATGTAACTAAATTACAAAAAGGAAGGCCATAACACTTTGATGCAAACAAAAAGACTCCAACTTTAGGATCAATTCAAAGTGGTGAAACAAAATGATACAATAATTACATTTCAAGATTTCAACTTTTGGTCAAAAACAGAAGATCTTTGATATTATTAGTCAAATATAAATATATAAATACAAATAACAAAAAAAAAAAGTAAACTTGAGGGAAAATGAGACATCTAAGTTCTTGAGCTTGAAAATTCATGTATTTGTGGGGAATGAAGTGAGTTTTTCTTGAGCTAAAATTTAGCATAAACAATTACTCTCTTTCTTTTGGCATCACAAATCATGAAACAAAAAAAAACAAATTCTGAAATTCTTAGCTAAGCCTGAATATAAGCTCGCGTTTGACCATAGATTTTTCTGAGTAGCTTTAAAAAATTTATCTTCTTTGACCATGAAACTTGATCAGATTCTGAAAATATGATATTTTAATATTTTAATTACAAAATCTGGCCAAGACTAGTTTATGGGACAATCTTTTAAAAAATTCAAGTAAAATGTACCTTCAAACACAAACTCAAAAGCATATTTTCAAGTAAAACATATGTCCAAACACAACACAAACTCAAATTTTCAAGTTTCAACAAACAGGAGCTAAGAAAAGCACCAAACTTTAAGAAGGATGAATTATAAAGATCTTTTTTTCTTTTATATCACAATTCATGAAACTAAAAAAAAATAATCTGGGTTTTTGAGCTAGTACCTGAATATTAAGAAAAGCAACAAACTTGATGAAGAAAAAAAATGATATATGAGCTTTTGAAACAAATGAAAAGGGAATTTAACTAAAACAAACATCCAATTTCTTGATCTTCCACTTTAAAATCCTTGCATTTTTTTAGGGTACTACAAGTGAGCTTTTCTTGAAAAACAAATATAATTAGCATAATAAACTAAATCTTCATTTGGCATTACAACACAAGAAACTCAAAAAAAAGCAAATTCAGGGCAACACTATAATTTTTACTTTTTCACATGTCTAAACCACAAGATTAAAACACATTTTGATACATTTCTATTACTTTGATAAACACAAAATCAGACAAACAAATTCAGAACTCATAAAATTCTAATTTCTTGAGCTTGTGCTTCAAAATTCTTGCATTTTGAAGCAAACCAAGTTAAGTTTTCATCTTTGAAACAAATATTAGAACAAAAAAGTAATATTTTTGTTTTTTGAACATCACAAGTTATGAAACACAAAAAAGAAACAAACTTTAAAGCATCAAGAAGAAAAAAAGAGAAAAATAAAACATACCCTTTTCTTTAGAAAGCTTAAATCTTGAGATTTCACCAACATTACAAATTTTCAAAAGAGAAAATCAAGAATGTATTTATGAAACTTCTTTTTTTTCTTTTTTTGGCATTGATGTGTACATTATTGTTGTGTGTATATATAGATTTGTGTCCAATACAAGAATTTAATGGAAGGGTAAGGGACTCATGTGATTCAAAAAAATTTCTTTTTAACAAAAAGAAATTAATAATTCTATCTCAACTTACATGATATTTTTCATTTTTCGAAACACCATTGAAATATGATCGGAGATTTATCTATATAGATGCTTGATTTATTTTAAAATGAAATTCATAAATGTGTAAACTATGTAAAGTAATAAAAGTCATATTTTTTTCGTCTAATAATAATTGTTCATGATATTATTGTCCAACAATATTTGTTCTAATTAGAAAATTGTGTCTATTTTATCGTTATTATTAAATATTATTTATTATGTAACATATTTTTCAAAGCATTGAATTTAATAAAGTCTAAGGATAAAATATAAGTAATATTATTACTACTCGTGGACGGATCCACGTGGAGTCCAGGGTATTCATCCGAACACCCTCGACAAAAAAATACCATATATATATATATAAGGAAATTTTCTATATTTCTGTAGATTCATATATTTTGAATTCCCATAATAACAAATAAAAATATATGGTTCAATGGTAAGACCCCTAAATATTAAGCTACATGTCCCAGGTTTGAATCCCTACAGTAACATTTATTTATTTTCTTTTATAGGTTCAGTTTATTTTTGTTTTTTAAAAAAATCAGTCTTGTTTTTCAAATATTTTTTATTTTAAAAACGTGTCAAAAGTGTGGTTTTAAACCCAAAGAAATTCAAAGGGCCCATTTCGAAAGACTTATTTACACGTTTATATTTTTATTTTTCGAACCTCCTGAATGAAAATCCTGGGTCCGTTACTGTTCCTACTCCATCCGTTTAGAAAAAAAATGGTCTAGTTTGACATGAAACGGAGTTAAAAAAAAAGAAATTTTTTAAATTTTATGGTTCTAAATTAAAGTTATGTTTAATGTACCAAGATGTCTTTTAATATTGTGGCCTTAAACATGTTACGTGAAAGTTGAAGTTAAAGTGTTGTAATAAGAGGAAAATGGTCATTCTTTTTTTAAACAGACTAAAAAGAAAACTAGGTCATTCTTTTTTAAACAAAAAGTTAAGGAATATGTCGAGTGAATAGTAAATAATTATTGTTGGACATATAAAATAATAATTAACAATTTAAAAGTTATATAATAAATAGATTTATTTAATTTCAAAATCTTAAAATAAGACGGAGGAAGTATATCTTTGCACATTTTCAATCTCTATCAAATATTTAACAATTTTAATCAATAAGTTTCCATTGTAACTACTTCAAAGGACAAATAGTTTTTAAACCATAAACATCAAGAAAAAAAATCTAATTAAGTCCTATGGATTGTAAACTAAATCATAGACCAAACATAGAAAAAAATTAGAAATAAGAATGTTGCACCCTAGTCTAGATTAAGACAAAAAAAATACTAACTTAAACTATAAAATTATATAATACCTATAATTATGAGTTTTTGCGAAATTATTTTCTTTTTTAGCGTTTTCATTAAATCTAACAAACTCATTTCGTTTAGTAGAATTTTCACTTTTGTAAAACTATTAAAAACTAAAATTGTTGAGAGCATACTTTTAGACGATTATTTTGAACTTATATCAAACATAAGAAATCATTTTAGTGATTTTCTATAAACGGATAAAAAGATGAATTTTATATAGCTAATATCGAGATCAAATTGACACACCACTAAAGAATGTAACGTAGTTATTCTTTCTTTAATTAAAAATCTCAAATTTAAATTTTAATTTTCAATATAGTAAAAATTCTTGATAAAAATATTTTTTTTACATAAAGCTCTATTTGATATAAATCTAAATATATGTTGATTCCAATACTGATATCAAACAGAAAATGAAAAATACAATGGAAGTGACACCATTTTCGAGGGTTAAAAAGGTCCACAAGTAATTTATAGGTTTAATTTGATGTCACGTGTCAAATGAATCAGTATATCAATTAAAATTAAAACGCCAATAAAATTTAATCCTATATCAAAATGAAAAATTAAATCAAAGGTTAATAAAATATATACTAAAATTTTACGAAGAAATCAATGATAATTCGTTAATCCAAGGCCACAAATTATTCTACAAAAATATCGAAACGCTCAAATATTTTTCTACAAATTCTAAAAATCAAGAGTGAGATTCAAAATCGAGTTTCAATTTTTTAAATTCAAAAGTACAAATATAAAATTTATTATCTACTAATAGAGCTTACAAAATCCTTTCATTGATAATAGGAAGTAATGGTCCTAATAATGGATATCTACATGGTCCCAAACTTCCCATGCCTTTAATTTTGGCATTTTTTAATTTTTAGATTTTTCGTTCGATATCTGATATCAATATTAGAATTTAACTAAGTTTTAATTCGCATTGAAAATTTTTATATTAAAAGATGAAATTCTTTTTAACAAAGATAATTACATATTTAAAAGAAATAAAAAACGAGATTTTTAATTAAAGAATAAATATTTACGATATAACTCCACCGTGACATTTATTTTTAAATAAAAATATGAAAAGTCCCCATCACCAATTATATCTTTTTATGTTGGGCATTGTGATGAAATATGGAGTTTGATAATTGGAAGGATATATCATAAAGGGGCTTAGGAATTGACAATTTTAAAATGCCAATACTATCTTATTAAATGTACTTTTAGATTAACATTAAAGGCCTGTTACATGGTCCCACATTTACACATTTATCGAGGCATCTTCTATTTCGTAGCTCACTGATTCGACTAATCTAAATTCATGTCGATGAGATTTATAATATGGTTATTTAATTTATCACAAAATTATGTCGTGATTATATCTGTAAAACTATAAATAGTATTATAATCTTATGTTCTATATAAATGGATCGATCTTAGCTAATATAAATAAGGAACATAAAATAAATACAATTTCAAATTTTTTTTATCGAGATTAGTATTCACGTTGTGGTAACGAAATGAAACTTATTGCTTATTAAAATTGTATTCAATTCAAGATTTGAATTCGGGAATTCAAATGAAGGATGCATAATATGAACTGGTCCTGATAATGAAACAACCTTTCTAGATACATCGTTATTTATCTAGATTGTACGCATTCTTAGTTTTGAATATGAGATATCAAATCAAGAATGAAGAAATCTTATATATCTCATCATAATAAAAAATACGATTCAGTCCTCAGAAAAAAACAACCAACTTCTAAGTGCAACATTGCTTATCAAGATTGTATTAATTCTTAAATTTGAGTTTGAGACATCAAATGAAGGATTAAAAAAAATCTTGCATTCAATGTAGTTATGATATACTTTCTTAATTTATGTTACTTTTAGCACATATATAATTAAGTAAATTATATATGTTGAAAGGAAAAAAAAGAGAATTGAGATAAATTATATATTTTATGCCTTCAACGTTTTAACAAGAAGTACTAGTGGTCTAGTGGTAGAATAGTACCTTGCCACGGTATAGACTCAGGTTCGATTTCTGGTTGGTGTATTTTTTTTTGAGTGTAATAGATAAATCATCAATCGATTCAATCTGGCTCCGCCCTTGGCTTAAACTTTTTAAGATACTATTCCCTCCGTTTTAAAAAGGATGACCTATTTGATTTGAAACGGAGTTGAAGAAAAAAAAGAAAACTTTTTAATCTTGTGGTTCTAAATTAAAGTTATGTCAAATGTACCAAAATATCCTTTAATCTTGTGGCCTTAAACATGTCACGTGAAAAGTTAAAGTTAAAGTGTTACGAAAAAAGGAAAGGGGTCATTCTTTTTTAAACAGACTAAAGAGGAAATAGAATCAGTCTTTTTGAAACGGAGAAAGTGTAATTTATAGATTAGTCTTTTTAACTTATTTGCGTGCTTATTTTTTTTTTTTGTAGTTTGATTTTCTTTATTGAATTTCCTCAATTGCATTTGAGTCTGTCTTTGACATTCACGTAAATTCTAGTTTGGCTTCATAAAACTTTTTATGTACATTATAATTTATAAAGGGAATCACAAAAACACTCCTAAACGTAGTGCAAATTATTAGGTTTATACCTGAACCTTAAAAGTGTTTCTCTACTTGACTAACTAAACTTAGATACACCCCCGATATACTCTTGATATGCAACATGTCATAGTAAGTGGTCTCAAACTCTTGTAGGAACATGAAGTTCTTAATAAAAATCAAAAGAAGTGTTGAAAACACCCCTTAACTTGACGAGAACTTAGGGGTATATGTCACTAATTTTGCAAGAACGGGGGTGTATTTAGCTTCAATTAGTCAAGTAAAGGGATGTTTTAAGTCTTCAATAGTTTAAGGATGAAACTAATAATCTGCGTCAAAGTTAGGGATATTTTTAATATTTCTCTTTAATTTATATGTTGAATCTTTGTAAACTTATTTGTGTGCCTATTTTTTTTGTAGTTTGATTTCCTTTATCGAAACCCTTCGATCTTGTCTGATTTTGCCATTGACATTCACGTAAATTCTAGCTTGGCTTCGTAAATCTTTTTGTGTATATTACAATTTATGTTTGTGGTAACAAGATGAATCTTAGGTAAATCATTGCTTATCAAAATTGTATGTATTTGTCTCTATATTTGAAACGGAGATTTTAAATAAAGGATAAAAGAATCTTGTACATCTCGTCACAATGCATAAGATAATTTAGTCTTGGTAACGAAACGACCTTTTGATGACTCTTAGGTGAATCAAGATTTTATATGTTCCTAGATTTGAACATGAGATCTCAAACGAAGGATGAGAAAATCTTATACAACTTATCACAACGTATAAGACAATCTAGTCTAAGTAACAAAACAATCTCAAGGTAAAACATTGTTTATTAAGATTGCATTTATTCCTAGATTTGAATTCGAGATTCCAAGTAAAGAATGAAAAGACCTTATACATCTCATCACAATGCATAAGATCCATTTTAGGGAAGTGTTCCTCATCAAAATTTTGTCAATTTTGAAGGCACGAAATCAAAATTTCTTATTTGTGACCAAAAAAATTATATATATCCCGCTACAAGTCAAATTTCAGCTAGAATTATAAGTTTTATACATCCTTCATTAAACAAATGACACTAGTGACTTAGTGGTAGGACAGTACACTGCCACAGTACAGACCCGAGTTTGATTCCTTGCTGTGGTGCATTTTAAAGCTATGACGACTAAAGCACAAATTGCGAAGTTGAGTCTTCATAGAGGTCTGACATATAAAGATTGTGTCGGATTTTAATTTTCATCAAACACACTTTTTAAACTTGACCAGTTAACTAGGTCTCTCAAACTCTTTAAAAACATAATTATGACAACTTTTGAAAGTCAAAGCGATATAGCTAATTAGTATAGTGAATTTAGTTGATTTTCATATACTTTCTTTTTTATTAGGAGGAAGTAAAAACAAACGTAATTACTATTCAATAAATTCTTTTATATACCTGTCTAGAATTGATAAAAAGGAAATATAAATTAGAAGAAGAAAAAATAGTAATAATTTGTGCCTGTAATAAATCATCTAGTATTTTTAAGACTAAAAATATTTTATATTAGAAAAAATGTACATGCCCTCATACGTTTTTTTAACTAGTCTTTGCTCACGTGCAACACACGTGTACCCTATTAATTAATATTTCGTTTTTTAAATGATATAAGTATATAATATATAAATGAGGCATAAAGTAGATTTTTTAGAAAAATAATCATAAACTTGAAACAATGAAGGGTGACATGTATACTCCAAATTTTGTGAATTAATTGAAACGTCAAGTAATATTACCCTATTATCAAATATAGATATGAGAACCATATATTTATTCACTGGTCTTGTATTACATACACTTGTATTATATATATGCATGACTTTTCAATTTAATTGATACCATAAAAGTGAGGGTCAACCTTATTATTTTAATTGTTATCACAAAAGTGGCATTACTACGATGACTTTCTGAAAGTTAATGTCTCTATGATCCTATACTATGTGTTGACAGTAATAACTACATTTCTTAAAGGATGAAAAAGTTCGTCAAAGAACCAACAAAAATTGAAATTCCAAGGTAAAAAATAGAAAACTATCACATAACGTATAAAATTGAGCAATACCTCGAGAATACATTTCAAAATTACTAAAAATAGTCAAAAAATAAATAATAAAGAAACATTCAATGATATAACATATTAACAAGACCACACAAAAATAAAATAATAACTGTGTAAACCTCTTTTAGTCTAGATTGAAACCATAATGAGGCTAAGCATATCAAATACCATAAAACCAATAAAAAAAGTTGATATTCAAAGAATACATCAAAATCTAACATTAAGAAAGAAGAATCAAAAGCAAATAACACTAAAAAGGTCACACAAAATTAACAAATTGTATTTACAGATTCTTAGCACAATTTGATGAAAACAAGATCAAAAACTTAAAGAAAATATATTAAAATACAATAAACAAAATCAAGATTAAATAAATAAAATAATAAAAAAGAAAAAACATAAAGATTCAATAGGAATGGAATTACCTTTAGTGTCTATACTACTTCTTGTATATCTTTTCTCTATTAACAACAAAAGGTGATAAAGAAATAATCACTGACACAGTCTCAAGCTAAAATTAAATTGATTTTTGATAAAGAAGAATTGATATACGCATTTATTGAGTAGCCAAATAATTTTCTACCACAATTAGTTTCGATACTTTAATTTTTAAATATGTAAATTTTAATTTTACTATAGATAAATAAAAAGTTAATATCTCAATTCTCAATCATATTTATGTTTAATAAAAAATCGATAATATCATAATAAATAAATTTAACATGAAATTTTATTTCGAAATATTTATGTCTAATCTATTCGGGCCACCAAACGATCCCATATGTGACTATTGATTATACTGTTGGGGAACTTCAATTTCTCTCTGCTCAGTGACTTTAAGTTGTTGCCACTCATAAAGGTTAATACTGAATCTTGATTTTGGTAGTATATTTCTTAATTTGCTGTAATGGGTGTAGAAATTATCTGAAATTGAGTTTGTTTTCTTTATGGACCCAAATGTTTTCTTGAGCTGATTCATCAAGTTCTTGATTTTAGAAATTATCTGAAATTGAGTTTGTTTTCTTTATGGACCCAAATGTTTTCTTGAGCTGATTCATCAAGTTCTTGATTTTAAATAAGAAATGGGGAATCAAACTCTTATTGGGGAAAGTTTGGGTAGCTAACGGAGTGAGTTACTAAGATACTCCTGTTTCTTGTTGTTTATGTATGAAAAAATGTACCTTTTTTATTTATATTTCCTTGATAAAGATGGTAGTAGTGTATTTAGATATGCTTGTTTTGGTGAAGTGTTCTGTACAGTGGCGGAGCTAGGATTTGGAAGTATGAGGTCTGGGTTCTAAGATTTAACTTTCTCAAGTGCTAGTAATTGGATTGTGGATTTATTTGGTGATTTTTTTTAAAATGCATATACATGATTTGAACCAAAGATATATGCTAACTCTATCAATGTGTCTGTGTATCTGCAATCTTGTTTGTTGGTGATGGGGGAAGTTGGTTATCTCATTGAGTGGTTGAATTTTAAGGTAGCGGAAGTAGAATAATGTTGTGAGGATGAGACCACTGACTTATAAGTTATGTTGCTCGGATTCTCTTCAAGGTGTGTGTTTGGTACTCCAAAAATAGTGCCTTTTTGAAGGATTTGACAGGGGCGTATTTACATATGGTTATTTGGTTGATTGGTCTGTGTATCTGGATCCAGAGGCGGAGCAAAGAAAGGTAAAGGGGTTCAATTGATTCCGTTCGCTTAAACAATGTTTTATTGAATCCCTCGACTCAGAGGTGGATCCAAATTTTAAACTTAATGGTTTCAAGTTCAAAACTTTTGTTGCATCCCATTCAAATGCATTATCTGTTCTTATTTAGTGAATCTTTTAACATATATACTAGGTCTGAGCTAAAGTTACTGGTGTAGATGAACTCGTAAATTGTGAACTACATCCACTCCTGCCTTGCGTGAGGAAAGATTCTAGTGTAGTGGTAAAGGGGGTTAAAAATTGTTTTAGGTCATAGGTTCAAATCCTTGGTGTAAACTCTAGTATTTATAGCAGAGACCAAGTAGTTGAGGGTTAAGACGTAGTTGATTGATTGATTCATATAACTAGTTCGAGCTGAAGACAGTTCGTTCAGATTGTGGGGGATGAGGGTTAAAGACTGATAAGTCTGAGTTCAGTACATTGAGGTCCTTCGGACACGGAATGCCCTTTGTTTATAGGCAAATATGGGTATCATGTTTGATTCCCCCTTGCCGAGTTCACAGAATTTGTCATGTTATATGATATTATTGTTTTTATTGGAAGTGTATTATTCTTTTGTTCTCTTCTCAGTTTTTAAGTGATTATATCTTTCTAGTCTTAGTTCTTCATAGGATAGATTTGAGAGAATGCACCTTGTTAGGTATTTTGTTCTTCCCTGGATTGACATGAGAAGTTCCACATGTTTTCAGCTTCAGGAGTATTGACTTCTAGTAATTATTGATGGAACCAAACTGCCCAACATCTAGCAACGATTATGCTGCTGACATCTCTTCCATCAGGCAAGCTCAAGTACGCATCGAGCCCTTTGCGCACAGAACTCCTGTAATCACCTCAGAAACTTTAGACTCTATTGCTGGAAGAAAGTTGTACTTTAAATGTGAATGCTTTCAGAAGGGGTGAGAAGCTCTTTATCATAGAGTGGAAGGGTTTTCTTTCAAAGTAGTCCTGCATAAGTGTGTAGTAGTGAACTAGAGTTTCTGCCTAAGGGTTCTAATTAAGGGCCAGCGTTTGTGCAATTTATCAGGGGAGCTTTTAAATTCCGAGGGGCATGCAATGCTATTTATTCACTTGATGATGATCATGCTGCTAAAGGAGTTGTAACTCATAGCAGGTTCTTGCAGATCTTTCTGGTTTCTGTGGTTTAATATCTATATTTATTTTTCTGGATTACATCCTGATCTACTTCTTTTTATATTTAGTGGAAATCATGCTGCAGCTCTTGCTTTGGCTGCAAAGCTACGGGGCATCCCTGCTTATATAGTTATACCAAAAAATGCTCCAAAATGCAAAGTCGAGAATGTCAAACGTTATGGTGGTCAGGTTATCTGGAGTGAGCCATCGATGCAGTCCCGAGAGGATACTGCAAACAAGGTGTTGCAAGATACTGGTGCTGTTCTTATTCATCCCTATAATGATGGTCGCATTATAAGGTAACATTGGTTTTCTTTGTTATTTTTTATTAGATGATACTTGGTACTTCCCCCTTCTCAACTACAAAATAGATTGAGAGGGGCCTGAAAGCCCGCAAAGAAGCCTTAAGAGTATTCGTGTGCACGTGTTTTGTTAAAATTCTATCTCCTGCCTAAGACAAACTGAGCCTTATATCTCACTTTATGTGTTAATGATCCCTCTGTATGATGATTTCATCTTTCTCGACATTTGCAGCAATTTCATTACGAACTATTCCAAGTCAACCTTGAACTTCTAATCGAACTGTATGGAATAGTAGTTTTTGGTATTCCAAATATACTTCTTCCCCAAAAAATGAACCTTTTTGCTAGGAATCTAGACAATATGATCTGTGCTGATGAATATTTCTCCATTTCATATGTTTTTTTTTGTGGTCTATACAGTGGGCAGGGTACAATATCACTGGAGCTTCTGGAACAGGCTTCTGAAATTGACACCTTAATAGTCCCAATAAGCGGTAAATCAACTTTTTAAAGACTTCGATGTATCATTTTCTTCAAATTTTAATTTGTAGACCAGCCTCAGTTACTGGTATGGAATGAAGGTGGTGGTCTGATATCGGGAGTTGCGTTGGCTGCCAAAGCCATTAATCCTTCCATTCACATTTTTGCCGCCGAACCAATGGGAGCAGCTGATGCTTTCCAGTCGAAGATCAATGGCAGGATCACTAAGTTATCCGAGGTCAACACTATTGCCGATGGGCTTCGAGCCTTTCTTGGAGACCTTACATGGTAAGGTTTTATCTCCTTCTACTCTAAATTACTGTGCCTGTTTAAAGCTTTTAGCAATCAAGATCAAAGTTTTGTTGGCGGCAAGATCAGCATGACTCAATGTTTTAGAGATCGTGCTAATTTTTTCAACTATGTTGCTTAGATTCTTCAAAAATACTATGGGTATGCATTTTTGAGGATCCCACCCAAGTGAGGCAACATCTTTGGAGGTTCCAACCAACAGAATTTTTTGGTTCTCAAATTTAGTGTATTTACCCCTGCACTGATGAAGCCTCTTGGTCCCTTTTTCCCAAGCCCTTCTACCCGCTAGCTCTTTTTCTATCACTTATATGGAGATTTCTAACAAGATAATTTGATATCTTTGCGTTTTCTAACACACTCTTGATAACTTTGCTTTTTCTAATGAGCCAATTTGATAAATGGTATCTGGCATTCACCTTTACTGTCGAACAGGCCTATCGTCCGTGATCTCGTGGATGACGTCATAGTTGTTGATGATGAAGAGATAATACAAGCTATGAGACTTTGCTATGAAATTCTAAAGATTGCAGTGGAACCAAGTGGAGCTATTGGCCTTGCAGCAGTTCTTTCCAGTAGTTTTAAAACAAATCCAGCCTATAGTAAATGCAATAATATTGGCATTGTAATTTCTGGAGGCAATGTTGATCTTGGTGTGCTTTGGAATTCCGTTAACAAATGAGAAACTATGTATTCAATCTCTCCCCTCATTGGAACAAACTTTTATATGATTCATGTATTCTTGCAATTTCTTGTTCTTTGTTTTATGTTTCACATTATTTGTTTTTTTTACTGTTCTTTTGTTCTGAATGCTCTGTACTGCTTTTTTTTTTAGTTGTCATTTTCTCGCTACTGTCTTATTTTCTTTTCTATAACTGCTTGCTTTGGTGCTCTTGAGCCGATGGCCTTTTGGAAACAACCTCGCTACCTCCACAAGGTATGGGATAAGGTCCGCATATACTCTATTGTCCCAGACCCCACTTGCGGGATTACACTTGGTATGGAAGTTCCATCGAATGTTGAGTCGATTTCTGTGATTTCAGCTACTGAGTATTGGGGTATCTTCCTGCTCAGGTACTGTAAGTTCTTTCCAGCCATTAAGGTTCATTCTTTCCCTCTTAGTTCTCTTTCTATTTTCAGTGTCTACTATATACTAATACTGGTTCTTGATTTTAGTTTTTTTTTAAAAAAATTGCTGTAATGGGTGTAAAAATTATTTGAAGTTGAGTCTGTTTGTCATGGACCCAAATGGATTTTTGAGTTGATTCAGTAAAGTCGAGAATGTCAAATGTTTTGGTAGTCAGGTTATCCCGAGTGAGCCATTGATGCAGTCCCGAGAGGATTCTGCAAACAAGGTGTTGCAAGATACCGGTGCTGTTCTTTTCCTTCCTTTAATGCCGGGCGCTTTATAAGGTAACACTGTTTTTCTTAATCATTTTTGAATAAATGATACTTGGTTCCACTCTGTCATTATTCCGGTTATAGTAATATATCTGATACATGTATTATTACTCATATTTTTATCATACATATTGTGGCAAAATACAATGTTTATTATCTCATACATATTGTGGCAAAATATAATAATAAATGTATACAATCGAGAAGAAAAAAAATTCAATCAAACCCTCTGTGGATCATATTTGGGTAATGTCTAGAAATTTGTGTGTGTCTGGAAAGGGATAAGTTACCTAACCAAGTGCTCTCTTACCCTACACTTGTGTCCTTGATAGAATGGGTTGAAATTTCTTTTTTCCCCTTTTCGATACATGTATCTTAAACAATCTCTTTCCTTTCTTATTATCGATACTTGCATCTTCTGCAACAACTTTCAAATTCTTTGATTTTTTTGTTGTTGTTCATCCAATGACTGCATTTTTATGGGGTCATTGCAGAACTTAGTTCTCCTCATGGCTTTTAAAGCAGCAACAACCCCTGCATTGTTATCTTCTTGAGTGAAAATGCACAAAACAAAGTATGGACAATCTTGATAAGAATGTTGGTTAGAAGGAAATACCTCGAGAAAGACTCTTAGGAGTAGAAGCTTCCGCCATTGATACACAGAAAAAAGCTTGAGAAGCCCCCTAAAATAATTCAAATTAACAACTTGATGTCTGAGAATCTGGAGAAGAAACTATTAGATACACATAACCAACATATTTATGCAAAACCGTTACATAACTGGAAAAATCATTGTACCACGAATTGAGGAATAAGCAAAATTGCGAGATTGAGAACAGGAGCAAATTAAGGGAAGTGGGATTTGGTAAGAGAGTTAACCGATAGATACAATGTATTAAGCCTTGAGGGGAAAGGAAACAAACTAGTTAATTTGCAATAAAATGGTAACTGACGCCACATTTGGTAATATTTTGGAACTACTACTATGTATTTTTAGGTATAGTAACTATATTTGCTTATTTAGGTAATTAATTTATGTGTGAAGAAGTGGGCTAGACCCATTAATCCTTGAAAAGGGGAAGGAAACAAGCTAGTGAATTTGCTATAAAATGCTAAGTGACGCCACATTTGGTAATATTTTAAAACTAGTACTATGTATTTTTAGATATAGTAACTATATTTGCTTATTTAGGTAATTAATTTATGTGCGAAAAAGTGGGCTAGACCCATTAATCCTTGAAAGGGGAAAGGAAACAAGGTAGTGAATTTGCTATAAAATGGTAATTAACGCCACAATTGGTAATATTTTAAAACTATAACTATGTATTTTTGATATAGTAGCTATATTTGCTTAGTTGGGTAACTAATGTATGAGTGAAGAGGGGGGAGAAAAGGTGGGAACAAAGAAAAATATCATCCAAAATAGTGGGACAATATATTAAATAGGAAATAAATCCCATTCACCTAGGAAATGTCAAGCCTAAGAAGTTTACTCATAAAACGCATTTGGTAGTTGCAATTTACCAAGTGCACTTTAACAGTTTTGGTTATTTTCAGGATAGGTTCATTACATGACATAATACATGTAGAACTTCACATAAGACACATTGTCATATGGAATTCCAACGTAAGATGAATGCATCTATTTATACAATTTTATACAAGTTTAAGTGTTTGCTTGCATATCCAAAATTGGAGGACATATACGTCAATTGGAGTCAAGTTGAGGGTACATTGATGTATTATGTCTTATATATCTCATATACTTATATGTTGATAAGAATAAATGGGTCTAGCCTCCTTTTTCACTCATAAATTTAGTTACATAAATAATCAAGTATAACTACTATATCAAAGATACATGGTTATTGTTTTAAAATAGGGAAAAGGGTCTGATGTACCCCTCAACTTTGTTATTTGGAGCTGATATACCCCTCGTTATAAAAGTGGCTCATATATGCCCTTACCGTTATACAAACGACTCACATATACCCCTGCCATTACAAAATGGCTCACATATACCCTTCATTTAACGGAAGTTAAAAAATTAGTTTTAAATTTATATTTATTACTTCTAATTTTTTTTTTTAAAATTTAGGGGTATATATGATTCTTCTATCAAAGTTCAAGGTATATTTTAATTTTTTTCATACATAAATTATTTTTTGACTTCTTTTATCATAATTATTTGAATTTCTTATTCTTATTTTGTTTTTTTTCTTTTATTCCTTAGTTTAGAGAATAAAAAATTAAACTATTTTTTTTTGTGTGTATTGTAATTTAATTTCGTATTCGAAAAAAAAATTTGGTCATCTACAATAAGTTTTACAAGAATATTAGTGAAACATAAATAAATTTGATTATCAAAATAATAATTATAAATTAGTCATTGAAACAAAAAAAAAGTAAAAAAAAAATATGTTTGACGAGGATTAAATTTAATCATATGCGATTATATTTTTTAGAAAAAAATAATAAAAATTTAGATTAAAATTATTATTTTTTTCATTTCCGTTAGAGGAAAAGGGTTAATAAAAATTTAGCTTAAAATTATTATTTTTTTCATTTCCGTTAGAGGAAAAGGGTATATGTGAGCCATTTGTTTACAAGTAGGGGTATATATGAGCCACTTTCATAACAAAGAGTATATCAGCTCTAAATGACAAAGTTGAGGGGTATATCAGACCCTTTTCCCTTTAAAATATTACCAAATGTCGCGTCAGTTACTATTTTATAGCAAATTCACTAGCTTGTTTCCTTCTCCTTTTCAAGGATTAATGGGTCTAGCCCACTTCTTCACTCATAAATTAGTTACCTAAACAAGCAAATATAGCTACTATGTCTAATATAGTGCAAATATAGTCCAGGACTATATTTGTACTTGAATATTAAGAAAAGCTACAAACTTGATGAAGAAAAAAAATGATATGTGAGCTTTTCTTGAAACAAATGAAAAGGGAATTTAACTAAAACAAACATCTAATTTCTTGATCTTCTACTTGAATCCTTGCAATTTTTGGGGTATGACAAGTGAGCTTTTCTTGAAACAAATATAATTAGCATAATAAACTAAATCTTCATTTGGCATTACAACACAAGAAACTCAAAAAAAGCAAATTTAGGGCAACACTCTAATTTTAGTTTTTCACATGTCTAAACCACCAGATTAAAGTGGGATTTGGTAAGAGAGTTAACTGATAGATACATACAGTGTATTCAGCCTTCAAAAAGGGGAAAGGACACAAGCTAGTGAATTTGCTATAAAATGGTAAGTGACGTCACATTTGGTAATATTTTAAAACTATATGTATTTTTGATATAGTAGTTATATCTGCTTATTTAGGTAACTAATTTATGTGCGACGAAGTGGGCTAGGCCCATTTAGTCTTATCAACATATAAGTATATGAGACATATTAGGGTAAGAGAGCTCTTGGTTCTTTTGAGAAAAAGCTTTTTGCTTGAAGGAAGGGTCTGAAACTTTATTTGAGCCGATAGTGAAGCTCTCGTCAATTTAAGCTTCAGGTTAGAATTTACTTGGTTCATAGCTTTATTGGTTGCTTTTTAAAATTTTTTGTTGATAAGGATATGCTAGAACTTGATAGTGATATAATGTAGAGTCCAAATGGAGCAGATGATGAGAGAATCAACTGTGATAATGGTCACATCCATTTTCCATGTAACTGCTTTCTTTTGATGGTTCTTTTGAAAATGTTTTGTGTAGTAAGAAATGACGATGATTTAATGATTCTATAACGATTCGTGTATGGTTTAGATGTTTTACTTTGGAACAAGAATATTACTATATACATTGATATATTAAAATTAAATATTTTGATGGATTGTGGTAATGAGATATGCTTTCAGCTTTAGATTTATGATTTGAGGCGTAGAATATTGAGATTTGGCCTCAAGTTTGAAATTTAGGGAAATTGAGATTTAACCCATCATTTGACATTAAAATTTAAACTTGATTATAGATTTGGACTCCGTGGCTTATGGGTAACGTATCCATAATCCATCATTTCCCTTGGTTGATCGTTGAGATCAAAAGAATTTCCTTTCTCATGAAGTCTGCTCAGGCTATTTGTCTTGGAGGCGTGTTATTCTTGTGTTTGTTCTCAAAATCAACTGATTATATATTTCTTGTCTTAGATCTTCACTTGATAGACTTGAAAGATTCCACCTTGTTTGGTATTTTTGTTCATTGATCTTCCCTGGACTGACTCAAAAAATATCACATGCTTACAGCTTCGCGATTGTTAACTTCCAAAGTAATCATTGATGGAACCGAATCACACAAAATCTAGTGACACTTATGCTGCCGATATCTCTTCCATCAGGGAAGCGCAAGTACGCATTAAACCCTTTGCTCAACAAACCCCTGTCCTCACCTCAGACACGTTAGATTCTATTGCTGGAAGAAAGCTGTACTTCAAATGTGAATGCTTTCAGAAGGGGTGAGCAACTCTTTAACATAGAACGCCAGGGATTTTCTCAAAGTAGTTCCTATATAACTGTGTTGTAGTGAATTAAAGTTTCTGATATTTTCGCTTCTAATTAAGAGCCATTTGTTCTTGCAATTTATCAGGGGAGCTTTCAAATTCCGAGGGGCATGCAATGCTATTTTTTCACTTGATGATGATCAGGCCACTAAAGGAGTTGTAACTCATAGCAGGTTCATTCAGAGATTTCTGGTTTCTGTAATAAAAATATCTTCATTTTATTTTTTGGATTATCCCCTAATCTACTTCCCGTCGAATTCAGTGGAAATCATGCTGCAGCTCTTTCTTTGGCTGCAAAACTGCGGGGCATCCCTGCATATATAGTTATACCAAAAGATGCTCCAAAATGCAAAGTCGCGAATGTCAAACGTTACGGTGGTCAAGTTATCTTCAGTGAGCCATCGATGCAGTCCCGGGAAGATACTGCAAACAAGGTGTTGCAAGATACTGGTGCTGTTCTTGTTCCTTCCTCTAATGATAGGCGCATTATAAGGTAACGCAAGTCTCACTTTTTTCGCTAGGAATCTACACAGAATGATCTCTATTAATGAATACTTCTCTACTAATATGTTTCTTTATGATCTTTACAGTGGGCAGGGTACAATATCTCTGGAGTTTCTGGAACAAGCTTCAGATATTGACACTTTAATAGTTCCAATCAGCGGTAAATTCAACAATTTTAAGACTTTGATACATTATTTACTTGAAATTTTAATTTGTAAATCAGCCTCATTTTCTGATTCGGGATGAAGGAGGTGGTATGATATCGGGAGTTGCATTAGCTGCCAAGGCCATCAATCCCGCCATTCGCATTTTGGCTGCCGAACCACTGGGGGCAAATGATGCTTTCCAATCAAAGAGCAATGGTAGGATTACTAAGTTATCTGAAGTCAACACTATTGCTGATGGCCTTCGAGCTTTTCTTGGAGATCTCACATGGTAAAGTCGACCTCCTTCTACTATAATTTACTGTCTGCCTATTATAAGAAGCTTTTCCATAGTCAAAATCAAACCTTTCTTGAACTTCTGGCATTTACCTTTACCATCAACAGGCCTATTGTCCGTGATCTCGTGGATGACGTTATAGTTGTTGATGATAAGGAGATAATACAAGCTATGAAACTTTGCTATGAGATTCTGAAGATTGCAGTGGAACCAAGTGGAGCTATAGGCCTTGCAGCTGTTCTTTCAGATGGTTTTCGAAAAAATCCAGTCTATAGTGAATGCAACCATATTGGAATTGTTCTGTCCGGAGGAAACGTTGATCTTGGTGTGCTCTGGAATTCCTTTGATAAATGAGAAACTCTATTAGTCGCGAGAGGCAGATTCAGAATTTAAATTAGTAGTTAGAGTTTGGAATTTTGCCATAACTCATTTGATTTACTGGGTTCTGAATCAATTACCATTTGTTCTTCTTTAGTTGTGTTTTTTTATTATATACATTGTTCAATCCAAAGTTACTTGTTTCAGATGAATCCGTAACTTTCACTCTATGTCCATCCTTGGAAACAGATGTTATTCAATGTTTCAACTTTTCTATTATTGATCATAATTTTCAATTTTCGTATCGCCAGGATTCATCATAAATTGATTGACTATATGAATTATGATTGATTGACTATATGAATATTTATTGTTTTTTTTTGCACGTTAACTTCTTCTGTTGGTTACCTGCTAATAGTATCTGGTTCGAGCTTTAGTGAGGATTCATATCGTCAATCCTATTTTGTTCTAGGCTGAGACGTTATTGTTGTATTCTAGCATCGAATGTAGGTACTACTACAATTATTCTCAGGACAATATAAATATTTCTTTTTATGTATAATATATAGACAATCACGATCCCAGTTTGTATAATATTGTATTGATTTGCATAACTATATACACATGTAAATAGACACCTCTTGTTCTAGACTGAAATTGAGTTTGTTTTTTTCATGGACCAAATGTTTTCTTCAGCTGATTCAGCAAGTTCGTGATTTTTTAAATTAAAAATGGGAAAATGGAGAGGGGAAGACAGGGAATCGAACTCTTATTAACAAGGTGAAAGTTCGGGTAGCTAACCTAGTGGAGTTACTAAGATTCTCCTGTTTCTTGTTGTTTATGGATGAAAAACGTTAACTTTTTTTATTTTTATTTTCTTGATAAAGATGATAGTCGTGTATTTAGATATGCTTGTTTTGGTTAAGTGTTGTGTTAACAGAGGCGGAGCTGGGATTTGAAAGTTATAAGTTCTGGATTCTAAGATTTTACTGTCTCAAGTGTTAGTAATGGATTCTGAATTTATTTGGTGATTTTCCTAAATGCATATACATGATTTGAACCAAAGCTAGAGAATGCTGCCGAACCCCTGATAATGCTATCTCTATCCATGTGTCTCTGTATCTGCATCTTGTTTGTTGGTGATGGAGGAAGTTGGTTATCTCATTGAGGGGTTGGATTTTAAGGTAGCGGATGTATAATAATGTTGTGAGTATGTGACCACTGACTTATAAGTTATGTTGCTCGGACTCTCTTCAAGGTGTGTGTTGGGTCCTCCAGAAATAGTGCATTTTTGAAGGATTTGACAGGGGTGTTTTTACATATGGTTATTTGGTTGATTAGTTTGTGTATTATCTGGATCCAGAGGTGGAGCAAAGGTAAAGGGGTTCAATTGAATCCGTTTGCTGAAAAAATGTTTTATTGAATCCCTTGACACAGAGGCGGATCCAAATTTTGAACTTTATGGTTTCAAGTTCAAAACTTTGTTGCATCCCATTCAAATCCATTATCTGTTCTTATTTAGTGAATCTTTTAACATATATACTAGGTCTGAGCTAAAGTTACTGGTGTTGATGAACTCGCAAATTGTGAACTACATCCCTCGCGTGAGGAAAAATTCTAGTGTAGTGGTAAAGAGGTTGAAAAAAATTGTTTTAGGTCATTGGTTCAAATCCTTTGTGTAAACTCTAGTATTTGTAGCCAATACCAACTAGTTTAAGGTTGAGGCCTAGCTGATTGAGCGATTAGAATAACTAGTTCGAGCCGAAGACAGTTCGTTCAAATTGTGGGTGATCAGGGCAAAAGACTGATAAGTCTGAGTGCAGTACATTGAAGTCCTTTGGGACAAGGAATGCCCTTTGTTTCATAGGAAAATATGAGTATTACTGTCTGCCTATTATAAAAAGCTTTTCCATAGTCAAAATCAAACCTTTCTTAAACTTCTGGCATTTACCTTTACCGTCAACAGGCCTATCGTCCGCGATCTCGTGGATGACGTCATAGTTGTTGATGATGTAGAGATAATACAAGCTATGAGACTCTAAAGATTGGCCTTGCTGCAGTTCTTTCCAATAGTTTAAGACAAATCCAGCCTATAGTGAATGCAATAATATTGGCATTGTAATTTCTGGAGGCAATATTGATCTTGGTGTGCTTTGGAATTCCGTTAACGAATGAGAAACTCTGTATTCAATCTTCCCCTCGTTGGAACAAATTTCTATATGAATCATGTATTCTCGCAATTTCTTGTTGTTTGATTTTTGTTTCACATTATTCTTCTTCTTATTATTTTTACTATTCTTTGGTTCTGAATGCTCTGTACTGCTTTCCTTCTTAGCTGTCGTTTTCCCGCTACTGTCTTATTTTCTTCTTCTTTTTATAACTGCTTGCTTTGATGCTCTTGAGCCAATGGTCTTTCGCAAAAAACTTCGCTACCTCCACGAGGTATGGGTAAGGTCATATACTCTACCCTCCCAGACTCCACTTGTGAGATTACACTTGGTATGCAAAAAACCCCTGCATTGTTATCTTCTTGAGTGAAAATGCAGAAATCAAAGTATGGACAATCTTGATAAGAATGTTGGTTAGAGGGTAATGCCTCGAGTAAGCCTTTAAGGAGTAGAAGAAACCATTCGATACACATAACCAACATATTTGTTAAGGAATTGAGGAAGAAGCAAAACCATGAGATAGAGAATAAGAGCAAATTAAGAAAAGTAGGATTTGGTAAGATTTGAGAGAATTAACTGATAGACATACAGTGTATTAAGCCGGAATGGAAACGAACTAGTGAATTTGCTATAAAATGGTAAAATGACGCCACATTTTGTAATATTTTAAAACTAGAACTATGCCTTTTAGATATAGTAGCTATATTTGCTTAGTTAGGTATAACTGATTTATGAGTGAAAAGTGGGCTGGACCATTAATCCTTAAAAAGGGGACAGGACACAAGCTAGTGAATTTTCTAGAAAATGGTAACTGACGCCACATTTGGTAACATTTTAAAACTATAACTATAGTAACTATATTTGCTTCGTTAGGTAACTAAATTATGAGTGAAGGCTAGACCCATTTATTCTTTTCAACATACAAGTATATAAGGTATAGAGAGCTCATGGTTCTTTTGATAAATAACTTTTTGCTCGAAGGAAGTGGCTGGAACTTTATTTGAGCTCTCATCAATTTAAGCTTCAGGTTAAAATTTACTTTGTTCATAGTAAACATTTTTTTTGTTGATAAGGATATGCTAGAACTTGATAACGATATGATGTAGAGTCCAAATGGAGCAGATGTGATGAGAGAATCTACACATCTGTGATGATGGTCACATCCATTTTCATTTAACTGCTTTCTTTTGCTCTTTAAGTCCAATTTGTCATGTTATATGATATGATTTTTCTTGATCTTATTTAGATAGGCTTGAAAGATTCAACCTTGTTTGGTATTTTTGATCTTCCCTGGACTGACTCAAAAAATTTCATATGTTTTCAGCTTTGCAATTGTTAACTTCCATAGTAATTATTGATGGAACCGAATCACACAAAATCTAGTGACTGTTATGCTGCTGATATCTCCTCCATCAGGGCAGCTCAAGTACGCATTAAGCCCTTTGCGCAACAAACTCCTGTGCTCACCTCAGACACTTTAGATTCTATTGCTGGAAGAAAGCTGTACTTCAAATGTGAATGCTTTCAAAAGGGGTGAGAAACTCTTTAACATAGAACGTCCGTTCCAATGTAAGCGTGTTGTAGTTTCTGCTAATTAAGGGCCATTTGGTCGTGTAATTTATCAGGGGAGCTTTTAAATTCCGAGGGGCATGCAATGCTATTTTTTCACTTGATGATGATCAGGCCACTAAAGGAGTTGTAACTCATAGCAGGTGCTTTCTGGTTTCTGTAATAAAACTATCTTTATTTAATTTTTTGGATTATCCCCTAATCTACTTTCCGTCGAATTTAGTGGAAATCATGCTGCAGCTCTTTCTTTGGCTGCAAATCTACGGGGCATCCCCGCATATATAGTTGTACCAAAAGATGCTCCAAAATGCAAAGTCGCGAATGTCAAACGTTATGGTGGTCATGTTATCTTCAGTGAGCCATCGATGCAGTCCCGGGAAGATACTGCAAACAAGGTGTTGCAAGATACTGGTGCTGTTCTTATTCCTTCCTCTAATGACGGGCGCATTATAAGGTAACGCAAGTCTCACTTTTTTCGCTAGGAATCTACACAGAATGATCTATACTAATGAATAGTTCTCTACTAATATGTTTCTTTACAGCGGGCAGGGTACAATATCTCTGGAGTTTCTGGAACAGGCTTCGGAAATTGACACTTTAATAGTCCCAATCAGTGGTAAATTCGACAATTTTAAGACTTCGATATATTGTTTTTCTTGAAATTTTAATTTGTAAATCAGCCTCATTTTCTGATTCGGAATGAAGGAGGTGGTATGATATCAGGAGTTGCATTGGCTGCCAAGGCCATCAATCCCGCCATTCGCATTTTGGCTGCCGAACCACTGGGGGCAAATGATGCTTTCCAATCAAAGAGCAATGGTAAGATTACTAAGTTATCTGAAGTCAACACTATTGCTGATGGCCTTCGAGCTTTTCTTGGCGATCTCACATGGTAAAGTCGAGCTCCTTCTACTATAAACTACTGTCTGCTTATTTTAAATCTCTTTTCATAGTCAAAATCAAACCTTTCTTGAACTTCTGGCATTTACCTTTAACCATCAAACAGGCCTATTGTCCGTGATCTCGTGGATGACGTTATAGTTGTTGATGATAAGGAGATAATACAAGCTATGAAACTTTGCTATGAAATTCTGAAAATTGCAGTGGAACCAAGTGGAGCTATAGGCCTTGCAGCTGTTCTTTCAGATGGTTTTCGAAAAAATCCAGTCTATAGTGAATGCAACCATATTGGAATTGTGCTTTCCGGAGGAAACGTTGATCTTGGTGTGCTCTGGAATTCCTTTGATAAATGAGAAACTCTGTTAGTCGCGAGAGGCAGATTCAGAATTTGAACTAGTAGTTCAACTCATTTGATTTACTGGATTCGGAATCAATAACTATTTGTTCTTCTTTAGTTAAGTTTTTTTTTTTTTATATATATATATATAATGTTCGATCCAAAGTTACTAGTTTCAGATGAATCTGTAACTTTCACTCTTATGTCCATCCTTGGAAACAGGTGTTATTCAATAATTCAACTTTTCTATTATTGATCATACTTTAAAATTTTCGTATCGTGAGGATTCATCATAATCTGATTGACTATATAAATTTTCATTTTTTTTTGGCCTGTTAACTACTTTCTAATAGTATTTGGTTTGAGCTGTCAGTGAGGATTCATATCGTCGATCCTAATTTGTTCTTAGACTACGACGTTATTGTTTTGTTGTTGTTATTGTTTTATTCTAGCATTGCATGTAAGTATTACTCATATAAATATTTCTTTTTATGTATAATATAGACAAACATGATCCTAATTTGTCTAATATTATATTGATTTGCATAAACAAACATGAAAAAATATTTTGACAAATTATTTGCTTGTATAAATCCAAAGTCGAGGATATAGATGTCAGTTGAAATCAAGTTGATAGTACATTGATGTATTATGTCTTATATATATAGATTATACTTTCATATAGATATAATATATAAACATGATTCTTAATTTGACTTTACGTGAACACTACGACCTTCAAATTCTGAATTCGAACTAGTGGTTTGAGTTTGGAATTCTATCACAACTCTTTGATTTACTAGGTTCGAAATCAATTGCTAGTTGTTACTACTTCCGGAGTCCATCCATCGAAATAAGTGTCATTCAAATTAACATGTTTTGACGGTAATATCAAATATGCTATTAGCTTATTAACCATATAATGTTTATTTTATTTTCTTTCTACCATAAGTTGATATTAACAATTATTGACAGTAATACTAAATATGTTCTTTGCTTAATAACCATATGATTTTGTTTTTATTCTCTTTCTACCATTAGTTGATATTAACAGATTTTGACAGTAATATCAAATATGCTCTTAGTTTATTAACCGTATAATGTTGTTTTTGTTTTCTTTCTACCATAAGTTGATATTAACGAATTTTGACAGCAATATCAAATATGCTCTTAGCTTATTAATCATATGATTTTGTTTTTATTCTCTTTCTACCATAAGTTGATATTGCAGTAATATCAAATATGCTCTTAGCTTATTAAACGTATAATGTTATATACGGTTAATAACACATATCATTAATCTTTCCTATACAGAGGAATTAAAGAATAGTCGGAACATAAAAATATATCGCTTACAATATTACTTTGTATGTTTACAAAAAAAAAAAATTATTACTTCATAATCATATAGAAATAATTTTACTAGTCCGTGTACTCATGTCAACATCTCTTTCAAAAATTTGATAAAATAAAATAAATATTTAAAAAAGAATTTTCCCTTAAACATATGAGTTAGGGGTGAGTATGGTATGGTGTATATCGAAATCAAAATTTTTAATAACGTGATTTTGATATTATGATATTTGGTATGGTATACATTTTAATTTTTTTAATATTTGATACTGTATTTGGTGTTTAGAAATAATAAACCGAAATAGCGAATATCATACAGAAGCATAATTTATATATATAATAAAATACTAACAAATATGAAACCTAGTATTATGTAAACTAAATGTTTATAAGACGAAACTTTGACTACTCTATTTTGATTGAAATTTAATTAATTAACAAAAAGAGTTGTTTATGCTTTATCTTGAATATATTTTCTTACACATGTAATTTGTTGGTATGATATAATTGAAACTTCTTTTTTCAATTCCTAATGTTTTATTATACAAATATATATTAGTAGAAGTTGAACAAACTATAGTTATCGATTTATCATATCCTTGAATATCAAATTCGAATTTTAAAATACCGAAATAAATTAGTATGATAATAGGAAATCAAAAAAATAAAAAAAAATAAGAACATCAGACTAAATACGGCGTCGTTTATCTTGTCTTCCTGTATTTCAACAAACTTTTTAGGGTTTTAGCGTCCCCTTCTCATCACTATGAGCTCTACAGCCATGGATACCCAACCCCCTCCTCCGCCACCATGTTGGAGCAACATAGTGAAGCAACAACCGCCGCCACGGCCACCACCGCAAATTACTACTACTCCGGCCACCGTCACTGCCGCCGTAGCTGCAGAAACGGCGGCGAAGGTAGGTAATGGAGTTATGGTAGGGAGCTGTAAGTCGACGAAGGGGATAGCAGTGGCTGTGGTAGATGCAAACGCTATAATTCAAGGCGGAGATAAGCTGAATCATTCGGCTGATCGGTTTGTTACTGTACCTGAAGTGCTTGCGGAGATTCGTGACCGGAACTCCCGTCATTCACTCAATTTACTTCCGTTCACTATTGATACCACGGAGCCTTCCCCTGATTCTCTTAAAAAAGGTTGGAATTTTTTTTTTTTTTTTTTTTTTGGTATTAGGTATCCGGTGGAATAATCGAGTTGCAAACAACCTGTGTTTATGTATCGGGGCTCGAACTCGTGACCTATGGTTAAGTGTTTTGTTGAATGTATAGTTTGGTAGATTTGTTAGAAAATATTATTTTGATTGCTTTGGTTTAGTTACATCTTACATGTAAGTGATTCCACTTATTCGCTTTTAACTCTCTGTTTGGATGGTTGTTACTTATTGTTTATGGTATTGTATTGCATTGTGTTGTATTATATCATACTAATGAACATTTAAGATTGTATCGCGCTCAACATAAAAGAGAAGTTATATGCTAGCCATCTATCTATATAAAAATGGATTTAAACGATGTAAATACATTAAAAGTTACAGTCAAAACAAATATTGTATTTAAACTAATAATATAGTACAAGGGGTAACAACCATCCAAACAAGGTGTAGAGATTGATCGTTTGATTGACTAGTTATATTCTAGTCATCTATCTATATTAAAAGCCTCATCTTTAATTTGGGCTTGGGATCGACAGAGCGAATAAGCTCACAAAGGCTACTGTGTGTTTTGGGTGGTTGGAGGTGTTAGGAAAAAATATTTTATCTTGCTGAAAGAAACACCAAGGATATTTGTTGAATATGTTGTGTTACCTGGCTTTGCAGTTATCAGCTTTGCAAGGAGTACTGGTGATTTGCACACACTTTCTGATGTGGATCTCAAGCTCATTGCTTTAACTTACACATTGCACGCTCAATTTCATGGAACTCAACAGCTCCGAGATTGCCCTCCAGCTATTCACATGATTAATGTAAAAAGGTTGCCGGAGAAGGACTTGCCTGGATGGGGCGCTAACATCTCTAATCCGGAAGAATGGGAAGCAATAGAACATGCACTTGATGAAGGAGCAGACACTACCTCTAGAATTCTTCCCTTGAAAGATTTGAGCTTGAATGTTATTCCTCTTGATCAACAAAGTGGTAGAGATGGTTCTGTCGTGAATGGTGGTGATTCTCATTCTGAGAATCAGATGGATTTCGATGATGGCTTCAGTAAACCTCAAAAGTACTTGCCACAGAAAAAAGAGGTGAAGATTGATGGTAAGAAGATGGTTGCTGATGGAATTGATGCATCACAGGGACAATATGACGATCATGGTGATGATTGGCTACCTGCTGTGAGCAGAAGTACTCATAGGAGATTTCTCAGGCGAAAAGCTAGACGTGAAATGTCTGAAACATCATCTAAAGTGGATGATTTACAAGATGCAACTGAAAATACAGTCGATGAAAACCTCGAGAACTGTCAATGCGATGATATCTCTATGCACCAAATCCCTGAAGAAAATCCTGAGGCTAATGCCGAGGATGGTAATGTTTCTGAAGTAAGAGAAGGTGAAGAAAAATTGTCTACGATTTTGTCTCAGATGCGGCTTGAAGAAGATTCTGCTAAAGCTCTTCAAGATGACGCAGATGTAAACATTTCCAATGAGGGGCCTGAATCAAATGATGCTAATCAAGACGGTAAAGAATTTGAAGAAGATGAAGGGGAGGATTTCGTCTGTGCAGATGTAGGAGCGGAATATGCGGAGATGTCCAGCCAGATGGATGAGAGCGTTGAGACATCGTTTGTGGATGATAACAGCAGTGAACAAAGTTGGATGTTAAAATCTTTGTCCGAATCAAGTGTGGCCTGTGTGACAGCTGATTATGCAATGCAAAATGTTATTCTTCAAATGGGTTTACGCCTTGTGGCACCTGGAGGAATGCAGATCCGTGAGCTGCACAGGTATGTAAAAGCTGTTGTAATATCCATTGTCTATTATTCATGTCATAAAAGTTGCCAGAGTTGTTATGATTGCTGCAAGCGGACTATTGACATACTCCGAATGATCCAGTTAATACACTGCTGCCTTAGATGTTAGGAATCCTATTATTTGATTGCATCATTTGCTTATAGTAGCGTATCTGTTTTCAGGTGGGTACTGAAATGCCATGCCTGCTATAAAGTGACAACAGATGTTACTAAGATTTTCTGTCCCAATTGTGGAAATGGGGGCACTTTACGCAAGGTAGCAGTGACTGTTGGCGAAAATGGTATTGTGATTGCAGCACGCAGACCACGTATATCCTTGCGAGGGACAAAGGTGAGAATGACATCTCCTTTTCTAAATATGTCCGACTGTTACACTTCTATAAATCATAACAGCAGCCTAATTAAAAACTGTAACTTGAGTAATATGCTGAGATAAGTTCATATTTGTCATTGCTTCTGTACATTATTATTTTTTTCCCCAATCGAATTACAACAGAATGCATTCAAGAATCAAATTTGAGTGGTCTGTGAAGCATAACCATGAAAGTTCTCTCTAAATTTTAGTTAGTGATTTTGTGTTAGTTACACCCTACACACGTGGAGGGGACTTCTACATGTAACCAATGCTTGGAATCCTCTCTTGTCCAATTTCATGCTCGGACGCATCAAAAATGTTATTGAATCCGTGTGGGATCCTCCAAAAATGCATAATAGCATTTTGGGGGATCTGGCGCACACTCAGATAATATTTTTGAACTCAGTCCGAGCAACGTAGCTAGAATGTTAAACATTTTTGCTGATTGCTCCCTTTGCAGTTCTCCCTGCCTTTACCTCAAGGGGGTAGAGGTGCTGTTACCAAGAACCCAGTGTTACGCGAGGACCAGCTTCCGCAGAAGTATCTTTATCCTAAAACAAAGAAGAAGAACAAGGTTGGTTTCAGCAAAGATGTTCCTTTTTTTTCTTTTTTCTTTTCAAGTAATATGAGGAACATTACATTTTCGCGCTGCGTGAGAAGTTGAGTTGATTCGTTTGTTCTCTGTAGGGAGATGACAACATATTTACTCCGGACACTATTTTTCTCAACCATACTAGTAAGAAGGCTCCTCTGCAGCCCCCTGTTCGCAAGGCACTAGCTGTTTTCAGCGGGAAGAGAAATCCTAACGACAATCATTATTCTCGCGCTAAGCATTAGTTTGAATTTTTCGAAAAAAAGACTACTCTTATGAATTCACATTTTTGTACGAGTCGATCTGGGTTTTCTATACTAGTCCATTATATAGTTGGATGCCCTGAAGATCAATGTTACCAAATCCTCTTTTACAGTTTTTTTTTTTTTTGGTGATATGCTTATGGATGTTCTCAGGAATATGTTACAGTTTGATTAAAAAATCATGTGATATTTTCATTCTTAGTATACTGTGTCAACTTGGGGACGGAGGAAGGAGAAAGTGGACAACTAATATGGGACGATGTGTAGCTTTCCTTAGGGTTGATTCATTATCCATTGAGTTTTGAATTGTGCTACTCTTAGATATATCTTAGTCATCAAAAATAATGTCTATGGTCGTTTTGTAAGTGAAATAAGTATAATAATTTTGATATTTTGGGAAAAGGGTCTGATATACTCCTCAACTTTGTCATTTGAAGTTGATATATTCCTCGTTACAAAAGTGGCTCATATATGCCCTTACCGTTATACAAATGGTTCATATATACCCTTGCCGTTACAAAATGACTCACATATACCCTTCATTTAACGGAAGTTCAAAAATTAGTTTTAAATTTATATTTATTACTTCTAATTTTTTTTTTAAAATTATTCAGGGTTATATATGAATCTTCAATCAAAGTTCAAGGTATATTTTAATTTTTTTATACATAAATTATTTTTTAACTTCTTTTATTATAATTATTTGAGTTTCTTATTCTTATTTTGTTTTTGTCTTTCATTCCTTAGTTTAAAGGAAAAAAAATTTAATTTTTTTTTGTGTGTATTGTAATTTAAAAAAAATTTGGTCCTCTACAATAAGTTTTACAAGAATATTAGTGAAACATAAATAAATTTGATAATCAAAATAATAATTATAAATTAGTCATTGAAACAAAAAAAAGTCAAAAAAAAATGTTTGACGAGGATATTTTTTAGAAAAAAATAATAAAAATTTAGATTAAAATTATTTTTTTTTTCATTTCCGTTAGAGGAAAAGGGTATATGTGAGCTATTTGTTTACAAGTAAGGGTATATATGAGTCACTTTCATAACAAGGGGTATATCAACTCTAAATAACAAAGTTGAAGGGTATATCAGACCCTTTTCCCTTAAATTTTTGATCAACTTTATCTCGTGTTTAGTGTGAGGTATTGGGTAATTTCGGGATTATTTTACTCCACCATTTGTACTGAAATTATGGGATTACTCTCCTATGGAAGTTAGGATAAAATAGTCTCATACGATATCTTGTACATCAAACGAGATTGAACTACTACTATTTATGATTGAAATTCTAAATTTTAGTCATGTTTTAAATTTGACTTTATTAAAACTAACTTCAAATATCGTAATGTTTTAAGTTGTCCAAAGGGGATATACGCATAATTTTTTTTTAAAAAAAATAGGAATTAGTTAAATAACAATATCAAAATCGAATATTAACTAGAATAAAATAATATAATAATCGACGTATAAGGTAGGAACAATAAATAGTAAAAAAATAATAGAAGAATTAAAAGTACGAGAGTTGTAGTATGCCAATTAAAAATGAACAGAGTGTATAGTATAGTGGTGGAGCTAAGAATTTAATGAAAGATGTACAAATTTTCTTCATACACTTTGTTTGGATCATTGTTACCCATTGTTTCATAATATATTGTATTATATTATATTCTATTGTACTGTACTGTAGGGTAGATATAATGTTTGGCTAAATTGTATTGATTGTTATTGTTTAATAACATTTTAATTGTTTGATTTGGTCGTATCATACTGTATTGTAATTTATAAATTTACTAAGATATTCTTAATTATTCTAGGGTAGGAAGTTTGATTAGATTTAAATAATTAAGATAAAGGGTTAGGCTATTTTGAAATATCATTTAATATGTAATTGGAAAAAGAAATTAAGTAACAAAGGAAACACATTAAATTGGTTGTCCATAAAATAGGGATTTTCGTTGTTATGTAACAACGAAATTTAACAATACAATACAATACATTTTAAGGAACAATCAAAACAAACATTGTAGGTATAGTAACGATACAACACAATACAATGGATAACAATGATTCAAACATAGTGTTAGTGTGTTAAAGGGTGCACAAATTAAATATATATACATAAACCTAACATTTAATATTTATATACCATATAATTTTTCAACAAAAGATATTCATTGAACCACTCTTTATGCCCAAGGTCGGAAAGATAAACCGATATGACAACATTCAAACCTAACATTTAACCTTCATACACCACATAATTTCTCGACAAAGATGTTCATCGAACGATTCTTTGCCTAAGGTGGCTCTGCCCATTTGCTATTATGAGACGACACTACTTACTAATCTTTTATCCTAATTCGTATCTTTTATAGATCTCTTACCAAGATCATATGCTCGATAAGTTAGAGTTGCGTATGTATGTGTATATATATATATATATAAAATAATTTTGCATAACGACAACCTAATTATCATATAGTTGCATGTTAATTTCTTCAAGGCGGCATTTAAATGCATGAACAATATTTATTTTCTAAAAGCAGTAGCCTAATTTGAATTTATAAATCATATACCTAACTTTTCATACTGAAAATCTGGTAAATACGTAAAACAGTCATACTTTTTTTTATAAAAATTATCAACTTGTACTACATATTTAATTATCCAAACATATATATATTTTTCATATATCTTGACTTTTACTATCCAATCATCTTTACATGTGAAATCGAAAAAAATTACTTCTAAATCTTATTTTTCTTCGAAGCGAATTCATAATTTGAAATTTAATGGTTCTGAATTTTACATTATTATGCGTGAACACATGAAATAGTCGTGATCACTGCTAATCATCGCACTATATCAATCAATATCTGTAACGTTTTTTTTTTTACTAATTACGTTATAAATAATACGATTGTATGAATATTTTTTTACGCGATTCGATTTTTCATTGACGTTTGAAGTTCTCAATGGGTACATAAATTTTAAAATTGACCTTACTTTTCCAAATTAAGGAAAATGGATGGAAAAAGTGCGTAGTTAGTCACTATCAGTTTAATTACTAATTAAGTGATTAGCAAGCAAATGATGTAATCAATTATTAACAAAACGAATAATTAGTTGTAATTATGTCCCTAGTGGATAAAAGTGCTAAATTCTTTTACCTATTTAATTATAATTAGTTTTGGCCTAGTGGAAAAAAAGTGATCTTTTTTTTAAAAAAAAATATTTGTTTGTATACAAGATTTTCTAACTTTGGCCTTGTTTGGTTATAACTAAAAGATTATTAACGTTTGATTTTATTATTATATTGTATCGTATTATAATGTATGCATGCACTTGTTTTGTTGAATATATTATTAGGACAAATAACATCATACTATTTCGTTATTATATAACACTATAAGAAAATTATGAATTACATGAGGATTTTTTTGGGAATTAGTATGAAAATTTGCAGGAAAATAAGTTTTTTACGGATTTTTATACTAATCCCAAGAAAATCCTCATGTAATTCATACTTTTCTTGTAGTGTAATCAGTGGCGGAGCCACATGCAGTAAAGGGGCCGACACCCCTTCGTCGAAAAATTACATTGTGTAGCTAGAATTAAAATATTTTTTTATGTATATTTATATTACATATTGACACTCCTTGACTTCTACAAGATTTTATTTTTTTTATATTTTGACACCCCTTACACCGAATTCTAGCTCCGCCATTAAATGTAATACGATAGATAAGCTTACAAAAAAATTGGGGTACGAGAGCTTTTATAAAAAAAAAAAGTACAATAAAAATAAATAGAAATATTAGATAATACACAAAAACTGAATGAGTTGGAAAAAATAAGGTAAAACTTCGATCACATCATATAAAATGAGATTTTTCGTTATATGAATTTGATGATATGAAATAACAAATTTAAATGACAATCAAAACCGATGTTATATTAAACTAACAACACATACAATAACATAATACGTAGCAATTATCTAACAAGTTGTAATCGCAAAAACACGTTAGTATAGTTATCTCAACTATACTAACAAATTAAAAAGAAAGGTCAAGTTTTGCCTCCTGAATTATGTGAAAGGTTCAAATTTACCCGAAATTTTAAAAATTAATTCTTAATTGCGATACATGTACATTGTGTCGTTACCATGCTAATTAGCTTTCATCGTTTGAAAATAAAAACATAATTAGTCCGTTACGATGCGTAAATTTATTTCATTTCGCATAATTTGAGAGAAATTTTGACCATTTTGCCCTTATAACTTTATTGTTGATCTCATCTAGAAAACTAACTAAAAATTAATTCATACACACAACCGAGTTTATTGACTCCTCCTAAAAATAGAAATTGGTATAAGTCATGTAATTAAATTCAGTCAAAATTTTGGTTTATATTTAATATACAAATACAATTAATTAATTTCCCCAAGTACAAAATAAGTTATTATTAAATACTTAAATAGGAAGAGAAATAATTAAATTTTTTTTGAATGGGTTCTACCTAGAGTCATGACACTTTCAAATTTATTAGGAAAAAATAACATCAATGTGTAGGGTATGTATAATAATGGACAAAGACAAGAAAAATAAATAAACAAAACAAACATTTTTTTTTGTTTTGTTATATTTATAATTATTACTTTATCTACTTGCCTCATTTTTTTTTTAGGGAAAAAGAATAAATATATCCCCTGAACAATCGCAAATGATATGTAAATACCCTTCGTCATACTTTTAGAACATTGGTGTCCCTGCCGTTCAAAAACTAGAGCATATATACCCTTTATGCTAACGGATATACACGTGTCATAATCTTATCCATCGATCAGACATTTATCGACGGATAAGATTGCGTCACATGTCTGTATTTAGTCTTCCGTTAGAGTGAGGATATATATGCTATAGTTTTTGAACGAGAGGGGCAACGATGTCCTAAAAGTATGACAGAGGATATCTGTATACCATTTATGATAGTTCGGAGACATATTTGTCATTTTTCCCTTTTTTATTGTACTTGCAACTCTACTTCGAAAACATTTGTTTTGAGCCCGTCAACAACAACCTCTCTGTAGAGATAAGAATAAGGTCTACAAACATCATATGTGTATATATATATATATATCCTAGCCTAAAGAAAAATATATAACTATATAAGTTTCGTAAAAATTTCTGACTCCACGACTGAACAAGAAAGAAACTAAACCCTTGTCAAATCTACACATAGACATATTCCAAGTCAATGTTATTCAGCTATTTTCAAGTGTGTGACTTCAAAATATGTTATACACTATTTATATATAAAGCCCTTTCAAGTATATCTCTTATAACTATATACTATATCATTTATTTTTTTAATTCTTTAATTTCACATCTTCTTCTTCTTCTTCCTTCAAGCTCCTAATTCAATTAAATTATGGCTAAAATATGTCCTGAATTATTGTTACAACAATCTTCTCCTTCATCATCATCGTCGTCGCCATCGCCTTTTATTAAATCTATAAGAGAAACATTTACTATATGGATGAAATCTTTAATTTTCCATGGAAATGGATGTACTATTTTTAATTCCAAAGGTGAAATTGTTTTTAGAGTTGATAATTACCAAGAAAGTTGTAGAGATGAAGTTTGTATCATGGATCTCAAAGGCCAAGTTCTCTTCTCAATAAAAAGAGAGGTAATTAATTAATTATAATATTATTATTGTTATCTATCAGAAAGGGGAGTCAGAATTTAAACTTTATGAATTTTGAATTCTAAGATACGATCTCAAGTGATAGTAATTAAGTGTTGAATTCTATCGAACTCACATGTTATATATCTTTGACACCAGTATCTCACGCTATCAAAATTGTAAAAATAAAATTTAGAAATTTTTCGTTAAAATTTGACTAGTCGATAAGATATTTTTGTCGGAAAAGTTGTCGACAAGCCAATTTCCAACGGATTGAATCCGTTAAAATTAGCGATTTTCTGATAGTGTTCTTGATTATCGGAAAACATGAGGTTTTGTCATTTTCCTTCACAATTAACTTAATCTTTTAACTTCTCAACATCGTTTTAGACAACAATTAGATATTATTATCAATTTTTAATACTCTTGAAAAATTAAATATTATATTGATTTGTTAATATTATTACTATTAATTTTTAATGATATATATATATATTTTTTTTATTTTCAGAAATTAAGAGTTTTTGGTCGTTGGAATGGATATGGATCATGTGGTGAAATAAAAGGGAGGCCATTATTTCAAGTAAAAAGAAATTGTGACATTTTTTCAAGAGAAAATGTCATTTGTAATTTTGGGTCATGTGATGAAAATAATGTAGGAATAAATTGCTACAAAATTCAACAATTCGATAGAAATTCATCATATAAAGTTACAAATTCTACTGGACAAGTTGTTGCAGAGGTTAGTATGTTTTTGTCGAATAATTTTTTATACTATCGATATATATGTAATGATAAAATTAACTTAAGAGATGAAAATTATGTAAAACTACGTAAAAAGTCTAGTTGCGTCATCCAACACGATTTTGGAACTACTAAATAGGCACCCCTAGAGTTGCTGATTAATTACATGCTAGAGCGTGAAAAATATAATATAGAATCTAATATTAGATACGGAAAATTAAAAATCGAATGAGCTCGTCTATGATATATTATGATAAGGAAATGAACATATATAAGAAATTACATTTTCCTTTCCATAGTTGTTGTGTACTCAATACTCTCTTTCACCTCCCGACACGTTCAGGATTTAACATGTGAAACATGAACAATATACGAAGGATGCCCAACGTGGGGGTAAAATATGAATTGGAATTAATATGATTTTAATACCATACGATAAGAAATAGAAACTGAACCTAATTCAACTTTAAAAATTATGTGACTACTATTATTATTATCTTTCAAATGTCGTGATAATATTAAAAATTTGTTTATTTGTTTTAAAACATTTTTGTGGTGAATTTATTTATAGGTAAAACAAAAGCAATCATCAAGAGGATTTGGGTATGGTGAAGATGTGTTAACTTTAGAAGTGGAACCCAATATAGATCACTCACTAATTGTGGCTTTTGTAATAGTATGTGGATTGATTCATGGAAAATTATGAACTGACTTGATTCCTTATTCAGATTCCGAACTGTTATTATAAGATCGTATCTTTCCTTTTCTTGAGGCTATAAAGGGGGTCGTCCCTTTTCATTTTGAACTTCGTGAGTAAGTAAGTCATGGCGCGCTCTTTCCCCAGTCCGGAATTAAAATCTTCTTAACCGTCTCAATCTTCGAGTACTTTTCAAGGTTAGGGTTGGTGGGGCCTTACAAATATTTGTAACATTATATATGTTGATGACAATAACATATACTAACCCCACAACAAAATTCCTATAAAATTTCTTCTAGTAGTATCATTTTTGTACAGGAGTCATGCTAATTATTATATAATATAATTTTAATTTTGAGGATATTTTAAAGAAACTGACAAATAGTACTATAGTATTTTTCAAGATTGATCATATCAATTTTAATGTATTGTGCGTTTAATTTAATTTCTCTTTATATGTAAGAAGATATTGAAAGTGATGTAGGGTGATTTTTCTAACTTACGAGATTATAGAATCTCCTTATAACAATATCGTTTAGGTCTTATTATTTTATAAATAAAGTACAATAATTTAACGCATCTTTTTAATTGTTTGATTTTTTTTTTAAATTTTCTTTATTTATAAAGTAGCTTTTGTATCTTTTTTTTTAATCGATACATTTTATTTCTGAAGTTTAAACTCGTGATCTTTAATCGGAAGACGAAGATATTTTTTATTTTACCACTATCTTTAATCGTACATTTACTTTAATTAGGTAGAATTTTATATACTTGATTGCTTTTAATTAAATAATTATATATTCTATCACCTTCTTAAATCACTTTCCAAGTCATCCTCTTTGTCATTTACTTTTTTTTATATATAAATATTCAAACAAGTTAAAGCATATAATATAAGAAGAAAAATCAACTACAATAATTGATAGCTGACACTATATATATATGTACTTCTATGCTAAGAATTTTAAGTATTAACGCATCGAATTTAAATTTTGAATTTATTTATAATTGTATAGAACAAAAAGGCAACCATTTTTTTAATAAAATGTTAATGTTTTTTTTAATTATCAGACTGTATTGGTCCACTATTTCAAATTCGTATCATATATGTCCCACTAAAAGGAAAAACGCACACTTCCATATGGAGTTATTTTATTAATTTAAGAGTTTGAATTTAAAACTTCTAATTAAAATCAGAGTGATCTTAACAAATTTAATCATCAAATATACATTTCGAATATACTAACCGTCTAATTTAAATTTACTTAATAAATTGATTGATTGGAGTAGTAATATTTTTTGAAACAGACCACGTTGAAAATATTAGCATGAATACAAACTTATGGGCTCAACAAACGTGTTCAAGCTTCTAACATTCAGAATTCGTGTTCAATTTATGTGATATAATTTGATTTGTAGATAAATTTATCTTACGTTAAATGATATTAATAGAAAAAATAATTTATATGTAAATAATCTATAAAAATGATTGAGTTGATATGATATACGATACTTTATTAGGAAAGTTAGAGATCAATTCTTTTGATCAATGTCTTTTCTGTTGAGCTCGTCACGTCCAATACGCACTCGAAAGATGGCAGATGATTGAAAATAAAATAAGCAAATTAAGCAAAATTATATCAAACATACAATAGGTCTTTTGGAAGTTCTATAGAATCAATTGTTTTTCAGTTAACCATTCATTTCTGAAGCTCATTGGCCAATTAGTCTGAATTTACATCGAATAGATCTATTAACAGACTAAAAGTATTTTATCGAGAAAAAAATATTTTAAAATCTGAATTCAAATCTTTTGATTAAGAATGAAAGAATCGAAACCTCTAGAGTATAATAAAGCTGTATGACTTTGTCACAAGTGAGTTATGCATATGATTATTAGATCAAACAGTTAGAATTTTTAGTTTACCTTGATCGCGCAGAAATCAAAAGGATTCAATATTTACAACTTATAAATAAATAAAAATATTCTCGTATATATACAACGTAATTTTCTACTAAAAAGAAAAATTCATAGGTAGAAAATACCACCAATCACTACCTACAAAAACAACTTGAAATGCTGTTACACAGCATCTTATTTCTCAAAAGAATTGTAAACTATATGATAAAACTACTCATTTTTTTTGTATTTTATCTGATGGTGTAACTCTATGCAAGGAAAAAATAAGTAAAGAATAATAATAAAATTCCTCAGCAATTTACATTTATTTCAATTTAAATCTATTTTACCAGTTCTTTTTTCGTGCTCTTGATGTTTCTCAGTTTCATCGCGAGCTTCTGTCTTTCTCCTTCTACTTCTGCAAATTTGAGGCTTATTTCTGAATATCTACCTTGCATTTCCTTCAATTCAACTTCCATAAACTTGTTCCTCTCCTTCAGTAGTTCCATTTCATTTGATAGTTCTTCGAGATTTCTGGTATTACATGCTGTGCTTTCCATTTCCTCGTCCGAACAACAGCTGTTGTTGCTGCATTGGTATATGCATTGCCAATTAGGAATGTAGAACAGATACAACTATTGTATAGACATCTAGAATAATTAGTCTTCGACAGTTTATTCACGAGATGTGTATGTATAGTCAAAAAGGCATAATACATATACAAACACTCAAACTTGTCCTCGGCTGTCATATAAGCACTCCAAATTTGAGAGTGCATGTAGAAACACCTCAACTTGTTTACAACTGACAACTAACCCACTCCAACTTGTCCTCACTTTGTCCACCCTGATGTGGCACATAAATTTTGGAAATGTCTAGATGATCATTTTGTAAGTTAGAGTGTTCAAGTTACACAGTGGAGACGAGTTGAGGTGTCTAGATGTGTGTATTCAAAGTTGGAGAGTTTATCCCTAGTTGACACCAAGTTAAAGTGTCTATCTATGTTTATGCATGTCAAAAATGGACCGCCACTCAAATAGTGCTAAGTTATCCTTTTTCAAGTGACTCAATAGTGATATTTAATGATTTTAATAATATAAACTTGTCGTTGTCAAAAGTTATATGATCCTATATAGCTCTGACTCTCCAAAAATGTTGTCACACAAACCGACATGCACCGAGCAACATTTTTGAAGGTTCAAGCAACATAGATTTGAACGGCATAAGAATCAATCATGAATGCAGGGCAGGACTCATACCTCTCTGTAGACAATGTTTGAGAGGGATTTTCATTTTCCGTGCCTGTTGTAGTTGTGAGATTTAGATCATCCATCGCCACCTGTATCAAAATGTACCTTCAGTCAGATGAACTTTAAGAGTTAAACAGTGTAAAAATCGTATCATTTTCGAATCAGACCTGACCTAGCAACTTCAATCATGACTAGTTCAAACATCATTGTTGCGGTCTTATGTCTGATGTTTAGTGAAGCGAATTATAATAATTATTGTGACAATGCTAGTGTACACGATAAGGTTCTTGCTGCTCACCTTTAGGGACTTCTGTTCGTAGAACCTTTCTGTGCTCTGTTGGAGTTCTTCTAATCTTCTTTCTAACTCTTCGATTTTGTCTTGAAGATCTTTCTCCTTCTCCATAAATGAATCCTTTGCGTTATCAAGTGCATTTTCCTTCAGCTTGATCTGACACTGTGATGATGGAATGAAAACTTAGATTGATCATACTCATCAATGATCATTTTTTATAAAATACCTATGCAGGAATAGAGATAGCAAGAGTAAATGCACAACGGATTTCTTACATGAATGTTACCTTTGTAGACGGAAACAATCTCAATCATGTTATAAAGTACACGAATAAATCAATTCCAGCAATTTACAACTAGATTTAGGTAGATCAAATGTACGTGAATATTACCTCAAGCAACTTTATTGTCTCTTTTAGACTGTCAGAATCCGTGAGCTTTTTTTCCAAACTATTTAATGCATCCTCATTCTTGTTCAGATCCTCTTTCAGCCGGGACAGCTGCTTTCTCAAATTTTCTTTCTCGGATTCATCCTCGTACAGAGACTTCTTCATTTCATTACATTCAGATATAAGTATATTCACTTCCAAATGCAGTTCTAATATTAATGTCTCCTTCTCATCCATAATAGACCTCGTGGAATTTAGTTCCTTCACAGTCTCCATAGCTTCTTTTTCCACTAAATCTAGCCTAGTTTCTAGTTCTCTTCTTTCACTGTGACCTTGCTCGACAAGCAATTGCATGTTCTCAATTGATTTCCTAGTACTTTCCAACTCCTCAATTAGCATATTTTTCTGTTCGGCATGCTGATGAAGGATATTCTTGTCTGCTAATAGATTTTCAATCTCAGCTTTAAGAGATATGATTTTCTGCGACAAGTGGTGTTCAGTTTCTTTAGCCACCTCTTCTTGATTTTCTAGTTGTGCGGATTTTGCTTCAATTTTCAACAGCAGTTTTTCCATTTGACCAGACATATCAGTTATCTGGCTAGAAAGCTCAAGCATTTTTGCTTCATAATGCACTCTGATTGATCGGAGTTCCTCAGATGATTTTTGAAGCGTCTCTTCAAAATGCATTTTCTGCAGGTGGAGCTCATTAGCTTCATGTAACGCTTTCTTTTCGTTCGCTTTTAGTGAGCACATCATTTGCATGGAGAGACTTTTAAGTTCGTCCTGAAGCCGCTCTGCAGTACTAGCAGTGTGCTGTCTTGTCTTCCTCAGTTCTTCTTCAGCTCGTATTGCTCTCTGCTCTTGCTTGACTTTATCACAAGAAAGAGTTTCAAGATCAGCTTCAAATCCCTGTGCTTGATTTTCCAGTTCTTCATCCAGGCTACTGACTTGAGCTTTGAGCTCGCTTATGGTGACCAATGAATCGGAGAGTTCTTTTGCTTGCTCCGTCAGTTCATTCTCCAAACTTGTAATCCGTCCTTCAAGTTCCCTTACAGTTGAATAAGAAGTTGCACATTCATATTGCATCTTCAGTTGTTCCTGAAACTCGCTTTGCTCGAGTTTGTATAAGATATCATGGTTTTCTTGCTTCAGTATTTCATTGTCGAGGACAAGTTGCTCCATCTGCATCTCTAAGTCATCTCTTTCTCTCCTGTATATCTCAATTTCACCGCACAGGTCTTCGATCTTTTGTTCCAGCATATATGAGTCCTTGACATCAGTATGCTCTCGCACAAGCTGCTCTAGTGCTTTTTGATCTTCGTCGTCTTCATCAATCATATCATTCTTGGAGAGAACATCCGGCAAATTTTCAGCATCACAAGATGTGGTAGATTTGTTGCAAAAGCAGACATTTTGTTTGTTCTTCTGTTCTAACATTTCGTCTAGGTCACGCACAGCAAGAATTAACTCGGAATTCGATTCTTGTGTCTTCTGAAGTTGTATTTCCAGATTTGCATTAAGTTCCTTTTGATAAGCCAATTCTTGCCTAAGTTCACTAACAAGAGTTTGAAGATCCCCTTGTTTGTAGAGCAACTTGTCTTTGGATTTCGCCTCATTTAGACGTCTTAGGGAAGCTTTTAGTTTGTCACATTCTTCTTTGAGAGCGTCTCGTTCATTTTTCAGGCTAGCAACCTCTTTCAAGAGATCCTGACCTCTTCTGCTCTCCTTGACGATTTGTTTACGCAAGGTTTGAAGTTCCAAATCCGACACTTCTACCTGCCTAGCAAACGCTGCAAGCTCAGATTTTAGTTTCACAACAACAATATCTGAGACCTCCTGTGATGCTAATCTATGAAGAGCTTCTCTTGGAGTACTCGAAGAGCCATCTGTACTTGCCTCGAGAGCGGAACACCCCAACCATTCCGACTGTTGAATTTCGTCAGAAACTGTTGTAGAGACGTCAATACTGGGCTTCCGCAGAATTAACGCATCATTTGGAGACAAAGGGAAGTTTATGTGATCCTGATTGCCAATGTTGTTTCTCATTTTGATTTGCCGAGGCGTATCAAGCCCTGAGCTGCTTCCAGAACTGGACATGGTAATATCAGATTCACCTGATGCCCGGCGGATGCCATTCAGTTCACCATTGTGCAAAATAGGTTTGTTGATCAGACCATCCTATTAAAACCAAATACAAACAAGAAAAGAGACAATCTTATCAGTCGAAACAAACTCAGGTCGAAGGATCAATCCTCGGATCTCCGTTCTCTTGCAATCAGACAGAAGTTTTTATGTCTTACCTCTGTAGAATTTCCCTCAAGGCTAGCTTCTACGTCATCATTGCTTAATTGTGTCCTCAAGATCATATTATCGGAATTTGGTATTGCATCTTCAATCTCTTCAACTCTGTAGAAGCACCAAAAAAGATGTTAAAAAGACTAGTTTAAATTCGACACTACGCAAGAAACAAAAACAGAAGAAAATCATGGAAGTCATCGGGAATCTGGACAGTACCTTTGATCAGAAGAATCCTGAATCCTCTGTATCGAAACCTATGGACAACGAACAAAATTTCAACCAGGTCCAGAAAGCTCGCAAAATAGCAATATGATACATATTCGTTCTTGAATGGATGAGAGACTTACATGCAATAAAGCTCCCGATTTTGAATTTTTTAGCGGAAGAGAAACAGAAGAGATCTTAGACGCCTCTGCATAATTCGAGAAATCAATCAAAGCTTCTCCAGCAACTCCGGATTTTAAAGACCCCTACAAAGTACACTCCCAAACAAATTATGTAAATCACTTGCTAAGGGATCAATGCAGCATAAAAATCGTAGACTTGCAAATGCAGCTTACAGTTCCCAGGATGAAGTAATAGATTTTTTCATGAATCTTCCCCGACTTCGGTTCTTGAATGAACTTAACAGTTTCAAGAACTGCTTTCTCCCAGTAACAGCTCCCATCACGAACCGGTGCCTTCTCTAATTTTAACGTTGGCTTTCCCACATCAGCAGGGACCACAGATATCATCAATGCATCCCCCGCTACCTATGTCACATATACGAATTAATCCGTTATGTTTTGAAAGAATGCCAGTATTTCAACTACCCTATAGAAAAATGAACAAGAAACAGAAGAAGGATTGAAGCGTGATAGCATCACTGTCTCAAAAGAGTGACTGCTGACTCATGAGTTAGCAGACAATGCTCTTCTGCGATACCCTAAACTTTTTATCCATTGCCTCGTAAAAAAGTGTCTGCTTTGAAGAGAAACAAATTGAAGGAAAAAGCAAGCAGAGAACAGCTTTTTTCCCATGAAAATGCAGAGGGATCAATCAATCAATCACCAATTACGAATCAAATCCAAATTATTGGATTGATTATGTGAATCCTACATATCTATTCTACTTGATTGCCACCATCTCATTCTACAAAAACAACAACATACCCAGTGTAGTCCCACAAATTGAAGTCCGGGGAGGATAGAGTCTACGCAGAGGTAAAGAGGCTGTTTCCGGTAGACCTCAGCTCAAGAAAAAAAGAGTCCAAAGCAGTCCAGAAAAACAAGTAATACAACAAACAACCAATAGTAATAGAACAGTACTACAACACACCATATCATCCCAACACTAAATAATTTATCTTCCAATGCCAAATTATTAGTCGATAGAGCACATGCCTCTTGAATTTCTTTTCTCATAACCGTAGCATCAAGTTCAGCTAGCGCGCACCTCAACCAATTCAACGAAGTACTTCCTACCTCCAACCAGTACACGTCCCAGATAACTCCCTCGGACAAAATGGAAAGAAATCCCCTATTAACTCTGAACGTCAACCTACTCATCCTAGCATATAACAAAGACAACTACAATAACAACACCATATCCCGTGTAATCCCACAAATGAAGTCTGCAGCTAACACAAACTATATTAATGGAAAAAAATGAAATGTGTCATCAAATTTAACTACTCCATTAATCGATAAAATCATCCAATTTAGATTTCTATTTTCAACACTCATTCCTCTTTTTAAAAAATCTATAACTACCAAGAACCAACACAAACAGTAAAAATTCAATCTTTGCATATATATATATATATATAGTTTTTACCTGAGTTGCATGAAACTGCAATTTGAATACACCTTTGATCTTGTTCTTCTCGCTCCTCCATCTTGCCGACTTAAACATTTTTTTTTACACTTCTACCCTCAACTCAACTCATTTATTACAAAAAAAAATCCAATTCACAGTTCTCGCCGGAGCTCTCCTCTTCCGTTTATCGGAGCTCCGGCGCGCACTACCTTAAAACCACCATGAAAACTCAAAAACCCCTACCAATTTCAACAAAATAAACAATACCCAGTTCGAATTTCTCGCTGTAAAACACAGAAAATGACCGAAATCGATTAAAAAAAAATACTCCGAACTATTGAATGTTGATGAAAATGAGCTAAAACAGAGCCATTTTTATCATTTTTTTTCTCTAAAATTTCAGGATTTTGAGATTGAAAAGTGATGAATTTGATTATTAAATGGGTTGAGAGAAGAGAATACGGTAGATCTGAAGTGGGTTTAGTGGAGTTTTTCCGGTAGATTTTCACACACAGAGAGTAGTTCTCTGCTTCTCTCTATATATGTGCTCTGTTTTCTCTCTCTATATATTGTGCATGAAATAGTAGTTGTGTAAAAAAACTCATATATTAATATTTAATAATAATATTCCCTTTTACTTTAATTTATTTTAACTTTTTGAAAATAATTATTGATTTTTTATTTTTTTTATTTTGTATTTATGATCATAAATTAGGGGAAAAGAGAAAAACAAAATAAAAATATTGGAAGTGAAAGTTCCCTTTTTTCTTCTTTGCTTTGAGAGGTACCGACAAATTCAAGATCGGATAAAATAATTTTACGAGTGAAGTTTCGAGAGAGTAGAATATATATATAAAGTTCAGGCCAATGACGCAGCCACGTATAAGGGGGTAATTGAATAAAATTATATTATGTTTGTATAAAAAAGTATACATATAATTTTACGAGTAAAGTCTCGAGAGACTAGAATATACATATAAAGTTTAGGTCAATGACGCAGCCACGTATAGGAGGATAATTGAATAAAATTATATTATGTTTGTATAAAAAAGTATATATGAAATATGTAGGCAGAAAATTTCATACGTAAATATTAAATCTTGAACAACTTTAACAATATTTCTGACTTTCCTATTGACTTTAAATCATGTTCCTATTTTTTATGGGACAGAAAAGTTGTTTATGATATATCATCAAAATATTAAGCAAAATTAGTAGAGTAAAATTAGAGAAAGTTGTTAAAATTGATTTTCATTTAGTTATATTTATTTGGTTATACATATCATCTCTAATCAAGGGGGTTCGATTTTGAAAATATTTATTGTGGGTTTATCTCTCTCGATTCGTTTAAGTTTGAAGAAAAAATATTAAAGGGATCTAGGCTTTCGGTATCTAATTTATGATGTGAGACTTCTGTCATATCAAGGATGTGTTTGAAAGGGTCAAAAAAAATAAATTAAATTGAGATTATGAAATTTGTGTCACTTTTAATTAATACACATAAAATAGAAATAATTACTAAAATTATTTTTTTTCTAATATTTAAGTTACCAAAAATTGAAGTTAATGCATTTAATTTTTTTTTAATTCTATATAATTTGTCTCATTGGTTTTTTAATTGGCAAAAATTCCCAAGAGACTTGCCTTGATGAACACTTCAATGTGTCAATTTCCCAATTTGGCTATATTCAATTTTTTTTTCAAATAAATGTTTGGTTCAAAATAGATATGAACATATTACTTTTTATTGGATTTTTCAAAAATTTATGTGGCCAAAGAAAAATCTTACTTTGTTAAAATTGTCAACTTATTTTAGCTGATTTTTTAGATACATTAATAGGTTAAAGTATATATATACCAATACTATAATTTTTTTTAAAAAATCATATCTATTACTGTGATTTTTTTAAAAAATTATTGGTTAAACTCTCAGCTACAATGAGGGAAGATATTAAAACGAAATGAGGTTAATCCTAAAATTAAGTGGAAGGAAATTGTTTAGGATGTTTTACATTTCTCTAAAACGTGTTATGAGTAATGATATAAATTGAATTTAAATTTAAAAATAAAATATATATATATATATATATATATATATATATATAAATTAGTAAAAAAATTATATATACAGTCAATCACACACTTATACGTAGATCGTATAATTTAATATTACAATATCAATCTATATTAATTAAATTCTTTTCTACATATATTAGGATAATGGGAAAAACACAAAATCACTATCAAAATGGATCAAATTTTCAAATTTGGCTCTTTGCAACAAATAATGCACACCAATTTTGAATGGTCTAATAATTTTTATTTTATTTTTATCTATTGTCACGTCAATTATTTTTCTTATTAATAAAAAATAAATTGATAAAAATTTAATAAAAAAGATATAAAAAATAATGTCGTCACAATTTATTTAAGCAAACAAGGTCTCATTTTTAGGAGATTAAATGTCCCTATTTCTCTCACCTAAAACATGATTATCCTCATTAAAAGATAATTAAATTTGTCACCTTTAATTGATAAATAATTTTTTATTCTACTACCATTTAATTTCACATATGGTCACATAAATAAACTCATAAAACTATATTGTTACCATGTTATTATAGTAATTGAATATTATTTATTATAATATAATTTTAAATCACTATTTGACCTTGATAACAATTATTTAAGAGACATTGACTTTGATTTAGTTGTAAGAATGTAGCGTGAAATGTGAATTAGTTGGACAATTAACAAAATAAACATAATCTTAAAATTTTACACGTGAAACTTGAAACTTTACGATAATAACAAATTTTTAAAGATAAAGTCGAAAGTGATTAGTAAGTGTTATTTCAGAATGGGTGTATGATAATTTTTTTAAAAAATAGATTAAAAATGGACAATGTACATTACTTTAAGATTAGGCAACGTTTGTCGTAAAGTTTCAAATCTTATCAAATAATTATTTTTACGAGTATTTCACCGGTAAAACGAAAAAAAAAATCATGGCAATTGTTATTTTTCAATAATAAAGGTGAGAAATAATCAACTTACGCTATTTTATGATTAGACATATACAAATTCAAAATATTTATCTACCACAAATAAAAGCTTGATATTTAAATTTCTCAAATATTAAAAAAAACAATTATTTAAGAGCTGAATTATAGAGCTGGATCTCATTGTATAAATTATAATATATAGTAATATTATAGTATACCAATAATTAATAATATAAAGAGTCAGTATTGATGCCCAAACTCTTGACTTTTTTGGCCTGTGGTACTTATTTTTAGTGTTAGGTGAAAATATTAATTAGCATAGTACAAGTAAGTAAGAAGTGTTTAAAATATTATTATAATAATAATAATAATTATTATTATTATCTTATTTAATAATCACTAATTAAACATATAAAGATTTGTTTGAAGCAACTTAATTTTTATTTTAATTAATAAAATATATTAGAATTACAGTGAATGCTGCCATATTTTTTGTCTATCTGGGATACATGTTTAATAGAATTAGACAAGTTTTATATATTAATTAAGTCTAAGAATAAATTAAACTCTTTGTAACAAATAGTTAATTAATTCATGAAGCGGATGTAGCATTTAAAATTCTATGATTATTACAATGATATCCAATTAATATAAGATATGAATATGTGTGTATGATTTAAATGTTAGTTATTGAGTTTATGTGAATTCGTGTTTTTTATATAGGGAAAAATTACATAAATGCATAATTCATAATATCATAATTTCTAGAATTCGTATCATTTAGAAAAATTACAAAAATTTCTTTTTGAGTACATTCATATTCCTCTCGTGACCCGGATACATTTATCCTTTCTTGAATGCACATTTTATCCCCTCTCGAATATATTACTCCCATAAAGTAATATAAATATAATTATCTCCCAAATATATGAAATTTTTGTACTTTGTATTTTAATAAAATAGCTAATATTCTAGCCGATTATAAGAGGATGTTTATTGGAGTAAAACTTATCCGCATCGATGTATACACCAAGCCAATAAATACATGTCATGTGTTTAAATTCATAGTTTATTTTACTTAACCATCATTAATTAACACATATTTTACTTTATTAAATCACGTAATAATAAAAATTGTATTAATTTAGTGTAAATATACGATGCGAATAACTTTTTTTTATATATATATTTATTGCCTTTTAGGTTACCAAATTAGGATAACCATATATCTAAAGCAACATGCTTATAATTATGGTAAGTTATCTTAATTTGATTCTGAAAAATTCTTTAAGTTCTTTTTGCATTATTTTCCAAGTGAAGAATTTTTCTCTAATTTTTTTTTTTGCTCAAAAATAAAAATATTTTTTAAAATAAATACTTATTGCATCTTTTTGAAAAAAATACACGATTGATACTTCATTGTTTTAAATAAAATTAATTTTCTTTTGCTAAAATAATTGTTTAGGAAAAGCAAGTTGTCATTGCATTTAAAGGGGGGGAAAATTAAACTGTAAAATTGAGGCAAATTTTGCGGTATATATTGTAATTGATGGAAATTTTAAGTGCTATATTCATTTTTAAAAAATATTCTCTCTCATAATTTTCTTCTTTATGTTATTAAATAATTATATTTTTTCAAATCAAACAAATAAATTATACATAAATCAAAAGAATAACAAACTAAAATATTAATATATTAAACAGAAGCAAGTAGATATACACAATTGGAATAAATTAAACCATTGTATAAAACTATATGTCAATTAATAGTTGAAATAATATATTTGAATGTTATTTTTAAATTATTTTTTTATTTATCATGTTTTTGTCACGTTAAGGTGTTATAAAGAGAGCAAATACTATAAAATAATCAAATTCTAGAAGATTAATTTAGATTATTGATAATATAGTAGGTATATAATGAATAATTAGATATTCTCCTAAGATATATCAATGTTACTAAATAGCATAATACAATGTACTATATTTAACTCAGGTTCATTTTATATTTATGTTGTTAAATTTTGGCTGTACAAATAAATATTTAAATTTGTATGAAGTTAAGAAAATAGATACATGAGTGTGACTTAACATAATACGCGTAGGATATTATGTAAAATGTAAATTGACACATAGAATGTATGTGTCTTTGTACACCCAAAATCAAAAAATATAATTATAAATTAGAATCAAATTAAAGAATATATTATATATTAAGTAATATATTCTAGTGGAAACAAAAGAATGAGCCAAATTAAACACATGTTGGATAATGGACCACTTCCTATTTATTTATGGATAAACAATTAAATTATTAAAGTGTGAATAAAAATTACTAAATCATATGATTGTTAAATGAAAATATACATGTATTTAAAAGATTCGTGTCTTGCATTTTTTACTATAAATAATAGAATAAGAATAAAATGTTGTTGTATAGATATTACTTTCTCTTTCCTAAATTACTTTTCGTATTTTTTCCTTTTAAAAGTTAATTTTTAAACCTAAATCGAATTAAATTAATTCAATATTTTATATATATATATATATATTTCGATATTAAAACTATACGATAAGTACTATCATAATTTTTTTAAAAAAAATTATATATCAATTTGATTAAAAATATATATTTTAAAATATTAGAGAGAATCAATAGATTCTTTTTCGATATTCCAAACGCAGCATACAACTCTCCGTTGTATTGCGCTCTCCAAGTGTGCTTGTTCCCCCCTTCTTCATTACCCTGTCAAGTGTTTGTGAAATAACTCCGATGAGAAGAAAAAAGAAGGCGTTAAGAGACCCTTCTTGCTCAACCCTAGACACTTCTTTTTCAAACCTGCTCCCATTTCGATTTCGAGTCAAGAAAGAAACAGCTCGAATGGTACGATTCCTCCGTCACTCCAGAATGAAAGGGATCATCTCGTAGTTCTTAATCTGTAAAAATACGTTACTAGATGCTCCATTTTATTTTCCTATTAAAACCGAACCTAAACCTGTGAAATTCATAACTTAAACTATCAAAAAGCAAAATATAATAATTAATGTTGGACAAGGGAACACTAACCCTTTTAACAAATATACCTATTCGTTAATACCAATAAATCTTTCTTTAAATTTCGTATAAAATAATACTTTCTTCGTTTTAATTTTTTTAATTCGTTTAAAAAAATATTTCTTTTCTTTTTTAATAATTTTTAAATTTTAATTTTTCACGTGATATATTTAAGACTATAATAATGAAAAAACACTTTTCATATGGTCTATATATCTTTAGTTTAAGATCATTAAGCATTAAAAGTTAACTTTTTATTATAAAATTTCTTATCAAATTAAAATCAAATAAACGAATTAAAACGGAAAAAAATAAAATAGTACTCTATTATTAAAGTTATTGAATAATAGAATTAATGTGGCCAACCTGTAAATTTTGAGTACACAAATTTGGTCTACTTGCTGAGATGGACAAAGACTTTTGTCACGTGGAGTTTTGTAATCTCTTAACTGTCATACACGTGCTAATTATTTTCTCACTTTGAATTATTATTTTTTTTAGAAAAAAATTATACAATATAGTTTTAAATAATAATCTACATATCTATAAATTTGTGAGACGAATGTTTTCTCCCCTTTTTATTAAAAACGAATTCAAAATTTAAAAGTATAATGCAGTATATACACTCTTTTCATTTGTATCATATACATGCGTATATTATTTCAAAATTTGATTAGATTACGATTTTTAATGTCTTACATACAATATATAGCTAATTTTGGACTTTACTTGCTTAGCTTGGTGAATAAATCTCAAAGTTCCTCGATTAATTTATTATAAAATTATGTGTGTTTACGAGGTTTAAATAGATAAAATGAGTTCAGATGAGTCTGTTACTTTAATTTTAGATCTATCAATGTCTTAATTTCTTGAAAATAATAATTGGACGGCCCCTACCCCCTACCTCACCCCCACCCCCTTGTTGTGCCCTACACTATGGAATGTGCTATTGTTTCTGTCTTCAACTATGAATAAAAAATGGGGTGGTGGGGGTGGGACGTTTGAGGGTGGGGAACCTTCATCATACATGAGCACCTTGTGTTGTCTTTTTTATGTGCACATTTATATTTATTAACAGAGGCGAATCCAAAGTTTGAAGATTTCGAGTGTATTAATAAATTTAAAATATCAAAGAAATAGGGCTTTATCTGGATTTTGAATCGTGATCTCGCGGGTAGTTTCTCTACTATGTACTAATGGCACAAGGGCACTCCTATACTCCTCATAGGTGCACTGTTAGTTATATCCTAGTTTTTATCAGTTTCTCAAGATAAATATATATATTTATATAATTTTTTTTGAAGTTAATGGATGCACGTACACCCCTTACAAACAAATATAAATCCGCCTCTGTATCTATATAACATTAATGTTCAGGTCAATTTATGTGTAGTTTAAATTAATTTCATAGAGTAATTGTTATTGTCTATTAATACGTGTATTGAGTAATTCTATCCATCTAAATTTTGGACAATTGAAAATAAAAATTTTTTTACTGAAATTTCGAAAAAGATTTTCATGATGGTTGAGAACCATGTGATCCATGAAAGATTTTCGAAGGTCATATGATTGTTAATTGATTTCTCATGATAGACATAGATTATGATGAGGTCGTTGAGATATCTCCATCTTTAATCAGAAATCTCGAGTTTAAGCCTAGATATAAAAAAATGTTGGGAGCTAGCGCCACTTCTAAAAATAAGTCTTGCAATATACAATCTTAATTTAATCGGAATACAATATAGATAATAAACCACGGAGTACCGGTCCATTTTGCATTAATTATGTCATTGTTGTAGTCACTAGGGTATATAATTGAATGCACTAAGTTAATTAGTGTTAATTATCCATAATAATAGTATATACAAATGATGGGGTAGTTATTAGCTAAAATCCATCAAATCTATCTTTTTCCTTTGTGCAAGAGTAGAAATGAAGGGTTAGTACTTATACCAAATGATAAATTTAGACAGATAATATATTTTTATTCTTTAAGGAGAGACATCAAGTTCGACCTTTAATTATTAATTAAAGGTATAATGTATAAGTATCCGCTCAATCTATGCTCAAAATTTCAGAGCACACTTATACTATACAAATGTCCTATTACCCCCTGAACTTATTTTATTAATAATATTCTACCCCTTTTCGACTTACGTGGCACTATCTTGTGGGCCCAACACTGATTGACTTTTTCTTTCAAACTAGTGCCACGTAGGCCTAAAAGGGGTAGAATATTACTTATAAAATAAGTTCAGGGGGTATAGGACCTTAGTATAGTATAAGTGTGTCTTTGGAATTTCGGGCATGTGTTGAAGGGTACTTGTGCATTTTCCCTTAATTAAATAAATAAATTTCCGATACGAAACTAGTGCTTCCCTTTTAAATGAATACACATACCAAATATATATCATATTGTTATAAAAAGAAACAAAAACAAAGTTGAAACAATTGATTACTAAGATTTAGACTCAAGTGTACGTGAAAATATTAATGATGATGAGCAATATAAAAGGAAAAAGGTTGAAGAAAGTAGTAAAGGGGACTATCTAATAGTCATATATAAATAATATATAATCATGTTCTTTGATATTGTCAACTCATATATCCTTGTATGTGGATATAATGACACTTTTGCATTTTATAGTTTTTGTTAATTAGAATTCTATTATTAATATTTAAAGTTGTTGTTCTAAAATTAAGAATTATAAATATTGAAATCTTAGTTACGCCTCTAGGCTGTGACGATCATAGTAAATGAAAGGAAAAATAGAAATATAACTTACAGAATGAAAGGAAAAATAGAAATATAACTTACAGATTATATATATTTAGAGGCTAATTACATCCTATTCTGGAAGCTTTCTCGATTACAAAAATCTCGGATTTTCATTGCTCTCGGATATATTTCTCAATTGTCTGATACATTGTAAATGTACATTACTTAACGAGAGAGATGTATTCGATAGGGGATAGAGATGTATTCGAGGGGGATTTTTGTAATATTTTAAATGATAGAGAATTTTAAAGATTATAATATTGTAAATCGTATATTTATGTAATATTTTTCCAAAATAGAATATAAGCCCAATTATTGAATCTGCTGGGCCATCTAAAGTTGAAATGTCATGAGTTGGTATAAAAGCCCAAATAGGTAAAAAATTCACAAATAGTCATATTTTGCAATTGAAAAATCGACGTTATTATTTGAGTTTCAAATTCGATAAGTGAAATATTAGGATATTGTTATGGAATTTTGCGTATGAATTAAAACTCCATAATAATGATTATTTTTTAAAGATAAAGCTGAAAAATGGCGAGTTAACGCTATTTCTACAACTTAAATTTCTTTACACTTTTGTCTGATATGTCGAATTTCAAATATTCAAACTTTTAAAATTCCACATCGATAACTATTTTTTCGAAAGATAAGGTAAAAGAAATAACAAGTAAATGCTATCCTTTTGTTTGATATTGTTTCCTATATATCAATCTCACCATGATTCTTGGTGATCAATTAAACGTTCAGAAAACAACCCTTAACTATAATTTACAAGGTCCTTCAGGATGACTCAGTTGGTATGAAGGGAGGTTATCCACACTGATGATCGTAATCAGTGACAAAGCTAGAATTTTTAATAAGGGTTTCGATATCTGAAGAACTAAACACACGAAACTAACCGAATGAGGTTCAACACCTATTATATATACATAAAAGATAACTTTTAACCATGTATAAATAATACAATTTTCAGCCGAAAGGGATTCGAATGAACCCTCTAGCAGAAGGCTGGCTGGCTCTGCCCCTGACCGTGTTTTATCCCTCTCTATGCCTTATAAGTCGATCATGTCGCATAGGGCTTGCTAGTGCGGTTTACATTCCTTGTGTGGTTTACAAGCTATTACACAATAGGAATTTTACCCAGTGCGCACAATGTGCTCACCATAGAGTGCTCACCCGAAAGGTAGAGGTTGTGGCAGAGGTTGTACACTACAACAAAATTAACTTTTAGCGGCATTAAATATTGACATTAATAAAGAGTGCTAAAGTCTTTACCGACATTAGTTAGTGTCATTAGAACCAATGTCGCTAAAGGCTTTATGGACATATACAAAGAGTGACAAGTGCCGCTAAAAATTCATATTTAGTGGCAATTAAGAATTAAATGCCGCTAATGGTCATTTTTGTTGTAGTGATAGCAGTTGCGGGTTATCCCAGGTTTAAAAAAACAATAATTTACAAGAGATACTCAATTTGAAGAGTGTTATTTTTTTTTAACTATGACAAGGATTGCGGAATCACTATTCTTCATGTACGTGTACATAGGATGAATTTTACTCTAGTGTAATGGCCTGCAAACCATACGGGAGAAGAGGGAGAATTCAATATTGAAATTTTATCAACAATAATATTTGTCCTAAACTAAAAAATTGGATGCTCTTAAATCAAAAGTGACATCATATATATTTGACCACACAATTTATTGTAGTAAAAAAAAATAATAATACCATTAGAGCCTGTTTGGCTCAGCTTAAAAGCTGGTTTTTGACTTATTTAGCTGTTTGGCAATACTCAAAACAACTTATTTTAAGTTAAAAAAAACTTATTTTAAGCCAAAAATTAAAAGTTGGGGTAGGGGTGCTTTTTTTTTTAGCTTATAAGCTGTTTTAAGTTGACCACATTTTTATCTTTTTGTGCTTAATATTTTTATACAATCTCCAAATTACCCATATAACCCTAACATTTCTTTCTTCCATTTTTCCCTTTTCACGTTTGACATAACAACTTCAGCACTTTTATCCAAACGCATAACTGCTTATTTTAAAAATAAGTTTCAGCACTTTTAAAAGTACCTTTTTAAAGCTGCTGTTATTAAGCTCATCCAAACGGACCCTTACTCTATTTTTAGTTTCTTTAAGCTTGATTCATAGAATATGCTTCTATTTGATTACATATTTTATTACTTTGAGTTTTTTTTTTTTTTTAAAATAATGATAATCAACAAGGATCTTTAAATTAAATATCCTGTCAATTTCACAAAAAGTTGTAGTTTGTCCTGATAAGCAATAACATTATTGTATGTAGATTTTAATTTTAGTCAACTTTAATTTATTAAAATCAGAAGATGATGCTATGGAAGTTCATAGTAAAAATTAAATCTGATATGATTATTGACCACTAGCATTTTTAATTTTCCTTTTTTTGATGTGGTCATCAATGAAAATTCAGAAAAAACCTACCTCACTAATTAGCCAGTAGAAAGAATATGAAACTTTTAAAACTTATCGATGCGGAAATAAAGTTGAGATAGTTCGAACAAGTGAAGAAGAGATGAACAGAGGTCGACTATGAATAGGTTCAAAAGAGATAGAGGTAAGCTGATCGAGGAAGTATTAGGAAGAAGTGATTAGGCAAGACATTACGCAACTTCGATTGACCGAGGACTTGTCCTTAAATAAGAGGTTATAGAAGGTTAATTAAGTAGTTGAGTATTTTCCTAGTTATCATTCCTTAGTAGCAGTTGTCGTATTACAATCTGACAATATTCGATCCCTATTATTCTCTTCGTTTCAAAAAGAATGATCTCCTTTCCCTTTTAGTCTGTTTCGAAAAGAATGATTTCTTTCTTATTTTGGTAACACTGATCAAAGAACAATTTTGTACATTTGACCTAACTTTAATTTCTGACCGCAAGATTCAAAAGTCTTCTTTATATTCTTAAACTCCGTACCTAGTCAAACCATGTCATTCTTTGTGAAAAAGAATGAATACTATTTTTTTTATTTTTTATACTTTGAATATCATGTTATTTTGTAATAGTTGGTTCCCCTGTAAGAATGCTTTGACATGCTTTTTTAATTTTCGTGACTTCTTCATTTCCGTCGCATTGAAGTACTTTTACTTGAGTCCTGAGCTCTTTCAGAAATAACCCCTTAATCTCAAAATGAAGTCGATCTAAGAAGAATAAGAATGTAATGCAAACCTTTCCCTACCTCATTAGGTACAACGATCGTTTTCGATAAAATCCTCACCTTATAATTACCAAAATTAATAAGTTGTCATTTAAAAGAAAAAATTATCAAATTTTATATAAAAAATTTTGAAAAACCCTCCAAATATTGAATAATATTAATTTTTTAATTTTTTTTTTTTTTGTGAAATAGTCTTTAGCTATTACCCTCTAGCCGGCCAAGCTAGCCGGCCTTCCTAATATCTATATATATTCATGCAAATATCCCTCTTGAAATAATTCAATACAAATTATAAATTCAAAAGAAAAAAAAAAGTCACAATTTATTTTTAATCAAAATTTCCTATATATCTACAACACCAACATATCTCGTATAATTCCAGACGTGAAGATCTGGAAAGGGTGGTGTGTATGTATTACGTAGTTTTATCCCCTATCTTGTGAAGGTACAAACCGTACAGAAAGATAGTTTCCTGTAAACGAAAAAAAATGATATCTACAACAAAACCAACATATCTCGTATAATTCCAGACGTGAAGATCTGGAAAGGGTGGTGTGTACGTATTACGTAGTTTTATCCCTATCTTGTGAAGGTACAGACTGTACGGAGAGATTAGTTTTCGATAGACGAAAAAAAAATGAGGCAAGCAGGGGCATATTCAGGAATTCTTTCAAGAAAAACAGGTCCACATTCATTGCCACTAGCAAGAATCAAGAAAATAATGAAGAAATCAAGTGATGATGTGAAAATGATTTCTGGTGAAGCTCCAATTGTTTTTTCTAAGGCATGTGAATTATTTATTGAAGAATTAACAAAAAGGGCATGGATTATTATGACAAATAATAATATGCATGAAAAAAGAAGAAGTACACTTCAAAAAGATGATGTTGCATCTGCTATTATAGCAACTGATGTTTTTGATTTTCTTGTTAATTTGGTTAGTAATACTACTCATGATCATAATAATTGTGAAGAGTTGAATGATGAAGAGTCTCGTCAAGATAGCCCGTAAAGATCTATATTGTTCAGACTTTTTAAAAATATCGACTTGTGTATGTGTCAGATTTTCAAAAAAAAGTACGTGATATATAATGGTACGACAACATTTTAAGAGTGTTTAAAGCAATATAGGTAAAGATGGGCTATATATGTTTGATTAAGTTAAAGTTCATGTGTGTCCAATTAACACAAATGTGTACCTATCATGTATCGAATTCTTTTTCATTTTATATGACACTATGTTTTTTGTTTCGGAAAAATTACTCTGTAATAGTTTAAATTTGAAAAAAAAGTTTGATTCGTAAATGATAAATATGAGTTGAATGAGGATTTTCATCTGGAGAAATAGAGTGTAGGACATACATATAATTAAATTAGCTTATGCTGTTCAGACTTTTCAAAAAATATTAACTGAATATGCTTTGACAGTGTGACAAATGTAGGTCTAATCTAGTATCTTGTACCAATATTTTTCAATTTTATGTGAAAGTCGAAACTATTTTCTTATGCTGTGACATATTTAAGAATACAAATTATTTCGAGGCATATTTAGGACTCGCAAATTTTAAAATCCTATTTCATTTCTTAAAAACTTGATTTAACAAATTAGATAAAATAATTATATTAAAAATTTGGTATAAAATAAAACAAATAGGTTTCGTGGTGTAGTTGGTTATCACGTCAGTCTAACACACTGAAGGTCTCCGGTTTGAGTCCGGGCGAAGCCATTCTCTTCTTTTTTTGATCTTTTTTGTTTCCCGTCGAGATCCGTGTGTTTGAATTCGAGACCTTTAGTTTTGGAATAAGGCTTTCCGTGTTTTCAGTGTTTGAATTCGAGACCTTTAGTTTTAAAAAAAGGCTTATAGAATGGGGGAACCATTCCCTTACCGCGTTTCAGTGTTTGAACTCGAGACCTTTCCTTGTGGTAGAATTCAAGACCTTTAGTTTTAGAATAGATAAGAAGTACATAACATAATCGTTCGTAACCAAAGTCAAATCTCTTTATAACAGTGTCTGTTGATCGGATACTTTTCAACGGTTAAAGCAAAAATATAACAATAGAGAACATAAATATAACGTAATTGATTCCACAAGAAACTTTTGAACATTATAACTAAACTATTTTGAACAACCTATAATCACAATATACTAAAAGCGAGAAGCTCCTAACATTAAAGTTAAAAGAATATTAAAATATCCGCAATACCAATATCCACTAGAAAATATACATTCTAATACATACAACAACAACATACTCCGTATAATCCTACAAAAGATAGAGTATACCCTTTACCTTGAGAGGTAATGAAGTTGTTTCTGATAGATACAAATAAAGCTATAAGCATTATAAGAATTATGTTGCTCGGACTATCAAAAAATTATTGCTGCAATCCGTTTTGGATTATTCAAAATTGCATTATCAAATACCAGATGAAAACACAATTGCATGAACAATGCATCAACATGAACCTGCACAATGCACATAGTAAATTTTACAGACAATTCATATAGTCGACCGCGAACTTGTTTGATATTGAAGCGTAATCGATTGATGTTTAAGCGTATTACATCGATGCTTAAACATAAAACACTTACTAGCCAGTAAATAAGCTCCTAACTTATTGATATCAAAGGCAAAACAATAAAATTAATACCATTTTCGTTCAAAATAGAACGCGGTTTAGGTCATTTCTTTTCTCCGTTTCTGCTGTTCTAACGTCCGACTTTGCTAATTCGGTATCAGACCCTTACCATCCGTTCGTTGTCTCCACGGGAAGATCTATCACTCTCTTCGTATTGTTTATTATTACGCTTTGATTGGTTATTCAACTTTGTTTGTACAAGATTGAATTGCAGATTTCATTTCCTCTTTACTCAATGATGTCTCCACTATAACCTGCACAAAACAATGTCCAAATAGCATCAATTAGTATTGCTATGTAAAATACTTAGATACATCTCCGGTTGCTTAGTACTAAGGCGGAATACATCGACAACTCCTTAAATTTTCCTACTTAATATGCGCTTGAGAACATGCGTAGAAACTTCCTCAGAACTTGAAGCGGAAGTATCTAATAAGAACATTTTATCATGTGTTCATGTGATCAATCATCACAAACCACAGTTCGAGTATCTAAATAAAGTTACAACGGGTAAGTTATAGCCAGGTATAGGTAAACATTGACGTTGTTACAGACGTTCAACTAGCATTGAGTGGTCCGAGTTTCTTGATACCGCAAAGATATCATATTGATGGTGAAGTTTGTATGGATCACCTAAATCAGTGTCCAAATTTACCTCAATCTATCATCTAATACATAATTTCCCGGATCTAGGTATCACATTGAAAATGTTTAACCCCTCCGCTCCAAATATTTAACAAGAAAAACCAACATAATCGAGAAAGAAGAAAAGGATTTTCTCTCTTCTTTTTCCAGGATTTAGTGATACGTCAACCACCACCGATATCACCAGTAATCTGTACCAGAAATTCCTTGAGAAGTTCATGACTAATTGAGCTCGATTACAGCTCAATATAACCTGTCTTTTCTTTCTTCATAATTCTTCAATATCAATGGTCTCCACTCTCCAACTACGTCTAATTGTAGTGTTTTTTTAAAAAAATTAATCATCAATATCCGCACCCGTTTGCGTTCCCCTCAACTAATTCTATGGATAGCTGCTATCTCCCACTAGCACTAGTACATGGTAACTCTATCCACTGAGGCTTGGACAAATACGGGAAAGAAATCATTCAGCATTTTTGCATCCATTTGGATCTCAACCTTCATTGACCACTTGGTGTTAGATTATAGAATTTCATTCTCGCGAAAAGGTGATAATTAAGTTACTCAAGAAGTTTGTCAGACTATAACACATCAAGCATTTTGGACTTCCGGAAATCATAGAAGCTTCAACTAAATACTGGATTGATATGAACAGGAAAATAAAACATTTTAATCATGATTTAACCACACCGCTTTCAAAACTGCAACTTTGCCCTTCATTTGCAGAAACAGCACTAACAGATATAAAATTATGACAAAACAATAGGGTAAATAAGGACGAGTTTAAAATTTTACCTCTTGTACTCTATTTCCCGACCGCGCAAGTAACTTGTATTGATTCTCAAACATGGATGCCATATAAACCTGATAGAAAATCAGTGATTAAAATCTTCCAAAAAACAATAAAGTCGGCAATCTACAGTTGAATGCACTATCTTTTACATGCTTTGAGTGTGAACCTATCAACCTAATGCATTGCTGTAAGTATTGCGCCTAAAAGAGTGCCATAAAATTAAATTTTAACTAGCAAAAGAGAATGTTATGCGGAAAGAAGGTTTTCACTCATTCTATGTGATAACAATCTCAGAAAAAGCTACGACTCGTGCTTAGGCAAATGAAAGGAGGTGATGCATTTTTACAATCTCATAAATAGCTTGTACAAAGGCCACACTAAAACTACTTCCCGTAACTACAAAATACACGCCCTGCAAATTGTTCTTGGTTGTTTAGCAGTGAGTGAACTAGTCAATTTTTTAGTTTCCATATCTTTTAGTTATATTGCTTATGTTTTATGTAAGGTGGTACCTGAAATGTTGGAGCCAAACCAGGGCTCAAGAAGTACCGCCCTTTTGATACAGAGGAGATGCCCTCAAACTGCTTTAATTCTTTGATAAGAGATTCCACGTCAGGCCACTGCACAACATTGCGTGAAAATTCTACTATGAGCCATGGACAAACACAATTGTATATTACAATAGAAGATGGGATTCATTAATAATTTTATATTTTTGTACTTCAAGAAAACGCCCTACAATTGATTTGAGCTGTAAAGGTTTATAGTATATCGGGAAGCACAAAGGACAGCTGGATGGTCTATAGACACATTGAGAACTGAGGAGCTTCGGATTTTTCCCCTTACTAAACCAAAACAAAGCTTCGGGTGCTTGTGTCAAGCTTTTGAAATGTATTTTTAACATATTCACAAGATATTTACAATCAGCAGTAGATTCAAGCTATATTGCTCGGATTCTTCAAAAATGCTATCAGGTGCGAGGTCAGATCCTCCAGAAGTAGTGCATTTTTGAAGGATCTAACATGGGTGCGGGAACATATTTGGAGAGTCCAAGCAACATATTCAAGATATTGACTCAATTTCAACCCCACCCCCCCATTTGACACCCTTACATCTCTGCAGTCTTTAAGGAGAACTGACCTCAACACAAGCCATATTAGGATACATGGAGCACCTAATAATTCATTAATACAGAAGAAAAGGCTTAATACAAAAACATAAACTCAAATTTGGCCTCAATCGGCAAGTAAGCAGTTCAACTTTGAAAGTGCACATTTAGACACCTCAACTTGGTTTCAACTGGCAACTAAACACTCCAACTCGTCCCTACAGTGTCTCTTGGACACCCGAAGCTGCCATGAAACATAAAATTTGGAGGTATGAAAAAGAACATTTTGTGAATTGGAATGTTCAACTAACACAATTGAGGTGTCTAGATGTGCTCAAACTTGGAGTGTTTATTTGTCAATTGAGGCCAAGTTAAATTATCTATTTAGGTATTATGCGTAAAGAAAAGGACTCAAGAAAATGCATTGAATTCTTTATACAGTACATCGTTTAAACCCAAAAGAATTCTATTAAGAAACACCTCTTAACTGCCGTCAATGAAGACCCTGACGTGACACATAAATATTGGAGGTGTGAAGATCATTTTGTAAGTTGGAGTGTTCAACCGGACACAATGGAGACATATTGAGGTGTCTAGATGTGCTCAAAGTTGGCGTGTTTAGTTGTCAATTGAGGCCAAGTTAAAGTATCAATCTATGTATCATGCCTAAAGAAAAGGCCCCAAGAAAATGCAGCAAATTTTTTATGCAGTACATCGTTTAAACCCGAATGAATTCTATTAAGAAACATCCTCCTAACTGCAATCAATGAAGACCCTAACCAAATGCTAAAATGATACTCCAGTTGTTGAGTTATGAACCACTGGCCAGTAGAATAGGGATAGCAAATGCTCCCTTGTTCGTAAAAATGACGTAAAGAAATCAATTTGCAACAAATGTAAGGAATCATGACATAAGTATCAACAAATACTACATGAGTTATTTATGCAATTAATTGCTGAGATGATAAAATTTAAGTATTCTTTTAACTGAAATTGAGGACAACCATGACGTACTGATCTAAGGTGTCTTTGGTATATTGAATCAAGTTCTAAAGGAATAAAACTACACAATTATAAGGGTGAGAACATAAACCTCAGTATCCAGCTCTGATGCTTGGAGTTCTCCATTCAAATTATCAGGATCACCAACTACAGCCTCTAAGGCCTCCATCATGGGATCTGGCTGCAGAAAGTACTTATAAAGGCATTGGTTAATAACAAGTTTACCTTACAATATCAGGAAAAAAGAAACAGATAGTACCGTTATTTCCTTAACAACAACATACACAGTGTAATCGCACAAGCAGTGTCTGGTGAGGGTAGGATGTACGCTGACCTTACCCCTACCTTTGTGGGGTAGAGAGGCTGTTTCTGACCCTCAGCTCAAAAGGAATGTTCTTGTACCACGATGGAAAGAAATTTACCGTTATTTCCTTCAATGACAAGAAGATGCGCTCAAGTGAAAAGTCTAACTGGTGAACTTTTGCCTCCACAATCTACATGGAAAACCTTCTTCAGAAACTAAGATATCTCTGAAATAGTTAGCTCTGAAATTAGCAGAGAATGTATTATGCGCTTAACCTCCAATACATTCACATGAACAACATATTCAACAAACTCTGAGCCAGCATGGATATATCATAACTCAAAACACTATACTTGTCTATAAGGATCAGTTAAATTTCATTTCACCTTTACATCAGAAGGTATGAATTACAAATTTGTTATGCATATTTATAGAGAAGCAACTACCTGGCCAATTTTAAAATACGACGCAGGGTCTAAAGTGGCATCCCATGAGACTTCTGTCTGGTGAATTAGCGCAAGTACTCCTTCAACCTATACTCAAATGTTGCTAATTTAAGATGCAATCAATAGTTGATTGGATTTACTGCCATAAGAAGCTCATGCTACTGTCATTGATATACCTCGACAAATATACCGAAATAGGTAATTTTTTGTATACAGCATTTTACCACGTCCCCAACCTGAAGTTTTGCCTGCAATGCCAATTACACAAGCTCAGTGACTTCATTGTGGGAGCAAAGATTCAGAATAACTAACACTGAGAGGTAGCATACAGTAATATCCAAAATACATTGGTAATAATGCATATATTCCAGCTTCTTTCCAAACCCAAACAACAAGTCCCTTATTTTGGGAGCTGCGAGGAAGGGGATGTGTTTTCAGTGTCCAACGTTATTTCAAAAGTGGAAGATGTTGATATCCCATATCTAACATAGATTGACAAAGAAAGTCTCCATAACTTGTTATATATCAAAATTTCACCGGGATTACAGGAAAGGCATATAAAGCACACTGATAAAGTGTCTAAATCCATACACAATAACCTATTAAGCAGCAACCACGAGTGTTCACGATTCCTGATGAAGAGCCACATGAAAATTAAAGCAGAGAGCAGGGGCAGCATGCCGCAGCAAAAAGAGCAAGGTAGCATTTGAAATAATAAATATGAACTCCAAAACCACTGCATCAGAAGATCAACTAGGTGTGTCCTAGATTTGACATTTTACAGAATCTTCTTCAAGGTGCTGGGTTTCGGAATATTTCACAGACTATCTCTAGATTAAAAGTTGCACAAGTTAAAGAAAATCAATAACTCGACAAATTATAGTGACCTACAGTAATTGTTAAGTTGCAGAAAAATGACCCAAGTAAACGTTTCAAAGTTGTGTTTTATAAAGTAACAATGGTTTATTGTCCAAGAGATATACTACAAGTGTTTGGTGAAACATGGCAGCATAACCACAAAAATTCACAGCGCTACACCTTACTCAACGTGAACATTAAAGAACAAACAACTTGCTGCATCATTTATGTTTCCAATCAAGTAACATGCATCCGATCAACATATTTATGTACTCCTAGTTTTATATGGAAAAAGCTCTACCATAACATGTGCGTTTGTTCAACCAATACCTAATTGCTATTTTCTAGAATTGCTCTAAGCTAATTTACAAGAGAAAGAAAAAAACTAGCCTTTCATCAGTAAACATCTCTTTCTGTTAAAGGACTAGGCAACCAGAAATATTGAAGAGAATGACAGAGTATTAACTAAGAAACTTGTTTTTGTCACCGCTCTATTATCTTATTAACAGTGAGACTGCTTATATTGTTCTACAAGGATTCCTATCTATTTACTAATATAGAACAAGGAGAAAGAAGTTAGGTTGGATATCTTGCAGTCAGTTACAATAATCATGATCAGTTTAACATAGAAAACCAAATACCAAATTTCATAGAGGCTAGGATGTTTGTGAGATGGTCAGTTTGATAAACATTAAGCAAAAAAATTGCAAGCTTTAGAGAATATAATTTTCTAACCATAAGGCTCTTCTTCTTCTCGACCAATTCTTCCTTTTCTTTTGCCTTTAACGAGAATATTAGCCTTCTGGAATATCTGTCAGCCAACACCACACTTACTCTGATCCTCTACATGACACAGATAAAAAATTATGGTCTTTCTCAAAGTTCTAAGATTGAGATTGAATAACGAAGCCTTCCTCACCAGACCAACAAATGATGATAAGAACTGGAGTTTCTCTTGGTCATAAATCCTGAGAAGATCTTCAAGTTTCATATCTGGCGAGATCTCCTCATCGGCATTTTTAGCAATTTGCGGATCTACTCCTGCCTCAGGAGAAGCTGCCTTGCCAAAACCATCATAGCCTCCAATGATCCCCAGACCTTGCTTGTATTGGGATGGATCCAAACCTTTTTGCCTCAACCAAGATTCAAAAGCTAAGAATTTCCACCTGGCTGCAAGATTGCGATATGGCAAAAATCCTATCAAGGAACCAAAAGATACCTGTAAAAACATCGAGAGTATCTGTAAAAAACAAGTTGAGAGAATATGTGCACCTTCAAAAACAAAAATGAAGTAATATGATGAGTTGGGGTATAAGTAGACTTACAACAAAGCCTCTGGTGCTACAGCTGACTAGTTCCACGTCTTCTCTTCCTCCGCTCTTGACAAGCTCTTCAGCTCTTACCCAGTCATTGTCTTCATGTTCCTACGAGATTGCAGCACTCAGTATTCATCAATAAGTCGTCCTAGTTAAGGAACGAATGCTGAAAAAAGGAAAAAATTAATCTACCTTAATGGATGATTTTGCCAGGAAGTTTTCAATCTCTGAAGCATTTCCATAGCCCTCAGATTTGACAGGACGCATATCCTCCTGACTAACACGTGATGCTTCCTTTTTAGGTCGGTCTAATCTATAGTAGCACAAGTTATTAATCAAGAACAAAATAACAGCAAAGTATATAAGGGCAAAACAACATCCACAAGTACCTTTTCGGTTTTCCAAGAAGAGCAGCATCCAAAGATTCCATGGGTCCAGTTTCAGCAGGTGTATTGGAATCAGAACTTCTCTCAGCGGGCTGTGTATCAGTCTGCTGGAATCCTTGAAAAACAACCAAGTATGCTGATTAAGATGCTAAATTACTACTCAGATGACTATCTGTCAAGAACAGAATCTTGTTACCTGTACCAAAGCCTTGCTTCTCAAGAGGATTGCTTCTGTTAGATTGTAACGGTTGGCGGAGTTTACTCTCTGCCATACTTATAAGCTCAGAAGAAGAGTTAGCAGCATCGAAAGTACTTTCATCCGAAATACTCGGATGCTGAACCTCGGAAGATTCTTTATTTGGATCTATCTTTAGATTTAAATTACTAGGCTCTGGCTTATTTAGAAGCAAGCTGTTTTTGGGTTCACTACTTGATGCGTACACCTCTGTAAGACTAGCATCTTCGGAGTCATCACTAGATACAGGCAAGACATCGCTTGATTGTCCATTCTTTTCACTATCATCGGAGCTGATCCTCATTGGTTCTGGCTTCTTCAACAATGTAGCATCACTAGACTTATCACTTGATTGTCCATTCTTTTCACTATCGTCGGAGCTGATCCTCATTGGTTCCGGCTTCTTCAACAATGTAACATCACTAAACTTCTCAGGTTTCAGTTCTCTGCCCATTTTCAGTGTCAAGTTTGGCTTAATTTTGAATTTTGATGATTCATCCTCCTCAGAATACAAACTTGGCTTTCGCAGTATGACATTTGGAACACTACTTTTTCTACTTACTTCAGGTCTTGAAATTGGTTGACTTTGTTTATAGCCCTCAGTCTTTGGCTGTTTTTCATCAACCTCGAACTTAACACCCTTCTTGGGCACAGGGCGAACCAAATTTAATCCATTTGATGAATTGAGAGATTTCTTTTGCTTGGATGCATCAAACGGAACCTCCACAGTTTCACCAGACGTTTTTCCCTTCTTCTGCTCAAATGACTCTTCAATTTCAAGATAAGATGTCTCCGGGTTTGTTTTCCTACTAATTATCTATGAAATCAAGAATCACAATCAGAAATAGACAGATGCAGTATGCATTGAACCAACAGAAGTTTTGCAAGGACATACAGGAACCAATCTAAAAACTTCTTTCAAATTATTATTAACCCTTTTCTCCTCTTCAATGACAAATAACTCTAAGCAATTAGCAAACAGGAACTTACAATAGTAAAGCAGGGACGTGTAACTTTGGAACGAAAGACTGAAATTTTAAGGAATTGAAGTTAAACATAAAGTCAATACTAAGAAACTGATAGCATGTCAGCAGATATCAACTTACAATATATGATTGTACAATTCCAGATGCAGGATTGATTTTTTTTCCCTTTAATAACCCTCATTTTTCTGTTAACCAAAGCAAAGTATAAAACTTTCGAGGGCTAGAACTCTCCATTCTCACCAACAGGGAGGAAAATCACTCAAACTTGAATTGCATTGATTTCGGGAAGTCTCTTTTATCCATACTTTCAACCATGTCTCAATCCTAACTAGTTTTTGAGTTGGTTATATATATCATACAACTCAAATTCGAATTGTATTGATTCAAAATCTTCTTTACTATCTATACTATCAACTACGTCTCAATCCTGAACAATTCTTTGCAACCGCTATATAAAACGTACAATTCAGATTTAAATTGCATTGTTTCGAAAAGTCTCTTGACTATACACACATCAACTATGTCTCAATTCTAGATGCAGATGTAGTTCTCTTTTCCTCTAGAATCCTCATTGTGTTGGTAAACAAAATCAAAGTTTAAAACTTTAGAGGGGATAAAACTCCCCATTCTCAATACACAAGTAGAAAAGCCACTGAACTCCTCAAAATTGAAGTTTGAAATTATTCAAAAAGTCTCTTAACTATCCACTACCAACTGTATATCAGCAATATGAATCCTACATATCCCCTCACCCACAAGTTAATTGACACTATTTCCTTATCAGTCTGTTCCAAAACGACGGACAGATTTCTATATATGAAATCAATAATGACAAGCTTTCTATAGTCATACAAATGATATGACATGTTATAGCCACGCAATGTCACATAAATTGGAACAGAGTGAGTAACTAATCTCTTAACTATGCAAATAAAAATTTAAAAACCAATTAAGAACATGATTTTCTGAATAAATAAGGAAAAATATAAACATATTAGTGCAAGTTTAAAATGAGAGAAATAAACCTTAGCTAAGGTAAGTTTTGGGTCTTCACCAATTAATCTGCCAAACTTGAGTTCCATTTGGTCCCACTGGTCAAGCTTATTACTATTCCTATCATCTTTAGAAGCAAAAACAACAAATTTCTTTGTCTTTCTGGAGGAAAAAACAGTTCTTGACAAAACCCCGCTTGTTATTGAGCTAAAATTATCATCTTTAGAGGCAAAAACAGCAACTTTTTTGGAGGAAAAATGTGTTCTTGACAAAACCCCACTTGCTACTGGACTTGAATTGTCATCTTTATCAGCAAAAACAGTTACTTTTTTGTAGGAAAAATGAGTTTTTGACAGAAACCCACTAGTTATTGAGGCTGAATTATCATTTTTATCAGCAAAAACAAGAACTTTTCTGGGTAAACAAAGGGATTTTGAGATTCTTGAATGGTGTAAAGATGAAATTGACAACAAGGGGTTGGGTGTTGAGGTTTTGTCAAGGCTAAGGTTGTTCATTCTTGAAAAAACAAAGTGAATTTCATCAGATAATATTGAACAGCATTGAAAAATTTATATATGGGCACCTCAAAATTCCAATTTATCCTCTCTTAAGAGTTATTTGAAATTGAGATAGTGAGAGTTTTACAATTGGTGGTGTAGGGGTAAAGGGGTGTCACGTGATTAGCACATGATGTTGTATAATGTGGTTTTAAATCTCTTAAACACTCGGTGATTCTCGAGAATTCAATAACTTTTGTGCATATCATGTAATATATATAATAAGAAATTCAATAAATATATATACATTTTTCACTAGTGGTGTTAGGTTTGAGTTTCGAAAAATCAGAATCTTATCGTAGGAGGGTGGATCTCACGAATCAAATGAAGGTCGAAGAATTTATTATCAACGGCATAGGCGACACCCTAGCCCGACGCCATTGTTGGTAGAACTGTGACTCTTATTTCGGTCCAATTCCTTATTTGACTAGCAATGTCGGTAGGTTCGAATTTTGAAAAATAAAGAACTTTTCAATAGAACGGCGAGTCTCACAAGATTTATGTTGGTCCATGGAATCAAACGAAGGTCGAAGGACCGTTCAATTACGGCATATTCAACACTCATGTTTGCATGGATTGTGACTCGTCTCCTCGCAATCCGATTCCTTATTTGATTAGCGATGTCAAGTACAAGTTTTGAGAATTAAGAACCTCTCAATAGGAGCCTTTGTCTCACAAGATCTATGTTGGTCCAGTCAAGCGATGGTCGAAAAATCATTCGATTCATTCAGGAGCATCGTAGCGCCTTCACCTACGAATGTCGCTCTCGATAGGATTGTAACTCTCATCTCAATCCAATTTCTTACAACTTGAACCTTAAAACTCATTATATGCCAAGTATTTTACGTACGTACCTCTTTAGTATCTTATCGACCTATCTATCAGTACTTGACACAAACATGCCATATGATTAAACCAAAAGAAGAAGAAAAAAAGTAAGAGAACAATGTGTTAATTTCTTATTAAAGCAAAATTGAGGGGAAAAAAAAACATTACAAATATATATGATGCCTTACTAGGCTTTTACAAAATTTTCAAATGAAGAAACAAATAATTAAGAAAACCAATTAATCATCACTTCATCATTACCATATTCTCTCATCAAGAATATGATTAATCTCATTGACAAATAATAATAATATTAACTATATATATATATTTTTTGATTTCTCATCCGATCCGATGCCCTCGATATCGATTAAATATGAATTCGTATCGAAAAGTGAATGGACTAATCTTGAGTCTCTTCAACAGGAGGCTGTGGTGGCTCATCAACATCAGTAGTTGTAGTAGTTGAACCTTCTTCATGTTCATCAGCACTATGATTTTTTTTATTTGTAGCTGTTGTAAGATGATTATAGGAACCTTTTTCTTTAAACAATTGAGAGAAATGAGGCTTGCAATAAACAAGTCCATCTAATGCTGCATATGATGAGGTGGTTAGTTTGCATCCACCATGTGCACATTTGAAGCATGATTGATGGTAAAATTCTCCATCTACTGTTACCTGTTCGGAATTTTCAAAAATGTTAATACATTTGTGTTACACTTTCCAAAAAAGTATACTACTTTTGAATGATTTCATGACATATAGGTTAGGTGAAATATTTTTTTTCGGAATTTTCAAATATGTTAGTACATTTATGTTAGATTTTCCAAAAAAAATATACTACTTTTGAGTGATTTCTTGTCATATAGGTGTCATATTTTTTGAAGCGTCTAAGCAACCTAAGAAATATCATTAGAGTATCTAATTAAATGTTATAAGGATGACACAATCTATATATGTTGCTCGAATTTTTAAAAAAATATTGAAACACTTCTATAAGATTCTCAAAAGTTTCTGAGTTATCTATTAAATATTAAGCTTGTGAAAAATGAAATAATTGAAGCTCTATTCTTTCATACTTTAAGTATACAATAATTATTACTTTAAGGGCTAATATACCATAAAGACTAATTTAAAATTTGAACTTTTTCAGGTTCGAGTTTATTGTTCTTGAATAATTTATGTGATTTTGTATAAAATAATTTTACTAATTTGTTGGAACTTTCCAGATATGTTTAGAATTTCAGCTAAAATTAATGGAGTCAAAACAAATTTTATACATATAAGGAAGAAGCAAAGTGTTGGTACATAGCTTTAATGAGCCTATTTGACATAAATTTAGATTAATCGAGCCAGTAATCAATACCTCATACTAGATGGTTAATAATACTCTCAATATTAAGTTATATGTCCTCCCGGATGAAACATATCTTATATATATATATATATATATATATTGATTGAGTAGGTCTAGGTCCAACAATCGAATCAATTACGAGTCATCTATTATTTAAACTTAATTAGTGTTAGAACATTACACAACATAACTAAATACCTTTTAAAAAATTCTTTTACCTTTTCCAATGGGTACACAGTTTTCTTGCATGATGCACATTTTTCCTGAGTGCCACAAAATAGAGAGGACAACTTGCTAGGGCTTCTGTTCTGTAATCACAAAAATATTCAAAATATTATTTATAATTAGTAACAATTTAATAAAAACATAAAAGGGATATAAGTTAAAATATTGTTGATATATTACAACAAAATTATCATCTCCGCATAATTATTTAATAAAGTAAAAACATTCAAGAGTATAATTCAGAAATTAAAGTTTATTAGTTTCCACCTCGAATTAATATATACATAATAATGACTGGTTTACATACAAATATTTATATATATTTAGTGGATTTTTTTTATATCAATATAGAGTTAAAAGGCTAGATTCTGAAAGGTATTTCAATTTACGTGACATTATTTCTGTATTTTAATCCATTCAAAAAAGAACAACATATATTTAAAAATAATGAACTTTAAATTTATTATTTTACTTTTAATGAAAAACGTTATAATCGCATGATAAGTTTAAAATCTTAAGATTAAAAGTATAAGCATATTTAATTTCACAACTCCACAAATTTTAAACCTTTTTTATTTTTCTTAAAATTACTTTTCATTTTAATTATGTCATATAAACCGGACAGAACAAAATTTTTTTTAAAAAGCTCAAAAAAATTGAAGTTGGCATAAGATACATACCAGATCATTGTTCCTCCCAACTGCACATTTGATATAAAATGAAAAAAATAATTAGGTTATGAAAATAACATAATTTAATTAGAAATATAATTTAATTAAACAAAATTTAGGAAAAAAAATACTAACGTGAAGAAGATTTCAAAGCACCACTTCCTTTCTCCTTGAGGAGTTGTTCAAAATGTGGCTTGCAAAATAATGTTCCATCCAAGCAAGAATAGTTGCTCAACTATATAATATAAATTTGAATTAACGAAAAGATCAAATAAAAATATACGATAATAACAATCAGGTAATAGTTGTGTCAACTATATTATATAAATTCGCACGAAAAGATCAAATAAAAATATACGATAATAACAGTCTGATGCACAAAGTAATTTTCAATCACATCAGATTAGAGAGAATGGTCATATCATAAGAGAGTGTTATTAATTACCATCACAGCGATACATTTTCTTTAGATAATTTCTATTCGAGTCGATCAATTCGATTTGTTAAAAAATGAATCTTCAAAAATAATCATAAAATACAGGAGATAACGTCTTAACTATATATAATACAAAGTATCATTTCATTCATCAAATCAAGTTAAATCGATCCACTTCGTTCAAAAATAAGTCTACAAAAATAAAACCATGAAATAAGAAAAATAATATACTAACTAACTATAACACAAACTATCATGTCATATATCATATCAATCGAGTCGATCAATCCAATTTGTCCACAAAAAAGGTCTTCAAGAAAATATAACACAAAGGAAATAATTTCCTAACTAACTATAACATAGACTATCATATCAATCAATCGATAGTCTTAAAAAAAACACAAAATTATAACAAAAGATATAACCTAACTAACTAAAACAAAAAACAATCATTCCATTTCTCATATCAGTCAACCAATCGATCAATTCGATTCGTTTAAAAACAAGACCTAAGTGTCATGACTATCAGTCAACCAATCGATCAATTCGATTCATTTAAAAACAAGACCTAAGTGTCATGACTAACTATAACACAAACTATCATTCCATTCATCATATTCGTCTGATCGATTGGTTTAAAAACAAGATATTAATATCCTAACTAACTATAACACAAACTATCATTCCATTCATCATATCAGTCGAATCAATCGATCAGATTCGTTCAAAAAATTAATGAAATAATTTTATTTTTTTTTAAAAAAAAAACTTACTGCAAGTCTTCCATTGCAATGGCTACATCTGAAACATGTATTATGATAATTAACACCACCTGCAGAAATCACTTCAGCAGCATACACAGTTTTATCACATGCTTTGCATTTTGTTTGGGTACCAAAACTTGACATTTTTTTTTTAATTTTTTAATTTTAATTTTGGGAATTGAGATTTGAGATCATTAATATAATTTATATATGAATGAATCTCTAATCCCCAAAGTTATAATGGAAAAAAAAAAGTTCATAGAATTAATTATGTACTAATGAACAATTAGTTGATTTATTCTTCTTTTTTAGTGGTTAGGAACCAATTTCTTAAAATGAATGGATAAGCTAAAATTCCCTAACATTAAGGACATAACACAAAAAATAAAGTAGTTATTTCAGTTGGGACAAAAAAAAAATTATTTTTAAAAATAAAAAAATGGAAAAATTTTAATAAATTGTGACTGATTTTTAATTTTTTGTCATTAAACAATTTTATTTGTGTTTAATCAGAGATAAGTTGTTTAGAAATTAAATTCATACCTGAGCATTATTTATGAAATATTATGATATAAAAATATACTTTCATACTATGTGACAAAATTATTTATTATAACGAACTAACATAAATTAAAGACCAACATAACATAGGGGCAGAAGTGCAAATCTACTTAAAAAAAAAAAGAGAAAGAGAAAACTCAATAATAAAAAATTTTTAACATCGAATCAAATCAACCGATAAAATAACATTCGACAGAATCAACATATAACATTGAAGGTTAAGATTTGCCTCGACGGTTAAAAATATAATTTTTGTTAAGTTTATACGGGTCATCGACTCATCGGTTAAATTTTTAAGAAAATTGGATAAACTATCAAATTAATAACTCGATATCAATAAAGCAATAACGTTTCATCGATTCGAATATTTACCAAAAAAAGATTTAAAGAGAAAAATGGCTTCGCCCGGACTCGAACCGGAGACCTTCAGTGTGTTAGACTGACGTGATAACCAACTACACCACGAAACCTCATTTGCTATGTTTTTCGTCGTTTAAAATTTATTAAAAAAGTGAAAACATATTTTTTTTACAAAAAATTGAATCGAAAGTGTCTAATAGTAACACTTTATATATGTATTTAGATGCGCGATTGAATATGACGAAGTTTCAATATTTAAATATAGATTTATCAAAGAATAATATTACTTTAAATAAGAGCGTATAGTTAACTTTTCGAAACAAATTCAGATGAGAATTTCTATTTGTTTTTTTTTGCCGCTTTTTGCGTGTATCTTTGTGTGGCATATCAATATAAAATTTCACATATATGTATTGGTGGAGGACATGCAACATACATAGAAGAGTATTTTTAAGTATACTTAATCAAGTGGAGAAATGTTTTTCAGACTGTCAAAAATTAAAATGTGTAAAATTTTAAAACGTTTTCAATAGTTATTCTACTATATATTAGTATTTTAAAATGTGTAAAATTTTAAAAAAATTTAATGTTTCATATTTCATTACTAAGGCCAAATTTAAATGACGATATGATTGTTCATCAGTGCTTTCAAAAAAGTTTTTCAGGCAAGTTTCGGGGTCGGGCGTATCAAAAACATTTTGGAGCGTAAATTAAAAACATAGATCCATAAGGTGTAAGTCCTAAAATTTGAGGCATAAGCCCTAAACATAAAAACGTAAATTCTGGGCGTAAAAACGTACGCCGAGGCGTTTTTAATGTAATTTTTGAATTTTTTGAATGATATTTCTCAAATAACAATGATAATTTTTTTTCTTCATTATTGAATATTAAAACTTTATCTCACATAAAAATCATAATTTATTAAAAAGTTTACTTTTGCTTATTTTATTAGTAATAAAACTAAAAATTGAATATACATGCGACTATGCCCCGTAGATCCATGGGACTTACGCCTCGTGTCTCGAGGCTTACAACTCGCCCCATATCGTATAAAACGCCTCGCCTCACCACCCCGCCTTTTAAAACGTTGTTGTTCATTATTAAAAATAGTATTAAAAAGATATTGACACTCAAAATTTTATTAGTTTCACATAAAAATTAAGATAGAAGAAATAATATATATTATTAAAGTTTATTTAAAAAGTATTATAAATTATTATACGAAAAAGGTTAAAATTGCCCCGAACTATGCGAAATAGACCACTTATACCCTCAATTACATTTTGGGATTAAAAGTACCTCCGCCGTTGCCCTAGGAGACCAGAAATACCCTCAAGAGTTAACACCTCATTTTTTTAGTGACGTGACATGCCACATGGGACTAATCCCTCCACCTAAGCGTTGCCAACTAAGATTCACTACAAAAGAACTTGACCTTTAGTGGCGACAAAGTTGCCACAAAATCCCAAAATTTTGCCACTAAAGGTTACGAGTGATTTTTAGTGATGACTAAGGCTCCAACAACCATTTGCTAATAAAACCTATTTTTTCAACCAAAAAAAATATGATGATTAATTTTTAATTGCAACCTAAGTTTCTAAAATAAATAACTTGCAATATCAATATTAAAAACACTCAATATTATTACGAAAAATTATGAAAATTACTTTTCGATTCACATCTCCTACTATATAATTCATCCTTTTACATTTTATATGTTTTTATATATAACATAAAAATAAAACATACAATGTCTTCAAACTCCTACTTAATCGATATCATTTTTGTTTTTTAAAAACAATGAAGAAAAAAACACAAAATTAGAATTTAACATTAAAAACTTTTAGTGATGATTTTTTGGGCTTTTGTGGCGATTATTGTCGTCGCTAAAGGTCTAGTTCTTTTTGTAGTGAATCCTAGTTGGCAACGCTTAGGTGGAGGGATTAGTCCCATGTGGCATGCCACGTCACTAAAAAATTGGGGTGTTAACTCTTGAGGGTATTTGTGGTCTCCTAGGATAACAACGGGGGTATTTTTGCTCCAAAAATGTAATGAAGGATATAAATGGTCTATTTCGCTTAGTTCAAATATTGAAAAATTATATAAAAAGTGATTAACTCTTTAAATTCTATTTTGCCACATAAATTTGGAATAAAGAAGAAACGTATGTTATTTATAAAAATAATGTTAAAAATACAATAGTACTATAAGTCATAATAATTGATTAACAACTTATTAAAAAATAAAATAAAATATACAACACGACTTGGCTGCTTCTTCAAATTTCATTTGCATCACATTAAATTGACCATTAATTCTGCACTTTTTTCCTTTTAATTTTGTTTTACATTTTCTTTTTAACTTGTTATATATTTAAAAATTACAGTAATAAAACTTTTAGTTACAATAATTGATAAGTTAAAATATTTAAAAATAATATAAAAAATTATTTGACTTTCAAAATTCTATGAGTGATACATAAAATGAATTAGAGTAAATGACATATATTATTTGACAATAAAGTAAAAAGTATTATAAGTCTCAATAATTAACAACTTATAAATTTATCATATTCTATTTAAACAAAGAACTACATACACACTAATGAAGAATGTAACACTATTTCAATAAAGGAATTAAGATACTATTTCAACAAAGTAAAATACATATATTAGGGTAAAATATAACAATATTTCAACAAAGTAATACACACATTAGAGGAGAGTGTAATAGTGTATGAATCCATTTAGGTTTTGAAATATTCAGCTCCATCTAACAAGATCCAAGATCCATATCATGTAACTCATTTTTAATCATTCCCTTAAAAACATCAAACAACTATTCTAGGATATTTTTTGAAAAATAAACTCTAAACCCTCATTTTCTGTATAATGGAATAGGTTTTCAAACTTCACTTGCTTTCCCATTTTATTTTTTTATTTTGAGATCCAAAAGTTATTTTTTGATAAATTTTTTTACTTTTCTATGGTCTTAAACTCTTTGTCTATATATATATATATCAAAATATTTTTAATCTTATGATCTTAAATATATTATGTGGGAGTTAAATTTAAAAATTGATAAACATAAAAGAAATATTCTTTAATGTTTCGACATGAACTAAAAGAAAGACATAATATAATATTTTTTGTTTATTAAAAAATAATTGTAACAATTCTATTATAGGTATGTTAAGTAGTTCGTTAGATTATTGAAGCTAAGGTGTATAGTTAAAAGAGTTGATATATTTTAAGTAGTTTATTTGTCTATGTAATAGACGCTTTAAAAACATAAATGAAAAATATTTTTAATAAATTTGAATTAAAAGTGTCTAATAATGACACTTTTATTATTTATGTAATTGAATGCACAATTGAATATGCTAAAGTTTCAATATTTAAAATATTTATTAATAAATTTAAGAAATTATCTATGTATTATTTCTTTTTTTCAATTCTTGCTGCTATATATTGTAGTACTAGAAATTCAAAATTTCGAACCATACTTAAAAGTTTGTCATCTTTTAATGCTTTAGTGGAATCTCGTCATCAACATCTAAGTTAGGGCATCCCATTAGTAAATCAGTTTGGTCCGATTTATCAGAAAGCTCAGAAATTGTCACATAAATGAGCTTTAACTCTAATTTTTTACTTTCAAAGTGTCACATAAATTGGAACGACGTTAGTAAAAGCTCATACTCCAATCAAATTGAATCTCAAATGAAAATAGTACTACCTTTCTGACGTAACCATACTCACTCTCCTTTTCAGAATCTTCAAATGTAGTAAGAGGGGGAGGGGGTATTAATCCGTTGTCGTACTCGTCTGCTTGTCTGGTTCTCTCATGACACATTTATATATTATGCCTTATTTTTATATACGTGCATAGAAAAAGTATTGTACCTAAATGCACTAAATAAGTTTTCGATAAATGAGAATCAATTAAATTCCCTTCATATCATCTAGCTTCACACACCCCAGTCTAATCATGTTAGAACCATCGATAGCATTTGCAACTTATTCTTTCTGATCGATATATAAATAGTTAGACATGAAACTTTCTTCGCGAAAAAGCTCATATGTCTCACGATGATAAAAGTGAATGGAATAAAATACAAAATGATTTCTAACACAAATGAAAAATGTAGGTTCAAGCGCGTTCATGACATTAAACATTCAAAACTACATATATATAAGTATATGTTAGCATGATGAAACAATTTGGAAACTCAAACTTACAAACTAAGAAATCGAATCATCTGTCTCAATATATATGACAAAAACCGCGTCCAAATTCATCCAAATCTCCACTAACATGCACTCCAATCTTATCTACTCTATCAGAACCTGAACAAACCCCTTTGCTAGTGAAATTAGCATAACAACTAGAACCCTTTTGCATGTTACTTCTTATCATACTGAGACCTTAGCCTTGGTGCACTCATAGACCGCGTTTTTGCCTTAGCTGCCTCGGTGTATGACATGTAATTTGGATGATTATTCGAGTATTCATCACTCGTGTAGCTTCGTGTACTACTCTTTGTTGGCGTAAATGGTCCTGTCCTAGAACGAGTACATCTCGATGATGTTGTAGGACCCTATATATATGGATTCAAAATGAACTGACATGATCAGTCAAACATTATCGTCACATATAAAAAGTAAAATGAAATGAGGAAGATGATGTGTTTACTTACATGATGAATAGATTGAGTAGACTTCGCGTTGAAAGGAGGTGATTCAAAAACCATAGATCGTCCTAAACGAGCTCTAGATTGAGCCCTTATCAACGCTTGCATACGTCTTAGCATATCCGCGGCTTGTTTCCTTACAATGTGTCCTCTTGCTAGGGCTTGAAATTTCACAAGCCCCTTCAGTGCGCGTAAAGCTCTCCTTGACTTTAAATTTAAACACAATATGGAAAATTAGTACGAATGTATGATCAAGTGTCGTTCGTATTTTTTTTTAAAATAATTAAATGGTGCAAAGACGAATACAAGAACTAGAGCTAGTGAATTTTTTTAAAAATAAAATAAATTGTGATGTTGAACTTACTCATAGTGTGAATGTATAGAAAAATTTCATAGAATTTTAAAGTACACTTAGGACCACAAATTTTTCAGAGTTTTAGACAATCTGGTCCAAAATAGTCTACTTCCCTTTTTCCTGTAAATATTTGACCATGCATGTGCTAACACCCCACCCCATTGCCGACCTCACCAACCCATGCATTCCCAAAAAAAATATATATAAATTTGCATCGATCGATGGTTAATTTGAGCGCAACTCAACTATTTATCGACCAAGTTGATCTCATTAAACATCACTAAGTAACTCAACTGATCAAAACTTAAGCAGAGGAGAAAAAACATATAGCTAATTTGTTTGTTTTAGTTTTTTTTTGAACCCTGATTTCACATGGAGTATATTGTATTCTTTATTCAACGTAGGTACGTAACTTTATATCCAAAAAAAGTTTAGGGTGACTCAATTTCTCAACTAGAGCGTATATTGGGAACCGGTTCTTCCCACCCCCAACCCCCCCCCCCCCCAAAAAAAAACTCTCAACTATAGAAGGTTTAATTCCCTTCTAATACAATTTTTAATATTTAATTGCCATAAAAACAACTTATTTTTCCGAAGAACTCATATTAAACACAATTCAAAACTCTCAGATTATTTTTTTCACACGAGTAAATACCTGCACATAAAATAAAACAGACAGAGAATACGTATAATAGAACTAACCAGATGAGCTCGAAAATGTGATTGTATCACAACGGCAGCCCACTCCTCGCCGCTCCACATCGTTGCACGGATCACACTACTAGTCGTCAAGCTGGAGTGGACCTCATAAATCGCGGGGTCCACTCCAGCACTACTATTCATGTAGTGTGATTTTTCGTGATGTTGTTGAAAATCTTTATCTTTGTAGGATTTGACATCACCCCGTTTCTTCTTATTAGTGGAAGAAATAGAAGAGTCATTTTTCTTGAAGCCAAGAAGTGCTTTAAACCATTTGGATGCTTTGCCCATATTATTGTAATAATAATTGTTTGATTAGAAAAAAAAAGAATTTGTTTTTGTCAATGAGAAGAGAGAAAGTGGTTGAAAAGAAAAGTGAGTGAGAAATAAAGGAAGTTGTGAGCAAGTCAAATATATCTTGTAGGACATCAATATATTATTGGAGAAGGAGAAATTGGAGAGGAATTGTTTTCGATGTGGGACTTTTCAGCGTGAATTTGGACTCAGGTTTTATATGGATTTCGAATATTAAAAAGAGAGAGAAAAATAGGAAAAAGGATTACGATAAAGTGGAAAGTCAAACACTCATTATTAAAATAAAAGTATTTCAGATAGCCGAGTAATTCAACTAATAAATTCTTCCAATCACTAAGTCATTTTATTTTCCCTATTAAGATCTCATTTTCGGATTAAATCTAAATTCTTGTATTAAAATTTTATTTAAAGGGGCTAAGGTATTATTATCTAATAAAGACAACTTAACATCTAACATTCAAACTTAAAAGACTTCTATTTACGAACTCAAGCTCACTCATTTTTTAATTTTTTATTCGATATCTAAAATTGATATGAAAATTCTATTTAAATTTGGATTACGCTTTTTAGAAATCGAGGATGCCAATAAATTTTTATATTCTCTTCATTATCAATGGCTCATAAAAATATATTACTTTGACAAAAGTTGCATTAAAAATTCTCTCCTTTTATTTTAACAAAAAAAAATTAAAAAATCTGAGTATTCAGATTACAAGTTTTGTCTGTAATATGGATATATTGAAATAAAAATAATTTAAGATTCTATATATTAGTGAGTCACTTTTTAACAAATATATATTTTGATGTAAACGCTTTTTGTTGTTACTACTATATATTTATGTGTCACTTGTTATTTCTATATATTTATTATTAGTCATATACATATATATATATATATATATACACACACACACACTAGAGAAGTATGGCCCGTGCCGAACACGGGCCCAATATTTGATATTCTAAAGTAATTTTTGTTTTGCAGTTATTTGATGTAAAGTTGTCAAAAAGAAAACATAAAGACATAACTACTTTAATGTAAAAATAGGTCGTATAAGTACTTATTTTACACGGGAGAATGTCTTCCCAAGTAATATAGGCATTGCATATATCCAAAACAAAACTACACCAATAATGGCTAATAAATTTGACTTAGACAATCAAGTTCAAGACAAACAGTACATTATTTCATCTCTTTACACAAAAGGAAGAAAACGCCAAATGAAAGCAGCCCCGCGGAATCAAATTCACCTACTACCCGAGAAATCAGCTTTTGATCTAGTAACGATTGGATCTTCCCTATGGATGAAACATGAAGAAAAATTGTGTATGCAATCACAACCTATAAAGGGAATATGGAGATGACATAGCTGATAAAAAATTAATTCGTAATAACGTGATAAATAAGTCATATATCATAAGACAAATAGCAAACCATTAAGAAACTCTTGCAAAAGCAAGCTAGAAGAAACAATCAAACACAAATTACAAAATCATAAAAGATCAAATAGCATATATCATGCTATTAACTTTTGCTTTCATCTTCATCTCATAACCATTTATGTGCTATAAGTTCCTTCTCAATCATGACGAATAAACTGCACAAACATAATAAACTTTGTATGTTCTATACAAAAAAAATAAAATAAAATAAGCAACAAATAAAAACAATTTAAACAGTCTTCTCATAGTAGAAGTATACTCGTGTTCTCTTAGGGACCTTTAGAGGAGCTCAATTAACACAGAAAATCAGTCAGCAGTCATTATTAATATACAAACTACAATTCGACAATTCTTTTTCCACAGAAAATGTGTTACAGGGACACAAAATTTAAAAGGTGCAAAAAATAATTTGGAATGTACTTGAAAGACTTAAAAATACAACTTACATTTATTTTTGAATAATATTCTCTCTTCTCCAACAGACAACATGAAAGTTAAGTGAAGTTGTGCAGTCGAAGTCTCATTCAGTCAAGTTGGAAATTTTACCGATCTTATTCATTTTTCTTCAACCCGGTAAAGCTATGCATTCTTTTCTATATCCTGATTAGTCTGTCAACTGTAGATTTACAAATATCTTCTCATCAAGAAATATTTCACATAAAAATAAATCAATCGAAGAAGGAAGATTAATGAACATTACAACCTCATCTTCAAGACAAACTTTGTAGAAAGAAGGTACCACCCAGTCAAGCAGGGATGTTTTTGTTTTTATAAATCAAAAGCCAATCTACTGTAATGTGTCAGCCAAAAACAATCTTGAACCAACACATGAATGACACAAGCATACTTGTTCAGTTTCTTCAACTGTGAATAAATATCTTCTTTATTCATCAACCTCATATTTCTAGGTGCGCTTCATAATAGTCTCTTTCTTGGACTTGTTTCTGCTCCTGCAGAACCTCTTCACATACTCCTAATTAACAAACCAAGCTCAATTAATATTGAGGCAACGCGACCATGAAGTGTCATAACATGACCAACTACCACCATTGAAGGTGTTCCAATTATAATGATTGTCTCACATGTTTTTCTCTTATGGAGTCTTACAATTCAGCATGTAATATATCAAGATCAATATTTAACACCAATGTGGCAGTATGATGGGAATCTTCATTAGCTTTTATTTATGATGGGTAAAATCCATGTTGCTCGGACTCTTAAAAAATGTTATTGGGTGTGTGTCAGATCCTTCAAAAATAGTACATTCTTGGAGGATCCAACAAAGATGCAATAATATTTTTGGAGAGTGCAGGACTTTTCTTAGAGTAGATTTAAACAGAAAATTCAGTAAATCTGACCACACACATATGAAAAACGGGGAAGCATCACACTCTAGTAGCTGACTATGTAAATACGGATTAAAGGAATGAGAATCACTTATCCCAGAGGAGAAAGTTGGGGCTTCTGTAAATGATAGTTACTGTATTGAGAAAAAAAAAAAGGAGGGCTTAAGCAGAAAAAGTTATCACTTAACGTTTGTAGCTTCAGGGATCAACCAAGCCCTAAAGAGGATTTGAAATCGAATAGTTCATCATCATTCGATGAGAACATTAGCAAAGGTACTACACGTAATAATCCCATTTTTCCGCTTGAGAGGCCAATGTGGAAGTGTCAAGCATCCAAGGCACCTACATGTGTTGAACAACATAAGGTGATGCAGTCATAGTCTTGGTATTTTCGTTTCAAGAAGTGCGGCAAGTCCTATTACGGTAGTGTCATGTATGTTCTTTTTCCTTCTTTCTCAAGTTTAGGCCTTTTCAGTCCAATTCCATTTTTCCTTGTTATGGGCATTGTAATGTTTTGAACATACAATTGTGTACAATATTTATATTTATTTAATTTCTTACCGATTCTGTACTGAGCATGAAAGATACCCACATATACTTTTGTCTAGCAAGCAGAACAAAAATAAGATGGAGAGACAATTGAGAATTTTCAGACAGCTTCCTGCGTACTCAAGTCATGTGTGAAATGGCCATGCGTTGCTTTGACCAATAAGAACTATGAAAACCAACTTTACTCCTCATATGATATTGGTTCATTGACCATCCAGATTACACATGTCCACATAGCTACGTCCTACTTTATTATTTTAGGGTCTCACTTCGAGTCAGAATTTGGGTTGATGAATGAATCAAATTAATCTCTCTACACATTTTTGTCATATTGACAGAATGCAGGCTGTAGTTATATTCAGGTTCACATCCACCAGCTACCTTTGAATAGGTACTTAATAATAATACGAAGCAACACACACAGAGAATTTTTATAGAATCACACATCATAATATAAAAAACATCACACAGCGGACCTGCAACTTTTATAGAATACTGCAAGATGTAAAGTCAAAACTGCATATTACATGATGGGATAATTCTTGTAGTATCCTATGAAATAGGTAAAAATATCAACACTGCATCTTAAAAGATATTTAACAATCTACATAAATTAATATTGCAGTGTAAATTATATAGAATATGCATGTGGTTGACCCTGACATATGTACACCACCATAATAGCTAAAACACAAGAGCGGCTCAAGCATATTAGTGGCAAAGCAAAAATCAAATGGGGCCTTAAACTTGAATTGTTAAGAACTTTTATATAAACGATTTCTTCTAATTTTCAACTGATAGTATAATCATTTTTATTTTAAATTATTTTTCATGATGTGCAGTACTCCAAATATGTCAATTTTCTTCTAATGATTCCTTCATTTTCATGAAAAGTTTACTTTTTCTACAAATAATATTTAATATTTGTTAAAAAAAAAAACCTATAACCTATTACTATTTAAAATGAGCCCCCTTCAAATTTGGGGTCCTAAGGCACATGTGTTTTTTTAAAACTGTCGAGCTACCCCTGCTAAGACAATTCACAGAAGAATATGATGTAAACACTTGCTCGATATTTACTTATTAGATTTCACGTGCTATTTAGATTTGTTTAAACTTTCAAGAAGCTTAATGTTGTTATTCCTATTCCTTTCTCTGTCGAATATCATTTTACACAATCTTCTTTTGTTTCCAGACCCTCTTAGAATGAATTGCAACATATTTAAAAACATACTTGAACTGAAAAAAGTGTTCCTTAACAAATTCACATGAACTGTGTTGGTACTTTACATGTTTTCACGCAGACATAACAAAACAGAACTGTAGCAGAAACTGATACCTTGCATTAGCAATAAGATAATTCAAATCTTCAATGGTAGTTGACCTCAGACTCAAGCACGATCATCAGCTGTCCTTGATATTTCTCTGCTAAAATCTAAAAAGACAAAGACTATTTATAATAAGATAATCGGACATATCATCAAGCACCTTAAGTGCATAATCTGGACGATTCAATTTTACATTTCAATTTGCCACCTTAAATTTTGAGCAAGATAATTTAGTTAGACACTAATTAGATGATAACAAAGTAAAATCATCGAAGCAAATCGAGTACAATTACATGTAAGTTAAAATTTACTTGTCTTGTATGCAAAGGTTTTACACACTATTACCCTATTATTTTATACCTCAAATACTTGCACGGAGTAAACTGTTCCAAATACATTTTGAAGTCATAAAATGGAAAGAAAGAGAGAAAATTGGACTAACTTGAAATTGGTAGGCAGTGATGTGGAGTATTGTTGAAGCTTGTTCCAGAAAAGTTGGGAATTTTGAATAATTTCGTGGTACTCATTTTCCGGTGAGAGAGGCTCTATTGGATAGCCTTGCCAAATGCCAATGCAACTGCTAGTTGCTAAAAATTTTCAGAAAAATAAAAAGAAAAAAAAAGAAAATGCCTACAACTCTTCGACCAAGACTAATTTGGAGGAAGAAATGCATCAATTTTACAGAGAAAAGAGAGATAAAAAAGAAATCAGTTGTTTCTTACATGTCTGTCAAAAAAAGAAAACTTGGAGGTCATTGACCTAAAATACATACACGTGGGCATTGAACTCAAAATAGGCCTAATTTATTGTACACATTTTGCTAGTTTTAGCTAGCGTTTGGCCATAGATTTCCAAATATTCTTGGCAAATATTATTTGAGTGAAAATTTGGGTGAAATTTCACCATGTGTTTGGCCATAAAATTTGGGAAATATATTTCACCTTATTAGAAAAATATGATTTATACACACAAGTTTTAAAAACAATCAAAATTAACTAAGAGTTTGTATTACAAGTCAATGAATGTTCGTTACAACAATAACAAATAATGTCCATGACACTAAAGCAGTGTGGTAATTTGAAGTGAGTGCAACAAGAATTATTCCATACATCGTGAAGTAGACAAAGTACATGACTTTGTTACCTAAAGCCAATTGTTAATAATTTTCATCAACAATCATATCATTATTTAATATTCACTACATATTTCATCACTATTTTGGTGTTCACGTAAAAAATGATGTAATACAACGCAAGCAACTACTAGAGAGGGTGTTTTTGTAAAAGATAAAAGATTGGGGTAAAATTTTAATTTTTAAAAGATCCCAAATAATGAGATTTGGCCCAAATACTAGAAAAAACTAGTATTTGGAAATTTGGGATATTTGTCAAAAATAATTGGCAAATAATGGCAAATTATATGGACAAACATTATTTGCCAAATTTTTCCCAAATATTATTTGGAAAATTTATGGCCAAACGGGCCCTTAGTACAACTACATATAGCAGTGTTCGTACTCCTCAAGTGTCACTTCTAATAAAGAGAGATATATGGTGTTTCCATCCCTTCCAATTTATTTGCATTATTTTCTAATTACCTAATCAGGCTGCAAAAAAAATATTACAAAATATTTTATGTTTGAAAATAAATGACTTTAAATTTTTTATTTTATTTTAAATAAATTTTCTTATATATTATTAATGTCATGACATATATAAAACGGTAGATTTCAAAGATCTAACAACTACACAAATATATTGAAATAAAGGGAATTAGGGTAGAATACCACCACTCCATCCTCAACACCTCAATCCGATGCTAAATTATCCAATTCAATACCATAAGGCCCTTACCCATGGTCATGAACATCAATTCAATATAAAAACCATCATACTCAATGAAACTAGGTCAATTAAATATAGATTCATCAATATAACACAATCTATACATCAATTGAATACAATTATTACATCATTCATTAGCCCATAGAAAACTACACTAGAATTCATAAGCATTTAGTCAACCCATAAAGTAGTCAAAAACTAGGGTTCATCAATTACATGGGTTCATAGGTTAATTGAGTTAAAATCATCTAATTAAGAACATTTTAATCAATATATAATGCTTAAAAACCTTTAATGCAATAACCCATGTATAGATCATAAAATTGGACCAGTCATCTTTGAAAACTTCAGAAAATTCTTTGAAAGTTGGGCTACTTGATGAATAGAGTTTTAAGGATCAAAAACCATACCTCAACGGATCTAATTCTTAAATTTGATGAAGAATCTCCATTCAATTCTCCAATCCAATCCCTTCCTTGAATTTTGGCTCCAATAGAGTTCTAGGGAATTTCTAAGGGACTTTGGATTTTGATTTGGAAGAATGAAATTTTCTGGTGTCAAAGATTTATAAACACATCTAAAATACCCAAAATACCCTTTAGGAACTGATCAAAGTCTTATTTGTACGTGGGGTGAATTTATCAATTCACCCTTGAACTTATAGTGACTGCGCAGGAAAAATTGTACCATCGACGGCTCGTCCCTTGACCAACAGGCTGTTCTTTTGGTCCGCGTTTGGGGAATGAGGTTCTTTGGCCCCTCCTTCCTCACGCCTAAGTATGCAGCGACGAATCCCCACCTATGGGGCATCGATTGCCTCGGTAGGTTGGGCTGTCTTGAGTAGTCTTGGCCACCAACATGGGTCCTTCCTCAAGGACCCTTGGATGGTCCTTGGGGATGTTTGCCCAGAAGTTTCCAACCCAAAAATAATCGTACACAAATTTAGGACCTCTCACATGAATTTATAATTTTTTTATAATTTGACTCAAAAAAAATCATAATAAATAATATCGAACGAAGGGAGTAAATCTTTTCCATTAATTTGGATTGTTATTATAAGTCAAATTAATGGAAATTGGGATCTACAATTGGGTGGAAAAACTTTAGTATTTATTATTTGGAATGTTCTTTTTCATGCAATTGGCTAGACTTTATTTGAACTCATAAATTACGATTAAATACCTTAGTTTCTTTTCTCTCTAGGCTAACACATGCATTGACTATTGAGATGTATTTTGTACTAGAAATTCAAAATTTTAAACTTGGGGTGTAAAAAATGAACACAAATATACGTAATTCGTCCAAAATTTTAAGGGTTGAACTCAAGATAATTTGAATTGAGTTCAATTTTAACTCATTTGAAGATAATTCTCAATTGAGCCCAATTCAATCTCCTATTTTAACCCGTTAAGATATGTTTCTATATTGAATGTATAAATTATTATCTATTTTGCATCTTTTAGGATTTATGTATCAATTTGTTACTTTTTAAACAAAAAATTTTTGAGCGGAAATTCAAATTTTGATTACAAAATTAAATATCAATATATTAAATTTTTTAGATTAATCGGGTCAAGTTGGGCGGATCAAGACCCAACCCATTTTTTAGTCCATTTGAGCCAAAAGCAAACTTGGGCGGGTCAAGACCCAACCCGATTTCTATTCAACTCATTGTAATATTTCCAATTACCCCCACTTCAAACCATACAAGAAAGTACTAATAAATAATTAAGTTCTATTTATTTTTAGGCATAATATATATATATATATATATATATATATATATATGACCCCAAAACTTGGCTTCAATTTTTAACTTTGACCTTCAACTTTCGTAATGCACAAACAGACACTTCAACTATCTAACTTTTAAATAAATAAACACATGAGTCCTACATGACACAATACAAGTAGAACACCACGTAGGACAAAAAATGACATGTAGGACATGTGTGTCTATTTATTCAACTTTATATAAGTTTAAGTGTTTATTTGCGCACATCCAAAGTTGAAAGACATAAATATGATTTGAAGCTAAGTTAATGACACATTTATATATTATGCCTTATTTTTATATACGTGCATAGAAAAAGTATTGTACCTAAATGCACTAAATAATTTTTCGATAAATGAGAATCAATTAAATTCCCTTCATATCATCTAGCTTCACACACCCTAGTCTTATCATGTTAGAACCATCGATAGCATTTGCAACTTCTTCTTTCTGATCGATATATAAATAGTTAGACATGAAACTTTCTTCGCGAAAAAGCTCATATGTCTCATGATGATAAAAGTGAATGGAGTAAAATACAAAGTGATTTCTAACACAAACGAAAAATGCAATTTCAAGCGCGTTCATGACATTAAACATTCAAAACTACATATATATAAGTATATGTTAGCATGATGAAGCAACTTGGAAACTCAAACTTACAAACTAAGAACTCGAATCATCTGTCTCAATATATATGACAAAAATCGCGTCCAAATTCATCCAAATCGCCAGTAACATGCACTCCAATCTTATCTACTCTATCAGAACCTGAACAAACACCTTTGCTAGTGAAATTAGCATAACAACTAGAACCCTATTGCATGTTACTTCTTGCGTACTTCTTATCATACTGAGACCTTAGCCTTGGTGCACTCATAGACCGCGTTTTTGCCTTAGCTGCCTCGGTGTATGACATGTAATTTGGATGATTATTCGAGTATTCATCACTCGTGTAGCTTCGTGTACTACTCTTTGTTGGCGTAAATGGTCCTGTCCTCGAACGAGTACATCTCGATGATGTTGTAGGACCCTATATATCAGGATTCAAAATGAACTGACATGATCAGTCAAAAATCATCGTCACATATAAAATGTAAAATGAAATGAGGAAGATGATGTGTTTACTGACATGATGAATAGATTGAGTAGACTTCGTGCTGAAAGGAGGTGATTCAAAAACCATAGATCGTCCTAAACGAGCTCTAGATTGAGCCCTTATCAACGCTTGCATACGTCTTAGCATATCCGCGGCTTGTTTCCTCACAATGTGTCCTCTTACTAGGGCTTGTAGTTTCACAAGCCCCTTCAGTGCGCGTAAAGCTCTCCTTGACTTTAAATTTAAACACAATATGAAAAATTAGTACGAGTGTATGATTAAGTGTCGTTCGTTTTTTTTTTTTGAATAATTAAATAGTGCAGAGACGAATACAAGAACTAGAGCTAATGAATTTTTTAAAAAATAAATAAATTGTGATGTTGAACTTACTCATAGTGTGAATGTTTAGAAAAATTTCATAGAATTTTAAAGTACACTTAGGACCACAAATTTTTCAAGAGTTTTAGACAATCTGGTCCACACTGGTCCAAAATAGTCTACTTTCCTTTTTCCTGTATATATTTGACCATGCATGTGCTAACCCCACCCCCTCACCCCCTGCCAACCTCACCAACCCATGCATTCCCAAAAAAAATACATATAAATTTGCATCGATCGATGGTTAATTTGAGCGCAACTCAACTATATTATCGGCCAAGTTGATCTCACTAAACATCACTAAGTAACTCAACTGATCAAAACTTAAGCAGAGGAGAAAAAACATATAGCTAATTTGTTTGTTTTTTTTTAACCCTGATTTCACATAGGCTTATAGCTGTACACAAATATTATATGTGATATATTTAAGTTTTTAAGTTTAAGAAAAAATTATAATTAACTGCACACACATAAATATTGCAACATATTTAGGATCATAATTCTTTAAAAAATATATATTTCTTGAATTTTCATATTAAGTGAAATGGTTAATTTTATAGATAAAACATGTTTGTCTCTCACCATCTAAACATTTTCTAAAATCGAAACTATAGTGATGAACTATGGAAGGTTTAATTCCCTTATAATATAATTTTTAATATTTGATTGCCATAAAAACAATTTATTTTTCCGGAGAACTCATATTAAACACAATTCAAAACTCTCAAATTATTTTTTTCACACGAGCAAATATCTTCACATAAAATGAAATAGAAAGAGAGTACGTAAATAGAACTAACCAAATAAGCTCGAAAATATGATTGTATCACAACGGCAGCCCACTCCTCACTGTTCCACGTTGTTGTACGGATCACACTACTAGTCGTCAAGCTGGAGTGGACCTCATAAATCGCGAGGTCCACTCCAGCACGACTATTCATGTAGTGTGATTTTTCATGATGTTGTTGAAAATCTTTATCTTTGTAGGATTTGACATCACCCCATTTCTTCTTATTAGTGGAAGAAATAGAAGACTCATTTTTCTTGAAGCCAAGAAGTGCTTTGAACCATTTGGATGCTTTGCCCATATTATTGTAATAATAATTGTGAGATTAGAAAAAAGAGAATTTGTTTTTGTCGATGAAAAGAGAGAAAGTGGTTGAAAAGAAAAGTGAGTGAGAAATAAAGGAAGTTGTGAGCAAGTCAAATATATCTTGTAGGACATCAATATATTATTGGAGAAGGAGAAATTGGAGAGGAATTGTCTTCGATGTGGAACTTTTCAGCGTGAATCTGGACTCATGTTTTATATGGATTCCAAATATTAAAAAGAGAGAGAAAAATAGGAAAAAGGGTTACGATAAAGTGGAAAGTCAAACACTCATTATTAAAATTTCAGATAGTCGAGTAATTCAACTAATAAATTCTTCCAATCACCAAGTCATTTTATTTTACCTATTAAAATCTTATTTTCGGATTAAATCTAAATTCTTGCATTAAAATTTTATTTTAGGGGCTAAGGTATTATTATCTAATAATATGAAAATCCTATTTAAATTTGGATTGCGCTCTTTAGAAATTGAGGATGCCAATAGATTTTTATATTCTCTTCATTATCAATGGCTCATAAAAATATATTACTTTGACAAAAGTTGCATTAAAAAAAATCTCTCCTTTTATTTTAACAAAAAAATAAATCTGAGTATTCAGATTACAAGTTTTGTCTGTAATATGGACTTATTTAAATAAAATAATTTAAGATTCTAATTATTAGTGAGTTACACTTTTTAAAAAAATATATATTTTGATGTAAACACTTTTTGTTGTTACTATTATATATTTATGTGTCACTTGTTATTTCTATATATTTATTATTTTGTTTCCACCCTTCCAATTTATATGCATTATTTTCTTATTACCTAATTGGGCTGCAAAAAAAAATATTACAAAATATTATATGTTTGAAAATAATTGACTTTAAATTTTTTATTTTATTTTAAATAAATTTTCTTATATATTATTAATGTCATGACATATATAAAACGGTAGATTTCAAAGATCTAACAACTACACAAATATATAGAAATATTTACTTGTAGCAAAACAACAACAATTTCTTTAATAAAAAAAAAAGAAAATAAGAAGTAATATAGAAGCCTATCAATCTAAATTAAAGTTTCCAAATAAAAAATAAGAAAGTAAAATTAAAAAAAAAAACACAAGTAAAACGTTTACATCAAAATGGACATAAAGAAAATAATATAATGTTACCAAAATAGAAATATGTTATTCCTATTGTTGAATATATAAATAATAATGTGAATAAATTTGTGACTAGATTTACTTCGCACGTGAAAGTTATTTTAATATTAAAATTAGGAAAATAAGTAACATATAAAATTTTATATAATTTTTTACTTCATTTTCTTGCTAGCTACCGACACCACATCTTCTAGAGTCTTTTGAGATGCGATTTTTTTTCGAATTCTTAATTTTAATTTTATCGCAAAATTATATATATATATATATATATATATATATATATATATATATATATTAACATGTGTGAAACCTTGAATAAATGAATCACGTAAATTTCCTATTGACTTAACCAGTTGATGGCCCTTGAAATAATAATAATTTTTAATATTAAGAATGTGTTTGGTACGAAGGAAAATGTTTTTCGTGGAATTTTTTTTCTAGAAAATGTTTTCTTTGAAAACAAGTAGATTTTGGACTTATTTTTTCATGTTGGGTTGGTGAGTAAAAAATATTTTTCGAAAATGATTTTTAGTGTTTGATTTATGAATGAAAAATGTTTTTGAGAGACATTTTTTATTTTTACTAGAGTAGAAAATAATTTATGAAATTGAAAATGTTTTTTAAAAACAATTTTTATTTGGGGTGATGGTGGGGGAGGGGGTAGGAGTGAAAAAATAAAAATTTGAATTTTGTAGTAATTTAAAAAAACAAAATTAATTTTTTTGCGCGGTGGGTGGATGGGTGGGGGTAGGAGTTTAAAAATAAAAAATTGAAGTTGAAAATATTTTTTAAAAAGCAAAATTATTTTTTTTTTGAGGAAAATGAGTTGATTTGGAAAATATTTTCCAAAACTTTTGTCCCAACCAAACATGAGAAAATTGAAAAACATTTTTCAGAAAATATTTTTCTTCGTACTAAACACACTCTAAATGACATTTATTTTAAAACGGAGAAACAATATAGAGTTCAAATATTTAACATGATATTGATATTTCAAAGAGAGTGAAATATTAAAGATTTATTCAATATCTCTTAGGAAAATTCTTAATTGTCTTATTAGATATTTGTTGACTTTGTTTGATCTAAATCTTCTTATTTTCCATACTAATTAATGAACACCGACCAATCATATGCTATCATCTATAATAAAGTTTAAGTTATATATATTATCGGTATTATTATTTTTTTAAAAAAAATTAACCTTGTAGAAAATATATACAAGGAAAACTTTTTAAAAATTTATAATCTCAAAATTGAAACCATTATCCATTACAATATATAAAACTAATTTTGATAAAATTAATCAAAATGATATAAAAATTTTCGATATATATAATTTAAACTCATATTTATATTTTAAGGGTCATAGCCAGTCAACAAAAATGGCTTTTGAAAGTTGATAGTCTCTTGTGTTCTCTTTTCTAATAACAAAATCTTGTGCATGAATTTCACAATCAAGAATGTTTTTTGCTGACCTAATTTATGATCAAGAAGTGGGGGTGGGGGGTGGGTTGAGGGTGTCTAGTAGTATCCGATCTAATTATTTAGTATCTAAAATTTACTGATCAGACTAATCAATATTAAAATTTCAAATAACATTAAATTCATGTTGATATTTGCTCATATATTAACCTAAGTAGAGCTGTCAATATGGGTTAGCTCACGCCATCCGGGCTAATTCATACAAACTTCTACATTTTACAGGTCAAACTGGGCTAACTCATTTTTAGTATGGACCAAAAAATTGTGGGTCCAACCCACAAGTACGTGGGTTACAGGCTTGTCGGGCCAGCCCACTTTATTTGAAAAATATATTATATTTAGAATTATTAAATTAAATTATAAATTATAATTTAAAAGTGTTATCATAAATATCGACAAAACAATATTACATGATGTTAATGTTACTATTTTATAACCAAATCCACAAATAAAAGTATCTTTGTGATATTTATTAAGTTCTTTTTCAAGTAAAAGTATAAATATCTAAATAGAAATATTAACCTAATTGTTTGAGTTTGTACTCTCTTTAATTTTAAAATTTTAATATTATATAATATTTTTTAATTAATTTTTATTGGCCCACGGATCGGCCCTACCAATATTTCTCAAGCCCCACAAATCAACAAGCTTATTCAGGCCGGAACAAAAATCCTTTTCTCAAATAGACTCCCAAAATCATAGTCCAACGCTATTAAATCCCAGGCTAGGCCAGGCCGGCCCAACAGCCTAACCCATATTGACGGCTCTACACCAAAGTTTATGGACAAACATAAATTGTCATCTAACCTTTGAAATCATATACAAAATTTTAGACTATACTTCAACATTTTTTCATAAGATTTTCAGTATAGTAAAAAAAATTCTTTAAATTTTGATCTAGAAGGTCCATCGAAAAAGAAATAAAAAGATGATCATTTACTAACTTAAACATAAGTTTGGTTTGCCGAGGAGGTAAAATGTTTCCTACCGAACTTGTTTCGATGGTTATTACCCATTGTATTGTATTGCTAGTTTAACTATTAGTTTAAATTAGAGATAATGTCCAAGTACCCCCTCAACCTATGTCCGAAATCTCAGAGACACACTTATACTATACTAAGGTCCTATTACCCCTGAACTTATTTTATTAATAATTTTTTACCCCTTTTTAGCTTACGTGGCACTATCTTGTGGGCCCAACGATGATTGACTTTTTTTTCGAACTAGTGCCACGTAGGCTTAAAAGGGGTAGAAAATTACATATAAAATAAGTTCAGGGGGATAATAGGACCTTAGTATAGTATAAGTGTGTCTCTGAGATTTCGAGAATAGGTTGAGGGGGTATTTGGGTATTTTCCCTTTAAATTATACAAAGTTTGTTTTGGTCTATTACTTAAATTTTATTATATAACAACGCTAAATTAATTGTTAGGTAATATCGAAAAATTTCATTTCAAGAACGACCAATTGAGTGCAATTGCATCATTACCTAATTTTTCTTTATCATTTTGTCTTTACTTATTATGTAACAGTAATCCTATTCGATCCTTTATCCTTTCTTTATAGTAACTCTACTTCATACCCTACTTTTCTTTTTTAGATTTATCTTTCAAATTGTTGATGTCTAATAACATGTAACAATAGAGAATTTGTTACATTACAATTTAATACAACACGATGTAATACAGTACTTAACAACGTTCAAAACAGAAGAGTAAGGAGAATCTGAATATAAAAAAGTAAACACATAAAGAAATCAAGAAAGTTCTATACATACGTAAAAGAATAATAAATATTTCTTTTCAAAAAAGTTCGCCTATCTACACAGTGTAATTTTCCAGCGAAACTTGCCTACACACTATATATATTCTAAAAAACTAGGGATTAGAACATATATGCTTTCTAACATCCATTCACTATCAGGGTAAATGGAACTCCTTACCCTTTTAACTTTAAAAAACAAGAAAAAAAATGTCAAAGAAAAAGAAACAAAGTTGTGATGCCTCATGTATTGCTAATTCACTTACACAAGTGAACTCCTGCTAAGTTGTTATCTGGAAAAAAACCTGTCGATTCGTGTTTGATATTATGTCCCTATGTTCTTCCTAGCTGTCGTTGATCCTGTAAACGAGAGAATTATGTCTGTCGTTCTTTGGATTATGTCTTGGAACGATGGACGGATTGCTGGATTGCTGTTTGTATCAAGAGAAGAAAACGAGGTTTAGTTCGAGCTCATATTGCACACATCGATGAGAACATGGAATGAAATAAACGAGAGAGAAAAGAGCACCTTTGCCAACAATCGAGGATGATTGTAGATACTCGAGTATCAAGATGTTCCGGAATTTCCAATCTACGATCCATAAATCCGACAACTCCTACAACCTTTAAAGAGAAAAGTTCATTGGTTCAATGTAAGAACAACATATCCAATGTAATCTGCAAATTACGCAGATCTTACTGCTACCATGGGAGGTACTAGGTAGAGAGGTTGTTTCTGATAGACCCTCGGTTCAAGTAAAAACATTACAAAGCAGTTCAAAAATTGTTTTAGTGAGACAACTTGCAATAAGCTAGCACTTGCATTTGTCATACTTGCAAACAACAGAGAGGTAAGAGAGTTACCTGTAAAGAATTAAGGTTGTTCCATGGAATAGATTCGGTCATTAATTCCCATAAGATCACACCAAAACTGAAGACATCAGATCTGTCGCGATAATATAATAAATCCATCAGAAAGACATTGCGAAACGACTACGTCTGAATGCCAAACGAGTTGGGATTGGCTTATATGAATTCTCACTGCTTCAGTTAAGCTCAACTCATGCCATCATCATCATATGTATATACATATGTATGTGTGTTTTCAGACAGAAAAAAGGAGGAAAAAATGCTTGAATACTAAGCAACATTTGGTGCCAACAAACACTATTACTCGAATGGATAAAATGGTTCCCGCAGTTTTATTTTTGTATCTACCTACATAAAAACATGTTCTTAGGACAAAGGCACGAAGGTGAAAGAACTCAAGCTCAACAAGCAATTGAGCATCAGCCAATCACCTAGTCATTTCGCAAATTAACAGGTGCAAAAATATTTAATCTTCTCATGAAGCTTGCAAGCAAGGCTTTGGGAACTTACTTTTCTGTTGAAGGTTCATTTCGAAGTACTTCAGGAGCCATCCACTGAGGCTGCAATAATCAAGAAAACAAAAACAGACCAGTATTGGCATAAGCTATATTCGATGTGACAATAACAAAGGAGGGAAAAGGAAGCTAAGATGTTTACCGTCCCTCGACCAGATTTTGTTGTTAAAAAGGTTGAATCTTTAAATCTTGATAGGCCAAAATCTCCTACCTGGAATAAATTATGTCAGTGTACTTATCTATTGAAGGGCTTCACTGAGAATCATTTGAAGCATTAGTTCAGCAATCAGTACCTTGACGGTCCAACTTTTATCAACAAGCAGGTTTGATGACTTAAGGTCTCTATGTACAATAGGTGGGTTCCGGCGATGCAAATAATTCATACCTCTTGCCTAGAGTCAATTAAATGAGTGTTAGGAACACCACGATTCTACTAGAATAAATGTCACACTGAAAACACATTTAAGACGGAAATTGATGAGTCCAAGCAGAAACCACACCACATCGAGGGCCATCCTAAGACGCCGTCTGAAGTCTAATAAATGATTATTTCCATGGAGTGTTTTGAAAAGACTTCCCCTGAAATACATGATAAGAATGTTATCAATTCTATTTGTCCAACTGGACAGAATGGACAATCATCTGCCAATTGCCAGTCCAGTTCATCGACAAACTTCTCCACCGCATTCTCCCACGGGGGCGTGAGACTCAGTTCAATACCTGGGTAAAAACTCTGTGATGATGGCAGATTTTTCTTGAGAATACACAGCCCCCATGAATAGCAACACGTTAGGATGCCTGAGTCTTTTCATTATTTCAACCTGAAAACACGGTAGAGAAAAAATTAGAAGTTTTTGTTCTATCAAGGCAGTGTCCAACTTGCAGCTGGTATTATCACGTACCTCCTTTTTGTACTCGAGCAATGTTTCCTCACTGCATTGATTCCCAAAGTAAACCTTAACAGCAACATCCTAAAGAAAACATTGAGAGAACTAACAATCAATATACCTCCATCATGAAATACTATTCAGCCTTTAGAACATAACCAAAAACTTGTAAACGTGAGAAGTACCGACGCATTCCAGATTCCATGATACACAACACCATATGAACCTAAAGAAAAGACATTGAGGTCAGTGATCATTTTAAAAACTTAAATGTTCTGTACTTGATAAATGATAAAAGGCTCAGCATTAACATGTGATGATAATTTATGCAAAGAGTAAACTAGGCAACCATTGTACCAAAATTCAGGTAATGTTTTCTTCCTTCCAGGCATCCAGCACATATGTTATGCTTAAAACATACAATGAGTGGTAACAATCAACGAAGTAACTACTCAAAAAAATATTTGTCCAATGGTTCATTAGCTCAAAAGAGCAAAGTGTATGTAAACAATGGCGAGATTACTCTGTTTACCTCGTCCAATTTCCTCCTTTAGGCTTATGTCTTCCCATAAAATTGCACAATCTACTATCAAACTCGACTCATTTTCAACTTTGAATGATGAATTCCCATAGCTATCTGTGCTCCCACCTGACTTAGGTGATTGCTGGTGTTCATCACTCATACATGATCCTGGAATCTGTTCAGGAATTTCAAGTGCCTCGGGAAATTTGTCGGAGTTTTTTGAGGAGGACCCTCCAGGACCATCATGCCCAGTTGTAGGGGCACATGTTCTTCCTGGATGATAACTTCCTTTCTGGTTTTTCTGGAGGTGATGATGTGCATCAACAAAGTGACAATATTTTCCTGTAGAATTTGATGCCGCTGATGAATGTGGTTCAGCTACATTCTCAACAACAGGAGTATCGTCATCCCCGTTCTGGTGACCCTTCTCTTTATTAATGTGCCCAAATCCTGCAATATTCAGCTTTGACATAACCTTTGCCGCCTACAATTGCAAACAAGTCATTAGAAATAACATCCAGGTTTAGTCATATAATACATAATTATCAAAAACTTTATTGGGAGCTTGGTTCTTCTATTTCTTCGGCACAAAATACCTACATTTTCTGTTTTAAGTATTAATTTCTGTCCAGTTTAACTTAGTTTAAATGAACCCCGGGACCCCAACAGCGTTTACTTCCCGCTCCCCACCACGAAAATCTCTTATCCTTTTGCTACTTAGATTCATCCCATCTCTAGAAGGCAAATCACGTTTAAATAGAGGAAAACCCCTTTGCCATCCCCCCCCCCCCACTCCTAACACACACAGAGCACTACCACCAACACTTTATTCTGTTGTTTGATCAGTTATTACTCCTCTTAGTAAGCTGCAGAGGTGAACCCGGAATTACTCAACTTGTCACAAAATTTGATGATTGGTTCTTGAATTTCATCTAGATCCTTCCATGACTACTCTAATTCATCTTATCAAGTGTTCTTTAGCACAAATACGCTAACAAGACCTTGAAGGTAATTGCCAGCCAATCTTTTCAACGAAACTAATAAAGCCAAGAAGAAAGAGAGGGACATCATATAGAACCATACTCCAGACATGTAAAGTAGCAGGAAATTACAAATTTGGAAGGCTGAGAGATGTCAAATGAAGATTCATCCTTCTCAGAGCTCTCTGTGTTAGCTCTATTCTTCCCACCAAGCAAACTGAAACTCAGCCGTGTAGCCTGAAACGTTAATCTTACCTCATAAAACGCCATTTTAGTCAATAAGAAGCAAGTAAACAAACTACCTTCACACTTACTGGTGCTCTGGGTGGCTTCAGTGGTTTTCCTTCTTTGGTGTCTAAATCAGCCTCATCCCTAGAGCTCACTTCTGCAGATGCATCTTCTCCACGCTTCAGTGAGAAAACTTTCGAGGCCTGAATAAGCAGGAAAAACCAAGGGATAATTATTCAGAATGTGACGAAAATGTTTATGAACCACAATGACAACACGATAATAATCACCAGATTTGAAACAGAGGATGCAATTTGTGGTCGTTGATTCCATTGAATCCTTTTGAAATTTATTTCCCGAGCACCGGGTTCACCATTGTCCTCATGGGAACTTGTGTCGCTTGAGTTTGTATTAGTGAATGAAGCTGCATCATTCGAGACAGTGATAATACCAAAAAGCTCTCCATTCTCGTACAATGGGCTCTTTGTCAACATTGCCATAAATATCTGACCATGCCTCTTCTTACAAGGAAACAGACCGGACCATGATTGTCCATAGCGCAATCTTTCCCTGGCAATCCTTACCAGTTGATGATACTCTTCACATATAAGGAACTCAGTGGTCATCTGTCCAAGTACTTCATGCTCCTTATAACCATAAAGTCTTTCAGCAGATCGATTCCTGCAATAGAAAAGCTTCTGTGTGTAATATGCAACTCACAACAGACAAGAACACCTAGCCACCTAGAGTTTTCCTTCTTTCTTTTTCTGTTTTTGACATGCCCTTAAATTGTAGTTCCTTTTTCTCTAGCAGGAAACAAATGTTTTCCTCTATTAATTTTCAAGAGTCAATCTGCAGGTAATTGTATTTTCTGTAATGTTGGATGCAAACAAATCTACACACCTACATATCTAAACAAGATATGCAAGGCGATTTAACATCAAACCTATGGAGAAATATGTAACATTCCGGAAAAATTTCATGTCTAGTGAAGAGCCCAATAGATCTTTAAGAACGCGTATTGGGGATACATAGGCATCCCAATGCCCAATATTGAGAAATTTTGGGCATAGTATAGAAAATTGGCTAAGGGATATTAGTCAATTTCAATTGGAACCATAACTAACCCTTTTAGACCATCCTAGGTTAAGTACTAGGATGTTTCTTGAGTTATACTAGGTTAGTGTAAGAATTTCGGTTTGACCCCTTTAATTTAATTAATTAAGTTGCTAATTTAATTAATTAGGTGACCTAGGGTAAATACTAAAGTACCCTCAAGTCGTTAAGACCATATCTAACGCCTTGAACCATCCTAGGTTAGGTATAAGGTTGTCTTTTTCTTGTCTTAACCGAAATCTGGAAATTGCTTTGTGATTTCGGTTTTGTCCTTTTAAATTAATTAATTAAGTAGTTAAATTAATTAATTAAGTAACCTAGGATAATTACTAAAGTATCCCTAAGTTGTTAGGACCATAACCAACCCTTTGGACAATCCTAGGTTAGGTACTAGGTTGTCTTTTGCTTGAATAACTGTAATCTGGAAATTGCTTTGTCATTTCGGTTTTGTCCATTTAAATTAATTAATTAAGTTGCTAAATTAATTAATTAAGTAACCTAGGATAATTACTAAAGCATCCCTAAGTTGCTAGAACCATAACCAACCTTTTGGACCATCCTAGGTTAAGTACTAGGTTGTCTCTTTAACTAGTTACTAGGTTAGCGTCACCCAGTTAAGTCTTAGGCTGTCGGTGCACTAATTAGTTTATTTTGCTTGGTGCTAGGTTAGTTAGCTAGTTAGGGCAGTTAGTTAGTGTCTAGAGTTGGTTAGGAAGTTAGGCCCCACATGGAAGGACCCTTGCACACGCTTGCCCCCTAACTACCCTAACCGAATTCGGTTAGGATGGTCCCCTCCTTTGGCCGCTTCTTCACATGTCTTGCACATGTGTTGATTGTACTTTCCTAACTAACTATTCTTGATGGTTCATTTGGAATGTTTACTTATTGACCCAAGGACCCTCACCACGTCCTTGGGCACTGCTTAAATCTACATGATCATTTTAAATAATCATGTGTTATGGTACCTAGGCTTGACACTTGGATGCCTAGTACAAATTGTGCAAATATTATGAAGCGAACATTTTTAGCTTAGGGTCTTCCTTGCAGGTACATTTCTTGGATAATCAATCTTGGATTGGGTATGACAACCCAAAATGTATTTTACTTGCTCATGCATAGAAAATTGGCCAACACCCTTAAGCCAATATTTTCTAATATGCCCAATATTTTGCCTAGTTGGGTATTATATAGAAATTGGCTAATACCCCTTAGCCAATTTTCTATAATGTCATATATTTCTCAATGTTGAGCATTGGGATGCCTTTGTATCCCCAATACGCATTCTTAAAGATCTATTGGTCTCTTCACTAGACATGAAATTTTTCTGGAATGTTACAAAATATTTGCATAAACCAAAGTGTCTTTCACTCTCCCCCTATCCGTCCCTCTCAGCATACTTCCTCCCCTCTAGAGTCCCCCTTTAAGAAATTGGACAATTCCTCGGAAAATTTACTGTAAAGTTAGGAAAGAAAATCTTTGTACAACATATATATTGACTTCTTCGTAAGTTCACACATTTATATTTAGACTCCCTTTGACTTCTTCGTAACTCCACTCACTTATATTTTGACACCCCTGTATAATAATCCAGACTCCCCCAATGGACAAATGAGTTAAACCAAAGTGCATAGTTTGAACTTTAAGGACTAAAAGACAATGTTAGCAGAGATCTCTTTGATTTAATTCCTATTTGTAATCTCTCACTGTAGTCAATAAATCAGTTAACTATATCTCAGGCCAAACCAGTTTGGGATTGGTGAAATGAGTCTTCCATATATCCGATCTTAGAGTTCATTCCATTGCAATATTATACTATTCTTTTAAGCTTATCTTTTAGAGCAAATTAGTATATTCTAGATCTCACAATTATACCTTCCTGGACCTCATGTAAGTGCAACAACAAGAAGCTAACGCTTAATTTGAACCACTCTTTAGCTGAGTCATTAAATGAAAAGGTTTCAACAGCAACAACTACACCTTTATCTCCAAAAGAGTTGGGACAGGTTGCATGAATCCTTACTGTCCGTATCACTCCACTTGATCTCATCTCAAGTCAATATTATAAAATAAAAAATAAAAAATAGTAGATTCATTATATGTTGAGTGTAAAAAGTTGATCCATGCCACAATGTTAAATCATGAAGGTAATTTTAGCAGCTACAAAGATCATTGCAGATGTAAGTTTTCGAACAATCAGAATAGGAAAATGTTCTTTCCAGACACTGGGCAGGACAAAGGAAAGCACAAACCATCCTTCAATTCAGGACCTATCACTGGACAACATATAGGAAGGAAGATCATAGAAGACAGTAAATAAAGAAGATATCAATCTAACTTGATATCAGCCTTAACGACAGAGATATTCAGAAGATAAGTATGTCAACAAATCAAGGAAATTACAGCAGCAAATGATCCCTTGAACTATGCCAGGAAACAAATCAAGGAAAACAACGGTAGCAGTGATTTCTTGAATCACGCCTAGAAAAGATTTTCAAACAGCTGGAAGATTTCGAAGTCACTAAGGACTTTGCCTTACTCTTGGAAACAGGATTCACTTCTCCTTTTCCAAGGATCAAATCTTTTGGTTGCGTGCATTATTCATCAGTCCATCAAACCTATATACAGACTGAGAATGACTGAAGAAAACATACAAGACGACTAAACCTTTTTACTATCTTTGTTCTACTTTAGCAAGCATTGCTGTTGTGAGTGAATTACCGTGTAATAAAAAAAGAGAAGAGAGAAAATTAGAATGGTGAGCGATTGTAACAAAAGATTGAAAAGAGCTTAAAAGAAAAAAGAACTGAGTGTAGATTTAGGATGTACATTTGTACAACTCAAAATCTAGAAGAGAACAGGGAACTAGACTAAGATCCATTCTAGATCCCAAGCAGTATAAAACCATCTGGTGTTAAACTTCCTTTCCGCATTTTACTTACCCCTCAATCTTGAACTAATTACTGAAAATATACTGAAAATCCTCCAAATCTCTCCTTACATTGAAAATATACAAAAATCAACAATGTTTTTAAGTAAATCTAGCTCAAGTCAACTACAATTTACCAAGCAAAAGCTCATAGTACCAATAATCCCAGCTAAAATCAAACATCGACCATTATAAATTTATCTTCAATTATCTATTTACCCATGAAACATTATCAAGTTCTGAAAATTCAATCTTCAAATATTTACAAATTTGGATTTTTAAGGCTTCAACTCACAAAACTTCAAAATAGTAAAATGCACATCCGAATTCCAAAAGCTAACTTCAAATCCCAAAAAATCACAACTTCAAAAACTAAAATATTCACGTTTCAAGTTTCAACTTCAAAATCTACGAAAAAAGGAGCTGAATATACGCAAAAATCAACTAAAGAACCAACTTTTCAAAGTAAATCAAGCTCAAGTCAACTTCATTTACTCAATAAAAAACTCTAAATATCAACAACCCCACCTCAAATAAAACACCACTCAATATAAACAGAGTAATTTCATTATCAAATTTGAACTGAAAACAAGTTTCAATTTCACTTACCAATATATTATCTCCCCTGTACTAGCTCTACTAACATGAACAGCATGACCCATATGATTCAACACATTCCTATACGGACTTCCAGTAGAAAAAAACCCAGGAACACGAAACCCCATTTCACCTGAATCCATTAATTTCTCATCTGAATCATCCATTTTCAATGAATCATCTATCTTTTTTTCTTGCAATAAAACATTGAACTGTTCTTCAAGCTTCCTATGACTCGATTCAAGTGAGTAAAATCGTTTAGCCAAACCTGGGGTTGACTCATCGTCGCCGTCTCCATCGTACATGGCTGCCGGAGGCGGTGACTGCGGCGCCGGCGGTGAAAAATGATGGAGGTGGACATTTTTTTTTTTTGATTTTCGTATTTGAATATCAATTCTTGATTTAAAAATTGGTTTTTTTGGTGGAGCAAGTGGGTGTCTGCCACGTGTCCTTTGCCGGCCAATTGAAGCTATCAGGTGTCAACTAGTGGACGGTGGGTGTTGTTTAATTCAAGAAATATTTGATTGGTGAAAAGAAAAATACGATAAATTAATCGAATAATTCTACGCTTAGTCAAAAATATTGCAATAATGAAATAGCATTATACGTCAATTCGGGAAAGATAGTGTATATGCATTCTTATGTTACGTTATGTAGGTAAGAGATTGTATCTATAGACCTTTGGCTTAAGTGTTATATATCAAAATAAATACGAGAGAAATCTAGTGATTATAGCTTGTTCGGATAGTTGTTTTCTATTACTGCATTGTATTACATCGTTAATTTATACATGAGTACATTATTTATTGTGATTGTTATTTGAAGTATTTTTAGTACATCGTATTTTAAAGTTCATGTTTATATAAGATGGAAAATCTTATTTTGTTAAGTTTGTGTTTAGATAATGATGAAAATCTCTTCCTCCTCCGTTTACTTTCTTTTCTCGTTTTGTGTTTATTTATTTAATAATTATATTTTATCTTTTATACGATTTTTTGTTATTCGAAAAAAATAACATACTTTTCTTTTTAGTATGTTTCGAAAAGAATGATTTATTTTATTTTTTGATAACACTTTAATTTAACTTTTCACGTGACATTTAATATCACAAAATTAAAAGACATTTTGATATATCAGATACAAGTTTAATTTAGAAATACAAAATTAAGAAACCTTTTAATATTCTTAAACTTCCTGAAGTATTAATTTCATTATATCCTACTTTTTTTTTAGAATTATTCTTTTTATGTGTGATGATATCATATAATAACCAAAATTATATAATCCAAATATTATACATATTCAATACGATGTAAAATTAATGTAACAACCTTCCAAAAGGAGTTGACATAAACTCATCATTATTTTGATTATATAACTAAAGATCAACAGAGTGATTCAACGAATTATTAAATATAAACTTATTAATTTTATTATAATTGATATTCATCCAAGTATAAAATATCATTTAAATGACCTAATATTATAGACTCAATTTGTATTTTATGCTTTCCTTCCCATTTATATCGCACAATAAAATTTAAAAAATTAATTTTATTTTATTTTCTTTAAAAAATTATATTTAAAATTTTGTTTTCTATCCTAATTTATGTGTTTTTAATAAAATTTAAAGTATGTATTTATGAAAATATTAGTTGATTTGTTTGTCTAAAAGAGAAAAGGTACCATTATAAAATACCGACAAATAAAAGTCTTTAAAGAACAAAAGCTTATCAAATGTCAAAAATATCCTTATTATATAAGCAGACATATTGACGAACTATTAGGTCTAGAATGAGATGTAGTTTTTAAAAAGAATACTCTTTTTAAAGTGAAAAATAATCAATTATATAAATTTTTTGGTTATTTTTTAATTTTGTCTGTCTCAAAAAAAATATATTTTTATATTAAAAATATTGAACTTTAAACTTCTTAATTTTATTCTTGAATAATTATAGTCATTGTAGACATGTACATTTTCACCCTCTTAAAAGTGTTTATAACTTGTTAGCGTTTTCTTTAAAGTCCAATTTTGGAATGTTTCGTTTCATTTTTTAGCAGATTTTAGTTTTTAAAAAATTGAAAACCACAAAATAGTTATATTTTCAACTTGCTAGAAAAACAGAAAAATTATAAAAAGTTTATTCTTTTGAAAATTCCTTTTATATATTTAAAATTTATTTAGTATTATAAATTGTTGGTTACTTTTAAGAAAAAAAAATATACGTATGGCCATAAAATGTTGTCTCATAATAAATTTATCTCAATCTCTATCAAAAACAAAAAGAAGAGATTATTGTATTTTTTTTTTCTTTACAAAAATTTTAATCATGTCCTAATTCGTATGGACATCTTGATAAAAAAAAATACTCAAAAATAAATATCGCACTGAATCTTAGACCTAATCGATAAAAAAAATATCTATATTTTTAGGTGTAGTGTCATCGCAAAATTTTATTTTGATGTTTCATTCCTGACAAAGTTGTAGACGTATAAGCTTGTGTAATAAACTTTCTAGCTCCCTTTTTTGAATTCAAGTAAATAAGACCGTATTGTTTTTTTCTTTTGATCATATCAAGATAATTGACTAAGATGATGACATTTACACTAAATCGAAAAGATAAACATCTACTTCTTGTTTTATTTGAAGAATATTTGCTATATATATGTCCATTTTATAATCTATTACTATCTTTAGATACATTTGAATTTAGCTTTGTTTTTTTGATAAAATTGTAGTTACGCGCCCTGACCTAAATACATCTTTGACGAGTAAGCTTACGCAAGTCAAGATTGTAGTTATGTGTCTTGACCGAGTTTTTTTTTGTTCATTTTTAGTTGTTATATTTTGATTTCGCACACTTATTATGAAAATAATTAACGATATAAGTATTTATTATATTAAATTATTCCCTATTAAATGAAGTCTTAGAAAATGATTTGGAAAATATAAGTATGTAATGGTGAAGGTAAAATATAAAAAGGAATTATTGTCATTTTTTAATATGTCAAAAATGATGAATAAAATGAAAATCTATAATAGAAGTAAGTGAACAAATGGACTACGTTGAAGATGAGATTGGAGCCACTAATAAATGTTCAACATTTAAAAAGCAAATCATACGTAATTAACAATTTTGCATAGTCAGAATCAAAAGTTAGCGATTTTAAATTGGGCAATTTTCACATATAGTAAATAAAAAAATTATATTTGTATGCTATAGCAAAATTTGCATAATTGTGCTCCATCGCAAACATAGAAACTGTATAATTCGTTATACATATACAAATGAAGCGAATTATATAAAACGAAGTGTATAAAACGAGAAAGAGAAATACACTTGGGCAGAGAATTGTATAAACGAAGTGTATAAAACGAATTGTATGATTATAAGTGTATAGAACGATTATATACAATTTGAATTTGTATAAAATGAGAAAGAGAAAGATAAAAGAGACTTGGACAGGGAATATACAATTGAATCGAATTGTATAAAACGAGAAAGAGAGAAATTAGATACAATTTGAATTTGTATAAAACGAGAAAGAGAGAAAGGCAAAAGAAGCTGGGTAGGGGAGTATTTTTATTATATAATTATAAGTATATAGGACAAAAATATATGTACTTACATGTGTATATACAATTTTCTCACGCTTTATGCAAACAGAAACACAATTTATACATTTCGCTTCTGTTTGTATAAGTGAGAAAGGCGAGGGTTGCGAGCGAGATCTGAAAGAGGGGAGAAACGGGAACAAAAATATATGTATTTATACAATTTTCTCTGTTTTATACTAATAGAAACAGTTTTTATACACTTGTGTTTGTATAAAAGGTGAGGAAGCCAGCGAGAGATTGGAGCGAGAATGGGAGAGTGGCAAGCGAGATTTTTGAGAGAGAGGCGACTGGCAAATTTTGGGAAACGTTTGCTATGGAGCACAATTAAATCAAACCCTAGATACTCCATTTATTTTAGGTTATTAGTTTGCTATTATATACTTTTAAATTTCCATTTAAAAAAAGAGAGGCGGGTTCAAACACACAAATCTAGTGAAAAATATTTTTGTGATCTCTTCGAGTCTTATTTGCCACTAAACCGTCAATCAATTTTGTTAAGAGTTCAAAAGTTAACTAAAAAAAGTTATTACGTACGTTCGAACCCACGAACCCCAACTTTTATTCAATTGCCTATTTATAGTCCCCATGATTTCCTAAAATTATAAAATTATAAAATTATAAACATACTCAATATATATTATCAAGAAAATGTTGTCACTTGGTATTTATATTATTGGATCTTTAGTAGTTATAGTTATTTTACATTATTGGAGGAACCTTAAAAGCAATGGAAAACTCCCACCAGGTTCAATGGGTTGGCCATTACTTGGTGAGACTATTCCATTCTTTGCACCAAATACATCATTGGATATTTCTCCTTTTGTGAAGGAGAGGATGCAAAGGTAATTAACCAATTTTAAGTTTTTTACCCTGTGTTCTAATTTGTTTGTCACGCTTTAACTTGACGTAATGTTTAAAAAGGTAAAATGAACTTTTAAATCTTATGGTCTCGAATGTCTTTTAATTTTTTCATCTTAAACATGTCACGTAGAAAGTTGAAGTTAAAGAGCAGTAAAGAATTTTTTTTTTAAAAAATACATTCTTTTAGAAAAATGCGACAAACAAATTGAAAGGAGGAGAGTATTATTATTATTATTATTATTGTCAGAAATTTCTGTAATAATCAATTATCTATATTAATATTTTACTATAATGATCAAATAGAACTAAATATGCGTTTCACATTCAGGGGCGGAACTAGTAAGGACCCAACAGTTTCATTCACACAAAAAATATTCAGTTTATACATGGTTAAAACTATTTATTATATACATGTAGTAGATATTAAACTTTCTTTGACTTCATTACTTCTTCATATATTTTGAAACTCCTGAATGAAAATTCTGACTTACGCTATTATTCACATCCCATTGATCTCTCTGCTTAAAATTCACAATATCTAAATTCTGAATCAGGTATGGACCGATATTTCGGACTAGCTTGGTGGGACATCCAATCATAGTATCCACAGACCCTGATTTTAATTACTTCATCTTCCAACAAGAGGGAAAATTGTTTCAAAGTTGGTATCCACATACTTTTGCTGAGATTATGGGAAGGCAAAATGTTGGATCTTTTCATGGTTTTATGTACAAATACTTAAAAAATATGGTGCTAAATCTTTTTGGCCCTGAAAGTTTGAGAAAAATGCTGCCTGAAGTTGAAAAAACTACAAATAATAACTTGAAGAGATGGTCAAAACAAAAGAGTGTTGAGATGAAGGAAGCAACAGCCAAGGTAAGTAGTCTAAATTCAAGGGTTAATTTCACGTATGGTCACTCAGACTTTCATGTATTTCGTTACGTTAAAATAAATTAATGGAAGACTTCTTTCAAGGAAAATCTTGATTATAAATAGAGCTAATGGTATACAACACATCTAAACTATTGTATTTTTGTGAGTTTCGTATTTTTCGTTTCTTAAGGTACCTAAATTATTACTCCTTTTTGTATCAAAACATACCTTGATGTTGAGTTGACCTTCACGCATATGTTGTTGATTATTTTAAATATTTAACTAACTTAGCACCGATGCATGTTTTAATAATATAAAGGGAGTAATAGTTTATATATATATATATATATATATATATCAAAATATGATATATATCTCATGATTAGATACGACAAAATAATCATCAAAGTTTGACGAAATGAACCCTCTAAATTCCCCATTTAATTAGTTCACAATTTAAGATTTATTATTTATGAGTTTTGATTTTTGATTATTTTTTTTAAAGAAAAAAAAATATGAATTCAAAGCATGATATTTTTTATTTTTTTTTGCAGATGATATTTGATATAACTGGAAAGAAACTTATAAGCTATGATTCTGAAAATTCTACAGAGAATGTGTGTGAAAATTTTGTAGCCTTTGTAAAGGGATTAATTTCTTTCCCTATATATTTTCCTGGAACTGCCTATTATAAGTGCTTACAGGTATTTATAATTTAATAATTTCTATATGCACTACTAATAGCATAATAATGATTGGTAATTATTAATTAATATAATGCATATGTCACCACTATTAAAATCAAAATCTATTAAATATAACAGAAATATTAATAAAAATATTATTCTCCCTAAATTAAATCCTATATAATCACATGTCTTTATAGTAATCAGCGGCGGAGCCAGAATTTTTAATAAGCAGATTCAAAATCTAAAATGTAAACATACGAATTGGTGGAAGGGGGTTCAACATCTCTTATATATACCTAAAAAAAAAATGTAACCATGCATGAATAATAAATATTTTCGGCTGAAAAAGTTCAGATGAGCCTCTAAGTATATGCTGCAACCATTCGCTAAAATATCGTTTCACTATTATAATCAAGTTTTCTTTATATTACGTTATACTCCTGTTCTCTACATTATCATTTCACTATAATATTATCGTTATAACGATGTTTGACTAAATTTATACGAGTCGTGATTGGACTAACTCTAGAAGGTGTTGAATAGGGAAGAAAGAAGACAATGAAGATGCTCAAGAGAATGTTAGAGGAAAGGAAATCACAACCAAGAAAGGAACAAAGTGACTTTTTTGATTATGTATTAGAAGAACTTCAAAGTAAAGACACAATACTCACTGAGGCAATAGCTTTGGATTTGATGTTTGTGTTGCTCTTTGTTAGCTTTGAGACAACCTCTTGGGCTATAACTTTGGCTATTAAATTTCTTCATCAACATCCTCAAGCTTTGAAAGAATTAAAAGTAAGTGAAACTCATCTTCTTGATTGATTGAAAAACATATATGTGTATTTTCAATTTATGTCCGAAATTTTAAAGACACACTCATACTATACTAAGATCCTATTATCCTCTTAACTTTGGCACTATCTTTTGGGCCTAGCGCGTGCTGACAAACACGCGCTAGGCCCAAAAGTCATTTATAAAATAAGTTCATGGGGTAATAGGACCTTAGTATAGTTTAAGAGTATATCTGAAATTTCGGAAATAGATTGGTACGGTACTTACGCATTTTTCCTATTTTTTAAAAAGATTCTATGTATGAATTCAAACAAAAATTTAAACCAGTTAACGCTCACACTCTTAGTCAGAATCATGTCACATAAAGTGGGACAAAGAAAATATTTGTCTGCCTATGAAGCATTAGTTTTTTCTTATGCGACCAATCAAATATTGTATTATTTTATAAAAAAATTTATTCTGAGATTAATTACTCCAAATTAAATACCACAATATATCTAAATACATTTAGGAGGAACATGAGGCAATAATAAGAAGAAGGGAAAATGCATCTTATGGACTTACATGGCAAGAATATAAATCAATGAAGTTCACATTTCAGGTATATTTAATCTATTATTGTAAAGATTTTTTATTTATTTATATTTTATTTAAATATATACTTGAAAATGCAGTTTATCAATGAAACAGTAAGACTAGCAAATATTGCTCCTGCAATTTTCAGGAAAACACTCAAAGAAATCAATTTCAAAGGTATTTTCGTATCATAATATTTCATAAATTATGCTTCATACTTTTTATTTATATTTTATTCTTTATTTTCTTATAATTATTTGATAAAGTTATTTTGGCATAATACATAAATATGCTCTTTTATCTTAACCTCATTTCATTTTTGTGTCATCCAACTTTGAGTGTGCAGTACAAGTAGACATTTAAACTTGTATAAAATTGAACAGATAGTCACAAACGTCCTACATGGTATCCTACATGGAAATTTGTGTTGTGACACGTAGGACTCGTGTGTCTATTTATTCAACTTTATACAAGTTTAAGTGTTTATTTACGCACACTTAAAGTTGGAGGGCATATATATAAGATGAGGTTAAGTTAAAGGGTATATTTTATATATGGCCAAATACATAAACAAATCCCTAAACTTGTTGGGTTTTTTTCCTCAGGTACCTCAACTACGTCATTTTTCAATTGAGTCATTGAACCACCCATAATTTGTTCCTTTAAAACACTGTTGTTTGATTTTGATCAGCTTTTCTATTGTAAATGTCTTCAATTGTGTTCGAATTGTAATAATTTTGATTGGAGGAATGAAGACAAATCGTGTTAGTCTCATTTGTTTTCTAATGTGTTCAAATGACTTAAGTAAAACACAATTATTCTCAAACATTTTCACTATCAATTGGACTAGTGATTTGTGGAACAACATATGTATCATCTATCAATGCCCCTCACAAATCTGGTTCCACATCAGACAACGGTGTTTGTTTAAACGGTATAAATTATGGGGGTTCAATGATTCAATAGGAAAATGACGTAGTTAAGGTACCTGAGAAAAATAAAACCCAACAAGTTTAGAAATCTGCTTATGTATTTGGCCTTTATATATTATGCCAGTTATTTTTCTTGATTAAGTCTTTATATTTAAAAAAATCATTTGTGATGCAGGATATACTATTCCAGCTGGTTGGGCAATTATGGTGTATTCTCAAGCTGTGCACTTAAATCCTACCAAATATGAAGATCCACTTCAATTCAATCCATGGAGATGGAAGGTAGGTCCTTCGTCGAAAAATTATATTATATAATTTCATTTTTTTTTCCCTCAAATTTGTTGAAATTGCTAATAGGGAATAGAGCTAAATGGAGCAACTAGAAATTTTATGGCATTTGGTGGTGGCATAAGATATTGTATTGGAGCAGACTTTGCTAAGGTGCAAATGGCTGTGTTTCTCCATTGCTTTGTCACTAAGTACAAGTAAGTGTTACATAAAAAGTTCAAATCACTTTTTATCGAAAATCTCTGAACTTTAGTCATATGAAGCTTCAAAAATATATTTTATATTCAAATTATTTGAAGTTCATATATAACATAAATTTATACGTAATAGCAAAAATGTCTGAACTTCAATCATATTTTCTTAATTTACTAATTACGCATCAATTATAATTAAGAAAATTATGCTTAAATTAAATTTGGATGTTAAAAAATTGTCAGGTGGGAAACAATCAAAGGAGGAGATATAGTACGATCTCCAGGCTTACAATTTCCAAATGGTTACCATATAAAAATCTATGAAAAATATGACTAAGGTATGTATAAAGGTGAGTTCAGAATTTGAAATTAATGAGTTTTTACAGAAATTTTAAGCTATATCAATATATGATAATAATAATAATAATAATAAAGTTCATATGAGCCAAATGATTCTAAATATTTTGTGTATTTCTTAATTTATATACAGGATCTGAGCAAAAACTATTGGATTCGTGAACTCAAGACTGAATGTATAAACGCCTCGGGGTGTGTGCATATAACACCTTTAGTATAAGTGCATGTTTTCAAGTTATTGTTATGGATGATTTATAGTTTTAGTATGAATAATGTATTTAAAATGAATATGAATGCATTTTGTAGTTCCCTCTGTTAGGACCGTAAATAAGTAGGTGTAAACGCGGAAGCTAGCAAAGCAAACCTCGAAAGACCACGAGTAAGAAGGCAACGAGAAATATACCAAAAGACACAAAGATTTAACGTGGTTCGGTCAATCGACCTACGTCCACAAAGGAGATGAGCAATCCACTATAAACATGAGAGTACAAAATACAGAGGGAAACAACCTCAACCAATTCACTCGGAATACATGAGAGGTTCACAAATTCTCCCTCTAACCAAAACTCTCAAAGCCCTTAAAACTACATTGTGAATGCTAATTAAGTTAGAAGGAACATGCCTCTATTTATAAAGTCCTAAACCTTTTCCTACCAAAAAAAGAATAGTCAATTCAAAACCTTTTCCTAAAAGGAAAACCTATTTATGGTAAGAAATCAGGGCAAATAAAACCCAACAAATCTCCCCCCTGGCCTGAATTTCTGACAAAATAAATTTGTCCACCTTCTTTACTTAATCTTCAACAACTTGCTTCTCCTCTCCATATTCTCCTTTACAAAATTTATGTCTCAACACAGAGAACCTCTCTGAAACAATTTCTCCAACAAAATCTTCATTACTGTCAAAAAGGTTGTGGCTAGAACTACACCCGTCAAGATGAACACCTCTTTCTAACTTGGTTCAATCATCGATTATCGAACCACTACACCTGATTTCATCATTGAATCTGGCTCTGATACCACTTGTTAGGACCGTAAATAAGCAGGTGTAAACGCGGAAGCTAGCAAAGCAAACCTCGAAAGACCACGAGTAAGAAGGCAACGAGAAATATACCAAAAGACACAAAGATTTAACGTGGTTCGGTCAATCGACCTACGTCCACAAAGGAGATGAGCAATCCACTATAAACATGAGAGTACAAAATACAGAGGGAAACAACCTCAACCAATTCACTCGGAATACATGAGAGGTTCACAAATTCTCCCTCTAACCAAAACTCTCAAAGCCCTTAAAACTACATTGTGAATGCTAATTAAGTTAGAAGGAACATGCCTCTATTTATAAAGTCCTAAACCTTTTCCTACCAAAAAAGAATAGTCAATTCAAAACCTTTTCCTAAAAGGAAAACCTATTTATGGTAAGAAATCAGGGCAAATAAAACCCAACACCCTCTTCCATGGTTTTTTTTGTCTTATGATATTATGAAAGTCTGCCTAATTATATTCGAACTTCTATAATAATATCATTCAATGCCGATATCAGAAATTTTTTATATATATATATTTATATGATTTTAACTTGACGTGAATTTTAACAAAGTAAAAAGAATTTTTGAATCTTATACTATTAAATTAATTAAAGACATTTCAAATGCGGTCTTTTATCGCATTTCAAATGCGAGTTTTGCTTTCTTTTTTTCCAAAGTTGAAAAAGTAATAAATTCTTGATTTAGAGCTTGATTCTTGCTTATTTTAAATTGAGTTTTCAAACACAAATTTCTTTTGGCTTGTAGAACTTTATTTTCAACTAAAAATATGATTTTACCCTTTTAATTTTTGAAGTGATTTTTGAACCATTTTCCCCGATTTCAAATTCTATCAATATGGGTATCATAATTTGATTCCTTTATATGAATTATTTTCATTCTTGATAGTTGAGGATCGTTTTGGTTAGCGTGTGGTTGAGAATTTGTTCTGATAAAGTTGTTCGTGTGAAGTTTTGGCCTTGAGGTAGATTTGACATATCTTTCTCCAAGATTGGAATTGGGTAATTGATCATTCTTATGTCTTAAGCTATGGGGTGAAATCATAGCATGATTTTTGGGTTGTGATTTGTATTGTGTTGCCCATGTGGGGGCTTGATTATATTGCGTTACCCATATGGTGGCTTATATGTGTTTTTAGTCTGTGTTGGCGCCTTAATTGTTGTTCTAGTTGGTTTTAGAGCACATGATTCATGAGAGAGGCTTGTAAAGTTATTCGACTTGTAATGATTTTGTTAAGTTTCGAGAGAATTTAGATGTTGATACTTGTTGAGTTAAGTATTGCCTCCATGTTATATATGTGTTATGATGCATCCATTCTCATTCATCATATCATGTTCTCGGAAATTTGAGAAATGTGGAGATTTTTTTGAGAAAGAAAATGAGACACTTTTTTCTTTTATATCTTTTGTCACGCTAAGATGTCAAGCTAAGTTGATGAGATATTGAAATTGATTGGGTATATAGACTGTGAGACCCCGGTGGGTCCTTGTTCAGGAACCTTAGCTCAACATGATGTATATGAGAACTGTTGTGACTCTTCTGCTTGTAGTCAGCCAGGATGAGAGTTCGCTTAGGGACCAATAAGGCTTCTCGAGTACCGGTCACGCCTAGGGTGTAGACTCGAATTATGACATTATTGTCTGTACATGAAAAATTTCGGTCAAAATCATGTGGAATTTATGAATCACCAAAAATTCATGGACTAAGTTCACAAAAAATGATAAAATATTGTTTTATCTGCTCTTGAGGCTCGTTTGAACTTAAAAAATGGTCTGATTTTCCCCTTGGGACAAATTGGATCCATTGCTAGGGTCTTAATGGACGTCCATGAAAAGTTTTGGCCAAAATTATGTATGAATGTTGAATCACAAAAAATTCATGAACTATAGCACACAAAAATCAATAAAATCTTATTGTACCAACTTTGGGCTCGTTTGAACTTGAAATTGACCGATTTGCACGTTATGAGTTGGGACCAACTTGCTCTATTGATAAGGTCTTAATGGGCGTCCATGAAAAATATCGGCCAAAGTCACGCCTCAATTCCAAATCACCAAAAATCCATGGTCTATAGTATACAAAAATTGATAAAATCTTGTTTTGACCTACTCTAGGCTCGTTTGAACATGAATATAGGTCGTTTTACCCCTCGGGACCAACTGTCTCATTGCCAAGGTCTTAGCGGATGTCCATAAAAATTTCTACCAAAATCACACAGGAATTTCGAATCACAAAAAATTCATGGTCTATACTTCACGAAAATTGGTAAAATCTTATTTTTACTTGCTCTAGGGCTCTTTTGAACTTTAAATCGATTTGCCCCTCGGGACCAATAGACTCTCGTGCTAAGGTTTTAACAGAAGTCCATTAAAACATTCGCCCAAAATCACGCGGCAATCCCGAATCACCAAAAACCATGGACTATAGTACATGAAAATCGATAAAATTTATTTTTACATGATCTAGGGATCGTTTAATCTTGAAAATGGGTCAGTTTGGCCCCAGGACCAACTTGCTCAATTGCTAAGGTCTTAACAAACGTCAATGAAATTTTTCAGCAAAAATCACGCCGAAATTTTGAATCACCAAAAATTCATGGATTATAGTACACAAAAATTATGCTTGTTTAAACATGAAAATGGGTCGGTTTTCCCTTCAAAACTAACTGGCTCCATCGCTAAGGTCTTAACCGATGTTCTTGAAAAATTTCAGTCAAAATCACACCAAAATTTCAAATCACCAAAACTCCATAGACTATAGTATAGGAAGATTGGTAAAATCTAGTTTAGCAGTTATGGATTTGTTTGAACTTGAAAATGGGTCGATTTGCCCCTCGGGACTAATTAACTCCATTGTTAAGGTCTTAATGGACGTCTATGAAAATTTTTGGCCAAAATTACGCTTAGAATCAGAATCACCAAAAATCTATGGACTGTAGTACTAAAAATTGGTAAATCCGGTTTTTAACTGTAAAATGGCTTGGTTTGCCCGTCGGGACCTACTGGCTCCATTGGTAAGGTGCTCATGGACATCTATAAAAAAGTTTCAGCCAATATCCCGTCGAAATTTTGAATGACTAGAAATCAATGAAAAATAGTACACGAAGGTCGGTAAAATCTAGTTTTACTTACTCTGGGCTCATTTGAACTTTAAAATGGGTCGGTTTTTCCCCACGGGACCAACTATATCCATTCTTAAGTTATTAGCATACGTCCATGAAAATTGGCAAAAATCACGCCATGATTCTGAATCACCAAAAATAAATGGACTATAGTACATGAAAATCGGTAAAATCTGATTTTACCTACTATATGGCCCGTTGAACTTGAAAATGAGTCGATTTGCCCCTTGGGACCAAGTGGCTCCATTGAAAAGGTATTAATGGAAGTCCATGAAAAATTTCAGTCGATATCACGTCGGACATCTGAATCAACAAATATTCATGGACTATAGTATATGAAAATTGGTAAAATTTAGTTTTACCTACTATGGGCTTGTTTGAACTTGAAAATGGGTAATTTTCTCCTTGGGACCAATTGGCTCTATTGTTAAGGTCTTAACGGTCCTCATGAAAAATTTCTACCAAAATCACGTCGAAATTTTGAATAACCACGAAACCATGGACTATAGTACACGAAAATTGATAAAATCTTGTTTTACCTACTCAAGGGCTCGTTTAAACTTGAAAATGGATTGATTTGTCCCTTTGGACCAACTAACTCCATTTTAAGGTCTTAGGGATGTCAATGAAAGATTTCTTCAAAATCAAGTCGAAATTTCAAATCACCAAAAATTCATTTACTATAGTATTGGAAAATCTGTAAAATCTTCTTTTTACATGCTCTGGACTCATTTGAACTTGAAAATGGATCGAGACCAATTGGCTATATTACTAAGGTCTTATCGGACGTCGATGAAAAACTTCGGTCAAAATCTTGTTGGAATACCAAATCACCAAATCTCCATGAATTATATTCACGACAATAAGTAAAATCTGATTTTAGCTGCTTGAGATTCGTTTGAACTTGAAAATGAGTCGGTTTGCCCCTCGGGACCAACAAGCTCCATTAGTAAGGTCTTAATGGACATCCATGAAAATATTCGGCCAAAATCACGTCGGAATTCCAATACCAAAATCCATGACTTATAGTATACGAAAATAGATAAAATCTGATTTTACCTACTCTATGACTCGTTTGAATTTGAAAATAGGTCGAATTACTCCTCGGGAACATTTGATTCTATTGTTAAGGTCTTATTGGACGTCCATGGAAAATTTTGGCCAAAATCACGTTAGAATTTTGAAGCACCGAAAACCAATGGACTATAGTATACCAAAATCGGTAAAATCTGATTTTATCAGAACTGGGCTCGTTTGAACTTTAAAATAGATCAATTTTTCCCTGGGACTATTTGGCTCCATTAATAAGGTAACAAACATCCATGAAAAGATTCGGCCAAAATCAAGCTGAAATTTCGAATTACCAAAAATTCATGGACTTAGTACATAAAATTGGTAAAATCTAGTTTTAACTACGTGGGTTCGTTTGAACTTGAAAACGGGTTGATTTGCCCCTCGAACCAACTAATTTCATTGGTAAAGTCTTAATGGACGTCCATGAAAGAGTTTGGTCAAAATCATGCCGAAATTTTAAATCACAAAAATCCATGAAATATAGTACACAAAAATCGATAAAATTTAATTTTACCTGCTCTAAGGCTCGTTTCAATTTGAAAAGGGACATATTTTCCCCTCGGTACCAACTAGCTTCATTGCTAAGGTTTTGACCAGGGGCGGACCCACAAAAGGTCAAGTGGGTTCCTATTCCCTCAACTTTGAAATAAAATATAATTAATAATAGTAATAATAAATTAATGATAATATGACATATATGTATATAAACAAATGCAGTGATTGAGGCAATTAATTCTTACATATTGTTCGTCGTTCTTCTTTTCAATTTGTTTTTCTTATCTCGTTGTGCGCCTCTCTTTTAATTTTCTTCTTTTCTACAAATTGTGTACTATCCTAATTATTAAAAGACTAATTATAAAAATAGTAAAAGTGGTCCACCGTAAATTCTAATGTTATTTTCCTTAACCATAAACTAAATAAACTATTAAAAGTATCCTATTAATTTTATCATTGTAGTTATGAATAGTTTAAGATATCCATTTAGAATCTATCGAAATGTATTATGAAATAAAAGCTCTAGTACTTTAAACGACCATAAGGGTCGTTACAGTTAAAGTTAGAATTAAGTTAGAATCATTCATATATTTATACTATTATTTTTAAAAATATATACAAATACAAGGATAAAATAACAAATAAATGCATATATTTTACTTATTTTTTTAATTTTTAGAAAATAATTAAATTTTTAAATTCTAAGTTAAAAGGAAAGTTATAAATAAATAAGCATGTAAATATAGTTTGTTAATTTATACCAATAAGTAATTTACACTCTCTCCAATTGCTCTTAGCTTAAATAAGTAATTTATTAATATTATTTTTTATCAAAAATTTATCAAAAAGACAGAGACTTATAAATATTTGAACTATTTAATATTTTATGAAATTAATTTATCGAGAACATATACTAATATATAATTAAAGTTCAATCGTGTCAGAATTTCAGCTACATGTGGATTATTTTTACCTGAAATTTTATGCACACGCATATATAGAAAGTTCTATCATATTAATTACTTTTTATTCTATATTAACTTATGTTCTACTATTTAACTCATATTCAGGTAAATATGATAGAACTTTCTATATATGCATAAAATTTATTTATGTATATATGTAATAGTTTTGTTTATATATTCTGTACTATATACAAGGGCAAATTTGTCATTTTGGTCAAAGACAAATTTTTATGACTAGCTTTTTGGCCTTTCTAGAAGACTCGTGAAGTCATTTTTCTTTCCAACAATGAAGAATTTCCAGAAGACTTGTTTCATCCAAACTTAAATTTTTCAATTTCATAACTTGACTTCATCGATACCGTGGTTATTATTCTACCCACTCTATCTCGTATGTTCTCTTTGATTTTTCATCGGTACAAATTAGTTTTCTCTCTAAAGAATACAGTGGTTTTGCAGAAGTTTGTTATCATAACAATTTCCGGCATTCATAACGATTGACTAAGTATGTTGCACTTGGCTGAACTGGTTGAGAAACATAATGATCAAATTGCAACGTTCGAGACTTGGGACACTGAGAAGCCATATGAACAGGCTGTTAAGATTGGAGTACGCTGGCTGGTAAGTAATAAATTCAACTAGAAAGAAAGTCTATCATCAATTATTTCTTCTCCCTGAAAAAAAATTATTTCTACAGGCTAGGCAGATAAAATTCTTGATATGACTATTCCTGCTGAAGGACCATATTGCATTCAAACGTTGCATGAACGGATTGAATTTGCTGGTTAGATTATCTCATGAAATTTTCCTCTCCTCGTGTTCTCTTGGAAGATGAGCCCTACTTTCACTTGTGGCGTTAAAAATGCTGAGCAGACCCCTTTAACTACACTCTATGTAGAAAATCTGTTGCAGGAGATAGCATCAAAATTCTCTCTTTTATTGCCCAAAAGAGTCGTTTTGCACAGTTTCAGTTTTTTTGGTATCGTATCTGAGTGAAAGAATATGTTTTTTTTCTTTTCAATTCTAGAAAAAATATTCCACAACAGTTGAAGTTTTTTATTGCTTCTTATCAAACAACAACATATTCAGTGTAATTTGATGAGTGGTGATTGGGGAGGATAGTGTATACGCAACCTTATATAAGTTCGATAATATGTTATTTGAAATTAATTCTTGATTCTTGAATATATGATTTAAGTATGAACTTGAAAGCAAAGAATCAATGCTTATTCAAGAGAAGGGAACTGTTAAATGAATAACTATTAAGTTGATATGCCGGATTACTACTAAAAAGATATGCTCCTCTTTATCACTAAAGATCACAACTTTTTTCATCGGTTGATTTTAGCACTTTTTTAAAAGATATATTATGGATCTTTTAATACAATCTGTTTGTTCTTGTAATTTTTGAACTATATAACCCAAAGATAAATGGATTATCCCTCACCTCTTCCAATTCCATGGATATTTGTTGTCATTCCCATACCTTGAGAAGGTATATGAGCCTTATACTCATGGTTGTGTCCGTGAGCTTACAACTGTCTGAAGAAGTTGGCTTATGTCTGTTTCTTATAGAGCAACCATATTTGAGTAGATCTTATTGAATCCTGATGGTTGAGTTGTCAAGAGGCCACAGTTCATATTGTTATGAGTTAGGTCTATTCATTTCGTCTCCTCAAAACTCCTCTGCTCTTCTGCTATTTCTATTTCAATAATAGATGTAGATATTGAAAATTCAAGTTCATTTATTTTCCACCTCTCTCTCTCTCGTTTATGTTATGTATGCATTTATCAACTTTATTTTTTCAAGTTTACCTATTCTAATTTACGATAGCTATCTTTTTTTTCTCTTCTTTACTCATTAATAATTAGAAATTGAATTTGTATTTGAACTGCAGTTAGCTTTAAACTCAGTAAGAACTACATTGAGGTACAATGTACCATATAAAGTCGGGGTTTCTTGATTGACATACGACAAATGGAGAGCTCTGACTATGCATCGGTCTCTCACCAAAAAGGTATGGTAACCTCAAAAAAACTTTCCTTGAATCTGAAGACTAGAGTACTTCAATAAGGAAATTTGTGAGGAGCCTGTTGGCCAAGACCATCAATAGGTTTTGATTGAACAACCAATATATAGTCATTCTTGATTATATCCATTAATTTCCTTATTTCGTATCATAGAATAAGAATCTATACTAAAAAAAAATATTTGTGAGGTTATAATTAGCATATACTCTTAGTCATGGATACACTATAAGCTTCCACAAATGTTACATCTAATATGTATGTGACAAAGGATCAATTGTACATGTAATGGTAAGTCCCAAATCTTACAAATTATATCAGAGACAATTAAATTTTGCCCTTAATTAGCAGTAAACACTCGAGAAAAGTTATTTTGATACCATCATCTTTATATTGGCATTTGTGATATAGCTTAATATCCAATGGCACTATCATGATAGCTAATTTATGTCTTCCTTTCCTCATATTACTTGCCACTGGACTCGCTAATGGGTTCAAAGATTAATAGACAATTAAAATCCTCATTGTGGTCCATTTAAATCTAAAGAGTATGCAGGAGTGCTATGGTTTGTGATGTTACTTTTTGAAAATTGTATCTTGATTAATGTGTTTTACTTTATTATTATCCAGTTTGTTCAAGTTGTGTGATATATTTAGGTGGAATGCTTTCGATTTTTAGCCCTCAAAAGAAGATGGTTGTGTTATTCTTCAAATATAGAATCAGATTTTGTTATCTTGAGTCAATTGAAGCAAGTTTCCAAGGTGGAAACTGGAAATAATCTGTCAAAACATGAGAAGGTTCAAAAACTTATCATGTAACAGTGGTTAGAAGCTTTAAGTCGCACATATATTTTTGTCTAATGTATGTAAAAAATATAATTAGATCCAAAGTGCATATGAACTTAAACAATTATTTGTTTAATCAAATATGCTGCATTAGTATATTTATCAGATCAACATTAAAGTTGCCTAATGCATGTAATACTTTTAATCTTTATATTTGAATTAGATGTCGTTGAATTAAATTAATTAGATTTCCTTTTGCTAAAGGGTTGTTGCACATGTAATTGTATATATGTAAGTAAGCACGGGCACATGCCTATCTAGTATATATATATATATATAAATTAATTATTATACAACATATAATTGTATAAAGGAAATTCATCTAGACGATAATGATGTATACAAACAAATAATCAAAAAGTTAAACGAATATGTAAAAACAAACAAATAAACATAATAAATATGAGAAAGTATTACTACATATATTACAAAAGAGCTTATTATACAATCACAAAATAGAACTCAATAATTACTATTTATACATATATTTTAACTTTTTCAAATTCATCCGCTTCCACTAAGTCACGGACAATGTTTTCAAATGATTTTGACTGATCATTTGTAGAATCAATTACTTTTGCTTTTCTCTTCTTTGTTGAATTAGATCCGCCTTTATATTTTAATTTGTGATTAGAGTTGTTAAAATGGGTTGGCCCAATCCAACCCAATCTATCCCCTACCCTAACGGGCTAGAGAGTTAAATGGGTTGAGGTGAACTGGCTCTTTTAGTCAAAGGGCCAATAAAATAACGGTCTAATCCAGCCCTAAGCGGGCCACGGGTTGGGATGGGTTGACCGTTCAACCAAAAAATGAACAATATTATTCTCTTAGAAGGAGTATCCAAGAAAATCGAATGTTGACGTCTATGAACAGAACATCAATACATATAATTTTCATTTATGAATCTCACACTTCGGTGAATGCTTACCAAAATACATAATAATCAACGTAAAATTTAACGGAAAATTGTTGATCATTCAACCATTCCTCTCACAAGAAACAATCTAGTTTAAAAGACTTTATGTTTTTAACATATTTATTGACAGAACGTTTACAAATAAAACATTACTAAATTAAGGATCTACAGGTAAAGAAGATGAAAGTTCATGAATGAAATCGAAACATTGTACAGAATACAAAGAAAACAAATATAAATTTGATTTGCACAAAATTTGGGTAGTTACCTGAAATATTGATTTTGCAATTGGGAGGGTAATGTCAAAATTCAAAATTCAAAACCTAATGAAGGTGAGAGATTTTATTTAAGTTGAAAAGAAAATAATGAGTCTTGTCAGATGACAAAAACGTAAAACATTTGTTGAGAATTACAATTAAAGGAAACTATGATCATAACATTTAATATGAATTAAATATTTGTTATTTCATATAAAAAATTTTTTCAGCTTTTAAAATTTAAAATTTGAAATAATTCCTTAAAATTCTCCACCAATTGAAATTGTTCCTTAAAATTTTACACGGACTAAGATAGTGCTAATATGTATCTCTTTTTTCTTCTCCTATTATATGTCGATAGATGCTTAACTTTGAAAATTAATAAAACTTTGATCAGATATATAAAATACAGACATTTAATATAACCGTGCCCGATTTGATAGTATGTGATCTACTAATAGCAATTACTCCTACCTAATTGTTGAATAATTATTTCTGCCTATTGAGTGGTGTAGAAACCTAACTAATTTGAAGGAAAAATAACGATTTTTGTATATTGAGAGAGAATACATATTTCGTGTAGGATAATATAAAATATTTTTCTAACATTTATATTAAATTTAGTCCATTGTGCAATTCAATTATTTTCAAAATGTCTTATAAGAGTAACATTATTATTAGTATGTTTTGTTTCTTATGTAAAAAAGAATATCAAGCTTTAACGAAAACTAAAGTATGACAATTAATAGTAGTATTATATTTTCAAAAAATTATCGTTATTTCTGTCATCTATAGATCGATTATCATTTGCTAACAAATTTTGAATAATGTGTTTTTTAATGGCAAGGGAAAATTGCAATCGTTATTCTTTGGATGAGTACAAGGTAAAATTATCGCTCTTATATAATGACTCGCAAATAATACTGGAGAGGTGATCCACACTAGCAAGCTCCACCCAAAAAATAAATTTGTTGAAGAAGAAGGAAGCTGACGATTGGAACATGTCAAATAAACGGTTCCAAAGCAACTAACTGATGTATCTACAACAAGTATTAATGAAGAAGGAAGGTGATGATTGAAATATGTCAAAGGAACAGGTCCAACAGAGTTTACAACACTGCTCTAGAATTAGAGTCACACTAGGATTAGACTAGTTATATTAATTAGGATTATATTATGACTAAAATTAGATTACAGTTACAATTATATTATGACTAAAATTATATTATAACTAGGATTTAGATTATTTATAATTGCATTATTATTATTATTATTATTATAATAATAATAATAATAATAATAGGTATTGTAATACGACTCCAAGTATAGTTACGGCATAATACGTATATTAGACCTTAAATTTGGTTTCAAATTTTAACTTTGACGTCCAACTTTCATAATGCATAAACAGACACTGTAACTATCCAACTTTTAAATAAATAAACACATGAGTCCTACATGGCAAAATACACGTAGGACACCACGTAGGACGAAAAATGACATGTAGGACATGCGTGTCTATTTGTTCAACTTTACACAAGTTTAAGTGTCTACTTGTGCACACCCAAAGATGAAGGGCATAAATGTGATTCGAAGCCAAGTTAAAGGGCATATTTATGTATTATGCCTATAATTAACTTAGAAATTTACAATTCTCTCCTATATAAGTAGGTTGTAACTCAACATAAATTTTCTCAATACTATCCTTGATTTCTCTAATCCTAAACGTTCTATAACATTATCTTACCTTCGCTGGCAAGGAGTTTCGACCTTGAAACCTCCAACATGGAAGTTCTAAGTTCAAATAACGGAGCCATTCGAAGGGTATATAAATGTGTCTTTTAACTTGGTTTGATCAACTAACTATCATCTATGTATTTCAACTTTGTGTGTTATTGCTCCCAAAATAAATATGCGTAAGGTTAGGTGTCTGCAAGTAGATACTTAAACTTATATAAAATTTAACAAGTAGACACAATATGTCTATTTATTAAACTCTATACAAATTTAAGAGTAGACTGTTATTTATTCAATGTTGGAGGACATAAATATTATCGGAAGGCACAAACTCAAGATAAAATAGTACATCATTCCACTGCCTATTTATAGTCCCCATAATTTCCTAAAATTATAAACCACCCCATTTCCTTCTCTTTAATCTACTACATACTCAATATATATTATCAAGAAAATGTTGTCACTTGGTATTTATATTATTGGAACTTTACTTGTTATAGTTATTTTACATTATTGGAGGAACCCTAAATGCAATGGAAAACTCCCACCAGGTTCAATGGGTTGGCCATTACTTGGTGAGACTATTCCATTCTTTGCACCAAATACATCATTTGATATTTCTCCTTTTGTGAAGGAGAGGATGCAAAGGTAAATTAACTAATTTAATATTAAAATATTTGTATCGAATGTTTATATCAAATTAATTCTTGAAGTAATTGAAATTTATATATAAGCACATAACATATATGATGAAACTCACAACATCTAAATTCTGAATCAGGTATGGACCGATATTTCGAACTAGTTTGGTGGGACGTCTAGTCATAGTATCAACAGATCCTGATTTTAATTACTTTATATTCCAACAAGAGGGGAAATTGTTTCAAAGTTGGTATCCATATACTTTCACAGAGATTTTTGGAAGACAAAATGTTGGATCATTACATGGTTTTATGTACAAATACTTGAAAAATATGGTGCTAAATCTTTTTGGACCTGAAAGTTTGAAAATATGTTGCCTGAGATTGAAAAAATTGCAAATAATAACTTAAATAGATGGTCAAGACAAACAAGTGTTGAGATGAAGGAAGCATCCGCTAAGCTAATTTCACAGATGATCACTCGACTTTTATGTATTTTGTTACATGAAAATTCACTAACATAATAATAATAAAAAAAAAAACTATCTAGCTTTGTACCTTTATGTATGTTTTTTTTTTTGCATATGGTATTTTAATTCAAATATAGTAATATATATTTTTTATTTATTTTTGCAGATGATATTTGATATAACTGGAAAAAAACTTATTTTGATTACGAGAACTCAACAGAAAATGTGTCTGAGAATTTTGTAGCTTTTATAAAGGGATTAATTTCTTTCCCTTTATATTTTCCTGGAACTGCCTATTACAAGTGTTTACAGGTATTTCGAGTTTAATTTCTATACACTGATAATATTATGATAAAAAGTGAATTAGTAAGTATGGTAATAAAATGGGTTACTTATTATATCAAATTAAAAATGAAGTGATTTTACGTTTTCAGTATTTATAAGTTAAATTCTATATATATTTATTCAAGTTACTTTTTTTTTCTTTTATTTTTTTACTCCTCTCCCTTCCCTGGGAGCTTCTATCTTTTTGCTTTCTTGGTAACTCGAATTCATAATCTTAAGACTAAAAATGAAGGATACTTACCACCCGATCAACTTCCTCTTGTCAATTAAGTTACTTTTAGTAATAAATAAAAAGTAAACCAAACTTTATTATAACAAGAAATATTGAACCATCTATTTCAGTTTATATGACACTATTATTATTTACAACTTTAAAATAATACTTTCTATTTGGCATAATACATATATTGGACCCTAAATTTGGCTTCAAATTTCAATTTTTAACCTCCAACTTTTATAATGCACAAATAGACACTTTAACTATTCAACTTTTAAATAAATAAACACATGAGACCTACATGATAAAATACACGTAGGACACTACGTAGAACAAAAAATAACATGTAGGACATGTGTGTCTATTTGTTCAACTTTATACAAGTTTAAGTGTCTATTTGTGCACATCCAAAGTTGAAGGGCATAAATGTTATTGCATATTTTAACCATCTTCTACGAGACCATTTCACTATAATGATTAAATTTTTTTTTAGAAACAATTTTTTATAATATGTTAGATTATATGTTTTCTGTAACAGTATTTTGTTGTAACATTCAAAAATATAGAATAAATAGTACTGTTATAACGATGTTTGACTAAATTTATACAAGTCGTGATTGGACTAACTCTAGAAGGTTTTGATTAGGGAAGAAAGAAGATAATGAAGATGCTCAAGAGAATGTTAAAGGAAAGAAAATCACAACCAAGAAAGGAACAAAGTGACTTTTTTGATTATGTATTAGAAGAACTTCAAAGTAAAGACACAATTCTCACTGAGGCAATAGCTTTGGATTTGATGTTTGTGTTGCTCTTTGCTAGCTTTGAGACAACCTCTCTAGCTATAACTTTGGCTATTAAATTTCTTCATCAACATCCAAAGGCTTTGAAAGAATTAGCAGTAAGTATTATTTATTAGAGTTTCGTATCTAAACTATTAACAAATATTTATAAAAATTAACGAGTCAACTGTCACGTGGACGAAATTTTATATATAGGTAAAATAAGTTGTCATGCACCATTTGGGAATCTATTTGAACACTTGATTTAGTCATCTTTAAAGTGTGTTTCAATAAATAGTAATTGGTGATGATTCAGATGGAAAATATAAACATCTAATAGTTCATATACGAAATTTATAAAAAAAATAAAAATAAATAATAACCATTATCTCTATTTTAAAAATATTTATTCCAATACCATAATCAAACAATCCTCAAATGCTTTTAGGAGGAACATGAGGCAATAATTAGAAGAAGGGAAAGTGCATCTAATGGACTTACATGGCAAGAATATAAATCAATGAAGTTCACATTTCAGGTATATTTAATCTAAATTATAATATTGTCACTTCCAAATCTAAGAATTATGATAAATTATATTTAAATTATCATAAATTAATTACTTTCATTGGAAATTACAGTTTATCAATGAAACAGTTAGATTGGCAAATATTGCTCCTGTGATTTTCAGAAAAGCACTTAAAGACATCAACTTCAAAGGTATGTAATTACAATTCATTTATCACTTTTATATATGGAGGTGTCAAATGGACGGGTAAAATTAAATCGTTAGTTTGATTAAAATAGATTAATTTAATATATAAGTAAATTATTTTTTCGCTCAAAAGTTACTTAGACTGAAATGAGCTGACATGGTCACCTTTTCTCTTTCTTAATATTTTCCCACAAAAATCACTTCTATAGTGATATTTTACAACACGTTTAATTACAATATATATATATATATATATATATATATGTTGGGTTTAGCAAAGTGTGTGAATGGATAAAAGAGAAGAGAATAATTGAGAAAAAAATGAGGGAACCAATTTGAAGGGAAATGAAAAGTCATTTCTTCCATATCGGCAAAAGAAAGGGAAATTGTTGTCCTTATATAAGGAAACATTTCCTTTACTTCTTAAAGAGCTAAGAAGAATGTGTCCCATCGCGCCATCGTCGTCGCTCGGCTTCGAATTTGGCAAATGATTTGATTGATAAATTTTTTGGATAAAATTTATTTAATTAATTTTTGTTAATCAATTAGATCTCGTTAATCTTATCTCTAATAAATTACTTCAGGACGTTAGATATTTAACAGAATTAATTTGCGTGTAACGGTAACATTCTGAAAAGTCGTTATTTTTTTCGAAAAGTCGTTACTTTCCCAACAGACACATTTTTTCGAAAAGTTATTTTTTCCAAAAAACACAACTTTCTGGATAAAAAGGTCTAAACAGATTTCTCTGAATAGACGTGTTTCTTGCTGAAAATGGCTCTAAAAGGAAGTCATTTTTCATTTTTTAAAAAACTGATTTTTTTTTCCTCTCTGCATATATTTTCTCTCAAAATCAAAGTGTCAATCGACTAAATCTGTGTGACTTGTTATTGTTCTTAAGTACGCTGAAGTTAAAGAAGTTTGAGATACCACTATTTCTTTAACAAGATTAATTTATTCTGTCTTAGTAGAAATTAATTTATAACCTCGAATTATAATGAGGAGATTAAATTTTTTAAGAAGATACAATAATTTCTGTAAACTCAAATTATTTTATTTTCTGTCTACTTCATCTTATTTCTATTTCTATTTTGACTAACCTTATAAATACGAATTATTATTTTACAATTAGCAAAATAAGATAAAATAATAATAACTTATTTGTGATGCAGAATATACCATTCCAGCTGGTTGGGCAGTTATGGTAAGCCCTCCAGCTGTGCACTTAAATCCTACCAAATATGAAGATCCACTTCAATTCAATCCATGGAGATGGGAGGTAAGTTCTTCGTTGAAAAATTATATTATAATATATATTTTTTTTTTTATCAAGTATTGCTTTTTCAAAAAAAATAAAAATTATTTAGTTATACATTATTTTGACTTTTCAATCTAAATTTGAAAAAGAGTTTTTTAAATTAAAAAAAAAATCATCACATAATTTTAATTGAAATATTTGTTCAGATGTAATTTTAACTGTTAAATGCTTTTTTAAAAAAATTTGGCTTCCAAATAGTTGGTGATAGTTTAAATAGGAAAAACAAAATACATATAATTCAAATAGAAACTCGTATAAAAACATAATACTTCAAATATGTCAAATTTCTTCTAACAATTCATTAATTTTTAATGAAATATTTACTTTTCTACAAATAGTATTCCATATTTATTAAAAAATAATAACTTATAAAATATAATTATAAAAAATAATGCCTATGTACATATCTTTTTTTAACACTGTTGAGCCACCTGCCACCTTGTATAATAGGGAATAGAGATAAATAGAGCATCAAGAAATTTTATGGCTTTTGGAGGTGGCATGAGATTTTGTGTTGGTACAGACTTTGTTAAGGTGCAAATGGCTGTCTTTCTCCATTGCTTTGTGACAAAATACAAGTAAGTTTAATATTTAAGTTATATTCTAAAAGTTTATAACTTTTTTTATATATATTTTATTCGGTTTGAAATTAGATATACAATATTTTAAATCTAATATCGGTAAAATCTTATAACTTAAGATATATGGAATGTGAAGTTAATATAAATAAAAATCTAATGTCTAAAGTTTTATATGGTTGAAAGTTGGATATTTTTGCATGAAAACTAAATCTCTGACACATATAACTGAAGTTTAATCATTCAGTCATTTTTACCTGAAGTACAATTATTTTTATCTAAACTTCAAATAAGAATATTCAAATTTCAACTTTATACACAATAATAATACTGTAAATAATTTATATTTCAATCATATACTATAGCTATAAAAATAATTCATGATGTTTTTAAATATTTGACAGGTGGGAAACAATTAAAGGCGGAGATATAGTACGAACTCCAGGTTTACAATTTCCAAAGGGTTACCACATTAAAATTTCTCAAAAAGAATATTAAGATTCATATCGAGGCGAATCGAGAATTTGAAGTTTAAGAATTTCTACAGCGATTTAAAATTAATACGTAAGAATAATCACAATTAAGCATTCCTAAATATTTTGTAATGTTTTTCTTTTGAATAAATTTAGTAAATTTGTGAACTAATACGTTTAATTATATTATAGATCCACCTAGAATACAGTCTTTTGCTATCATGTTTTTAAATTATCATTGTGGCTAAGTTCATAATTTATCTTATGATATTGTTATGTAATAGTAGATTTTCTCTAATAATACGATTGCACATTATATTTTACCTTCTCTTTCATCGTCTGTTTTTGTGTCTAATGATATTACGATAATATTGAATAATTATGACAATACAATGTAGCGTTGTTTATTAACTTGTGAAAACTTACTTAAATATACTATATTAAATATTTACTTTTATTTTTTTTTAAATTTGATCACTTTTAATACATAATACGAAAAACACAATTTATAATTATTCACTTTCAGTGTGACTAAGCGTCAAAATACCAATATAATAAAAAATATAATATACACCAATCAACGAGAAATATATATCTCCGTTAGACCCAAATAATCAAAGATGGAAGATAAGTTATTATTATTATTATTTATCTTAATGTTATATTTTGTATGTGAATCACATTTATTAGAAAATTACTTTACTTTAAATGCTTGACACAAATATAAATTTAATCGAATTCTAGTATAGATATCAAATTTTACATATAAAATAATTTTTTGATAAAAAATATTTTATATTTAATAATAAAAGATAATTTGCTCACTAAATTTAATTTTAATCAAATTTGACCACAATTAATGAAAAGATAAAAAATAAAAATGATGTGTCCATGTAATGAATACAATATATCCAAAATGCTATCCAATGTCAAAACAATTGCAACTTGAAACCACACACAAAATCCAAAATATCTCATTTCACAAAATTTCCTTTATATTTTATTAATTAAAATATTTTCTTTTATAATCATGTTACACATTTTAATTTCTATATAATGTGCTACACATTTTTAATTCCTTATACAAATTAAGATGCTCAATATTACCTCACTAGTAATATTGTTCTATGCAAAAATTCCAATTCTATTTCAACTATTTTAACCTCCTTTTTTATCATATTCTATGCAAAAATTTAGATTTTTTTTCAACTTCTGAAAAGTGATTTTTTTAAAAATTTAAATTTATATATTAATTTTAATTATAAATATAAGAAGTGTTTCCAACTACATTTTTTTTTATTTTTTAATTGTACTCAATTTTCAAAAAAATATCTAATAAATAAAGTTAATTTAATAAATTATATCTTAACAAATCAAATTAAAACTTATTTTGAAACAAAAATTATAAATATAAAATATAAAGTTAATGAAGTATTAAAAATTTGGCTTTTTTGAATATATAAGGTAAAAGACTCTTAAGAACTTTGACCAGTTTTTTTGCTTTTCCTGATATGGAGCTGCCGGAGATGGAATCAATGGCGACGGCGATCGGAGTATCGGTGCCGGTGCTCCGATTTCTTCTTTGTTTCGTTGCAACTATTCCGGTGAGCTTCTTCCACCGTTTTGTTCCTTCTTCCACCGGAAGACATCTCTACGCCGCCGTGATGGGTGGTGTTCTTTCATACTTGTCTTTCGGATTCAGTTCAAATCTTCACTTTTTGGTGCCTATGCTTTTGGGTTATGCTTCTATGGTTATCTATCGGCCTTATTGTGGGATCATCACTTTCTTCATTGCTTTTGGTTACCTTATTGGATGGTAACTTACTTTCTCTCTCTTAAATTGGGGTTTATTTTGAAAATTTGATTTGATTTCAGTTCCCTTTTAGTATTTCAAAATTGAGCTTCAAAAAGTATAGTTTTAGAAAGATGTGTGTAGTCCTTTAAATCTCGGGGTCTTAATTTTGCAATTGAAGAACTAATGAAATATAGGAAGAGACATTCCAAAAAGGAAAGTAAGACACTTAAAATTGGTACAGGAGGGAGTATTAGATATTTGTTTGTGGATGTAGAGTTAGGATTTTGAGTGGATTTTTAGAATAAAGCTAGCTACTGGGTTCTGATGAACTCGTAGAGAGTCGTGTAGATCGGTTTCTGTTTGTTTGACATTAGAATTGTAAAAAAAGCTTTGTTCTTTATGTGTAGTTTTAAGACATATTGTGAAGTAGTGGAATGAAACTGGTCTAGATGGAGTAGAAGGGATATATAGGATTCATATAGCTGACTTGTTAGAATTGTGATTGAGCATTGTTTTTGTTGTTCTCTTTTTGTCTTTTCACTGTATTAAGCTCTCTTCCTGGTTGATTTGGTTGATTGATTGGTGAACTTTGATGTTTGAAAGTATAGGACTAGAAGTTTGTAAAGCTGTGCACTTTAGTTGCATGTGTGATTGTGTGTTGAATTTTACTGATGTCTTGGTTCAATTTGTTTAATTGGTTGGTGAACTTCGAATGTGTAGGAGTTAAGGTCTGTAAAACTATGAACTTTTGTCGCATCTCCTTCTTTTTCTAATTTCCTTCGGACTCGCTTGGCAGACTGTATTAGAAGAATTAATGAATGCATTGACTTTGTGTATTAGTAGTACCTTATTTGGTCCACTTTTATAGCCTCTATTGTGTATTGAAGAGTGTGTTACTTCTACATAAAAAATCATGATATTAGTAATGAAAGGGAATTTAATGCATGCATTAGCATGATAAGGACTCAATTGCCCCTCAAAACGTTTTTTACATGGTTTCCATCATATTTGTGGAGGGTATTTTCGTAAGAAATAATCTTTGCATAATTGATGCAAGCGTAACTAGTACAAGCATTAATATTGCAAGCATACTAATATACTCTTTTAAATATTCTTGTACACCTACCAAACGACCCCCTGTATTCGTCTAATGGATCTATCTTCTTAATAGTTTGTCATTATTGTGGGTTCATTCAGAAATGGTTGTGGAGCTTCTGTGAATGAGTTAGTTCATGTCAATTTCATGTCATTTAGGTCTTTAAATTTGACAACTAACAAGGAAAGGAGAAAATTACTCGAAAATTTTAATTGCAGTAGGAATGTTTTGTATTGACATTTGAACGTACGGTTTTATGCATTTGAATAGTATTCTTAAACTAGGTTAAAGGATAATGTTCAAGTCTTTGGTAATAACACCGGTATGCTATTCTACTTGTGGAAATCTTCAATGGTTATTTTAATTGAAGACATAATACATAAATAAACACTCAAACTTGGCCTCAGTTGGTAAGTGAACACTTCAACTTTTAGTACGCACATCTAGATGTCTCAACTCATTGATGTTGTCTCCGTTGAACACTCCAACTTACAATTTAATCATCTAGACACCTCCAAATATGTGTCACGTCAACATCGGATGTCCACGAGATACATTGGGGACAAATTGGAGTGTTTAGCTTCCAATTGACATGTGTAGATGTGCACTCAAAAAGTTGGAATGCTTACTTGCTAGTTGAACCAAGTTTGAGTGTTTTATGTATTATGCCTTAATCAAACATGGTGTTTGGTCAATTGAGCATTCGAAGCTATCATTTATGTTGTTATAGTCAGAAAATGAGTCTGCTATTAGTTCCTTTTTAATGATTTGGAATTCATTCTTGCAATACAAACTATTTACCATCCCCCCTCCCTAAAAGGAAAAAAAAGGAACACTCCTTGATAGATAATATATCCACAGTTTCTGAAAAATGGTGAATGATAAAACTCAGATTTTATAGAAACACTCAAAATTCTTAGCTATAACTATATTTGTGCAGCCATGTGTACTACATGAGTGGGGATGCATGGAAGGAAGGAGGTATTGACGCAACAGGTAAGCAGTTCTTCGATCTTTGTCCTATATTTGATCTCAGTTATCTCATCTTTTGAACGTAAATAATTTACTTAAATTATTTTTATTCTGATAGTCAGGATTTATGTTGTACTCCAGCTTGAATCAATACCTGTTATTTAGTGACCAGATGTTAAAACAAAAGACAGTTAAGGGTTTGCAGCAGATTGATTCGGTGAAAAAAGTGTGATATTGTTATATTAGTAGTAATCTTTTATGGACCGAGAAGTACTCATTATTATAATTATCTTTTAATCACATGTTATTTCTAGATCGTATACTGACGGTAGTGTTTTTATGTACCCCTATGGGTACTCTACAGAGACTTGTAAAAAAACTTTTTCCAGTTACATAGTTCTGTTATCATGTTGATAGAAGATAATCGCCTGATCCAAAATTAATTTTGTCCTCTTTCAGGAGCTTTAATGGTGGTAACACTTAAAATTATTTCATCTGCAATCAATTACCAAGATGGGTTGTTGAAGGAGGAGGATTTGCGTGAGGCTCAGAAGAAAAATCGTTTGCTCAAGTTGCCATCATTACTCGAGTACTTCGGTTATTGTCTCTGTTGCGGAAGTCATTTTGCTGGTCCAGTTTATGAAATGAAGGATTACCTTGACTGGACAGAGAGAAATGGCGTATGTAGTATCATAATTAACATGGCATAATCTATAAACTGACACTCAAACTTAGTGTCTGCTGGCAAGTAAGCGCTCCAACTTTGTGTATGCACATCTAGACGCCAAGTTGAGGTGTCTAGATGTGCACTCTCAAAGTTGGAGTGCGTACTTGCTAGTTGAGGCCAAGTTTGACTGCTTATTTATCATGACTAACTATATAGAGTTCTTCACTTCGAATTCGATTGCTACTACTCACTTCGTGCACATCCTTCTTGCTTTTCAGATATGGAAATCTTCCGAGAAAGGACACCCATCACCTCTTGGGGCAACTTTGAGATCTCTTCTTCAAGCAGCTATTTGTATGGGGTTGTATCTCTATCTTGTGCCTTTTTACCCGCTTTCCAGGTTCTCTGACCCGTTGTACCAAGAATGGGGTTTCTTTAAACGGTTGAGTTACCAATATATGGCGTGTTTTACTGCCCGGTGGAAATATTATTTCATCTGGTCGATCTCAGAATCTGCTGTCATTATTTCTGGCTTGGGGTTCAGTGGTTGGACAGACTCTTCGCCACCGAAACCACGCTGGGACCGTGCGAAAAATGTTGATGTTTTGGGTGTTGAGCTGGCAAAAAGTTCAGTTCAGTTACCCCTTGTATGGAACATTCAAGTCAGCACCTGGCTGCGACACTGTAAGTAAATTTATCTTCTGATCATTTGACACTTACAACTTCTAGCAGAACCATTTTTGTTGCAGGTAAAAAATATGAAATTTTGTCGGCTGAATGTTAATTGTTAGATTCCACTCATTTATATTATTTGCTGACAAGCTGTTCATTGGAGTACGTACAAACGTCATAGCTACCTAGCAGATGATATTGTGTTTTGTGTGCATGAAAGTTAACCATAATGAACAGTTCGGGACCTTTTTTTTTCTTTATAAGGTAGATTCAAAGACAAACTATTGTCTGTTTATGTCAAATATTCCAATGCTACTCTTATTGTGGCATATAAGGTTGTACACATATTTATGCCCCAGGGGTTAGCTCGTTTGGCAAAGGTTGAGGGACGTGCATCTTAGGTCATAAGTTTGAGCCCTGTGCCCAAACAAACTAAGTTGAGTATATAAGTGGAGAAAGGTAGAGAGGTGGGGCCATTGCTCCCGAATTTTGAAGGCTATGCTTGGCCCAAAGGTTGGATCCAAATGGATTTCTCGAACATAAAAAGAGGGTTGTAGACATATTATGTTAAGTTCATAGTAGAATAAAAAAGGTTGAGCTCATAGCTTCTTTGTGTTCACATAAAAAACCAATATTGAGGGCTTGGTTTTATCTGCTTGATCAATTATTCTATGAAGCGAAACTGTCATAAGCAGAAAAATGGTTAAGGTTTTTAGATTTCTTTATCCTGTCATTTATAACTTTGTTACACAGATACAATAAGTATTTATATTTTCGCTTTATATTTATGTTATACAGATGTATATGAGAGGCTCGTACAGAAGGGAAAGAAGGCTGGTTTCTTCCAGTTGCTGGCTACACAGACTATTAGTGCTGTATGGCATGTAAGTGGATCTTTTAGCACCATTCTTATGCAAGATCATTTAATAACTTTTGAACATTGATACATAATATACACAACTTCGATGGACATAGTTACATGAACTACATTTGACATGTGTTAACATGGTGTCATGCTTTAGCTGATGGTCTATCAGAAACAGCCTCTCTACCTTCACAAGGTAGGGCAAGGTTGCGCACACACCACTCTACCCAAACTCCACTTGTGGATTTACAATTGTGTTGTTGTAAACTTGGTCTCATGCATTTGTGGTTTATCTTGTTGATAGTCGTGTGAGAATTTTGGTAAGATGAGCTTTACATAGTTTTTTCAGGCGTTTTGGCTTTTGTCTTGTGAACTAATGTTCGCTGGACATTTTTCCATAGCAAAATTTAATCATTGCTCCTTTGTTTGTGGTAATCCTGTTCTTGATTGCCCGTGTTACTGGAAAGTGGCGTACAGACAATCTTGCATGTCTTATTCATGTGCTCGTCTGGTTTCTGATGGTGCATTGGAGAGCTTAATCAAATTTATTATTATGACTTTTTTCAAAATTTTGGGGAAGAAATTATTATGACATCTCGATCTAGCATTTGTGATACCTTTATGATGCAGAATCTTTAAACTATAGCATCAAAATACTCTTAAAGAAAAGAAGATTTAACTTATGAGAATATCTTCTGTGGAAAACCTTATGACACGAGAGTGGACTAAGGAGGTTGATATGCAAGGGAATAGTGGTGCTTAAGGCTGTTTTAGGGGCTGAACCGAAATGGAGAAGATGCATAAATAGTGAGGAGATAAACGGAGAATATCAGGACTAAGATAGGACAGAAAAAGGAAGAAAAGGAGAGGAAAAAAGGGAGAGATGAGCCGATTTTAAGTAATTAAATCAGATCATTTATGCAAAGATGAATTACTGCTTATTTGACGAGTGCTATCCCGGCTTATTAGGATAGGACCTTCTCATATCCGGATGGCTTGAGCTTGTCTTGGCTTTCTTCTTTGACAAATAGTACTTTGCTTCGATGGTCTTGCACGCTTAGCTGGATACTTCTGAAAATTTCTTATTTCCAGTCTGCTCCAAGCACATGAGGAAGAATATGCTTTTATGTGGAAAATGTGCAAAGGACATAGTAGAGATCAAATCTCTTCATAACCTCTCTAAACTAGTAGTGTTTAGCTGCCTAGTTTTGAATATCAGAAATTACTGCTTGATTTTGGAGTATGTTTGACAGCTTTCAGTTACTTGTTGACCATGCTTTGGATGACTGTTTTCTGTATCCTTGACTGTTGTTTTCTGTCCAAACATACTACAGTAAATTGGGAAAAAACTGAAGGATACCTAACACGTACTAGAACATTAAGAGATAGAACCCAGAAGGGTGGCTGAGTTGGTGCAACAGGTGGTATTCCATAAGGAAGGCCAGGGGATTGATTCCCCCTGCCAACACCTTCAGTCAGCTTGTCGCACCGGGCTTGCCTACTATAGTTTACATATCCTGTGGTTTGCGAGCTATTGCACAAGCACGGATTTACCCAGTGCGCACCCAAAGGGTAGTTGTTGTGGGTTTCCATGGGGATTCAAAAAAAAACATTAAGAGATACAGATTGACCCAAGTATTGCTAACGTCGTAAATGCAAACACACTTGGAAAAGAAATGAATTTGATTGCAGAATCCTTCTTGAAGACAATATGAACTTCAAACACGATTCCTCTTAACTGTATGGCAGTCCTTGAACTTCACAAACATCTTATCTGCATCATTTTGAACTTCAAGTTGTAGTACACTTTGAGGTCTTCTTTCTGTCAATTTTATTTTTATGAGTAAATAAAGGATTTGTGACCAAAGGAGTTATGTACAAGGTGATAGTATAGGTAGGTAAATACACAAAGGCAGTGATAGTTATGTGTGTTTGTTAACCTTTTAGCTCTAAATAAAAAAGAGTATCATTAATGTTACATCAAGATGGTGTAAGTTTTCTGACATGTTTTTTTCCTTTAAGCCATCTTTTATATCATTTTGAAGATATTTGGGAGATCTTACAAAATATAAGGGAACATCTTATTCCTTTGTCTTGGGTCATTATGATCCACCCTCTTAGATACAAAGTATCCTTGTCGTAGAGTGTCAGAAACTGTGACTTTCTTGCATGTGTCAAACATCCTCGTATTGATCTTAGGGAGGAAAAAAAGGACCAATCTGCTTACTGATTAGGGAAGAAAAAAAAGCTTTTTGATATAAGGACCTTTTCCAGCTATTGTCTAATTATAAAATCTAAAGTCTCACATTTTTTGATCCAAAACTAACGGTATCTCTTCTAAGAAATTTGAAAGTTGTGGTTCCTATTTCTCTTACACTTGATGCTTAATAAACTATAGTTTGTTCTTTCATGTGAATTTATTGATGAGATTGTCTGGCTTGAATTTGGAATAAGTTGCGTTGCTTTCTTGAAGTGTGCTACCTTCCCTTCAAACCTATGCTTATTATCTATTACTTGTAATTGTCGGCTTGCTGGTGTATGTCGTAGTTATTAGCCTTACCCTTGTAGTTTCTTGCTTTCAATATCTGCCATCATATGTTTATTGTGTTTCGGTTATCCCACTATTTTGTTGTCGTTGCCGTTCCTTTTCTGAATGCTCTGCACTGCTAATCTTATTAGTTGCTATGTTTTCTTCACTGTCATTTTTCCTTTTCATAACTACTTTGATTGTTGCACTTGAGCCAAGGACCCTTCAGAAAAGCAGCCTCTCTACCTCCCCGAGGTAGGGAGGTACACTCTACCCTCCCTAGATCCTATTTGTGGGATTTCGCTGTGTATGTTGTTGTAATTGTTGCAACTTGATAGTTGAATTAATGATAACAACTCTCATCGTGTGACATCACAGGGTCTATATCCGGGGTACATTATTTTCTTTGTTCAGTCGGCTTTGATGATTGCTGGATCAAGAGGTATATATGTATATATATCTGGCAATTCTACCTAGATCAAGCTAACTTAACTTTGATTTACTTTTCTTCTAATCATGTCTTGTCTTTCCTCAGTCATCTACCGATGGCAGCAAGCTACAAAAGGTACTCTGTTCGAGAAGATACTAACGTTAATAAGCTTCGCATACACACTATTGATTCTAAACTACTCTGCCGTTGGCTTCATGGTTAGTAGTCTATTTCTCAGAAGAAAACCTTAGCTCGAGTCCAGATCTTTTGATATAATCTGACAATTGGTTTTCTTGCTCATGCGATACACAGGTATTAAGTCTGCACGAAACACTCACTTCTTATGGAAGTGTATACTATATTGGAACCGTTATACCGATTGTACTAATCCTGCTCAGTAAAGTGATCAAGCCAGCAAGACCTGCAAGATCTAAAGCTAGGAAAGAAGAGTGAGTCATACCGTGCTCTTCGATATGGTTGTTTAGTTATTTATTGGTGAAAATACTAGAGCTTTGCTTCTTGGTAGTTTGTTTTATGTCTCTAGAACTTGTGTTTTATAGACATAAAACAAAGCAAATTTGTTTTGAGCACAAATAGGGCCATTTAGCATTGTTTCCTTCCAATTAACTGGCTTCCAGAAGTCATGTAGCATCTTGGCAAAAAAGAAGTTTTTTATTTAGTGTTTTTACTTTTACAACTACCTTGCTAGTTGTTTATCGAGACAAAAAAATGCTAGGTGATTTCTTTCTGTATGTCAAAGTCCTGGTAGATTAAATTATCTGGTCATTTGTGTTGATGATAGGTGTGGTAAAAATAAGGGAAAATTATATATAATAGCAAATTAATAACCTAAAATAAATAGAGTAGTTAGGGTTTGATTTAATTGTGCTCCATAACAAACGTTTGCAAAACATTGTCAGGCGCCTCTCTCCTAAATATCTCGCTCGCCACTCTCCTCCAATCTCTCGCTCGCTTCCTCACTTTTTATACAAACACAAGTGTATAAAAATTGTTTCTAATTGTATAAAGCAGAGAAAATTGTATAAGTACATATATTTTTGTTTCCCTTTCTCTCCTCTTTCAGATTTCGCTCGCCACCCTCGCCTTTCTCACTTATACAAACAGAAGCGAAATGTATAAATTGTGTTTCTGTTTGTATAAAACATGAGAAAATTGTATATACACATATAAGTACATATATTTTCGTCCTATACACTTATAATTATACAATAAAAGCACTCCACTGCCAGTTTCTTTTGCCTTTCTCTCTTTCTCGTTATATACAATTTTCAAATTGTATCTATTTTCTCTCTTTCTCGTTTTATACAATTCGATTCAATTGTATATTCCTTGTCAAGTCTCTTTTGTCTTTCTCTCTTTCTCATCTTATACAAATTCAAATTGTATATAATCGTTCTATACACTTATAATAATACAATTCGTTTTATACACTTCGTTTTTATACAGTCTTCTGCCCAAGTGTCTTTCTCTTTCTTGTTTTATAAACTTCGTTTTATACAATTTGTTTTAACGCTATATGTAAAGCAAATTATACATTTTCTATGTTTGCTATGGAGCGCAATTATATAAATTTTGCTATAGCATACAAATATGAATTTTTATTTGCTATATGTGAAAGTTATCCTAAAAATAATCGAGGTGCATGAACATAAACTTAGAGCTAAAACTACAATTTGAAATGTCAATATTTGCAAAAAGTTATTATATATATCCATCCTTGTGTGAGACAATACAAGTGCTGGGAGATTTTTATTTTTATTTTTGAAAAAATGTCTAATGTTAAAATACTGAATACCTTATTAAAGTATATAATTTTACTATACAATTTATGTATATTATAAGTGTTATTATACTAATAAACATAAAATTTAGTATTGAACTTTGCCTACTCTATTTTGATTGAAATGTTATTTATGTGATTAATTTAACGAAAGGAAATGCTTAAATTTTCTTTTCAATATTTCTACATATACATGGCCTCTTTACTGTACATCCAAAATATCAAACCAAAACTTAAAAGTACCAAATCATACCAAATTAATTTGATATGCGGTATAAAATTTTAAAAATTGAAATTATCGAGCCAAAAGTTTTTATTATCTTTATCATGTTCATCCCTAATCAAGGGTGTAGTGATCGGTAAAATTGGAAGAACATTCTAAGAGTCCATTTAGATGGTCTTTAAAAAAAGTAGCTTTTAAAAATAATAAAATATTATTAATAATAATAATGATATATAATAATAATAATATATAATAATAATAAGAAGAAGAAGAATTAAGAGTAAAAAAAGAATATACACGGTCAACACAAAATGACTTTTAAAATGAAAAAAAAAAAGCACCCCTCACCTAGTTTTTAGCTTTTGTCTTTTGGCTTAAAATAAGTCATTTTGATTTAAAATATATTACTTTGATATTTGTCAAACACTCTAATAAATCTAAAACTGTCTTTTAAGTCAGTTTGATCAGCTTTTAAGCTTATCCAAGCAGGCTCTAAAAATAGTCTTAAAAATTGAACAATTAATTTAATTTAAAAAATAAAAAAATATCTCAATAATTCAATTAATTTGAAACGGTGAAAATATCGCGATTTTAAATTAGTTGAATCAATAAATTTTGAATATTGAGTTGTTTAATTTTTTTTAATTACACTGTGGATTCTCAATTTCTTCAATTCAAATTTCACTTGGAAGAATCTTTTTTGAATCTTTAATCATAAACAAACATTGAATCTATCCAATTTACTAGTACTATTATTGATAATTTAATATAATTATTCCTTCTACCTGAAATAAATATAGAAACTAAGCATTTTCTTTTACCACTATCTATATATATAGAGAGAGATAATATAATTAACTGCACACATTCTGTACTTTATATTATCATTCTGTTTTTAAAAACTTATCTAAACAATAAAAGGACAAAACAAATACATTAAGAATTACTAATTACATCTCATTTTAAATGTTGTTTTAGCTTTATTTTTTTATGCTTATTAAAAATATAAGAAAAAATATAGTTTATTAACTTATCCTTATGTATTACTTTCCTCCGTCCATTGTTGTTAATCATAATTTTTATTTTTAGCGTCAGATTTTGATTAAAATTTTAAAATATATTTTTTCATCTGATATGCAAAAATTTTTAATTTATAATACTTTTTATATAGTTTTTAAATATCAAAATATTTTATTTAAAATATTGAATTAATATAATCTAATTTAACTCTAAAAATTAGTTAATTTATTTTCGAAAAATGTAACATGACAAATAAAAATGACTAAAATTTTAAAATATATTTTTTCATCTGATATGCAAAAAATTTCAATTTGTAATATTTTTTTATATAATGTTTGAATATCTAAATTTTTTGTTTAAAATATTAAATTAATATAATCTAATTTAATTCTAAAAATTAGTTAAATTTATTTTCGAAAACGTAACATGATAAATAAAAATGACTAAAATTTTAAAATATATTTTTTCATCTGATATGCAAAAAAATTTAATTTATAATAATTTTTATATAATTTTTTAACATCAAAATTTTTTATTTAAAATATTAAATTAATATAATCTAATTTAACTCTAAAAATTAATTAAATTTATTTTCAAAAAATGTAACATGACAAATAAAAATGGACGAAAAAAGTAGTTATATGCTTTTTAAGGATCTAATGTATAAATAAGAACTACTACTTTTTTTTACTTCGTTAATGTTAAAGTGTTTGTTTAGAATTAAATAATTGCCGACTTTAATCTTAAATTCTAAAGTGACAACACTTATTTTAAGATTTTCTTTTTTAAGCTAAGCGACAATTAAAATGGAACGAAGAAAATATACATACACTAATTTATATAATCGTTATAGAAAGTTATTTATAATTAACTTTAAAGTGATCTAATAGTATAAATTCTTTATTTATATCTATTTTCCCCTATTTTTGAGATAATTAATTAACTACTATTATTATTAATGATAATTTAGTAAGATTCCTTCGAGTATATATAAATACTCTTTCCGTCCGAAATTGTTTGTCATGTTTGACTTATCGAAAGTCAATTTAACTAATTTTTAAAGGTAAATTAGATCACATTAATTCGATATTTTAAACCAAAAAAATTAGATATTCTAAAACTATATGAAAAATAATTTTTTATAATTTAACTCTAAAAATAAAAATCAAGACAAATAATACCGGACAGAGTAAATATTTTATAAACTTATCTAAACATAAAAAGGACAACAAAAATAGCATTAATGCAAATGCATGTCTATAATCTACTACTCATTCCGTCTCATTTTACATGTCATTTTTTTTTATAAATAACTGGGACTATAATATTTATTATTTTATAAAATTTATACATAAATTATCATATTTCTCAATTATATTTTTAATAAAATAATTAATTAATTTTATCATTTATTAAAATAATTAATTAAAAAAATATTAAATAAAAATAGAAGGCTAAAGTTACACATTTTTTTTTAATACAAATATGAAGTAAACGGTGTAAGTATATGATAAGGATTAATCAATATTGATTTGGTCCATAAGTTTTTAATTTTTTTACGATAACATGGTGGCTAGTTGACTAAATGTCAGAATTCATGCATGCTTTTAGCCAGTAGAAAAATATGTTCCTCGATCGGGAAGTTAGTTATTTTGGAATAACTTATTTTATTATGTGTATGAATTATCTTAATATTCGATTCAAGACCTTTTTTGCAATTAGTGCCTAGTGGAGCAGTCTAGGTAATTTAAACTTGTATATCAATCTTTATTATAAATTGATGAGGATAAATACGTAAATATTCTCTAAGTATATAGTTATACTGAATTAATAAATACATAATCAATATGAGCTGGTTCATTGCATCCGAGTTAATCCATATAGGTGTTTGAAATGTGACAAGTCAGGTCACGTTAGTCCATTTTTTGTGAGAGCCAGAAAATGGTCGATCCAATCTACAAGTACGTGGGTTACGGGCTTATTGGGTCAACCCTCTAACCCTCTTTTCGTAAAATATATGTTTTTATAATTTTTTAAATTAAAAATATAGATAAGATAATATTTTATGGTGTTAGTATTACTACTTGTTAATCAATCCACAAATAAAATTATCTTTATAATATGTATTAAGTTTGATGTCAAGTAAAAATATAAATAGCTAAATAAAAATAATAACTTAGTTGTTTTCAACGATCATAATAAAACACAAAAAAACTATGACAATATTTCATATATAGGCTACAACATATTTAGTGATTCCTAGAAATTTTTAAAAAAAAATTATTTCATGTAATACATATTTTATAAACATAATTTGTATTTTTATTGTAATATCTTAAAATTTAAACTGATTTTGAGTTTAAACTCTTGTTATTTTTAGTACTCTTTATTTTTTAATTAACTTTTATTTGGCCATGGGTTAACCTTTTTCAAGCCCCATAAATTGACATACTTATTCAGACCGGGCTAAAAAATATTTTTCTTAAACGGATTTCAAAAATCATAATTCAACCCTATCAAATCAGAGATTAGGCTAGACCAACCTAATAATACATATCCTTTCTATACAATTTATTTTAGTTAGATTCTCTTGCTTGTTATATCACTTAATTAATTATAATAAATTATTATGATTTAGATGAACACAGAATATTTGGGCTATTTTTTGTTTCTCATTAAACATGTTCGAGCATTATCTCACATATATATATATAAAGAGAGAGAAATGGTGCATGCAACATGCCTTCTTATTTTTACTTTTTTTTTGCCTCATTGCTCACCATTTTTTGATTTTTATTTATACTGATAATGTAATTTTATAGAACGCAATAATGTATTTTTAATCCATTATAAGGAAAATTAGGGTTTTTATCGAATTCTCAAGAAAAATATTGATTAAAAATTAATTGATTTCTATTAGCTATTGATCCGTAATAGTAGCTAGGTTACTTGTTAGATCGACAACTGATTTTTATCAAGAAATTTACTCGTAATCGTGTAAATATGTTATACATTACTAATTCAGTATATATAACTCATTGTGAAAGCGTCATTGACACTTGCATTAGGGAACGAGGCGTGAAAGAGTTCTTGATTCTAATCGAATTATCACTTTCATTCAATGATACAGAAAAAAATTACATTCTTTTAAGTGTGATCTAACATATCACGCGAGATACTTCGTAATCATATTACCATTTTTATTTTAACGCATAAAATGTATATTCTTATCAAATAATATTATATTCATCACCTGGTCAATGTTTCATCATTCGAATTTCCTCATAAGCCATCTGTGATTTTAATTAGTTTAAATCAAGTATAAATCCACATTAAAAATGTTATTAATTCTAAAGCTATCAATGACTAATTAAAACACTAATGAATATCTTCCAACACAAACTTAATTAAGACTTTTGAGTTTTGACATTTGTTAATTAATTAAAGACTTTTGACTTTCTACTTATTGTCAACTAAATTAATTATTAATTAATCCCTTAATAGATCAATTTTACAAGTCATTAACTATATAATGCTCACCATTATAATTAGGATTATATAATTTATACATGCACCTATTACATAGATTCTAACAAGTGTCATACTTAATTTTTAAGTAGCCACATCCACTTAATTAAATTAATTATATAATTTTTCATGCAAAAAAGAACAACGTGCAACATGGCTACCATAAGTTCACATATTGCATAGCATGTATATTGTTATAATTATACCATTTGTCGATCTAAAATATTATACACGAAATTATATGTGTTATCGATATAAATATTTATCTGTAAATCGTAAAAATTCAAATCTTATCCCTGTCCAATCAGTGAAATATTATTTATCAATATATTTTTTTAAAAAAAATAATTTCAACCCGTCTATATAATGAAGCTAATGCTTAGTCTTGGTCGGTTTATTAAGTTCATAAACTAGATTATATAAATAGGCCAAAAGCAAAAACTCCATTTTAAAATAATTAATCGATTGGTATATTCTCATTTCTCATACTACTAATCTAATTGTTGACAAAAAGAAATAAAAATAAAGCATGATTTGTATTTAATTGTATATCCTAGGTTTTACTTTTATTAATAATTATTTGACGTTGTATATAGCCTACAAATAGTTTATGTTTTCTAGAAAAAGAATTTTAAATTATTTTTATTTACCAATTCCAACGATGTGCACATCACTTTTGAAAATTCGAAAATACAATAGAAGGTTAAATTACAAGAATGATCAATATAAAAATAATCAAGTAATATTGAAAAAATAGAAGATTATATAGTCGATTCTAGCTAGTTATTTTAAAATTAAGAAGCACTTAATTAATCAATCGATATAATAATATGCAATCAACATCCATTGTTATGAAAATGTATCGAATATACTTAAAATTCTAAATTTATTCAAAAAGCATTTACAATTTCTATGCAAGTGTGGGACATTATATTCTAAAATTTATCTATGACGTGACCAGTTTCATATTATATTTTGTCTCTCTATATCAGTATTCCATGAATAATACTTGTGATTATTATTATACTAGTATCCCCCCCACCCACCCTCCCCACCCAAATTACCTCTATGTAATTAGAAAACGATCTAGAATTTTAATTGTATAAATTTAATTTTTGATGTTTTTATCAATGAACTTATCATATAGTTAAAGTCAAGTGTTCATATCTATTACTCATTGTTGTTGTTTTATTTGAGTTTTATACATAAATATATATGATACGTTGATTTAGAAGAATTTGTAATCAGAAGGTAACGTACGCATCTGGCTATAACAGTCTTACTCAAATAAAAAATTGATTTTACCTTTCATTATAATGATTCCAACTTTGATTAATTTTACAAAACTTTCTAATTCCATTTCTAATCCATATTTAAGATATTATCTATATCTTTATTGTCATAAAGCCATATATAGAAATATAATTAGACTTACTAAACACCCACAATTACAAAAAGTTATCTAATTTGGTGATATTCATTTCTACAACTTAAAATTCTATATTCACATCAATTATCTCTGCACAAATTTGGAGGTGCATATTTTGTAGGATCTTTTATTTTTGGTCAATTATTAGTGTGTAGAGCAATTTTTGAAAATTGACAGGATTTTTTTTTGGGATTTTTAAGTCAATTATTTTTTCCATAGTATGTTAAATATTTGATAGAAATAAAAATTATTTATTATTAACAAATTTAAAAATCAAAATTGCTCAAAAATATATTTGAGTGACTATTTTAGACTTACCACAATATAAGATCATTTTTATTATTTTCTGAAAAATATTCCTTATAGAATATAATTATTCTATTGCCCTTTTGGAATTATGGGATAATGTTTATATAGTCGATTCTAATTCCTTATAATTCAGCAATATAATTGTTCCTCTCTTATAATATTTATATAATCGATTTTAACTATATCAAAATCAATTAATTGATTAATATAATTATTCGCAATCAAAATACAATATGATATATATTTCTAACTTAAAATTCTAGATATGTTAGAATGAATATTCACAATGTACACTCAAGTGTGAAACATTTGAAAGGAAAAATGGAAAAAAGTTTACTTGTGATTGGACCAATTTTAAAATTAATTTTACCTTTGAATCTATTGCCCTTTTGGAATTATGGGATAAAATTTATTAAATGTTTTTAATAATTATTATGTAATATTAATATAGGGAGAGTAGTACATTTAATTCCTTAATTAAATTATGATTTTGATCTTTGTATATATGATTCCATACATATCGAAAACTAAGGGATTAAATTGTAATTAACCCAATCATATATTAAAGTGGAGTCAGAATTCTAACTTTAAGGTTTTCGAATTTTAGAAACGATGACTTGAAGTGTTAATAATTATATTTGAAATTAATTTCTTAACACAAATACATTATTTGAGCTAATATATAGCTTATACTGAATTCAGTCAAATCTGTATCTAAACTTCTATCTTCGCCCTGAATATATATATTCCAAATTATCAAAAATATTGAGTTACGTTCGATATTAAACTTATAGCAAACACGTGACATCCGCCTTTATACGCAGTTATATCTCTCTTTTATTTATTTATTTATTTGATATATCTATGTAATGGTGTTGGTTTGGTGAGGGACCATAACTCTTTTCCAATTATGGGAGTTTGTATAAAATGACAAATTCAGGTAAACTAAAGATGACCAAAAAAAAAAAAAATACAAATAATCTTAGAGCCAATAGGCCATAACTTAGACTATTCAAAAAAGAAGAAAAACAAATTTAAATACTTTTAATTTAGACAATTTATTTAAGAACACAACAATATGGACGTTTACTTGGTTACGTAGCTGGTAGTTGCAAAGGTTGAACAATCCTTTTTTTTTTTCGAATTTCAATTTCGATACGTCTCATTCTCAGTATTATTTTAATCGAGAATCCTTTATAAGCATTTTTTTTACATATATGAAATAAAAATAAGACTTACGCATGCTCTATTTTTTTAGACTTCTCCTATAAAATTATGCTAAATATATTATTATTATTATTGTTGTTGTATATGTCTCTTCTTTTTTAAAGAAATCAATTGGTTGACAAATTAAAAATAGATATTTTATACTATTGAGTTTCTCTTGTTTTAATTTATATATAATTAAAAAAAAACTTTCAAAATCCATTAGCTTAATAAGTCATTGTTAAAGACTCAATCTAATGTGATTAAGTGGTTTCCACCTTGTTCAAGTATAGTAGACAATTGACTTTTCTAAAGTCAAAACAATTTTTATTAGAAAAATAAACTCCTAATGAATAAATCAAGAATTTAAAGTCTATCGATTACTATAATAACATCAATTTATTACAGAATAATAATTGTGTTCACAGTAATTTTTTTTGAGGTATCTAGTAATTTTTTTATATACATGATATTATACGAAAATTATTAGGCTCCTAAAAATTTATAGGTTGTATCTTAAATAAGTATAAGTCTTAACGTTGAAGGATTTTGTAATACTGTTTTGATCACTTCATTCTTAATCAAAAGTCTTAGGTTTCGAGTAATAAAAATGAAAGAATTTTTATAGAGAGCATGCTGATCAATTTTTTTAATACAAATAACATAAACATTAAGATTATTAATTTTTTTTTTGCATAAAAGATAACTTCATCCATAAATAAAATATATCACAAAAATACAACAAGATCAATACAAATCTTGATTTACAAATAGAAAAAAAAATATGTAATTACATCAAGAAAAAAAATCTCTCTGTATGTGTGCCTATTTCAAGCTACGTTTACTATCATTCTCCAAAAAAGTATACTACTTCTGAACGATCCAACACACCTCTGACGACAACATTTTAAAAAAGTTCGAGCAACATAGATTTCAAGAAAAATAATCAATCCAAAATCCAAAAAAAGAAAAGAATAATCCAAGAAATTAAACATTTGAACTTCCATCAATCTTATGACAATATGAATTATCAATAGAACTTTGAGGGCTTTCTTCATCAATAATAATAAACTTCTCTTCATCTTCATATTCAAATTCAATAGTTGAAGTTAACTCTTTTGCTCTTTTAGCTTGATCTTCCCAATTTGTTCTTGATAAAATCACCAACAACATTGTCACTGCACATGAAGCTTGTGCAGCTAACAATCCAATCCATAGCCCCGTAAAATCGTAGCCTCGAAAAAACCCTAGATACACAGCTACTGGCATTCCAACTAGGTAAAAACATCCTAAGTTGATGTTGGCACCCAATTTTGGCCTAGCTGTACCTCTCAGTATCCCACAACCGGTCGTCTGTGGGCAATTCCCTAGCTCACAAAGTCCGATTATGGGCAAAATGAGGGATGTCAGGGCAATAATTTCTCTATCCTGAGTAAACATACTTGCCCAGACATCCCTCACTAACACCGCGAATGCTAGAGCCATTAGCCCTAATACAAAACTACACGATAGCCCCACGAGCGCCGTCAATCTAGCCACGTTAGGCCTATTAGCCCCGAGCTCATTTCCAACACGCGTTGACAATCCAAAGCTCAACGAAGATGGAAAAATGTATATCAACGACGTTGTTTGGATCAAAATCCCCATCGATGCAACGGTAGCTTTAGGGTTAACCAACAATCCACATAACAAAATCATAATCTCATACCACCACCATTCCAAACAAACACTCACACAGCTTGGAATCGCCAAATCCAACAATGACTTCCATCCTTTAAAACAATCGAATGAAATCGAACTCCAAGTATTGATATACACCTTTGATACAACAATGTAGGCTATTAATGATCCAACAAGATTGAAATTAGTCCACACCCCACTCAATGCAACCCCTTTAATCCCAAGATTAAGTACTATAACAAGTAAATAGTTGATAGGAATATGAAGAAGACTAGCAAGTGCAGCACAATATGTTAATGGCATGATTATGGATTGAGAACGTAGATAAATTCTCAACGGATGAAGAAACGAGAGTGTAATTAGGTCAGGTAATGAATACAAGATGTAGTTTTGTGCTTCGATTGCTATACCACGATCCTGTCCACAAAATACCAATATTTTTTCCATGTTACACCATAATGATGATATCGGAATCGAGATCAATAGAAGGAGTAGAATTGTCCTTTGTAGACTAATTCCAAGTATCTTATATCTCTTAGCACCAAATGCCTGTACACATATTGGTTCCATACCCATTGATAAACCCGAAAGGATCGAATAACCAGTAATGTTAGCAAAACCTATAGCCAATGAACCACCGGCTAATGACATCTCACCCAATCTTCCTAAGAAGAGCATCGAGATCATCGATCGAGAATAAAGGAGTAATCCGCTAAATATCATAGGAAATGATATCTTACCTATTGATTTTGCTTCACAATAAACGAAAAACAGGGGATTTTCCTCTGTTTTTTTGCTCTGTTTTCCTTCGCAAACTAATCGATTTTTCAACATTTTTTTTGTAATTTCAATTGGTGAAAGGAATAAAAATTGAATTAAATTTTGGTTTTGAGCTGAAAATTTTTTGAAAGATTTTTGTAACAGAAAGTTGGGGCTAAGAAGATAGAGAGTAACGGTTTGGTATGGGTTTTATAAGGGCGGGGAATATTGAAAAAATTATTTTTTTAATATTTTTTGTCATATAGTGAATTTTTTTTTTTTTTTTTATTAAGGTGGGGTTGTAAGAAAAGAAGTTTTAATAATGATGGGGGGCGGAGTTATCTTTGTTTGATACTTTTTCGTTAGAAAATTAGTCAGATATCGTGTGATTATATTGTTATATTTTGAATTTTGTTTTGTTATGGGATGGATAAGATTTTGTACGTACTTAATTAGAGGTTTTAACGCTCAAACCATGAAAATAAAATTAAAAGTTCTTTGGTAAAGAATGTTTTTTCTTTCTATTTTACGAAGCATTGTAATTTGTATTAACATGAATTTGAATTAGTCGGGGTTCCAAAATTGCAAGTAGCTTGATTTTTCTTTTATTCGTTATATATAGATCGACCTTGAAGAAACACAAGGTAAGATTAGTGCTTCGTTTTGTAATTGTGCTCTATTTAATCCATACACATTTTAAATTTAAACCAAGTTATTTAATATCATCAACGTTATATATTCGTATTCATAAAAATTAAATCTCGACTTTTATCTCTAATAATAACTTATTCGAACCATTTTGTAAGTTTACTCCGTTAATAGTTTTGGAATGAAAATATAAATTTATTGAAATTTAAATAATAATAATAATACAATTTCTAAGTTTTGGTGCTTTCCCTATAAATGTCGTTTTCATAACCGACCTTCTATAGGTCACTGTTTGGCCAATTAATATGACTCGCATAAAGAGCAAAACTTTGGAAATGAGAAGGTGAAAAATGATATCGATCGATTAATTCAGATTTACCTTGAAAAATTTTATTTTAAAAATTAAAATATTTTTTTAATAAAAAATAATATAATATTCAGGATTCAGATCGAGATATCAAAAGGGGTTGAAAATATATGACATCACATATGTTTTGAGTTTTTGATTGACGTGCACTAATTTGAAATTACTACTATGACTATACTAAAAGTTGAAAGTTGAAATTTAAAAACATTTAGTTTTGACTTAAAACGTTTTATTTTAACATAATTGTATCTTTTAATACTCTATCGAGATTTGATGGAATAATCTCTATGCTAGCTAGTTACATGCTTGCATTCGATCGAAGGTATAGATAACGAGGCCATTTTCATCATTTTTTGCCTTACCACAGATAAATATAATATTTTTATTTTGAATTTCGATAGAATTTAATAATTTCATTATAAAGTACATAAGTTTATGTCGAAATTAATAAAATTTTAACATGAACTAAACGTAAAACCCACATTTTCAAAAACTAAAATAGATTTTTAATGATAAAATTGACGAAGTCAAATCGAATTAAATTAAAGTTTTAGATCTATTTATAACTTAGACCTCAAAAAAAGTGTGAATTCAACTAGAGAAGAATCTTAATGTTTTTGCCCTTGAGATTCTAGTGGATTTTAATTGACTTTTTAATCTCTTAGTGGATGTTAATTAATTAATTAATTTTATAATCTCGAGGGATAAGTAATGTTTATAGACTTTATATTTCTAACTAAATAAATTATGTATTATGGAAGCATGGATAATGTTTTTTTGAGGTAAAAAGACAAAATAAAGTGGATTTACTTAAATTAAAAAATGTTGGGCGGTTAATTAGTGACTAATTAAGTGAAAATTCTCTAATGGATTTTGACTGTGAAAAGACATTTCAATTTCAAGCCTGATTCATCCCAAATTCTTATCTATACATACTTGAGAGTCAAAAAAAAAATTTAAAATGTTTTAAAATATTTTAAATTATTAATTATCATAAATTATAATAATTTTTATAAATAAATGTTAAATATATAAATATATTTTATGATTTAAAATTTTTCATTTTTTTAAAAAAATAAAATATAAATATTTATATTCATATTTATCGTCATAATTAAAAAAATTTGAATCTCGAAATCTGATTTATTCTCGTGAATATTGCCACTTACTACCTAACAGATCATTTTATGTCATTTTTTAATTATAAAAGTGGATAGGCACTAGTTGCCTTTTGCTTCAAAATTTGAAACATGATATTTTAGCGAGGTTTAAATACGATTTTTTAGATATAATTTTTCTCAAAGTTTAAGTTAGGGTTAAATATACCATTTATTTGATGAATTTAGAAAAGAAGTATATTGAAAATTGTATTGCTACTATTTCTATAATTTTTTTTTGTATAATAATGTCTTTTATCTTAATATAAGCAGTGTAAAAGTAAATATTATAGTTTAATTTCTAGGAACAACATGCGACATGTAATAATGTCAAATGGCCAAAATTGAAATGGTGATTGAACATAATATTTGCTTTATAAATTTAATGAAGAAAAAAATATCGTACCTTTACTATAGTTATTGATTTTAACACTCGATTTTTAATAAGTAATGTAATAGATAGTTAAGATTGTGATTTCATTTTAAAAGCACGCTACGCGTGAGCTGTGATAAATATCGAGAGGGAGAGGGTTATATCTTTAAAGAGTAATGTCAATATCTGACTTATAACAATGTTGAATTTATTAGAGATGGTTCGAGTTGAAGTTATTTTGAACATGATACTTGTTGACAATGACTTCGCTCTTATATCGATTTTTCCGACTATTAATTTTTCTTCTTTATTCTTTTACTATTCATTTTAAAAATAAGTTTATCATATGAGAAAAGAATGGAGACGATATTTTTATATAATAAATATATCCCTAAAGAAATTATTAACCAAACTTCATTCTTTTATTATGGAAATTAATAACTGAGAAGAAGCCGAAATTAAATAAAAATGTTATCTTAATTCTTAATTAATGAACTAATGTTTGTTTTTAGCTCTACTTTTTTAGGCAATAAGTCTCTAATCCATCACTAACCCATATTATATAATAGCCAATTTTGTCTAAATAAGTAATCCTTTGACTATTTCACTATTAAATATTTATCACTTTTTGCTTTTGTAAAGCTAAACCAAGTGAACCTTTTTAAAAAAAATCCCAACTTATAGGATCTCCATCTTTTCTTTCTAATTAACTAATAATAATCTAATCTAATCTAATCTCAAAAATAAATTAATATACTTTAATTTAGAAATAATAACACTTTGATTTCTTAATTATTGATACATTCTAATTTTGATCTTCGTAATATATGATTAATTCCATATAACCTTCATTAATCTCAATGTGCAATTTTTATTCCTATGCGATTTCACAAATTTATACTCCTTCTGTCCCAGTTTAGATGACACATTTGTAAATTACGTAAAATATACTATGAATAACATTAATTGATAATTTCAAATGTTTATAAGATCTACGAAAAATTTACTGTCAAAGATATATTTGTTTGATTCTTGAAATTTGAAATGTGACATGTAAAATTAGACGAATGTATTATTAATTAAGACACGTTAAATTTGCTTTATACCCAAATATCACAAAAATTAAAATTAAAATTAAACTTTTTTTTTACTAATAAACAAGAGGGACCAAAAGTAGTACTATCATCTCTATAATTGAACTTTTTGAACTTTGATTAAATTATCTTGACAAGTGAAAAACATCAAATAAATTGAAATTGAGAAAATAATCTTAGTGGAAAGAGGAAACTAGGAAATAATTATTATTTTTTGTATATAATTTGTCCTCTCTTAACCTAGGTTGAGTAAAAGACAACAAAAAAGACAAACACTATATATATCAACACAAATAGTTTTTTAAATTTATTGTTTTTGTTGTTGGGAGCATTAATGATTGTGGGGTTGAAATGATAGTTGAGGAGTTTTTTTTTTTTTAATTTTTTCTATTTACTTTTTTATAATTTGGGGGAATGAATCATATATTTCACTCGTGATAGAAATTAATTATTCATTCATATATTTTTTAAAAATTTCCATATATGGAAAAGAAATAGACTAAAAATGATATATTCATGTTAAAATGAAGAAACATAGTTTTTGTGTCATTGAATTGATATAAGTTTGTAGATGAGAAAATGAATTGTTGAATTCACTTAGAAAATTGATATATATATTTTTTTAAAAAAGAAATAATTTAATTGATATCTAGAGTTTGTAGATGAGTATAATAAAATTACGTATATATAAAAGCAAAATGAAATTAAGTTATTACATGCAAAAATGAAAGTATACTAACTCATAATAGAAATTAATTCTTCATTTATATAGGAGATTTTTTTGAATATTTATATACATATAAAAAAGATAAACTAAAAACGATTTATGTCAAATGATCGGTTGAATTCTCATTAAAAATCAACAAAAATCAATCTAACTTAAAAAATATAAATTGAGCATAGTAAATTGTGTATAAAAGAAACATGATTTATAGCAAAACTCATCACATAAATTAATCCTTAGGTTCATAGGAACTTTTTTTTGAACTTTCCATATATAGAATAGAAATAAAAAACGATTCATTTAATTTTAGAGACGTGATCGATGCGTCACTAAATCGATGATGGAATCGTAGATAGGGAGAGTATTTTGTCGAATCCACATCTTAAATTACGTAAGACAATAAAATGAATTCCTTCTACTTTCGGAGGTAAAACGTATAAAGAATGATATCCTGACTCCATTCTTTCGATGGTTATTAGGACATATTTGCTTTGATCACGACTTTATTTAGTCAATCTATTCGGCTCATGTTTCAAAATTAGCAATTGATAAATTGATTTTAAATTAATAAAATTAAAACATGAACGAAATACATATAAATAACAATTATTTTAAAGTTTCATAAAAAAAGAAACTATCATAAAAAAAAATTACGAGAGATATCCACCTAGGAAGTTTCAAGTTCATATTAGTCACGAAATGAAAAATAAACTTTATAAGATTTAATATCCTTTTATATCTTAAACAATATTATCAAACATAAATTATTATATATATTGTTGTATGTGCTTTTGGTGGTTGTACCATGTGTATCACAATATGCACTTTAACTCATGACAGGTTTCGTTTGTTCATTGGCTTCTTAAAAATCTTAACATAAACAAATGCTATATAGTTTTGTAGATTTTAACTTATATACATATACTATATAATATCAAATAAAAAAATATTGTAGCATCTATTCTCTTGAGTTTTTCTTGTGTACTTTTTTATTTTAAAAAAATAAACAATAAAATATTGTTAGCACTATTTATATATCTTACACACTTTATATTGCTTTTATTGATCAAGTTATAGCAGCCCCATCTATTTAATTCAAACTATCAAACAATATCTTTCGGCACAACACCAATAATTACGGGGACGGAGCTAGTAGATATAATTTTTATCATAAATTGTGATATTTTTGATAAGATACCATAAGTATTTGTTTAGAAAAAATTTTTCTCATTTTAAAATATTAAATTATTTCTTCGTAAGGACAAATAAATAACTGTGTACTTTACTCCTGTTAAATGACTCATTAACACCATTGTTTTGTTTTTTCATTCAGGTTCATTCTATTTTTGTAGATCCTTGTACATTTCTTACGGTCATTAATGTGTGTTTATATTATTAATTGTTATTGTTATTTTTTGGTACGTGATTTAGATTTTGTTGTTTATGTTTATGCAAAATTATAATTATAAGTATTTGTTAGAACAAATTCAATAACAAATGTTAACTGAGTATTCAAGCAAGTTTCTCTACTGGAATTATTGAATTAGGTACAGTAAAAAAAGCCCTCACAAATATCTAGTTTCTTCATCAATGTCATTCTTTCACATACAAGGATGATATTTTGTGTTCTTTAGAAAATCTTCTGAGAGTTGATACTTTGCATCTCCATAGTTTTTTATTTTTATGTTGTGATTACATATTTTTACTAAATTTTATCAGTAGATATTATGAGTACTTTAAGAATTGAATGTTGATTGAAGTGTTAGTCAATTTTTTGATGTATGTTATTTCAAAAAAATAGGAACCTTTCTGGTTAGAATGATTTGTTATCATTAATATTGGATATCTCATAGTTTACTCCCTCTAATATCTGTTTTTTCTCGTTGTTTTGTGATCTCCTTAAAATTGTATTGATTATTTTTCGTTTGATATGTATATGATCTCACTTGGACAAAACTTTCGTCCTTTTAATATTTTTTTCCTTCTCATTCGACTCTTCTAAATATATATTGATCAAACAACTTGAAGGGCCTTCGGAGCAACAGTTTAATGAAGAATAAATTTTCAAAAGTGTCAACGATATTGTTTTTTATTATAGTTTTAAATTTATTTTTCTCTTTCTATAAATTTTGTGATACTAACAAATTAACAATAACGAAAAGTGATGAATGTTGGACCTTAAATAATAGATTGTTTCTAAAAAAAAAATTTACATTGTTGTGGTGTACATCTTTAACGGTCTTAACTTATTCATAAATAATATTGATTATCGAAAATTTTCACATAATTTTTTTTTCATAAAGAGTTATTCTAACCATTCTAGATTCTTCATGTATAATTTTTTTTTAGAAAAAGTGATGTTTAATCTCTATATAAGAACGTCACTCGATTTTAAAAAAGATAATTATATTATGAAACATTTATCATAATAAATTATGTAAAACATAAAAATGATTAGATATTAAGATATTTTTTATCATTTTTTACATTTACAATTCTTATAATAATGTCAAATCATTTAATTTTTTCAGTTAAAAATGTTCTAAAAAATCTATTAAATTTTACTTCTTTTCTTTTATAACAATTTATTATTAGGTAGATTATTTAAAAGCTCAAAAAAGTTATTTATATTTGCGTGAAGCGTAAATTTATAACTTAGTATATAATATGTGTGTGTGTGTGTTGTGTCGGTTTCTCATAATTATATGAAGAAGACATAATTAAAAATTACAAAAGTAATAGACATCGTTTTCCTTAATTTTGTGAAATATCATTTTCTTTAAAATAATTAATCATATAATTAGAATATTCGTATAAGATAAGTATTGGACACATTTTGGGGTGATAGAAAGGAAATTATATGAAGTGTCTTAATATTATTTTAATCGGTTACATTAAAGGAAAGTAAAAGGTAAAGGATAATTTACTTATTTCTATGGAAAATTAGTTAAGTATTTTTAACAATAAATAAAAATTTATCTTCTTTGTCCAATTTTAAAATGGCTAATTAAGAAAGTTGAAATGGAGAGATACCTAACTAATTCCACTTAATTATATTCATATTTAATTATTTACTTCATTACTCTTTTAGTGTATAGGCCAATTAGGCTATATGATTCTCAAATTAGTCAAATATGGTGGAATAATTTATAGGGATGAAAGTCAAAGTACAATAAACTTACATGTTCATAAAACTTTACAAATGGAGAAATTCTGATAATTTTTTTTAAAAAAAATAATATCACGTAAATTTAAATTAATTGGGTTGAGAGTAAAAACACAAGTAAAATAAGTAATTTATACAGACGAAATGAAATTTGTTTTGATAAGAACTAATGAGTACAGAATCGAGAGTTATAATATAAAAAAAATTAAAAGCGTTAAGCAAGTCCACATTAAACATAGATCTAACTCAACCCTAATCAAATTTTAAATTTTAATCTTTTTTTCCTATAATTTGTTTAGTTATAAGAATGAATATGTTTAACATGTAATTTTTTTTAAAGAATATTTAGTTAGAAGAAAATTTGGGAAAGTAAAACTTTACTACTATTTACAAGTGTGAACACTACGCATTAAATAATTATTTTAAGAAAATGTCCTTAACTATTACTTCAAAAACTTTTTATTGTGCCCATCATATCATAGAAATTTTTTTACGTAATGCATTTGAATTTCGAAAAAACTTTTATATACGTGTTATACACATATTTGCTATGTATGAAAGAATTTATTTTCCCAATGCTTACGAGTATCATGCAATTCACACGTACAATTTAGTTCATTTAAATTATGGGGAAAAAAAATTAAAAGTGCCTTGATTTTTTTGAAAATTTGATAGAGAAAATAAATCAATATATTAGGTAAACTAGAAAATAAACAAAAAAAAATTAGTGCGTTTAATTACAACTCATTTTTATCTATTCAAATTCTTTTTAATCGCTCTTTGATCTGAGTTATTCGAATCGAAGATCTTTCAAAAACAATCTTTCTTCTTCCGTAGGACAATAATAAAGTCCTTACGTGTAATCAAATATACATTCCCCTCGACTTGGGATAATTTTATTAGAAAAAATTATTTGTCACTATTTTTACACATTTTAAGTCTTCAAACACATTGAATTTTAATAGACAAATACTTCCTTCTAGAGAAAAAAAAATGAAGCTTTCTTATGCATTAAATATATCTATATTATCTATGTTGTGGAAATTTCTATGGTCATAAAAAGTTTTAATTTTCTAACGTAAATAGACCGTAATAGTACATACGTTTGAAATTTTAATTATTTATTTTGCATTTGGAAGACTTGAATTAATCAATTTCTCCAAGAAATTAATTTTGAAAATTCATCATAATATTGGAAAAATTATGCATCACATTTTAATCAAGCCAATGATGCTTAACTAGTTCTTTTAGATGATCTGTCATACTAGATTGATCCTTTTCTTCTAACAATTTCATCGGAAAATTAAACGTGCTTCACACTTTTATAATAATTAATTATTTTTTTCAGTGTAATATATAGACATTTTTCAAGTTTTAATACCACACGTAATATGTATATATTGTTTGACTTGATTCGAACTATAATGATCAAATCACTGCATCAAGAATGTTTGGTACGAAGAAAAATATGAATGCAATGAGAGTCTGGGAGTGGGGTAGTGTTTGGTGGCGATACTAGAAAACAATAATAGTGATATACAATTAATAAAAACTTGTTTTTGGTTTCCTCCCACAAAAATATCGCTGTGAGTCGTTTTTCTCAAAATAAATTAGAAATCTATAAGAAATCGAACGGATATTCAAGCTATTGTTTCATTAAATGAGTTATTATAAAGTATATTTTAAATCTATATGTATTAAGTTTATGGGATGAGAGTGGAAATAATCACAAAAGCTACAATAATTTGCCTAAGTTGATATGGGCCTTTATGAAGTGAGTGAGCCCACATACTTGTTTGGGCTATAAATTTATATGCATAGGGGCAATTGCACTATTTAGAACCTCTATTTTTTTGGATTAACGACGGAAATTCCACCTTTTGAGTTTACTTATTACAAAAATATGTATTAACTACGGAAATTCCACCTTTTGAGTTTACTTATTACAATTATCCCCTATAAGTTTTTTACAAATTTTCAAAATCCTCATTTTCGCGCATCACATTAATGTATTTCACGCATTAAATTAATGTATCTTGCGCATCAGATTAGTGTAATCATGTATAAAATGTACTTCGCGCATCAAATTAGTGTATTTCGCGCATCAAATTAATGTATCTCGCGCATCATATTAGTGTGATCATGTATAAAATGTACCCCGCTCATCAGATTAGTGTATCTCATGCATCAAATTAGTGTATCTCGCGCATCAAATTAATGTATCCAGCGCATTAGATTAATGTATCATCGCTTGCATTATTGTATCCATTTTGAGAGATTTTTGTAATTATAAACTTTTAAGGGATAGATTGTAATTTTACCTTACAAGTATGACATTTCTGTAATTTTCCCTTTAAAAAAGCCAAATGTCTTAAAAGCTTAAACAGTTATACCAATTATATTATACAAAAATTATACAAATTCTGAACTATACGAACGCGCGAATTATACAAATTCGAAACCCCAACCCACACTGATATTAGTTTCGGTCACGAATAGTTATTAACGAAAACACAACTATAATTACTAATTAACTAGTATACATTTACTTAACTACATAACTTTTTTTTCCTTTTTTTTTAATTAGTAGTGTCTCAATCCAATTTCAATACATTGACAGCAGACCACAAAATTAAAATAAAGTCAATAAGAGGACCACAGAGATAATATACAATGTTTGATTTAAATGCCTTTCATATACATAGTGTACTTCCCTTGAACCAATTTAATTACGTGGTATTATTTGAATTCGAAAATCAAAATTATTTTTTACTTAAAAAATTTGAATTTTTTAATTTGGATTTCTTTTAGAGGAAATTAGGTGGGTATTGGGTTATGAGACGGATAGTTGGGTTATGAATTAAAAAAAAAGGATCAAACAAGTAGTTCAATAAGATTAAAATACGTGTAAAAAATTAGGAATTCGTTAGTAAGAGGGATATATATGTATCTATAATTGGACGACAGAGACTTATATGGACGCAAAGTATAACAGAGGGCATATGCGTACCATTTATTAAAATTCGAGGATAAATCCGTCCTTTTTCCCAAGATACTCCCTCCTTCCCATTTTATGTGACAACATTTGACCTGACACGGAATTTAAGAAATGATTAAAATTTTAAAATATTTACCAAATTGCCCTTCAAAAAAGCAACTCATTTTTTTCTCTCCTCATAAATGTATTAGAAAATTAAGTGAGACGAATAAGGGTAAAAGAGAAATTATACATTTAAATACTTACCATATAATGAAATGATACATTCTTTTTGGGACTGACCAAAAAGAAAGATATATTTAAGAGGTAATAGAGATGTATCCTAGAGGTAATTAATTTTTTTTAAATATTTTTTTTCCAAAAATTATAATATTTTAAATTACGTATTTACGTAATTCTTTCGTATGAATTTGTATAAACGTTTAAGGTATTGGCACAATTGAAGTGACTTAGACTATCATTGAATTTGTCATTAACATATGTTTTAAAAGTAGTACATTTATACTTGTAGCCATCACAATAGTTATTATTATTATTGGAACTACAAGGTCTTGTTGGTTAATTCTCATCCATAGAAATATTAGACACAAAAACAAACTAATTATTACCATATCTTTTTTATAAAACAAAAATCTTTTAAGTTTATCTATATTAGTATCAAAAAATAAAAAATGGAGCCCAAAGAAACACAAGGAATAGTTGATTGTGTTTTTGTGTTTTTTTGGTTAGCTGCAAATAGACTATAAATGCATTAATAATAATATTTTTTTCTTCTATTATTAATAACTTAATTATCTCATAAAAAAGGATAAGGTCTTACATTCTACCTTATTTAAATTTAATTTATAAAATTATAATGAAATATTATTTCATTATAATTGTTATTATTATTATTATTTATTACACTGAAAGCGGTTGCTCCCAAGCTTTTTAATACATGCAAATTAAAATGGATCTTTCCAAACATAGTTCCAATTTATTTTTATGATTGAAAATAAATTGTAACCGTAAATAAAATTTGAAGAAATATAATTCTATTAAAATAATGTGTATAAAATAACTTTATTCTTTCCTTAATTTTTTCAAATTTTTATAATTTAAGGGTCGTTAGTAACGTACTTCTCTAACTAGGATGATTTGAACTTGATCCCTATAATTCGAAGTCTGTTCATCGATTATTTCTCGAACGTAGAAGGTCACATTTTGATCTCTTTGTGAATATTCTATGAACGTATGAAATATTCGAGATGTCTCTTTAAGAAAATATAATACCCCTTATATAAGCATAAGTTAGGGGTTAGGGTATAGCAGCTTCCAAGAATCTTAATTGAAATCAAATACGTTTTATAAAATTCAACTAAAAAGTAAACACGTCTTATAGAATTTCACAAAATTTCAATGTCTACGAAAATATATAACAAAACAAGATAATGTATATATATACACCATCAGATCACATGGGTACCCTACATGCCATCTTTTTCTTTTATACAATATTCACACACTTGCACACTAAATTGTGAGAGAAAAATGCTGCCAGCATGGAAATTAATTAGACATATAAGACATAGATAACAACTATTAAAGTTAAATTTTCACCAAAATACGTGTTCAATTTATGTCACACACACATATATATATGTCTAATAATAAAATATCATGCCACTTAATACATAAAAACAAAACTAATAAAACCTTTATAGCAACCCACCCACGAAATGCCCACGCTTTCACTTTCTTTTAGCAAAAAACATATAAGTATATATATATATATACTTAATATATAAGTAAGTAAGAATCACACTGAACACATAACACATACAATTAGTCACACAAAATCATATCGATATATTGTCAATATATATACGTTACAATTCTATATATCGACATATCCACACATACATATGTATCCTCGATCATTCACCTAATAATATCTAGTCAATAATCAAAAACAGATTCAATATTTGAATTTTGATAAGTATTCGTGATCCTTATTCGTCAATATCAAACCTACAATCCATTTATTCAAGCTACAAAGTTCAACACATATACAAAATTTGAACCAAAGTTACAGAATTCTACAAAATCCATATGTCATATATTGTACGTCTACCATTAAACCGATTCAATACCAACTATCACTAATACACACGTGATAGAGTACGTACATTACCGATATCAGTATATATAAGTTTAAATTTTGTGTATATGGCTGACACTTCAAATACTACAAAGTCAAGAACAAATACGAAACATCATGTATATCGCGGTATACGATGTAGAAGTGGGAAATGGGTGTGTGAAATTAGAGAGCCACGTAAGACAAAAAGGATATGGTTAGGTACATACCCTACACCACAAATGGCTGCTGCTGCCTATGATGTTGCTGCCTTAGCTCTTAAGGCTACTCAAAATATTGTACTCAATTTCCCTCATCTTGTTGATTCATATCCAAAGCTCCCTCCCTCTCCATCTCCGGCTGATATACAACGTGCCGCGGCCACCGCCGCTGAGGCAATGGCCTCACTAGGCTACGATGACGATCGGTCGTTAGATAGGAGAGATGGAGCTATAGGTAACGAAAGGGGTTCAACTGAATATCCTTCGTCATCAGGAAATTATGATATGCAAATAGGTAAGTACAAAGATAAAAATATATACACCCTTTTATATATATATATATATCGCGATATTTTACCATGCATGAAATTTAACAAAGGTAGCTAAAATATTATTTTAGGTCACGATTCAACTATTCATGTGTTTTAGGTCACGATTCAACTATTCATGTGTTACATTCTTTCATCTATATTCAAAAATTTATATTAAAATTTCTGACTACGTCACTGCAGGAGATGCGCAAACGACGATGGGTGAGGATGAATATGTTGATGAGGAAGCATTGTTTGAATTTCCAAATTTGGTTGTGAATATGGCGGAAGCAATGATGCTAAGTCCCCCTAGAATAAACTCGTTTCCATCGGAAGATTATTCATCGGGGGATTTCGATACTGAAAGTCTTTGGAGCTACTAAAGACTATCGATGATCAGAGACGAATTTAGAATTCAAAGTTAAATGGATTCAAACTCAAAAAACGTAATTTTGTTCGTAGGCACAAAGTAGCTAGTAATGTATATGTATAAAAAAAAAAAAGTAATTCAAGAGGAAGTTTGTATTCAAATTAATGTGTTCAATTTAATTTCAAAGAAAATATCGCACGTACTACAATAAAGATAACTTTTACCAATAAAAAAAAGTATATTTATAAAGAGTGACAAAATTTAAATCTTCGACTGATATTATATAACCAGTTGCAATTGAGTCCAATATCATCATAGGATAACGGGACATTTACAAAAGAGTGTGAATTGACTAAAAACACATTTAGTGGCAATTTAATTATTGTCATTAATTATTTGCTGCTAAAGATTATTTAAATTTAGTGACAACTTCTATATATATATCAAGATTGTCTAAACCAATTGGATCTTGACATACGAATAAATACTAGAGGAGATTGATGTGATCATCATTGTATTTGTAATAATTAAACCTAAAAATCTATCGAAAATAATATTTTAATTTCTAAATAAAAATAAAATTATATACACATTCTATATATCCTTTTTGAATCTCCCTTGATTGATATCCTAGTAATAATTTACTATAAGTAAAAGTAGTAATAACTTAAAAATAATAAAATCATCTTCTAATATATAAAAATAATAATTATGGTGACAAGACACATTTTATTGAAGTACATAAAAAGGGCCATCAAGAACATAAAGAGGTTTTGCTTTTTTTATTTTTTAATTAATAAAAACGTGTTTAAACCTAAGTGGTGTAGTGGCTTTGTCGGTCTACTTGTTGAAGTTAAATGATAACAACCTCCTTTATCGATATTATACGAGTTGTGATAGAATGATTATACGAATTGTGATAGAATGAGTTTGATGATTTACTTAATTTTTAATTAGAGTCTTTGTGTTCAAATTTTGAAATATGAAGAAAATTATTGAAGGCATTGCGTGTCTTGTATGGAAAAAGTTTTCGTAAAATTAACTTGAACAAATGAGGAATTAAGATTTCTCGATCACTTACAAAATGAATAAGAAAAAAAATATGATATTGTTTTATCTTTTTAAAAAATAATATGAAGATATTATTTATATAAAATTTAATCTTTTTTATAAATAACCTAAAAATATAATTCTCCCTAAATGAACTCTAATGATATTTTAAAAGTGATCTAGGAGGTTATGTACAAGTGATTTCATAAGTAACATCCATACTTATTAATTAAGCTATCATGATATATAATTAGGATAATGTCTAAATTTAACATTTGATTCTCCACGAATTCCTAATGTTTGAAATTTTTTCGCGTATATTAATTCATAAATTATCTAAATTGTATAATCGACTCAGTTTGAACTCAAATTTTATAAGTCCATTTGACAACGACCTATTTAATAATAGACTAAATAATCAACTTCCTTTAAGAGAATTAATTCTATTCCATCGTGTATTGTTTCGTAATAATCATCAAAATTCAAATTTAGTACAGCTCCACAAAATCATTATTATCATTAAATAACTCGTAATAATATAATAAATATTTGTTCATTCTTAAATAAAATAACGTATAAATGTATTTGATAGAAATCTCACTTATACTCAAATGGTTACGATTATTCTCTACGTTACAAAAGAATATTAACATATTACAAGAGTAAAACTAGTTGATTACGATTTTAATATAACTTACTAATTAATTAATCCACTTAATTAATATACAAATAACTTCTTTTTTTCTTTTTTTTTTTTAACTCAAAATTTTAATTTAGTCACGTGAGAACAAAAGGAAAAAAATGGACAATATGGAAAAGGACATTAGAAAAAGAAAGGAAGTCGGCCATATTATTATTTATTACTAAAAATTAAAGTCAAACTTTTATTTTTAGATAATTCAACAAATATAAAATTGCGGCTTGTCAATAGATGATATGATTTTAGATTTTTGAAAGTGAAATTTATTTAATAAAAAAAATGTACAGCTATAGAAAAAGACATATCATTTTCTTATTAATTTATTTCATTGATAAAATTAAAAAAAAAAACTTGGTTTGTTAAATGAGTCGACATAAGAACATACTATTTAGGGTATGTTTGGTAGGATGTGAAATGTTTTCCAAAAACTAGATTAACATTTTTTTTTCTTCATGTTTGATAGGTAAATAAATAATATTATTTTATTTATATATAATATATACAAATATTGTGAGAAATAGAAATGAAAGTAGTAGTGTGGGGTGATGAGGATGAGAGCTACGATAGCGGAAGTGAAGATAAAAGAGGAAATTGCTCGAATGGTAAAAAATCGTTACTTAAATTCAAAAGTTGTAACTTGTAAATTTGAGAGTCGCCAAAAGAATGTTTTAACGCGTACTATTTTTAAAGAAAATTATATTAACTCAAAAGCTCGATCAAATTTGAAATTTCGAATTAAAATTTAAAAGTAAGTTTATCATTAACTACTTGTGCCAATTTCTATGAGTTCTCAACTTAGAATGATCAAGAAGTTTTGATACAACAGTATAATGTTATTCTCATTGTGATCAGGGGTTAAAAATAACTGAGTCAAATAATGAAAATATTTTCTTGCGAAAATGTAACGTAAATTTAATTCACCGTATATTCATTTTGGATAAAATAACATCTTTACTATGGTTTATTTTATACAAAAATATAAATAATTTGACAATTTAATATTTTCCTATCTCAAGGTCTTCTTCATGCAGAAAATAATTAAATTACTAAGGATTAAACATCCTCGTACAAAATTTAAAACATCACTGAGGCATTTAACATGTGCATGAATAAAACACACGGCTGTTACTTAATCATCATTTGAGTAGATTGATATTTATTTATTTTTTCATTCGATGTCTGATATTTATATTTTAAAGTTCGATTAATTTTCTCCTATTGAGGGGTAAGATATTCTATGTTGGAGCTTGACTAAGTCCGAGTTCATGTTAAAAAGTTCCACATTGAGGGGTAAAATGCTCAATAACAAAAGCGACATTTTCATACTCAACGAGATTCAAACTCGAAACATCTGATTAAAAAAAAAAAAACTACTTAGCGCTCCACTATTTTTGCTTTAACTTTTGTTTTGATTAATCTTCTTTTAAGTTGAGAATTTTTAAAAAATTCTATCTATCCTATAAAAATAAAAATAATGTTTATGCATATTTTATCCTTTTATACCACTATTATAAGATTATCGTGAGCTTATCATTGTTACATTTCTAAAAAAAGAATATGAATTTCTCATGAAGTCATCAAAAATATAAAATTTTGTCAGATTATTCGTAAAATTAATTATGGATGGGTCATTTTTTTTATATATATTCCATAAAAGAATTCTTTTATTAGTATATATAAATTATTTGCAAAATTATAAATTTGAACATCACAATCTATCAATACCAAACATGTTATTTTAGTCAGACATTTTTCTTCCATGGTCCACGAAATATAATATATAGTCGGTTCTCCATATACTTTTTAATGAAATTTGACAAGGACATTTTAATTAAATAAATATAATAATCTCTACCTCTAAGTGTTGCCAACTAATATTTAATTAAAAGAAAAATGCATAATATTTATCGTATTTTTTTATTTGAAAAAATAGATTTTACTAGTTAATGACTATTGCTCAAAATCTTAAGTGACAATATTTTAGAATTTGCGGCGACTTTTGTCGCCCGCTAAAGGTCTATTCTTTTTTCTAAAAGTAAATCCAAGCTGTCAATGCTTAGGTGGAGGATTAAGTTGCATCTGATTTAGCATGTCACTAAAAATTTGGTGGTTAATTCACTACAACAAAAATAACTTTTAACGACATTAAATATTGATACTAATAAAGAGTAATAAAGTCTTTTCCGACATTAATTAAGTGTTATTAACTACCTTTGCTACTAGAGAATTAAGAAGTCCCTTTTGTTAAAGAAATTCAACAGTTTTATACACACACACACACACATATATATATATACATACATACACATATATATATATATACATACATACACACACACATATATATATACATACATATATATATATATATATACATACATATACAGATATATATATATACATATATATATATATATATATATATATATATATATATATATATATATACATGTACATATACATATATATATATACATGTACATATACATATATATATATACATGTATATATATATATATATATATACATATACATATATATATATATACATGTATATATATATATATGTGTGTGTGTGTATATATATATATATATATATATATATAGTACCTTTATGTATGTGAGAATTATATTTCACCTTTAGGGTGTGTTTGGTATGGAGGAAAATGTTTTCCTGGAAACAAGTAGATTTTGGACTTATTTCCTCATGTTTGGTTGGTGAGTAGAAAATATTTTCTGGAAATGATTTTTAGTGTTTGATTTATGAATGAAAAATGTTTTTGAGAGACATCTTTTATTTTTACTAGAGTAAAAAATAATTTATGACATTGAAAATATTTCAAAATCAAAATTATTATTTTTTTGGGTGGTGGTGGGCGGGGGAGGGGAGGGGAAGGGATAGGAGTGAAAAAATAAAAATTTGAAGTTGATAGTATTTTGAAAAAACAAAATTAATTTTTTTGGGAATTGGAGTGGGTAGGGGCTGGTAGGGGGGCTGACCGGGAGGCGGGGAGGGGTATGAGTTTAAAAATAAAAATTTGAAGTTAAAAATATTTTTAAAAAGCAAAATTAATTTTTTGGGGAGGGGTTGGGGTTGGGGGGGGGGGCTGGCTGGTGGGGGCAGGGTCAAGGGTCAGGTGAAAAAATAAAATTTTGAAATTGAAAATATTTATTTAAATTGATGTTTTTCCCAAAAAAAAGTAATTTGAAATCAGAGGAGAATTATGGAAAATGTTTTCCTTAATTTTTGAAGGGAAGTCATTTTCCTTAATTTTGAGGAAAATGAATTTCACACTGAGCTTTTGATATATGCGTCCCAGTACTAATCCAAAACTTTTGTCCCAACCAAACATGGGAAAATTGAAAAATGTTTTCCTTCCTACCAAACACACTCTTAATGACATGTTTTATAGTTGTAGAGATGTCAAAGTAGATTTAATCTATAAATTTAGAAAGTTGTTTTTTCTTTGTTATCAGCTAGTGTTTAGTCATAGATAATTTTGATATAATAGATTTCGAAATTTTATTTTCAAAAATATGTTTAATCATGAAATTTGATCTTTTTTATAAAAAAATAAAAAAAAATTAAGACTTCCACTCAGAAAATTTTCATTTTTTTTCTAAAGTGTAATGCATGTTCAAACATAATTTCAGAAGCTTGAATTTTCATATTTCAACCTCAAAATCTATGGCTAAACGAGAGCTTAAACTACGGACATATTCATAGACATAATAAAATGAAGGGATTATCTATCTCCACATCATAATTTTTCAATGAAGAAGATTAAGATAAACCCCCTCCGGCACATATAGCTCCTCCGCTTCTCGATGACCGATCATCATCGCCCTTCAAGGCCATCATCTTGCTGCGGTGGCCGCGGTACTGTTAAAGAATGACAAAAGTCCCACATCGGTGGTTAATGAGATGGATTGACTCTTTATAAGGCTTGGGCAATCCTCCTCTCTTTGAGCTAGCTTTTGGGGTGTGAGTTAGGCCTAAAACCTAATTTCACATGGTATCAGAGCAGGGGATGTCTCACCCGATGTTGGGGTCCCCAAATTAAAATTGCCCACGCACCAGATGCTAAGCACTGGGCGTGAGGTGGGGTGTTAAAGAATGACAAAAGTCCCACATCGGTGATTAATGAGATGGGTTGACTCTTTATAAGGCTTGAGCAATCCTCCTCCCTTTGAGCTAGCTTTTGGGGTGTGAGTTAGGCCTAAGACCTAATTTCACAGGTACGCTGTATATCGGCCGGAGATGGAGAAGGAGGGAGCTTTGGATATGAATCAACAAGATGAGGAAAATTGAGTACAACATGTTGAGTAGGCTTAAGAGCTAAGGCAGCAACATCATAGGCAGCAGCAGCCATTTGTGGTATAGGGTATCTACCTAACCATATTCTTTTTGTCTTACGTGACTCTCTAATTTTACACACCCATTTTCCACTTTTACATCGTATACCGCGATATATAGGATGTTTCGTATTTGTTCTTGCAATTTTTAGGTTGTCAACTAAAATGTTTGGTACTAGTTGACCACTAGTATGTGAATGGTTGGCCATATATAAGTGTGGATAAATATGTCTCTCTCACACATATATATATATATATATACTAATTGTCAGTGTATTGAAGTTAAACTTATATACGCATGAAAAGCGCGTGTGATAATAATCTGTGTAGGATTTTGAGATATATATATTGATGACGTACTTTATGTACATACTTTGTTAGTACATTAAAGTTAAACTCTTACGTATATGTGTGTACAGTTGTACGTGTAATGTACTTACAACTCCCTTATTGCGCATGCATGGTATAATATGATAAAAGTTGGTTAGGCAGAACTCAATAGCTTTGAATGTGATTGAGAAAAACTACCAAGTATGTGAAAATTCAGTAATTAATAAACTGTGAACCGAGTAACATAAATGAATTGTAGGTTTGATGACAACCAGAAATTGTTGAAATGTTGAATCTGAATTGGCTAGACTTGTGGTAGTATACAAGTGTGATATTGATGTGTGGATATATCAATATGTAGAATTTTCACGTATGTACACTGACGATATTGTAATTGATTTTTACTCCGTCAGTATATTAAAGTTAAACTCTTATATATGCATGTGCGTTAATTTATGGGTGTATATATATGTATATGGTTTGCTAAACAAAAAAAAAAAAAGTGAGAGCGAGGGCAATTCGTGGGTAAATTACTCCTAGTTATTTTGATGTGAGAAAATTGCATACGTATTTGGAAAAGAATTTAGATTTATATAATAGCTGTTATCTAATGTGTATTTCATTTTCATGCTGGCAATACATTTTCTCACATAGCTTAGTGTGGAATTATGTTTTAATCGTAAAACGTGTCTTACAGTAACGTATAATATTGTAAGGAAAAATTATATATAATAGCAAACTAATAACCTAAATTAAATGGAATAACTAGGGTTTGATTTATGAAAAAATTACATAAATTAATACATTTTTAAAAGTAATTACTGATTTTAGCGATACTTTTTGTTTATTTCCATTTATAGCAATATTGTGATAAATCTGTAATATGTATTAAAAGTGAATTATGTATGTAATATATTTGAATTATAATTGTTTTTGAAATATATTATGTTTGTTTGGCAAAAAATTATCACATTGTATTATAAGTGTATTAAAATGTGTGATGAATGTATTATCCATATTAAAACTTGTATTATATTTGAATAATAAATTTATCTTTGTAATATGTATTAAACTTGTATTATAAATGAATTAAAAATGGTCAAGTGAAAAAAAAATACTATTGCTATAAATGGTAAATATTTTTTTATTATAGTATATTTATGTAAGTTTCCCTTGATTTAATTGTGCTCCATAGCAAAACATTAGCTAAAATTTGCCAGCGTCTCTCTCCCAAAAATCTCGCTCGCCACTCTCCATTCTCGCTCGCCTCTCTCGCTTTATACACAGAAGTGTATAATTCTGTTTCTGTTTTGTATAAAGCGAGAGAAAATTGTATATACACATGCAAAAATGTATATCTTCGTGTTATACATTTAATTATACAATTTACAAACATTTTACTTTAAATATTGCAGAGAAAAAGGCCAACGAATTATACAATTGCGAATTATACAATTGCAGTGAAATACAATTTTCTCTAGCTTTATACAACAGAAGTGTATATATTGTGTTTCTGTTTTTGTATAAAGCAAGAAAAACATATATCTTCTTGCGATACACTTATAATTATGCAATATACATACATTTTAATTCGATTCAATGTATGTAAAACAAATTATACAATTGCAGCGAAATAGGCCAGCAAATTATACAATTTAGGCCAGCGAATTATACAATTTAGGCCAGCGAATTATACAATTGTATATGTATAGCAAATTATACAGTTTTATGTTGCTATGGAGCGCAATTATGCAAAGTTTGTTATAGCATACAAATATGAATTTTTGTTTGCTATAAAAGTGAAAGCTGCCCATATTATAATATCAGACTTTTGTTTTTTCTCATTAAATTTTTTCTGAATAAAATATAGTCTGAAAGGTTTTTGGAAAATAGATTTATACTAATTTTGTAAAATTTCAAAAAGAAAAAACGTATTGTTTTGATGAATTGATTTTAATAAATGACTAATTTTAATTAAACATGTGACCTATAAGTCAAACAAATACAAATCTAATCGAGGTTGAACCATGTTTAGTCAAAATCAATCGAGTTGATTCGTTAATGTTTATTTTTCGCCAACTCCGTTTATCTAAAAAAAAATGAATTTCATAATGAAGTATGCTTATAACTATATAGCCCAAACAAATTGATGGGTTTTCTCACACCAGAAAGGCCCAACTATTTTTTAAGGCCCAGCTTCAAGATCAATCCAAACTCATCCATTCATAAGAATTAAGACGATGTCAAATGAACAGATTAGTTTCAATTTGAACAGGTCAAAATGAATCGAAAGAGTAGGTCGTGACCCAACTAACCCACTTTTTATTAAGCTTTTGTTCTTTTCTTTATTTTCTTATAATTTATCTAAGTTTATATATAAGAAAATTATTTATTATGGTTAAATACATTGCATCGAAAAAATATTTTGATAATGTCTCTCATGAGTTAATATTCATTAATTATCAGTCCAATATTTAGATAGGTTGAATTTATGGATTAAATTTGTCACTCCTATTTATTCTGATTCGATATTTATGGTGTTCAAAGCGTAGAAAAATTACATCAATATATTTAAAATTTAGTTGTTAAAATATATTGGGTCCTACGGAAAAATAAATCAACACCATATAAAATTTTGAGGAACTTTCACATATAAAAATTCAAAAATAGCCTAATTATATACTTTCCATAGCTATAGTTTGATGATTACATTTCATAGCTACATGTTATAGGAAAGAGAGAGGCGAGCGAGACTGTAGAGAGAGGAGAGAGGCTAGAGAGAGAGGTAAAAAGGTGGGAGAGAGGTAAATGTATATGTATATTGGTTAGATAATTGTATATTATACATATGTATTTGCATATTCGAGCTAGATAGATTGGGAAAGGGAGGTGAGAGGCGAGAGAGATTGGGAGGGAGGAGAGAGCAAGCAAGATTGAGAGATGGAGGAGAGAGGCATGCGAGAGAGGGAAAAGAGTAAGAGAGAGAGGTTAGTTGTATATATATATATCGGTTAGATAATTGCAAAATATACATATGTATTTGTATATATGGCACGTGAGATTGGTAGTAGGAGGAGAGAGGCAAGTGAGATTGGGAGAGGTAGGAGAGAAGCGAGCGAGAGAGGGAGTAGAGTGGAAGAGAGGTGAATCGTATATGTATATTGGTTAGATAATTGTATATTATACATATATATTTGTATATTCTGGTGAATTATACATATACAAACTCGAATTTAACCCATGTTATTCGCGAATGGTAGTTATAGAAAACTATAGTTATAATGAGTAATTAAGTAGTATAAGTTTGCTTAACCGCGTAATTTTTCCTAAATTTTTTACTAATATATTTCATTTTTATTACCTTTTCAAAATTTAAGAAAATGAAGACGATTAGAAATTTGTCTAATTTACTTAGTCATGGTGTAGTTTCTTCAACAGCTAATTGTGAACACTTCAACATCAATCTTGTTGAGTATCTTTTTCTTTCTTAAAATGCAACTCCGATCTATTTATAACTATAATCGGATATTGAAACAGAATCCAATTATTCTATCTACTAGGTAATTTACTAGCGTAAACCCACGTTCCTCGCAAATCCACTTATTATTATTCATCCTTTTCAAATTCCCTATAAATCAGATATCAAGTTTCTTTGAACCTTCACATTTTTTCAATCAAAAATCATATATCACGTATTTTACTTGCGCGACTTAATCCTTTATTTTGTATCAAATGCTATATTTCCACAAAAGACACCTCGATATCACTAGTTTTTATGTCATCCCAACTGAAATCAAGTTATTATACATTTCGAGGACATCGCTATTTTTTTAAAATAATCGCGACTTTTATAATAGTCAAACTTTGTAGTGAGGGAAGTGCTATTACTAGAAGTAGGTTAGTTGAATTGGATTATGAATTAAGCAAAGTAAGAAAAAGGAGGAGCATGTGGCTACGATATTGACACGCTAACACGGATTATTATTATTTTTTCTTCCTTGTGGGGTCCAATATATATATTTATATAGATAATGAATCATTCGATTTGAAATATTTGTTTCATATTAACAGTTTCTCATGTATTTGTTTCTTCGAGTAACAATTCTCGAATAATTTTTATGATTTCAAAAGTAATTTATTGATTCAATATTTCTACAACTCACAAAGATAAGAACACACTCATATTCGATAATAAAAATATATCAAAATATGTAATTTGTATAACTAATATGTCAAACCAAACTATCCCTAAATATGAATAGAAAAATTGAGAAAAAGACTAAAAGGAATATTTTTATTTCTAGCACATGGTTGAATTGAGTAATGACATGGAAAAAGGTACTCATATGGTTGTTATTTTATTCTTCTTGGGTTTATTGGAACAAGAAATTTTTTTTTCTTTGTTAGTTTAGTTTTCATATTTGAGAGTCAATGGGATAGAACCATTGTAGGGTTAATTCAAGACATGAGTCAACTATTCTAAGCTCAAAAATGGTTGACTATTATATTATGGCCATGTTGTAAACATTTTCTTTGTATATTTTTTTTATATTTTCACTTTTTTTTTAATCCCAAAGAATATGCTCCATCACTTGTAACAATTTGAATCTTTTAATGAAATTATCATACATTTTAATATACAAATATGCGGAGATGAAGAGAAACTGATTATAGAATTAGGTGAGTTATTAATACGGACTGTTATAGAGTGGTAAGTATCAGGGGCGGATCAACGTGTCGTTTAGGGGTTCACTCGAAATCCCTCGATAAAAAATTACACATTAAATATTTATATATATATATATATATATATTATTTTATTTTTTAAACTCCCTCAACGACATGGTTATAACCTTGGTAACTTTCATCAAAACTAAGTGTGACGTTGAGGGTTCGAATCTCTGATTTATTGTTTTTATTTTTTACTTTTTTAGTTTCATGTTTTTTTTTTGTTTTAGTTTAGGTTTTCGCCCTTTTTTTTTATATAGATATAAAACATGTTAAAATATGGTGTTAAATTTAAAAGAATTCAAAGGGTCCACCACTAAAGTACTACTTTCTTAAAATTTTATTTTGTTAGCTTATTTACACATTTATATTTTTGTTTCTCAAATTCCTCGAACAAAAATCAAAGATCCTGATAAGTATTGCTTTATCTTTAATCAAATGTTTAGTATTTGAATCTCCATATACATGAAATCATAATTGTTAGGAAACTTTTTACCTACGTGTTAAAATATCAAACTTTTCGATAATAATCTAAATTTTATTAGGTTCCTACCGAATATACAAATATAAAAATTATTTTCAAAAAAAAAAAAAGTGTGATAGTGTCAAATCTGTAATAAAGTGACTGAAAGTGTGTAGTATACGTGTGCTGTATCCACGATTTGTTTCCTTAAACAACATATTCTCTGTCTCATTGACTCAAACCTAAAGAAGAAAGTACACAAAATAACTTAATTAAATGAAAGTATTATTTAAAATTTAAATATTCAAAAATCGTACTAAAAGTTATTGACCTATTTAAAATAATTATGTCTTTATATAGTAAGGTTGAAATAAGGATGTGTACACTTTACAAGTAATCTTTTTCAAATTTATTTATAAATTAAACTTAATATACCATGTAATATTATATTTTTTTTAAAAGACAAATTTTTTTAGTGTTAAAACTTAATTATATTTTATTTTATTTTTTTTAAATTACAAAAAAAATTAAAAAAATTAAAGAATTTCATATACATCAGCAGACATTCGGATAGCTAGGTCGCAATATATTATTATTCAAAAAAAATCTACCGATACATAGCTCACAGATGTATTCAAGAGAGAAATAATGTATTTAAGAGGAAATAGAAATGTAATAGGAGGGATGTATTCGAGAGGGAAGGGGATAGAGATGTATCCAAATACCAGAAATGAATGTACTCGAGAGAAAATAGAGATATATTCGAGAAAAAATTTTCGTAAACTTTTTAAATCGTATAAAATTTTAGAAACTATAATAAAATAAAATATGCATTTAAATAATTTTTCATAAAAAATCCTATAAATTGATATCTTTTTTAACATATATAATGAAAGAAACATTTTAAAATATAAATTAAAACAAAAGCAATTTAACTTTAAAAAAAATAAAACATGATAAATAAAAATGAACGAAAATATATCTTTTTAAAGTCCGTCATAGTAACTCACGACTTTTTATCGGTCTCTTTTCTCCATGTTTATATTGACCAATAAAACTTTTAGCAATTAAATAGACTTACGTGTCCGTGTCTATGTCGTAGCCTATGTGTCATCTTTTTTCTATAAAAACTACTTTCATACTTTCACAAAATTCTTAAAACTTCCAAAACCACAAATTCAACAAAAATACACTCCTATTCACATCACTTCACTCGGTACGAAGTTTTGACTATTATAATAGTCGCGACTATTTTAAAAAGAAATAAGCAATTTCCTCGAGATGAATAGTGATCACTTTAGAGTTCAAGATGAAGGAGTATTTCTACTAGCTTCGAGTCAACCTAAGAAACGCGCAGGAAGAAAGAAGTTCAAGGAAACTCGTCATCCAGTTTATAGGGGGGTGAGGAGAAGAGATAATAACAAGTGGGTGTGCGAGGTGCGTGAGCCGAGTGAGCAAAAAAGAATATGGCTAGGGACTTACCCGACTCCTGAAATGGCGGCTCGAGCTCATGACGTAGCTGCATTAGCACTTAGAGGTAACCTAGCTACTTTAAATTTCGCCGATTCTAGTTGGCGTTTGACTGTACCGATATCAAAGGATCCTGAAGAATTACGTAAGGCTGCCATACAAGCAGCCGAAGAATTAGTTGGAGTCGGTTATATGAATGAGGAAATCAATTATATTGAAGAAAATATTGCTATTGGTGGGGCCAATGGAAGTGACAATAGTAATTTGGTGGGTAATGAAGTGAATAATAATAATAACATACAAAATATGGAGATGGGTAACATTTCATGTTATAATAATTGGGGTGACAATAATGAAATGTTGGAAATTGAGGGATCAACATGGCAAGAGAAGATGAGTGAGGGGCATTTGTTTTCACCAACTCCCCATTATGATAGTTGTTTTAGTTGGGATGATGTGGAAAGTGATGGGGAAGTGTCTTTGTGGAGCTATAACATGTAATTACGTTGTTTAGAATCGAGCATGAATAATTGATATAAGTGTGTAATTACGTTGTTCAGAGTCGAACATAAGTAATTGATACAAGTGATATAATTACATTGTTCAGAGTAGAGCGTGAGTAATTGATACAAGTGCATGATGAGTGTATAATGATATATAGGTTGAATTCTTAATCACATAACTTAAAAGTGATTCGAGGTATGGATTCTATGATTAATGAATGTATTTTATGATATATAAAGTTTGGATTTTGATTGATTAAAGTTATTAAATTAAAATTAATAAAATGGAATTGTTTTATATACTAATATATATAGCTTATAAGATATATATCTCGTGTAATCTAGTATAATTAAAGTGTAAATCTACCCAATCAAATTAAACACTCAAGTAACCTAAGACGTGCTGAATAACAATATCTTAAAACAAAAATGACCTTATTACAATAGATAATCCCTACAAAATAATTTGTATACTAATTAATTACCGTGTAATAAAAAAATTTGTCATTATATGATTAATCCCCATATAATGATATAAATAATCCATATATTACAAAACCTAAGTTCGGAGCCTAAAGGGTGAAAAATATTAACAAAAATTCCAAAACGATATATGAATTTTTTAAAACTAAAACGGCAAAATCGCTCACCGTCGAAAAAGTACAATCGCTACTATAATAGCGATTTGTTAAATTTGATTTTTTTTAAAAAAAAAGTTTTTACAAAAAAATCGCTCCCGAAGGAGCGATTTTCAAAAAATATATATTTTTTATTATATTTTTGTTATGTCGCTGCTGAGGTAGCGACTTGAGTTCAATTTTTTTTAATTATTTTTTGTTTCTATTTTTTTAAGTTAACATAAAAAAAAATTTTAAAAAAATCAAATTGCAGCGGTTTTTAATTAATTTTTTTATTTATTTTTAAAATCAAATCGCTGCCAAAATCTTTTAAATCAAAATCTTTTTTAACGATTTGATTTGAAAAAAATTAATTAAAAATCACTGCGATTCGATTTTTTTTTTTAAAAAAATTAAACTTAAAAAAAAAGTAAAAAATAATTTTAAAAAAGATTAAACTTAAGTCGCTGCCTCAACAGCGACATATTAAAAAAAGAAAATTTTAGTTTGGAAATCGCTCCTTTGGAAACGATTTGTTTAGTTTTTTTTTTTTTAAAAAAAAAATCAAATTTAACAAATCGCATAGCAGCGATTTTACTTTTTCAAGCCGACAAAATCGCTATTTCATGAGCGATTTTACCGTTTTGATTAAAAAAAATTTCATATATCGTTTCAAAAATTTTATTAACATTTTTCACCCTTTAAACTTCTGACTCCCTTATAACTAATACATCAATCTATATTTGTAAAATTAAAGCTCGTGGAAGATGTGACTTATTTATGAGTCGACTATATATTATATTCTCCATCTAATTTTATATATAATGATATTATGACATAAGATGCATTGCGTAGGTCATGTATCGTCATTTTTCTTTTGTCTATTGGGAAGTATTAAAAGTAGTCGTCTCATAGACTCAAAAATTGGTCTAAAGTCAATTTCTGAGAACTTCAAGTTCAAATGTAAAGAAATTTTATGATCAAATAGATATTTATAGATAAATGTTTAAAATCTGATACAAAATTTATAATTAAATGCTAGTTTAATATAAGTTTGATATTTAGTGAAACGTTTTTAATGTTTCCTCATGTTTAATTGATCAATTTTTTTTTTATTAATCTCAGGTTCGAATTATATTGATGTAAAAATATTATCTTGATAATAACACATTTTAATATAATCTATCACAAGATATTTTAACACGAATTTAAATTTAATTAAACCTAATATAATTATCAGACACCAAATGAGATAAACATTATAACCTATACCATATTTGGTCTTCGCTTTCAAAATTTGCATAAGTTAAGTGAATTTCTAATATTGGAAACCAAAAGTTGTACTTATTATTAATTAACCATAAAAGATTAAAATAGAGAAAAAGATTAAGGGTCCATTTCGATGGGTTTAATAAAAGCAGCTTTAAAAAGTACTTTTGAAAGTGCTGAAACTTATTTTTAAAATAAGCAGTTATACGTTTGGATAAAAGTGCTGAAGTTAAAAAAAAGTTGTTGATGTGTTTGGCAAATAAGTGCTGATAAACAGCTTTTTAAATCAAAATGTCTGAAATACCCTTAAAAGTTGTTAACATAATAAAAGTTAATTAATTTATATTTTACAGCCATAAATAATTATATTTTGCTATCATTCACATTTTTTTTCATCACAAATTATTTATAAGAGGAATATAAACTTATTATAGATTTTAAAGATATATAATTTGAATAGATCAAAGAACGATTTAAGATTTTATTTTTGTTTCATCCATAGGTAATAATAATTGTCTATCATTCACATATTTCTTTACTATCACAAATTATTTATAAGAGAATATAAATTTTTATTTAAGTTATATGTGCAACTTATTTTACATTTTAATAATATATAATTTGAATAGATCACTTGAAACATTTAAGATTTATTTTATTTTTCATTCAATAGTAATAGTAATTGTAATTGTCTATCATCCACACGTGAAAAGGGAAAAATAGAAGAAAGAGATGTTAGAGTTATGTGGGTAATTTGGAGATTGTATAAAAATATTAAGGGCAAAAAGGTAAAAATATGGTCAACTTAAAACAGTTTATAAGTTGGGAAAAAAAAGCACCCCTACCCCAGCTTTTAACTTTTGACTTAAAATAAATTATTTTGAGTATTGTCAAACAGCTAAATAAGTCAAAACCAGCTATTAAGCTGAGCCAAACAGGCTCTAAAGCGTTATTTTCTAGCACATAGTTGAAACTTGAATTAAGTAATTACTTGGGAAAAGGTATCATATGATAAAAAAGGAATATAATTATGCTATTCGTCTAGTTATTTTATTAGTTTCGATTTTGAGGGATCAATGGGACAGAGCCATTGAGGTGTTAATTAACACACGGGTGCTACACATTTGTGCCACTTTAAAGCACTATGTAATCATGTGGTATTTCATCTTTTGTCATGTTTCATTGAGAAAATAGAAAAAGAAAATGTAGATAATAAATTTAAATTATGTATAATTAAAAATATAAATCGAAGTTATTTCAATTCTGTGAGTAGTATGGTATGAAAATATATATTTTTTAATTTATTAGAAATTTCAATTTTACAATCAAAAGGTATTTTTCGAAGTTTATTTTTTTAAAAAAACAATTATGGACAAACCCCATCTTATATTCCAATTTGTTGATGAAGTAAATATTTATTTGAGTTGTGTGAATATATGATATATTCTCACTCTAAAAGTCTAAAGCTTTAAGTAATTATATGGTAAAATCTCATGGATAGTTATTATTACTTTTTTGGCTTTATCACTTAATATTTGATATTTATATTAAAATCTTAGTTGATCAAGATTTTTTTAATCAAAAATAAAGTAATTTTATTTATTTCATCATAGTTTTTATTAATAATTTTAAAGATAAGTTTCAAAAGCACACCTAAACTATTCACTTTTTTTTTTAATTTCATATCTAAACTATTGAAAGTGTGAATTTCATACCTAAACTATCACTATTTAGTTCGAGAAACACTCCTCAGTGGTGTGTGTAGTGCACTCTCTCTTTTATATGAAAAACTTTGACACATGATATTTCACATAGAGAAAATATTTTGTCTAGATAAAAATTAAATAGTAAAAATTAATATTAGTTAAAAATTAATATCTCACTCCACCACCTCCTCCACGTACCCCCCCTCCCCCGCAACAACCCCATCCTTTTTTTTTTGAAAAAAATCATTTATAAAATATATTTAAAAATTTCATATTTCATCCTTCCCCTACCTCCCGAATAGAAACTGATATTATTTTATTAGAAAAATCTACCTCATCCTATTTAATTTTTCACTCTTAATCTTTTTTTTTTTACGTTTTTCTTATTTTGTGTTAGATATGCACGTATATATATATATATTTAGAAAAAAAATTCTACCAGTGTACCGAATATAACATAAACAACTAAAAATATAAAAAATCTTGTGGCTGCAAGTAAAAAATATTTTCTATATGTATATTTAAACACTGGGAAAAATATCTAAACAATGAGATGGGTAAAATAATATTTTTAAGAAAATAAAATACTATCTAAATTAGTATTTGATGAGGGGGAGGATATGAAGTAAAATGAAATACTTTTATAAAAGAAATTTAAATAAAATAATAAACTTTAAAAAATGGTGTGGGGTAAGAAAAATATTTTACATTTTATTTTATAAAGAAAATATTATTTTTTTATAATAGTTTTAAAATTTTTAATTTTAACTATACTAATAATTTATTTATTTTTTGTCAAGGTTGAATATTTTATTGATGTAGAGTGTGATGTGGAGATTCTTTAAAATAAAAGAGAGAGTATATTACAAATACCATGATGAGAGTGCTATAAAAAGAGAGAGTTGTGTTTCTCAAACTAAAAAGTAATAGTTTAGGTATGAAACTCAAACTTTCAATAGTTTAGATATGTAACTCAAAAAAAAAACTATATAGTTTAGATGATTTTTGACACGTATCACATAATTTTATAAACAATATTTTGATTTTTTTTACTTAATATTCCATATCTATATTTAAAATCGACTCTATAGTGATATGAGTCCGTTATTGTAGTATTCAACCCATTAGTAACATGAGTCAACTAATTAAGTAGGTTGGATCAGATTAAAATCACATAAATTTTTAATAAAATTTATTTAATTTGAGTGTTTTATCCTATTTGAAAGGATATGTAATAAATAATCGATATAGTACAATCCCCTTATAACTAATACATCAATTTATATTTGTAACATTAAAGCTGGTGGAAGATGTGAGTTGTTGTGAGTCAACTATATATTATATTCTCCATCTAATTTTATATATATAATGATTCATGACATAAGATGCATTGTAGGCTATGTGTAGTCATATTTTTTGTCTTATTCTATTGTTTCAAGAAATTAATAATTATATAAGTAAGAAAATATCAAACCGTCTATGTCATCCACTTTACATAATGATGCTTAAATGCACTAAAGAACACTCACTATTTATTTGTTAAATATTTTTTTTTTAAAATATTATTTTTTATTTCGTATCTGATATTTTTCGTATAAAATTAGATTAAGTCTGAATTATCATAAGGCCTATCTACAAGGGTGATACTTCTAATTAAATAAAAAACTTCATTTTCATAATGAACTAGAAATTTTTAATTGAGAGTAAATAGCTTCCGTTTCATCACAATCTACGTCGATATTAACATCTTTTTATTCATAGGTGTCATGTAGTAGTAGTACATTTTTTTTTTTTATTATTATTATTATTATACATAGAAGCATACCCCACTAAGAAAAAGAAAAGTTGTACTTCCAATCCCCATTTCAAATTGATTTTCCATACGTGTTCGTGTATATATCGTAGACACGTGTTTTTATTTTTCTTTCTTAATTTGTAATCTATTCAAATTCTATAAAAAAACACTTTCAAATTATCACAAATTCTATAAGCTAAGAAAATAAATATATTGTTATAGACTAACACGTGTCTATAATGAATAACAATTCGAGTTTATACTATTCAGATGTCAATTCATTAAATACGATAACATCTTCTAATGAAAAAGAAATACTATTATTAGCATCGAGCCGGCCCAAGAAACGAGCCGGAAGGTAGTTGTTTCAGTTGGGATGACGTAGAAAGTGACCTTGAGGTGTCTTTGTGGAGTTATAGTATTTGATACTAACTAGCTACATAGTTACAAATTACAAATACATATTAGTATTTGATAAGAAATAGAAAATGAAATAAATAATACGATCAATAAAAGTGTCTAAAAACAAAGTTTCCCTTGCAAAAGGTAATACTAACAAAAACCATTTTGTTCTAATTATTATATATTTATATTTGTAACAGTAAAACTCGTGGTAGAGATGAGTCAACTATTAAAAGCTTATAAAAAAGTGATGCTTATAATATATAAATTCATGACATAAAGATGCCTTACGTAGGTATTGCATATGTCATCTTCTTTTTTCTTGTTCTTCCATTTCTCATGTTGCAAAGAAAATTACTAAGAAAATACCATTACAAGAAAATAAGCAATAAAATTCATCGGTATTTTTGAGTTGATCAATAGTAAATGGGAGTTCGGAGTTTAAAGGGTACAAAATATTAATAAAAATTTCAAAATGGTATATAAAATTTTATATGTCAAAAAGGCAAAATCGCTGAAACAACAGCGATTTACTCCACCGAAAAAAGCAAAATCGCTGCCACTGTAGCGATTTTGCAAAATACAATTTTTTTTTAAAAAAAATTAAAATCACTACTTAGGCAGCAATTTTTATAATTTAAAATATTTTTTTAAAAAATAAAATCACTGTCTAGACAGCGATATAAAAAATTTTTAATTTTAGATTTTGTGAAAAAGTTGTGTTGATTCTCTCCTGTTTCACGTTTGTCTTAGGATAGATAGCTCTATCAAGCTAGCTAGTCTGACTAAAGCTCCACTAATTAATAGACATATGTCATTTTCTAAATAATAACGATTTAAATTTTTTTTAAAAAACTTTTTTTAAAAAAAATCGCTGCCTAAGTAACGATTGCAATTTTGGTTTTTTTTAAAAAACACATTTTGCAAAATTGCTGCAACTGCAGCTATTTTGCTTTTTCCGGTGGAGTAAATCGCTGTTGTTCCAGCGATTTTGCCGCTTTGGTTAATATAAAATTTTATATATCGTCTTGAAATTTTTATTAATATTTTGTACCATTTAGACTCCGGTCTCTAATAAATGGCCATATGTAGATAAATATTTACTCTCACATGGTGTTTATACAAAATTAATTATAATAATTAATTAATCTTTAACAGTAAAACACATGCTTAATGGAACATAAATTCTCCAAAACTTGAAATTACATTGAGATATAACCTATGAAATATTTATAAACTTATACACGATTAAAAGTCATTTGTTACTTGAAATGTAATGACCCTCTTAGTCGTTTTATGAATTTCAATAATTATTTTTATATTAACCTTTTTAGTAGCGTTTATAAATAATTTATAACTTATAAAAATGAGTAACATGATTTTTATGAGATCTAATAAAATTTTTTTATTACTTATAATAATGGAAAAGAAAAATAAATAAAAGTTCAATAATAGATAAATAAAGTCAAAAAAAAAAAAAGAGGGGAAAAGGGAGGAGAAAAACCGAGATTTTCATCCCAATTAGGCGTTAAGGTAATGTTTCTGATCTTTTCCATTAAATTTTTATGTGGTTATGAACAGATTTTTAGGTTAAAAACGAGTATAATTTATGTTAAATTAAGAAGTGAACAAACAAAAAAAATTACACTATAGAAAAATGAGACCAAAAAAGGGAAAGAGAGGAGAAAAATTGAGATTTTCATCTCAAAGGCGTTAAGGTAATGATTCTCGTCTTTTCCATTAAATTTTATGTAGGTATAAACATATTTTTAAGTTAAAAATGCATCTAATTAATGCTAAATTAAGAAAATATAGGTCTAGGGTTCTTACAACAAAATTTTCATTTGGGGGTCGTATAACAATCTGTTTTGGCTGAACTTTTAGCATGCGAGTTTAATTTATCATGGGTAAACATGGTCTAAAAGAAAATTTCAGCCTCGAATTTGATGACTCGGGATGACCTTATTTGATTTTCGAGCTGAAACTAAATATAGTAATATGAGTGTCATTAGATTTTTATTCTTATGAGGTTCATATATTTGATAGATTGGAAGCACTTTGAAATTTTATGAAAGACGAAGACTCAAGTCCCGAAGTGATTGCTCAATTATTTGAGCAGATCTCTAGACCCTTAAGTGCATAGAATCATGTATTTTCCTGTGTGATGTGTTGAGGGTAGCTTGAAAGGTTATTGATTAATTGTAGATGTTGTATCACGATTGTATCGTTGTGAATTGTGCATTGTTATGAAAATGACCATCTCTTCATTATTTGTGGACGTGTCACCTGCAATATTTTTGAGACATGATTATGATAGATGTTACGTGAATTGAGGGAAAATAGGAAATTAAAGAGGATGCACTATTTTTTTGAAGGACGTGTTGCATGCCGCGACAGATATTGTAATTGGAGGGACGTATCGCACGCCGTGACTGATACTATTATTGAGGGACATGTCGCAACGAATTTATTATCGAGTTTTGTATCACACACCGCGACGAATGCATGAACAAATATGTCCCCATGGGTCCCGAACTAAGAGACAACGGATGTAGATCATTTGATCAGACATGCATTACGATACTTGACATTGCATTGCATATCTTTATCATTGGTGAATTTGATATTGTGTGTTTTGATCTTGTGAGTTCCTTTATGTGGAACTTGTGATTGATGAATATTGAGCTTGTTGTTGAGGATATAAAATTGTTAGAGTGTTGTTGTTGAGATGTGATATATGTAATAATAACTGTTAGGTTAGGCAAGATTCTTATACAGGTTAGTTGTGGAGGTTCGGTTGGATGTAAGTAGTACCCGTATTCTATTCCCTTAGCTTGTGTTTAGAAGTTTACTTGCAAAGTATCATGTGGTTTGGTACGCACCCCTTGCTTCTAATTTTTTGTCGATTACAAGTCCAGATCTTCGTGATACTTTCTATTCTCCTCTTTTCTTAGATTTCATGTGGGAGATTTGTGAGATAGTTGTTTGTCATCTCAGCAAATCTTCTTACACTTATTTGTGATCTTGTTCAATTTTGGAAATAATATCATTTAAGACTAGTAGTTTTTCTTTTGAATCAATTGTAACCAATTAAAAATTTGTACACGTGATAATCAAATTTCAAGAGTTAAAATAAATTGACATTGTATTCATCTTTAGTATTCGTGTTAAATTTTCATCCTTATTAACTTTCACATATTATCGTTATATTTAAATTTAAATAAACTTGTTTTAATAAAATAAGACGAGTGTCATCAATTCTCACCGAATGTGTGGCACCCGTGTGTTCTTTTTCCTGTGAACACAGTGTTTATGTCCCATTGACCCAAAATTGGAAAGGGAAGTTCCACCCACCCCACACCCAACTCCCATACCCCACAATTTTTATGGAAAAATACAAGAACCCCATTTTTAAATCTATCTCCAAAACTTTGCCAACTCACTACTTCAAGTCTTCAACCAATAAAACTACTAGTATATTCTTCTTCAGTTTTTCTATTTAAAGGATGATACACAAATATTTTTTTAATTTATTACAAAATGTCAGAGATATATTTATACTATATTAAGGTCCTATTATTTTTTAACATATTTTATTAATAATTTTCTAACTCTTTTCGGCCTACTTGATACTATCTTGTGGGGTCAATATTGATTGATTTTTTTTTCAAGCTAGTGCCACGTAAGCCAAAAAAGGATAGAAAATTAATTATAAAATAAGTTCAGGAGGGTAATAAAACCTAGTATAGTATAAATATGTCTCTGAGATTTCGAGCATAGATTGAAGGGCTACTAGTACATTTTTCCTAAATAAAATAATGTAACTTAATTTTGTAAACTTGTTCACATTATCAATTTCAAACTTAGATAAAAGAGTTGAATTATGAATGATCAATTGAAAATATACATATATATATATAGATATTGAGATTTTACTTTTACAATTACACTAGATTTTTGTTGTTTGTTATAATACTAAGCATGTAATACTTCATCTGTATCTGTCAATTTGTGCGTCTTACTTTTTTTTAAAAAAAATTCATCTGAAAGAACAAAAACGCCACCTTCCCCTTTTAGTAGCTATTTAATTCCAACTTTTAAGGTGACATAGTTGAGACAATAAAATTTAAGATAACAAAATTTGAAATATTTTTTAACTTTCTGAAATAGGTAAATTCTTTTATATATGTAAAAAGAGAATGTGAGTAGCTTCGGGTCAGTCGATGAATCAATCAATTTTTATCCTTCTATTTTCTTTTCCACTTTTTCTGTTTATAATTAATATTTTTTCGTTTAAATTTATTTGTCTTACCTTCTCTTTTAAAATATTAAGTATCAACAATTAATAACTTAATACTTTTTAAAAAATTATACTAAAACCTTAATTAACGCTCAATATTTCACATGTGCCACATCATTTGAGACAGAAGAAGTTGAAAAATTACATCAAAAGATTATTATAAATTATAATAATTAATAAGTTAAAATATTTAAAAATTATATTAAGATAACAAACTCTTGAGTTGTATCTAGCAATTGACCCCACGAAGAAAAAGAAAAGTTGTTACTTTCTTTTAAGAAAAATAATTTTGCGTGTCTATGTCGTAGGCACGTGCTTTCACTTTCTTTTATAATTCATAATCCAAAAGTGTATCCAAAATCTATATAAACCACTGTCAAACTTAACCAATATTCTAAACAAACTTACTTCTAGCCAATATCACAACACACTTCAAACTCTAAGAAAATCAGTAGCTTGTTATAGACTGACACGTGTCTAAAATGAATAACGACTCGAGTTTGTACTCATCAGATATCAACCCATTAAGTGCAACAACACCTTCCAATGAGGAAGGAATACTATTATTAGCATCGAGCCAACCCAAGAAACGTGCAGGGAGGAAGAAGTTCAAGGAAACTCGCCACCCGGTTTATAGGGGAGTGAGGAGGAGGAATAATAACAAGTGGGTTTGTGAGCTACGTGAGCCTAGTCAACAGAAAAGAATATGGCTAGGGACTTACTCTACTCCTGAAATGGCGGCTCGAGCTCATGATGTTGCTGCATTAGCTCTTAGAGGCAATCTAGCCACTCTGAACTTTGCTGACTCTCGATGGGGATTGCCAGTGCCGGCATCAAAGGACCCCAAGGACATACGACAGGCAGCAGTTATGGCTGCACAAGCTTTTTCTCAGGATACTGAATTAGTCGGAGTTGACTATATGAATGAGGAAGTTAATTCCAATACCATCGATGAAATAAAGTATCAAGAGATAGATATTGCGAGGGCTAATGATGGGAGTAGTAGTGATTTTGGCGCAAAGGAATTGTGTATAGATATGGAGAACATTTTATGTTGTAACTGGGGAGAAGATAACGACATGTTGGAGATGGAAGGATGGCAAGAAAAGATGGCAAAGGGGCTTTTGTTTTCACCAACTCCGCGTTTAGGTAGTTGTTTCAGTTGGGATGATGTAGAAAGCGACGTGGAGGTGTCTTTGTGGAGTTATAGTATTTGATACTAAGTAGCCAGTTAGTTACAAGCTAGGAGTAGCATTTTACAAAAAGGAAATAAAAAAAAAAGAAAGAAAAGAGGAATAGTTGAGAACCATAATCTGCGATACCAAACAATAAGGACATACGACAATAACATACCCACTATAACCCCACAAGTGGGGTGTGGGTAGGTAGGATGTAAGCAGACCTTATCTTTACCTTTGTGGGGACCAATCAACAAGGACATGCCTCTTCGAATTCCTTTTGTTCTTTTCGACACATATTGAATTCATTTGTGTTGTAGTACATGCATCCAGCATAAGCATCCATCTCTTTTGTACACTTCTGATTGAGATCCTTCAGCCTACACATAATCTAATGCATGTATTAGATTTTTAAAAGCAGAATTGGTAACAAAATATTACACATTAGTTGTTCATTGTGAGCGAAAAGTATTACTTAGCTTTCTTAGTGGTTAGAGTGCAAGCGCGTGGCGTGTAGATTAAAATCATAAAATTCCACTCCTAAATCAAAGGCTCTATAATACACATGAAACACCGCGAACCTTCATTCTCATTCTCTCCAACCAAGAAATGAGAGTTCTTTTCGAGAGAAAAGAGGAGAAATCCGCTATTTCAAGCTTTAAAATTGATGAATAATCCCAGCTATCTCTATCCTTCATAATTATGAAGTAATTTTGTCTTCTCAGGGCGAATCTTCACTTACAACAGAAAGCTCTAAACTTTCATTTCTCTCAAATAAAACTAAATCCACTATTTCAAGCTTCAACTTAGCACGTATGATCAAACTGATCCTCTATGGTTCACTAAACAGGATTTGAACTCGTGATAAAAGACCTAAAATTGGAGTACAAACTTCACTGTGACTACAACTAAACTGCTACAAAATCGAGTAGATTTTTGAATCAAGTCATAACCATATTAGATTTGATTCACTGGCCGGGATATGAAATCGTGATAAGAGACTATAAAAAGAACACAAATTTCACCGTAAACTACTATTTGACCATAGATATTAAATCAGAAACTGAAGATTTATTCTCAAAATATCTATTTTGCCATGAAATGAAATAAACCTGTTCTTCAAATATTTTCAGTTATTGGGAGATACTCCACTTCCAACTCACGAAACTTTGCATGTCCGAACAAAACTTCAAAAACTCAAATTTCAACTTCAAAATCTACAGCCAAACAGGAGCTAACTATAACTAAACTACTAAAAATTTGTCCATAATTAAATTAGATTTGATTCACTAGCAAGGATTTGAACTCGTGATAAAAGGAGTACAAATTTCATTCTAAGCTAGCAATTGACCATAAATTTTGAAGATTTATGCTCTACATATCTCTATTTGGCCATGAAATTTGATAAATCTCTTCAAATATCTTCTGTTTATAGACAAACTTTCACTTCCACACACAAAATGCAGGTCCAGACACAACTTCAAAAACTCAAATTTTCAAATTACAACTTCCAAATCTATTATCCAACGGGAGCTAACTATAACTAAACTGCTACAAAATCGAGTAGATTTTCAAGTTAATGTGCAAATTTTCAACTTACAGGCACACAGCGATCGACTTCACGGCCTTTGACGATGCATTTTTCCGGATTTAGATCCAAATTATTGCACCGGAGAAACGCCGTATTTTCGCTCCGGCATCAACACCGTCGACGTCGGGATTTGGATTCCCTGCAGCATCCACCGTACTCGTCATTCTCCAATCGTTTTCCTCCTTTGTAATTGGAAATCTTCAGTATTTATATTTGGGCTGTTTTACTGGGCCGTAATGAAGAAAGTTGAGCTAAATTTAGCCGAATGCCCCATTTTTAAGCTACGATTTAAAATTTGACCCTTTTTTAAAAGTTAGTCAGTCCAAAAAAGTGTTATTACATAAATAGTAAAATATATTCGATGTATATAAAAAAATCGGAAAAATAGACCATTCAAGAACGATGGGAAGAGAAGAAAGATGTTTTAAAAAGAATAATTGGCGAAGATCTATTTAAAAAGTAAACATTTATGAGGAGGTACACATCTTAAGCGCCAACTTCCAACTTGTATATTTTTTTTGGTAGAATTACTCGTGTTTTGCCTCAAATTTCTATCTCCATTATATTTATATCATCCATTAACACTGAAATCAATGTAGAACTCAACAGTTTAGCTTAGTAAGACCACCTATGCAAATATAAAATACAAAATATGAATAAAATCGTATCGAAACATGCATAAATATGCTCAATATCAAACACATCATTAAAGGGTAATTACAACTTTTGTTAGTAATGATAACATTAGTCTTCCTTACTCTCATGTGAATTATATGAATTTTTATCTTTTTTCTTGGGTTAAAATTTCATCTTTTCATCATAATATTTAAATTATCCTTTAAAGTTGATAGGAGAAAGAATTTTGGAAGTAAGCCTAGATTCCAAAGCTAAAAGGAAGTCCCACATAGATGGTAATTTTAGATTCCAAAATCCATGATAGTATTGATGGAAATCGAGTATTAAATTATAATACCCCTCTAGTCATTGTCATAATGTACCACAAAGTAGACTAGGACCCATAGCCAAATAATACTAATATTTGGGTGAAATATTGTTGGTGTCATTTTTATTTTTTTTTGTCATTATCATTAGATAAACTTTGCATCATTCTATCGACATTTTGATTGTGATTGGATAAGTTTTTTTACTTTTTAAATATTGTTAAATAATATTTACAAGTTGAGAATTTAGGTTAATTTATAACGATTAAGTGCTAAAAGTTAATATGCAAACATGCACCATGAATTTATTGATTTGATACAGTAACTAACTAGGTATGACACAAAGATAACTCTCCTAATCAGAATTTTGGTTGGTGAAATACTCTCTGAAACCAACCCCGCATATTTATTCTAGCTAGGTTCATATTGTGATCCAAACGTTGATTCATTTAGAAATTTAACAACAAGAATTCATGTAATTCTTGATGACACGTATCACCTAATTAGAGGCCGGAAATTCAAGATTTAATAGTGAGTAGTGTCTGATGTGGAGCTTAGTTTACCTTTAAAATATAATTTTCTGCTATAAATTAATTAATCAAAAATTTTAATATAAATATCAAAAAAGAAAGAATAAAAAGGCGTCTTTATCCATCGTCACATAATTACTGAATAAGACCAAACGTATGTTTTGTGGGGGTAAGTGATACCCTACTAGCTAGTATACTAACATAATGTCATCATATGATATAAGCAATATTAATTATTGTTGTATTGAACTTCCAATACATCACATGTGATGTCCAAAAGCTTTTATATATATATATATATATATATATATATATTATTTCAACAATAATTATATGTAATTTAATAAAACACTATGATGCGAAAATAGGGTAGAAATGGGAATTGGGTGTAGTTGAGGGTGGAATAGCCAAAGGGTGACACCGTGTAGGAGCCGAGGGTGTCGGGGGCAGAGATGGAACCAACATTATGAGTTTGGGGGTTCTTTATTTTCTTTCTCTTCTTTATCATTGAGTTATCAATCAGTTTTGTTAGAGATTCACTAGACACATGCATAATAAAAACAGAATGAAATTTCCCTCTACCAAACACGCCTAAATGGAAAGAATAAAAAGTAAATCTGAGAACAATGTTGGAAACTATAGGTAAGCACTTATTCATTCTTAATTCAAGGTCATTTTCGAATTTTGAATCATGATCGTATTATAATATTCACTTCTTCAAAATATCACTATGGAGTGAATGATTTGACATGAATATTTGACTCTTTTTTAGGCATAAAATCAAGCTTTTTGCTGTCTTATTTTTCAGCGGAAATCTAAGCTAGTTGAAATTACTACTTTTAATTAGATAATAATATAATTCTATAAAGATTTTTTTTAAAAGAAAATAAAAGGATAAACCGCGAAACATCAAAATCATTTCTAACGTATTAAAATAAAATGGCTGCTAATGAAACAGCTAGCATAATGTTTTAGAAGAAAAAATTAAAAAAAAATCACATAATTGCGTGCTAGAATAATTAAAAAGAAAATAAAATTTTCGTAAAGTTTACAACTACTTATTTAACTACTAGGACACGACTAAAGATTAATTATAATTAATAATTAAGGTCAATTTTCTCACACATTTGATATTATTTCTTAATTAACTCGAATTTTTGAATATATGGCTATTATAATTACTTCATGGCATGAAATGTTATGTGGTCCCTTTTTATAAAATTCTTTTATAAAAATTCATCTTTACTTGTCTATTACATTAAAAGTAGTTATCCAATAATAATTGTTCAGTTTAAAAATTCAAAAGTTATTCTATATATCTATTATTTCTTAAGATATGTATCAAATCATTATGAATAATTATTATTAGACGATATTCGATAGATTCGTAGAAAGAAAATTGTCGACAAGGACAATGCCCAATAAATTCATTAGCAAAACAATTTGATTATAAATTGTAATTATGATGGATACGCAACTACCTCCTATCAAATACACTATGATTAGAGTTAGGATATCAAATTAAACTTTGTGAGTATTTCATAGTTTGAATTCAAAAATTATAATATATTAATTTTCTACTTGAAGTACCACTATAGTGTAGGTGTAAAAAAATAGGAATAATTAATAGTTGAGTTATATTTAGATAAATAGTTATAATTAGCTCGAATTGTGAATTGAATTGATCGTGTCAGGTGCAATATTCATTAAATATGAAACTAAAAATATCAAAATATTTTAAATATGAAATTCAAAAAATTCAAATACTTTTTAAGGATATTTTTTTTATCGTCCACTCTAGGAACAGAATAATAATTTAAATAGTTAAATAAATAATTAAAGGAAAAAAAATTCAAGAATTTTACACGTGCTACAACACTAATATTATGCAAACTACCAAAAAAGCTGAATAAGGGCCGAATTTCCCTAACTATATATAAACTCCTCCTCCATTTCTCACACTTTTCATGGTGAATTTCTTACACATGAAATTTGAAATTCAAAATTTATTGTAATTTTGCATTTGTAAAAGAACAAACAAAATCTCGAATTATTGTTCAGAAATCTGAGAGATCACGAGTTTTATTTTTTTTTTGTTCGAATTTTTTTTTTATCGAGCTCAGAGTGCTCTGTATTCTGTAAATCTGAAAATTTGTACAGAGTTCAGTGATTGTTGATGTTCATCTAAAAGTTCTTCTGCAAATTGCTGCCGTTGTGGATACGTACAGGTAATTGTTTCGAGCAAATTACAACAGAATTTGTGAATTTGGATAGAATTTTTGTGGCGTAAGATCGGAGTTTTGCGTGTTATCCGCCATTTTTATACAGCTACGAGTGCTCTGTTATTTTTTCCTTTAAATTTTGTGAATCTGCGAAATTTTCTCTGTTTATTACAGAAAAAACAGAGTTCAGTGTTATATATATATATATATATATAATTTTGGATCCGACTCTTCGTTGTTATATATGTATATATATCAACGAAGAGTCGGATCCAAAATTTTAATTTATTCTGCCAAAACACGTAAATTGAACTACAGTTATGCGCTTTATGTGTGATATAAAACAGTCCTTTGGCATTATAAAAGCATTTAATCGATTTGAGATTCTGTCAACTCAATTGATTCTTTTCAGCTATGTTTTTTCTTTTATATGAAGCTAAAATTATTGCCTGTAAATTAGTGGTTTTGATCTGAAAATGGATAGAGATGTGAGTGAAATGTATGTATATACTAATACTAATGCTTCTTTTATTATGAGTTCAGATATAATATTCGACGAAATTTAAGTGATTTTTCACATATATAATTATGTTATAACGATAGGCTTCGTTCGTGTCTATTTAGCCATATAGGTGCACATGTTGACACTAAACTTAGTGGTCAAGTGGTCAATGAAAGTGAATTGAGATTTGTTGATGTTTTATACCACAAATACAATAAATTATAGTTGAAATTAAAATGACAAAAATGAATATATAAATGAGAAAAGGGTCTGATATACCCCTCAAATTTGTCATTTGGAGCTGATATACCCCTCGTTATGAAAGTGGCTCATATATACCCTTACCGTTATACAAATGGTATACATATACCCCTCCCGTTACAAAATGAGCTCACATATACCCTTCATTTATCGGAAGTGAAAAAATTAGTTTTAAATTTATATTTTTTACTTTTATTTTTTTTTAAAAAATTATTTAGGGGTATATATGATTCTTTTATCAAAGTTCAAGGTATATTTCAATTTTTTTCATACATAAATTATTTTTTTGACTTATTTTATTATAATTATTTGAGTTTCTTATTCTTATTTTTTTTCTTTCATTCCTTAATGTAAAGAAAAAATATTCAAAACTATTTTTTATGTCTATATTGTAATTTAATTTTTGTATTCGAAGAAAAAAATGGTCATCTAGAATAAGTTTTACAAGAATATCAGTGAAATTTTAATAAATTGGATCATCAAAAATAATAATTCTAAATTATTCATTAAAAAAAATATGTTTGACGAGGATTAGTTCTACTCATATGGGATTATATTTTTTAGAAAAAAATAATAAAAAATTAGATTAAAATTATTATTATTTTCATTTTCCGTTAGGCAAAGGGTATATGTGAGCCATTTGTTTATAAGTAGGGGTATATATGAGTCACTTTCATAACAAGGGGTATATCAGCTCCAAATGACAAAGTTGAGGGGTATATCAGATCCTTTTTCCTATATAAATTTTTAGGTTGAGGCGTGAATATATCGCTCTCTTTAAGGAGATTCAAGTGCACTGCGGCATAATCTACACCGATACAGCAGTACGGTTCTTGACTTCTCTCATACAAGATACAGCAATCCAACAACGTCGTACAACTCAATCAACTCCGAATTAGTACAAGAGTCCAAAATTTCACAAAAGAATACCTTCCTTCAACATATTATTATGCTCTTTTGTCTAGTGAATATAGTTAAAGACTTAGAATATTTTCTGTCTCAACTCTCTCTTTCACTAATACACACTACAATATTATTTCATATTCTCATGTTTCTTCCACTCTCACATATCTCTTTTTTTTTCTTCTTATTTATAGGTGATGAATTCTTTCTTGCAATTAATATGAACATAGTGGATAGTAAATTTGTCGAATAAATGACTCAAATGTTACATAAGTTACAAAACATAAAGATAGAATAATGGGTGAAATAAAGAGTTGGTGGTTACACAAGTTATTAACAACTAATGACAATTTTCTTTCACAATTGATGAGAGTAGTTTGATGCATAAATGTGGTCCACCAATAAACATAACATGATACATAATGTGACATATAATATATTTTTATTAATATTGAATGCCACACTGACAATCGCCCACTCATTTTAATATTAAGATAAAAGAGTTCTTCACAACTTAATTAAAGGTAGACTATTATGCATGATGAAGGTGTAATCCACATTGAACATTCACTTAGTAAAACAATAACATTTACTCCAGAGTCAGTAGTGGTCTCAGACTTGAACTATGACTTCTTCAAGGAAATAAAAGTATTACTGGTTGCACACAATAATCAAGGTGTTGACATAATCTTATTTAGCCAGCACATTACGACCTTGTGAGATCACGATTTGCACGAGTGTTTTTAGAACCAGTCCATTCTCATAGAAAGCGACCTACTTTCACACCCGCATAAGTGAAATTTGTCAATGGTGCTCCTATAATTTGACAGCCCACTCATTCGAGATACAGACTTTTAAGAGTTCAAAGACTTAACCATTATAACTCATTATAGGATAAATGCGCTTACATTATAGGGATTGAATAAATTTAATATTAGTGCATTTCACAACAAGTCATTATATGATTCGTTCTTCCCATTGGGCCTAGTTATAGGATCTCTATTCCCCAGGTTGGGTTTCCTCAAGTATGACTCAAAATTTTCTTATAAACAATTACATCCCCTCGATGTGCTTCAGGCTCTTTATCTTGTTAAGGCATTAGTTTATCAAATCTGCAAGATTATCACAAATTTTATCACAATTTATACACCTCTTCTCTTTCATCTCTTGAAGAGAGCAACGTTGAGTGAAATTATGTTGAGATCCCTTTCTTGATATCCACACTTTCTCAAACTGTAATAAAACATGATTCTCCTTAAGCTTGTTGGTGTAATATATCACAAATATAATAAATTACAGTTGAAATTAAAACGACAAAAAATGAATAAACAAATCTTTATGCTGAGGCAAGGATATCTCGCTCTCTTTAAGAAGATTCAAGCCCATTGCGGCATAACCTACATTGATTCAGCATTATCACTCTTGAATTGTCCTCTCCAGGATACAACAACCCAACAACGTCGTACAACTCAAGCAACATTAGTTGAAGAGTCCAAAGCTCCACAAAAGAACACCTTTCTTCAACATAATAGTACTCTCTTTCTTTAGTATAGTGAATATAGTTCAAAGACTTCAAATATTTTTTCTTGTCTCAACTCTCTCTTTCACTACTAAACACTACAATATTATTTCATATTCTTATCTTTCTTCCGTTCTTTCACATATCTCTTGTTGTTTTCTTATTGTTATCAACAGAAAGGAAGACCATACTATTTATAAGTGATGAATTCTTCCTTGAACGAATATGAAGATAGTGGATAGTAAATTTGCCAAGTGAATGGCTCAAATGTTACATAAGTTACAAGACATAAAGATAGATTAATGAGTGAAATGAAGAGTTGGTAGTTACATAAGTTGCTAACAACTAATAGCACTTTCTTCCGCAATTGATGAGAGTAAAGATGCACAAATGTGATGTCCACCAATAGTATAACATGATATATAATGTGGCATGTAAGATATTTTTATTAATATTGAAATGTCACACCAACAAGATTCAAATCCCAGCCTAGACAAAAACGCTTGGTGATTCTTCTCATTTGTTCTAGCCTTTGTGAAAACTGTTACCTAGCACCTGCCGCTAGTAGGAGGTGAACATGTTGTATGTATGTTTAAATTTGTACTTTGAGTGATTAGAGACCAAGTCATTTGAACTACTAAGGGTCTTTCAAGGTTCTTCTGTGTCTCGTGGGGCTCTTTTGTATTGCATGAAAATAATTGTTTGTGAAAAGGTAGCTTATATGAAACTATATTTGGTATATTTTCTCTTTCAGTGTCCGGCACCCAAATACTTGTTGTATTCTCTATGGAAATCAATTTCTCATCACTAGAAATGTGTCATTGCTGTTTATCTCATTCCTTTTCTTTTTTTGTGGCTGAATGCAGATAAAAAATGGTGTCTTTTGGGAAAAAGTTGAAGGAAAGACAAATCCAAGAATGGCAAGGGTATGGTGTCCTTAATTTAGCAGAATCTAGAGATTTCTCTAGATTTATGTGTCAAATTCGGCAGAAATTGATCTTGTCGATGCTCTTATTCTGCACTTTTAGATGAACTTTGTGAACTTGCTATGTTTCTTTTTAGTAAAAACACAATTCCAGAAAATGTTATGCTGTGAATTACTCGATATATTTTCTGCATACATTCTGACCACAAACTTTATTTTTATGTGTGTTAGTTAAAAAATGAAAAAATGGTAGTTGCAATGCAGAAAGACAAAGTTCGCTTCTTTGAGGATTAAGGAAATAGTTTTTTTTTTTTGTGTTAGTAAAGAGAGAAAAAATTACCTGAATACTTCAATGCAGAAGTGATTAAATATGTTGCTTGGACTCTTCAAAGATCCCACTGGGCGTTTTACGAATCGTCCAAAAGCTATGCTATTGTTGAGGATCTGACAGGAATACGACAAGATCTTTGAGGGTCTGAGCAACATAGGTTATTAATCAAAGAGGAGAAATTAGACATTACCACCTAACGAAAAGGAATCAAAAGAAAAGATTTATTTTGAGTCTGCATAATTAAGTTGAATGGTGAAGATCAATTTTGTTGCAGATACTATATCAATTACAAATTGATGAAGAAGAAGCTTAAGCAATATGCTAACCAAAGCCAAGCCGTAGTACCGGATCGTCGATTTGTTCTTAAGGATTTCTCCAGAATGCTAGACAACCAGGTAAGGAGATGGGATTGATGCACTTGCATATTGTATAAAGGCCAAACTAGGCCAAACCAGACAAATTCATTGTAAGTCTTTCAGCGTCTTCCTTATGTGTGATGCATATGCCCTGTTCAAATAGACTATTCTTGTCGTTTAGCAGCATTCAAATAGTTCATCTTGGAAACAAAATTCCTAGGGAGTGGCCTCTTGCTAGCTAATCACCGAGTAAGTTTTAGTAAGTGATTGAGGGCTACTTTTGCCCAACTCTTACCACAGCCTGGCTTCAACAGATATCAGATCCCTACATGCACTAATCAACTGGATCATATTAGTTCTTTTGTTCGTCCTGTGACAGTTTATCAACTTTGAAGTTTGTCAGAATTTATTGTGAAAGGTTTCTATGGTGTTGTATACTTCAAGAGTTATTTTGGAGGCTCTTCGATGAAGTGGAATCCATGCCTAGTTCAACTTGAATCAGGATAAGAACTATGAGTATATGTTATGCATCAGTTGCGAGTATCCTCATCCGTATTCGGTCTATGAAAACTAATCAGTTGTGGAACCTTCATTTTGAAAAAGTTTTTTGTTTCTGAGATCAAACTTTTAGGTAAAAGACAGGTTCTTGTTTCACTCGATGTCTTATTTGCCATATTTGTTGCTAGCAGTGACTGTTGCATAATTTGTTGCTTACTCTGTCAATGTTCTGATCGTGTTGTCAAAGGTAAAGTGCGCTCAAGCCCTGTATATCATAAAAGCTTATGGAGGGCACATTGCCTAGATTAAGCTGTGCTTCACTATAGGCAAGTCAGTTAGGCGTGCAGCACATTGCTCATGAGTTCTATCTAGGATAGAATATTACAAAACAAATATAATCGGCATACAAGTGTAGTAGTGGTTAAGGAAAATAATATGAATGAACTTAATACTTTTTTCTCGAATCACATATATATTTTTGTTTTTTCCCTTCATTGTGCCTTCTATAACTGAAGCCCACACTTTTATTGTGCTTTTCACTTGAAGCCCCAATTCATCTGGAGTGAAATTTAGAGCTTTTCACCTTTGACAACACTAGTTCTTATAGGTTTGGAGGGGTCAATACTAATCCTTGGAAATTAATCTTGACTATCTCTATTTGCTCTTAGCATTTACACTTCCTGTATTGGATCGAAAGGATACTTCTTATAGAGAAGAAGGCTTCAGCCACATCATGGAGATGTGATCATTTTCTTCTTATCTTTTGCAGATCGAAACAATAGTTCTCTTTTTGTTGGAAAAACAAGGAGCTCTTGCGAGCAGAATATCTGGACTTAATGAACAGAAAGATTTGCTTCAAGAGGTGCCCGATATAGCAAAAATAGATGAGTTGCGGGAAGCTTATCAAGCTGTGGGGCGTGATCTTCTAAAGCTTCTCTATTTCGTTGAAATAAATGCTATTGGATTGCGGAAGATACTTAAAAAATTTGACAAACGTTTTGGCTATAAGTTCACTGATTATTATGTCAAAACCCGGGCTAATCATCCCTATTCACAACTTCAGCAAGTATTCAAGCATGTGGTAATATGCTAAACTCAAATAGCTAGTCCACTCTTCTTCTTCTACTATAATGTTGTTGTTGTAGTATGCACTAAAGCAAGCCATCTCTGAACGATGATTGCAGGGATTAGGGGCAGTTGTTGGAGCAATATCTCGTAATCTTGCAGATCTTCAAGACCGTAAGGGAAGCTACTTGTCAATTTATGACCAGCCAGCTCTTCCCCTCCAGGTTTAGTTTACTTGTAGTAATCAGCTTCAGATTTTTGTGCACGTTTTATAAATATCACTCTGGTTGTTCCATTTTATGTGACACATTAATATTTGGAGTGTCAAAAGTTTTTCCGTGACCACTACTTCTCATATTGTGACTTGTAGTACTTTTTATGTAGTTCCTAAATATGTAAATTTTATTTAAGAAAACTTGAAGATGTTTTGTCTGAGTTCACACAGAAAATTAGATAGTTTGACTGTCATACTTTGAATAGTATCACATAAAATGGGACAGATAGTACAATTTCTTTTCTGTCGAACTTCATTCATACTTTGTATGTATGACATGCTCTGCTATTTTTTTCTAATATGGTACAGAGACTCTTTGCAGGATCCTGTGGTTGACTCAATGAAAGCAGCTGTCGATAGATTAAGTCATTCGACAAACTTTCTAAACTTTTTGGCCCAACATGCACTTATTATGCAAGACGAGTTACCCACTCCTGTCGAGGAAGGAGTTGATGATCAGAGATACCATTTTATGTCGCTCCTGTTGAACTTGGCGAATACTTTCCTTTACATGGTCAATACATACATCATTGTACCAACAGCAGATGATTATTCTATGAGCCTTGGTGCGGCTGCAACGGTTTGTGGGATTGTGATCGGAGCCATGGCTGTCGCCCAGATCTTCTCGTCCGTGTATTTCAGTGCTTGGTCGAACAGGTCTTATTTCAGACCTCTGATATTCAGCAGTATAGTTCTGTTTATCGGGAATGTCATGTATGCATTGGCTTATGATCTCAATTCAATACCAGTTCTGCTTATCGGTCGTCTATTTTGCGGGTAAACCTCTTTCCTCCACTCTTTCCAGCGGTATGCATCTATACATGTGGTTTTCTGTTATTGAATATTTAAGATATTTCCTTTTGGTACTTCGGACGACGAATGGTAGTGGTTGGAGGATGCTTTGTAAAATCATTTGGTGATTTCACTCTCTTTTGCGTTTTTGAAGCATATCTAGTTTCATTTTTGCTGATTTGAGAGGTTAACATCGACTTTTCAAAAAGTAATTGCAAATGATGTCGAGTTAGTTGATAAAACTAGTCATGGAGTTAACGAGAAGTTGGAAGAGTTTCATATCGTGGGCTAGATAGCCCTAGGGGATTTCTCGGTTATATTAAAGATGGAATATGTTCATCTCAAGTATAGTCCCCATTAGAAAAATGAATGAAAGTGAAGTGAGATAAGATTATGATATCTAAATTTTGGTTCAGATGCCTAAGCTCAATCTTTTAGGAAAATGCATGATATAGTTGAATGGTATGCAAATGTTAAGATGAATGTATTTTCATAGATCGGTCCATTATCCCCGAATTGTGAATGTGATAATCTTCTTGAATTGCAGTTTTGGTTCCGCCAGAGCAGTAAACCGTCGCTACATCAGTGACTGTGTGCCACTTAAATACCGGATGCAGGCTTCAGCGGGTTTTGTTAGTGCAAGCGCGCTTGGAATGGCATGTGGACCTGCAGTTGCTGGCTTACTTCAGACGAATTTTAAGATTTACAAGATAACCGTCAATAAAGAAACTTTGCCCGGTTGGCTTATGGCTATTGCATGGCTCATTTATTTGATATGGCTGTGGTTCTCTTTTAAAGAACCTGTGCGTGATACTGAAATAAAAAATGTTCCTCAAGAGTCTAAGGCCGGTATGTCCTACATTTCTTTTTAGTTATATTAGTTATTACTATTCGAACATTACATATATTATGTAATCTTTAACTAAGAATACAAAAATAACAATTCACTTGAGTACCATATGTGCAAAATCTGACGTAATAAGGTCGGAAATTATCAAAAAGGATCTGATAATAGATCTTTTTGATCACCAGAACCTGATTCCCTTGAAAAAGGCATTGTGGAACCATTACTGTTAAAATCACCGGAGAATCAACAAGATGAGGATGAACAAGAAGGTGACGAGAGTGAAGAAGCTTCCGAGGACTCTCATAAACCTGCTAATTCTATAGTAGCAGCATACAGATTGCTCACTCCTTCTGTGAAGGTATGTTCGAACTATGAGCTCCTTGCTTCTTTTTCGATCCAATAAAATCCAGAACCCACGTGTTCTGTTACTCATATCATAGCCATAAGTTCTGTTTCTCGCAAGTTTTCTGAATAGCAACCAAAAGAAGGAAAAATGATATGGAACACAAGTCTGCTTGACATGAGTCTATATGATTTGGTTATGTAATAGAAAGACATGAATTTAATGACCACTAACACGACTCTTTGTTTTTTCTAGGTTCAATTGTTAATCTATTTTATGCTGAAATATGCTATGGAGATTTTACTTTCAGAATCTAGTGTCATCTCGACTTATTACTTTAGCTGGTCAACAGGCCATGTCGCAGTTTTTCTTGCGTGTCTTGGCCTCACGGTTCTTCCAGTAAATCTTGTTGTTGGGAGCTACATAAGTAACATGTTCGAGGACAGGTAACTTCTTTCGCGCACACATATGTTAATGGATGGTTACTTTCTGGTCAATAGTCAATACTATTGGCGTATAAAGTAAGAAATATGTTGGCAGCTTTTTCGCATAGAGTTCACGTCTCGCCTTGTAATAATACATCTAATAGACAGAAGGTGGACAAATTTATATTCAAAAATATGTCAGAAAACTGAAAATTCACCATAGGTTTATCATATATAAATCTTCATCATCAGAAATTAAATGCCGAGTTTCTTTTGTTTGCAGGCAAATTCTTTTGGCATCTGAAATTATGGTTTGTGTTGGTATACTGATGAGCTTTAATGTTATAATCCCGTATTCTGTGCCACAATATGTTTGCTCGGGGCTCTTATTATTTGTATCTGCCGAAGTGTTAGAAGGTATGATCCCCTCTTTTCGTTGCCTTTCTTAAGAAACACTCATCTTTAGTTGTCAATTGATCTATCAATATGGAAAACCAAAAATCGCGTAGTTGAATAAAAGTTGTGCTCAAACTCATAATAACTCGAAAAAAAGGAGATAATGTCGTGTCCAAATGGCAAGTGGGACACTGACTCTACTCATTAGAGAGATTAAGAGTAGATACTCAAAGGAATGACATATACTGGCTTCTATAGTTCAACAAAAAGATCTAAAGGGAGTCGTCGATTTTAGAACTTAGGTTAATTGTAGCACGTTGATATAAGTGAATTCATTTCTATATACTATGTGTATAAGTGGTGTTCGTAGTTAACACTTCTTTGACATATAACTAAACTTGGTGATCTAACGATACCTTGGCACTTTGGCTCACTTCAGGTGTAAATTTGTCACTCCTCTCACGAGTCATGTCATCTAGGCTTTCTCGTGGAACCTACAACGGTGGCCTCTTGTCTACAGAAGCTGGAACCATTGCTCGGGTGATTGCAGATGCAACCATAACTCTCGCTGGGTACTTAGGCGAGAGTATGCTCTTGAATGTTACTCTTCTCCCTTCGTTCTTCATATGCATTGTCTCCATTCTCGCCACCTTTTGGACCTACAATTCTCTCTATTGATTTAGTCTCAGGTACTTGAACGAATTCTCATCCCCAGAAATCGTTTCTGCTTTCAACTATCTTATCGATTTATTTGTTTCTTGTACTTTTAGTTTCATTCATCTGTATTATCGCTATAATTTGAAAGTGAAACCAATGGATCATTAGCATAGATTATACTAAATTGATCCGCGATTACGTTGTTACGTTCGTCTTGTTAATATTATTAAGCAAGAAAAGAGTTACCTGTTTCATTCTTTTTGTATATTTTTAGTTACATTGATTTGTATTATTGCTATAAATTGGAAGTGTTCCAATGGATCATGAGTGGTTCTTGGTCTAATTGTTGATATGGAAGTGTGATATGATAATCATAAGCATACAAGGTGAAAGTTAAAAGAGTATAATGTAGTGATGTGATTATGAGTATTAAAATTTATAATAATAATCTATATTTCTCCCCATTTTGATAGAATTTTTTTTTTTGTTAAAATTTTAGAATGTGTTTGTCATTGAATTTTACTCCCTCGTTCATATTGTTTATCATGTTGCGCTTTTCGAAAGTCAATTTGACTAATTTTTAAAGTTAAATTAGATTACATTAATTCGATATATTTTAAAAAATTAGATATTTTAAAATTATATGAAAAGTACTATAAATTACAACTTTTTGCATATTAATATGATGAAAAATACATCTTAAAATGTTAATCGAAATTTTTATAGTTTGACTCTTGTAATAGAAACCATGACAAACAATATTGAACGGGGGAATATTTGTTTTTCTATAAAATTATTTTAGTATATCAAACACATAAGCGAAATATTTTAGTATATCAAACACTAGATACATGATTTCGTGTAAGTACGGGCTCAATATTATTGTTTATGTGATATATTTTGAATTTCAAAATTTAAATAAGTTTATTTTTAATTATAAATTTTTTAAATAATTTGAATTGTCTATAAAAATTTATTTTTAAAATATTGAAGTAACCATTCTCGATCAGATTTAACCTGTCGAAAACGAAATGTGCCACAATTTAGTAGTGGGGTATTGTTTTTTTTAATTTTAATATACATGATACAAATAGAACTTGAAGAAATTATTTAAAATTTAATTTATTAATTATTGTAATTTATAATATTTTTTACGTAATTCTGTTGAAACAATATATATTATTTCACTTTTTAATTTATGTGGCATATATTTAAATATTATAAGTTATTTGTAGTATTTTTAATATAATTTTTAAATAATATATATTACTTCTCATGTCTCCTTTTATAGTACATTGGTATAACCAAATTTTTATGTCTTTCGACTATTGTAAGTTATTAATTAATTGTAACACTCGCACTTTAAATTAATAAATATGATTTTTGTGATATTTTTTCATTCTTGATTATAACTTTTTTTTCTCGATGCGAAATTTTATTGGACACACGTGAATAATCATATGTGTTTTAAGTTGTTAATTTGTAAATTCTAAAACTTTTAACGTCATTTTGAAATAATATACATTACTTTTTCTATTCAAATTAGTGAACTAACTTTCTTATATGATTTTAAAATATTTTCAATCATTAATTATTTTGATTTATAATATGTCTTAAGTAATTTTTAATAATATATATTATTACACGTTCAAATTCATGTAACAATAATAGATTTCAAGAGTCAATGAATTATTTTTTCAAAAGTCAATTAAAAATATTTTTAGTTGTTAATTATTGCGATTTATATTATCTCTTACATAACTTTTTTAATAATATATATCATTACACTTGTTCAAATTCATGTGATAATAATAAAATTTCAAGAGTTAATTAAATCTTCTTTTTAAAAAAATATTTTTGTAAAAGTTTCACCTCTAAGATATTTTGTAACTAAAATATAAATAAAGTAATTAAATTTTAAAAAGTTAATTGCTAGAAAAGAAACCAAAGTGAAAAAAAATAAAGGAGAAATTGTGAGGAACAAATAAAAGAAGGAAATGAGGATAGTTAAAGTATTTATCGGCTGAGCTTTATGTCCAATAAGTAGAAAGTACAACAACGAAGCAGTTAAGTACAATGATATTTGGCATAACATTTAGTAAATTATTATATTACCCCTAGTTAGGGACGCTGAGCTACAAATTATATTCTATTTATAGTGTGACATTTCATAATGTGTATAGAATGCATATTACTTGGTTAAGGTTTAAGTTAAATTTTCTGCAACTTTAGGGTTTATAGATGAATTTAGGAGAGTACGAGAAAAGATATGACGCTCACATAAAAATCTGAAAGGGCGTGGTTTCACATCCACTCCCAACACAAATATACATTTTTTTAACCTTAATTTCATAAAGGAGTTGTCAGAGTTTTGAACAATTAGTTTCATAAAGGAGTTGTCGGAGTTTTGAGCAATGAAAATGATTGAGTGTGATGTGGCAAATGATTGTATTGTTTCGTACACTTGGTGAATTCGCAACACAATAATCTTAGACATTTTCTCCACAACTTTTTTTATTTATGAACAATTTTAATTTTAAATTTTTAGTCACATTTATGCATATTATTGTTATAAATTAAAAGTATGTTATTAATGGATTATGAAAATAAATAATACTAAATCAATCGTTCAAAAGTTTCTTGGTCTAGTTATTGATGGATCATGAGATTTATAAAAATGTCTTACCATAAAAGTATTATCTTAATCATTTTTATACTTTAATGATAATTATACAAGGTGAAAGATAAAGTATAATGTAGTGTTGTGATTATGAGTATTAAAGTTTACTATAATATCTATATCTTTTCCTACTTCGATAGAAAATATCTTTTTTCTTAGAATATTGGAATGTGTTTGTCCTGGAATTTTATTTATTTTTATAAAAATGTTTTAGCATATAAAAAGAAAAGTGAATAGTATTTTTAATAAGGTCACGATTTTTTTTATATCCTTTTGGTAAAGTGTTTTTCTTTTTTAAAATTATGTATATGTTTTAATTTTTAAATAGGCAACATCATATTTATTTTAATATCATAAGTCGCATTTCAATCTACTGGGTGATGCAGGCATTTACTCTAACACTTAAATAGAAGAATATATACTCCAAAATTGGGACATTCATTGTGGGGTAAACAAATTATCAGCTTACAATTTATTTATCTTTAGAAGTATTTTAAATTTAATTTAAAGTAAAAACCTTTTTGTAAAGAAATACATTGAACTCCTCTAGAAACTAGTCTGAACAAGTACTAGAGCATTTAAGGAAATATAAAATTACAAAAAGAAATACGACACAACTTTCACCACAAGGAAAGATGAGTAGAAATCTACGGAAGATCAACTTTGTCTTTACGTAGAAAATATCACTGATCCTACAATTAAACTATATTAAGTGGCATAACAAGAGTAGTATAAATATAAATTACATGTATTGGTAGGAATCACCAGTCGACCCGAATCATCATATAACATCATACAAATAATCAAAGAAACATACAACTTGGAGATACAATCAGGATCCTGATCATTTTAGTCACCATTATTACTACAAGTAGAATTATCTTCGGTCTCATTCGCTCTATATTACCTTAGTAAAATAAGTTCACGAGTAATTCAACCTTAGTATAGTATAAGTGTGTCTCTGAGAATTCAGGCATAAGTTTGGGGGTACTTATGCATTATCCCTTTTATTAACTATTAAAATCTTTTCTTCAACAAAAAAAAAAAAACAACTTCAACTTCCAAATATTTATTTTCGAACTTCAAAAATTCTATTTTCAATTTCAACTAAATATTTTCTATACACCAAAGTATAATATAGTTTGATTTTGTACGTCTTTATTGTATTTTACATTTGTATTCATATATATTTATAAATATTAAAACAATTATCAAATGTTGAGATGGCCGAGTTGGTCTAAGGCACCAGATTAAGGTTCTGGTCCAAAAGGGCATGGGTTCAAATCCCACTCTAAACATTAATTTTTAAATATTTTTAATTTGTTTATTTTTATCCATTTACGATACATTTTTGGATTCTAAGATATATTTACAATGCACCTTTTTTTTTTTTGTTTTTATCCATTTACGATGCATTTTTGGATTCTAAGATATATTTACAATGTACTTTTGGATTCTAAGATGTATTTTTTAATAATCGTAGCTTCAGGTGAATTTATGCATATTTCGATAGTTTTACAAGGTATTCTATCTCTCATTTATGGGTGCATTTAAAGGTCGATCGATTACAGATTCACATAAACTCAGTAACTTATACCTAAATTATGCATCTACATATAAATTTAAAAATTATTAGACATTTATAAATATTAAACAATAATGGTTGAATCTAGTTATTATTATAGTAATAAGTTGAAAATCTGGAAAATCCATAAACATTATATGCTATATTCTGAATAATTATAAAAGTAATTTAATAATTTGATCTGAACCATGATATTTTTTATTTTACCATCCGTTCTAATCGATTAGACTTCATTTTAGATAGATAGACTTATGAGTTCAATTAGAAATTTTGTGTTCAATTTTTATTATATAATTAACTTTAAATTGAAATTATTTAGAATTCAAAGTGAGTATTAAACATTGAATCCTATTGGATCGAGTATGAGTAGAGTAAAGTGTACACAGATCTTAATTATAGCTCGTGAAAGTAGAATATTATTCTCAAAAGACTTTTGACTTAAGTAATGCATCGCGAAACATATTCAAAAGAAAAAACATTGCAAATAACAGGAGAGCATTCTAATACATAACCCCATAAATTAAAAATTAAAATTAATAATTAAAACACTATAATCAATAAATAAATAAATAAATAAATATTATTTAGATATTTAAATTTCATAATTATTTATATATTATTTTATAATTAAATATAACTATTTTGTTAAATTTTAAGTAACTTAAATCTTTAACTTTACAATTTTCTCATGCCTAACAATTAAATTTTATCCCAATTATCATCCTAAGTCCAATTTCATCAAAAATTATTACGTACAATACATTTATAAGATAGTCACACATTTTCTCTTAATGATAACTCTAATATTGTTTAAATGAACCAACAATAGCTTTTCTGTGGATTGTTCATGTACTAAAACTTTTTTTATCAAGATAAGAATGACCTAAAAACTTTATTACTTTCATACCGAAATAACTAGAAAAACTGAACTAAACCGAATCAAACCGTCAATAACCAAACTGATGATTAACTTTTTTATTTGGTTTAATTTGATTTTAAAAATTAAAAAAATTGACTAAATTAATTTGATTTTGAATTTAATCAATAACCAATCTAAACCGAACAACAGAGACCCTTAATTATAAAGAATTGTGTCTTAATCATTAGAGACGTATTTTAAAATCATCCAAGTCTTAGATTCAAAATAAAAGATATTATTATTAAGTTAGAGTTATTATATATGATATCAGAATTATTCATATATTAATATTATCGATAATAAAAGGGATGTATATTTAAGCATGTCTTTTTTTTATTGGTAAAATTATTTTTTTTAAAAAAATTAAAACCATAAAGATGTAAACTCAATAAAAATTATTCAAATTTTGCTCAATAAATTATTACCTTTGTGATTATCGACAACTAGTAAATAAAGAGACATGCTATTAGTCTCTTTTAATAAAATTTGAAAACAGCATATCATCATATTTTTTGTTTAAATACATCCCCTTTTATAATATTTTAATAAATTTATTCTTAATTTTAATTTTAAAAAAAAGATACTCAGGATTAAATGACCTACCCTTAATTTTAAATATCAATTTTTTTTCTTAAAACTCACACTTTTATTTGACAAGAAGAAATGTGAACCAATTATTACCCTTTAGTAAAAGTCAGTGGTAAAAAATATATGTCACGTTTTTGTTAGGTATTTTATTTGAATTATTAATTGTTCATATTTTTTTATTTGAATTATAACTAATTAATTATTAAAATGCATTTTGAAATTTACCAGGTTAAGTGTTTGAATACTCTCGTAAAAAAACAAGTGATAACTTAATTTGTTCATAAAACATTGATCACGTGAATAGAAGATGACTCATTAATTTTAGGCATAATACATATATTAGATTCTAAACTTGATTTCAAATTTTAACTTTGACCTCCAACTTTCATAATGAACAAACAGACACTTACTATCCAACTTTCAAACAAATAAACACATGAGTCCTACGTGGCAAAATACACGTAGGATAAAAAAGGACATGTACGATGACATATAGGACATGTGTGTCTATTTGTTCAATTTTATACAAGTTTAAATGTCTACTTATGCAGACCCAAAGTTGAAGGACATAACTGTGATTTGAAGTCAAGTTAAAGGTTATATTTATGTATTATGCCTTAATTTTAAGGTGTGACTTGATAAATAATTGATGAGAATTTAGCTAATAATTCAAATACGATAGTTCAAATAGGAAACTCACAAAAATTCAGGTGTGACTTATTTAATTTTTCAATTTATTGTGTTAATAATTTAGGTGCCCATTCCCAAATTACAAAAAAAATAAAATAAAATAAAATATAGTGCACAAGTTATTGTAAACTAATTTCAAAAGATGATGTAATTTTTTAAAAAAATAAAAAAGAAGTAACATGTGAGAAAAATCTTCAATATAGGTTGCTGAACTAAAAATGTCTGCGTGGTGTCTAGTACTCTATTATTGACTCTAAAAAAGAACACCTATTACCAAACTTGGAGGTTGCGGGATAATAGATTTGGAATTTGAAATTTATAGATGGGATAATGCACAAGTATTCTCTCAAGTATATTCGAAATTTTAAAGACATAGTTATATTATACAAAGGTTCTATTACCCTTGAACTTATTTTATTAATAATTTTTTATCCCTTTTCGGCATACGTAACACTATCTTGTGGATCCAACGCTGGTTTAATTATTTTTTCAAGTTAGTATCACGTAGGTCGGAAAGAGGTAATAAATTACTTATAAAATAAGTTCCAGGGATAATAGGACCTTAGTATAGTATAAGTGTGTCTCTGAAAATTCGGACATAGATTGAGGGGTTACTTATGCATTTTTCCTTTATAGATTAATAATTTATAGCAAGCAACATGAATAAAATTATTCTGGTTATTATTAATTATTTGGGAATTAAAATTAGACTTGGGATCAATTTCTTGTTAATGATTTTATATTTCGTCCATTTCAATTTATATGATTTTATTTTCTTATAATATGTTCTAAAAATAAATGACATGTTTTCATATTTAAGAATAATTTAGAAGTCAAATTTGCTCTCTTGACACAACTTTCACTTACTATCATTGATCTTTCATTTGAATGATAATTTCTTATTTACTTTCTAGCTATTATTTGTAGGAATAATAGAAATTATTATATAAAATAGTGAAGCATCTCTAGTTATCTATATTGTCGAAAAAGTTTAAATTAAAAAAGAACAAAATATTACTTAGATAAAGCTTCTATTGATTTTTTTTAATGACTATAAAGGAGGGCGCTTAGGTATGTTATAAAAAGAAGACGCAGAAGCGTCAAATAATAAAAGAATAAAATCAATCAATAAATACAATCAAATATAACAAATAACATTAATACTTTATATATATATTATTTCTTACACTAAAATTTAAACATGTTAAAAATCACATTTTTCAAAAGTTATTTCTATTTTTTTAAAATTTTGTATCAAAAAAGTTGTACAAAAACAATCAAAATAATAAGTGGTTGTAATAACACTTCCTTCTTTGACTAATTGTATGAAGAAAGTCGAGTTTGGCTGTCAACACTATACTATTAGCTTGTGATATAATATTCAATTGATAAAAAAGAATTTATAAAATCAAATTAAACCAGTAAAATATTAAAAGTAATAACTTGGTAATAATAAAAGAGATAAAAGTTCAAATTGGTGGTTTAACACTTTGACCATTTTAATTAATTAGGCTTATTTCATGTTCTATTTCCATTCTATGTCCACTACTTATATATATATATATATATATAATGTCACTACTTATATATAAAAGAGGGGATAAGCAAACGCCTCTCAATCGACGTATTTTTTTTAAAAATATTTATTAAATTTGAGGATAATTTACTTATTTTAAATTTATTATGGTTGTTTGCAAATTAGAACTTTCAAAACCTCACATTGTAACGACCCGTTTAGTCGTTTTGAGCAGCAAACTTTATTTCTGGAAAAACTGGCAGAAGCGACGGGCTCCACGACGAACCGTCATGGGCACGACGGACCGTCGCAGGGTCTCGTTTCAAAACACTTAGAAAATCTGAAATTGGATACTAAAAATCGACTCTCTGAACTTTGTGACGGAATGGCAGGACGGACCGTCACAGGTGTGACGGACCGTCACAGACCCTTGGTGGAAATTTGGGTCTCTGAACTCTGCGACGACCTGCAGGACGGACCGTCGCAGGCACGACGGCCCGTCACAGGTTGCGCAAATCCCAGGCAGAATCGGATTTCCTTACACGTTTTAAGGGACGTTTGGGACTATTCTTTCCTTAATTATAGATTTCGTGGGTTTATATTAATAACTCAAATTCTTGGGGGTTAAAAGAGGTAACCCTAAGTTAATTAGTGGGGTATTATTGCCATCTTTTATTCTTGATTATATGTTAATTTGGGGTAAAAGAAAGAGGATTTTGAATAAGAAAAGAGAAAAGAAAAGCGAGAGATAGATTGATCGATTGAGAGAGAAAGAGTCGAACGAGGAAGAAGAATATCAAAGCTTGGGAGATTGCTTGTTGATTCCAATTCTTCGGTGGAGGTAGGTTATGGTTTTCATGCTTTCATAGTAAACTCTTAATAGAGAATGATATGTATTGGTAGTATTGTAAACCCTACTATATGCTTGATTGTATGTTTGCGTGAATATGATTATGTGATTGTGATAAGATAAGCATGATGAAAATATTGAATCCCAAATCTTGAAAGGAAACTTTAATATACATTATTAATGATGATGCCTTGGTATAGAAGAAGGCTTGATGAATTAAAGTAATGGGATTGATGATGCCTTGGTATAGAGAAGGCCTGATGATTTACAGAATGATATTAGTGGATCGGAGTGTCACGTACCGACACATGTAGGGGATCGGGTGTCACGAACCGACACGTAGAATTAGGGGATCGGGTGTCACGAACCGACACGAAGAATTAGGGGATCGGGTGTCACGAACTGACACGTAGAATTAGGGGATCGGGTGTCACGAACCGACACGTAGAATTAGGAGATCGGGTGTCACGAACCGACACGTAGAATTAGGGGATCGGATGTCACGAACCGACACATAGATATAGGGGATCGGAGTGTCACGTACCGACACCAGAGAATTAAAGATAATGAATCTTGAAAGATGTTAATATATTCAATCTAACGAACATAATTCCCAAATGAGTATGGTGTTGAGGCTTGAGCCCTCATGGATGAACTTGATGGTACTTATTGATGATTATAATACTTGTTGTGGCTACCTGTTGAGTTTTATAGTTGATTTACGATAATATTGATATATACTGTTCCCTATTTTGAGTTGGCCGATGATATCTACTCAGTACCCGTGTTTTGTACTGACCCCGACTTTTATGTTTTCTTCTTGTTTATTTGTGGAGTACAGCAAAAGTGCCATCGTCTTCAACTCAACAGTAATTCAAGCCAGTCTTACTACATCGGAAATTCAGGTGAGCTAATGCTTCTAGCTTGGACTGGATCTTCTTCTTCAAGTCTTGATGCCTTGAACTTCCGGCATGGACTAGCTTCTTATGTATTTTTAGCTTTTAGAATACTCTTAGTTTAGTCATTTGATTGTAGATGTTCTTGTGATAATGACTTCCAGATTTTGGGGATGATAATAATAGTTTTGAATTGTTTTTATTAATGAGTTTAAGTCTTCCGCATTACTTTTTGTTGATATACGTTGAAATGTTAAGGGTTAGATTGGTTGGTTCGCTCACATAGGAGGGTAAGTGTGGGTGCCAGTCGCGGCTCGGATTTGGGTCGTGACACACATGTGTCACATATATAATTTAAAAAGTACATTTAAAATACAAAAATAATTGACAATAAATTATAAAATATATATTGGTCCGGACTTTTGTATCTAGTATTTATAGAGAAACTTTCACATATAATCACTCAAAAATAGCTCAATTACTCTTCATAATTATAGTTTTATGATTACGATTCGTATCTACATGTTATGGGGAGGAGAGAAACGAGTGAGACTGAGAGAGAGGAGAGAGGCGAGTGAGAGAATGAAAAGAGTGGGAGAGAAGTGAATTGTATATGTATATCGGTTAGATAATTGTATATTATACATATGTATTTGTATATATGGCAAGCAAGATTGGGAGAAGGGGGAGAGATGTGCGAGATTGGGTGAAGGAGGAGAGAGGCGAGCGAGAGAGGAAAGAGAGTGTGAGAGAGGTAAATTGTATATGTATATCAGTTAGATAATTGTATATTATACATATGTATTTGTATATTCTAATGAATTTTCATATACAAACGTGACTAGTTATACAAAATTCAAAATCAGCCACGTAATTAATATATAATATTAGTCGTGAATGGTAATTGTAGCAAACTATAGCTACAATAAGTAAAATTAAATAGTATAAGTTTGTTTAACCACGTAATTTTTCTTTTTATATATAAGTGGGGAGGAGGAAGATGCAATTCTTTTGTATTTAGTCTTAAACTTTAATTACAAAGTAGATCTAATAGTTTACTAACTTTACTTTTGATTCCTTAATTATTTAAAAACTTTAGTTGTGATCCTTGTAATATTTAATTAATTGTATTTAATTTTTAATTAATTTAAGTACATAATTTTTATTCCTTAATTTAAAATATGCCTGTTATTTAGTATTTTTTTTTCTAAAACTAAATACCCTCAAATATAAAGTAACAAACAAAAAATCTAATATAATACATCGATATTAATAAATTTTGGTTTTGATCCTTCAATATTTGATTAAGTATATATAATGTTGTCTTTTAATCAACTAAAATGTATGTTATGATTTCTTTATTTAAGAAATATGTGATACTTAAATATGAAATAAGATATTGAACATATATTGCTCAGTAATTCATTAAATTTGAGAAAATTCACGAAAAATTAAAAGTGTAAATATCAATTAATTAAAAAGTCAAATTAATGTTAATTTCCATAATTAGGAACATTAGTCCAATCTTATTGGCAAAAATGAAGTTGGGGTCAAGGTTGGCTGTCATTATTATTATTAATTATTAATATAATAGAAGTGGGGTCTTTTTCTTAAAAAAATATTATTATTATTTATTATCAAATTATTAAATATAATATTCAAAGTGGATTTGTCCCTAATGATTAAAAGAACAGATAATAGATCTGGTATTTTTCCATGTACCTTTAGAAAAAAATTCTCTTTTTTATTTTATTATTCTCAAGTTTAAGACCAAATAACTACCAACATTACATTAGCACAATAACAATAATAATGTTTGTAGTATAGTCTTGTGCTTATAAAAAAATTGAAAAGAATAGACTACAAATAAATTTTATACTTATTTTTATGAAATAAATATTCAATTCAATCCACTTCAAAATCTATGTAATATGTGAATTTGTTAAGAAAAAACTTTTTTCATTTTTTAAAAAAATATACGGCATTAAAATAATATCAAATAAGCTTTTAGCGTTAACTAACATTTATGTAGGGATAAAAAATCATACCACCATTTAATTCTATCAAATCATATGTTTATCATAATTAAGTTATATATTCAAAGAAAAATGTGTTTTTTGTTTTTGGTAGATAATGCATTATCGATAGGTATTGATAAGTGCTTCTATAATTAAGTAAACATTAATCTATAGTTAAGAAAATATAAATAAAATATATTAATTTTCTCATAACTTTTTTTCCCTATCTACTTATCAAACATCATAAGTTTTTTATAAAAAATTATATATAAATATCATATTTCTTATCCTTATATTAAACTAATCTTCATTTTATTTTATAACTCCATACATTCTAATTTACATGATATTTTTCTAAATTTGAGATATAAACAAATCTATTTTTAATCGTAATTTTTTTAAATATTTTTTTAAATTGTTAATTATTATGACTTTCTTTTAGTATTTTTTATATACATTTTAATATATAAATTTATCATTTAAATAATTAAAAATTTCACATAAATTTTTTTAATTAAATTTAAATTGTTTCACTCTCGAAAAATAAAAATATTGATATAATTTTCCTCCATACGATCACATGTATACATGTCTGCCGAACTATTTATTTATTTATTTATTTTCTTCATAAGTCTGCGGAATATCAAAATGGAAAATTTCTTAACAGTCTCCACTCTCCAGTTTTGTATAAATATGTGAAAGCCTGCTAAGCATAAACCATCACTCGCCTTTCTCTCTCTTCTGCAAAACGAAAAAAAAAAAAGTGTGTGTTCGCCGGCGCTTAATTCGAGGAGATTTAGAGCGAGAGAAAACGTTGTGTTCGCCGGCGTTTATTCCGATCTGTTCAGTTTAACAGAAGAAGAAAGTAAGTGTTTGTGTGTGTTTTTCCGGCGGTTATTTCGATTTTTTCAAGTTTAACACTGTTTAGTAAATAATCGGACGGAGAGAAGAAATCGGAAATCGGAGAATGGCAGCTCAACCGAAGAATGTCGGAATTCTCGCCGTCGAGATTTACTTTCCTCCTACTTGCCTACAGCAGGTACTTTCTCTCTTTTATCTCACATACACATACACTTGTGAAACTAACGGCGTGTTTGGTTAAGTTTTTAAGAGATTGGAATTCGAAAATGATTATTTGAGATGTTTAGTGTTTAGTCAATTTTTTTTTTTGCAGAAAATAACTGAAAGTTGTTTTCAAGCTTAAAAAAAATAAATCCGATAGTACTTTTTTGGAAAAAAATTAAATTAGAAATAGTTTAGAATTGTTTTTCCCAATTGATTATTCAAACACAATATTTTTCACTTAACAAAAATAGTATAAACTTATTTTTAGAAATTTTGCCAAACAGGCTATAAACTTTGATCATAGATATTAAGTGCTTTAAATTGGTTGAGGAATTGAAAGGTGGAAAGAGTGAAGGAGATCGACTTACTCTTGGCGCGTGGTTGAAATTTGGGAAATTTTAATTTTTGTCACTTTCTTATACGGATTTTTTTTTATTGTCTTTTTCTCGAAAACAAAATAAGTAGAATATTTTTTTTTTCATTTTGTTTTATTTCTGGTAAAATATTCCTTAAATGTTTTTTTTTTTTCATTTTTAATCTTTTTTAAAGTTCAAATTCCCTTAATTGTTTCATCTAGAAATTCATAGAGAACTCCGTCTAATGCTTCATATATAAGCATGTAGTGAATTTATGTGTATCGTTTGATCTAATATAAAGTTTTAAAAAAATGAAAGACTTTTTAATTTGTGGTGATAAATTTTAGATGCATGTGTGATTATAAATCATTCAATTCAGAGTAAAAAAACAGTAAAAATTAAGTTATTGCTAATTATGAAAAATGTTTTTTTTTGGGACAGACTAAAAAGAAAAAAAAGTCATGTAAATTGAAACAGAAGACATAATCACATAATTGTATTACTATTTGAGGAGTCAAATGATGGTAGAAATAATTTTAATTATTAATAATTGTGACTCGTAATCACATAATTGTATTACTATTTGAGGAGTCAAATAATTTATGTCGTATCGTTTGATTTAATACAAGTTTTTAAAAAATGAAAGACTTTTTAATTTGTAGTGACAAATCTTAGATGTATGTGTGATTATAAATCATTCAATTCAGAATAAAAAGATAGTAATAATTAAGTTATTGCTAATTATGAAAATGATTTTTTTTGCGACAGACTAAAAAGAAAAAAAAGTCATGTAAATTGAAACAGAAGATATAATCACATAATTGTATTACTATTTGAGGAGTCAAATGATGGTAGAAATAATTTTAATTATTAATAATTGTGATTCGTAGTACTTTCAATTATATTATATATATATAAATAATAAGTGCAAGTTTAAGGCAGTTAAATTCTGATCACTTGCAAAAAAAAGGAAGAAAAAATCATTTTATTTTGCATTATATAGGAAGCATTGGAGGCTCATGATGGAGCAAGCAAAGGGAAATACACAATTGGTCTTGGACAAGATTGTATGGGCTTTTGCACTGAGGTGGAAGATGTTATATCAATGAGGTATGTCGTCTCCGTTGGAAAATAACATTGCATAAATTGGTCATATTTTTCTTTTTATATTGATAAACACTTCTTCGCGTGTTTAGTTCTTTATATTCTGAAGTATGTAAGGTGTTAGTAGTTTCTTCTGCTAGATGAACAGAGTGATAAATTTATCATTGTAATTTTTGTCACTATACTGTCTTCTAATTAAATTGTTCATGCTCAGTTTGACAGCAGTTACTTCCCTTTTGGAGAAGTATGCTATTGATCCAAAGCAAATTGGTCGTCTAGAGGTTGGAAGTGAAACCGTAATTGATAAGAGCAAATCCATCAAGACATTCCTGATGCAAATATTTGAGGTACACAGTTCTAGCAATGCTTGTTTAGTAAATCATCTATCATGGCAAGTTCAATGAATCAAATGTGTTTTATGACTTGTATCCTAGACGTCTGGCATATTAAGCAAACCGATTGATCGACCAAAATGAAAGTAGATAGTTCCAGATTTACTCACTACACGCTATCTCAAGAGGATGAATATATCTTGCAGCCAAGTATTAGGACAGAGATTTCAAATGTTGGAACCACTTAATTCTGCCTGAAATATGTTGTAATGTTAGCTTTATGGCCCTAAATGCACTTGCTCATCCGGTTTGTTGAAAAAAGTGAGTTTATTGTTTGTTGTACATCATCCTGAAACATTGGTTGGTGCATCTGTTTTGTCTTACAATGATATGAAATGAGCTTAAATGAAGAAGTGGGGATTCATATACCCGCATAACTTGTTTGAGGCTTGAGATGTAGTTATTCTTATTGTTGAATGTGATTTATTTTTGCCTCACTTGACATTCCACTTCACAAGCAGAGCTTTACATTATAACTAACAGGAATTTTGTTCAATGAAAACTTATCCTGCTTCCTTACTGTGTCAAACAAACAGAAATCTGGAAATACTGACATTGAAGGAGTCGACTCAACTAATGCATGCTATGGGGGAACTGCCGCATTGTTCAACTGTGTGAATTGGGTCGAAAGCTCTTCATGGGATGGTCGCTACGGACTCGTTGTGTGCACTGATAGTGCGGTAAGCTCATCACATTCATAGGATTTCTACAGCATGTGTGTTGTCTTTTAAAATATCAAGTTTGCATTGCTCATTTGGTACATATTTGTGATGAATTTGAGCATCTGCATGATAGACATTCACTAATTTCAGGAGCTTATTTTGACAGGTCTATGCTGAGGGAGCTGCTCGGCCTACTGGAGGTGCAGCAGCAATTGCTATGCTAGTCGGGCCAGATGCTCCTATTGTGTTCGAAAGCAAGATTAGGGCTAGCCATATGGCCCATGTCTATGATTTTTACAAGCCCATACTCGACAGTGAATATCCAGTAATTCACTTACGCCCATGCAATCGTTAATCGTCCGTTTTTACACTGGAGTGTTTTTTATATGTTGTTTACTTCATAAAATTTTAAAAATATGTAGGAAATTGTTTGAGATTGGTATATGAATTTCCATATGTGTTCTATATGATGGTATATTGGTAATTAATTGTTGGTTTGCAGGTGGTTGATGGCAAACTTTCACAAACTTGTTATCTTATGGCACTTGACTCTTGCTACAAGAGCTTATGCAACAAGTAAGCTGCCGGTTGAGCACACATTCTAGTATTCCAAACAAACCTCTATATTATAGTCTTTAATAACCTCTTCGTTCACATTCTAGATACGAAAAATTGGAGGGCAAGCAGTTTTCAATTGATGATGCAGCCTATTTTGTTTTCCATTCACCATACAACAAGGTACTTTATGGATCCAATACAGAATTTTGATCTTTTTTCTTTGCAAGTAAAATGATGATAAAGATTACCTGAACATTTATTTTATTTAATCCTGCAGCTTGTACAGAAGAGCACTGCTCGGTTGATGTTCAATGACTTTACAAGGAACGCTAGGTGTGTTGCAAATATTCCGTACTAAAGCAATTGCTTCCTATCTTGTAAATGGAATTCAGTTGACTGATCTTATTCGATATTGCATTTGCAGTTCCATTGATGAGTCTACTAAAGAAAAGTTGGCACCATTTTCATCCCTAACTGGTGATGAGAGTTATCAAAGCCGTGATCTTGAGAAGGTCCATACATAAGCTTTCATATTCGTTGATTTCCAAGAAATATTGTCTTTTTTCATTTTCATTTTCAAATGGCTTCGTGTTGATCTTCTAGTATATGTTTAGAATGCTGAAAATGAAGCTTTCAGTAGTAAGAATTGCCTTAACAATTATATATGTTGAGATTGGAATTAACTAGTGCATTATATCTATTGGCATATACAGACATCCTGGCAAGTAGCAAAACCATTTTATGACGAGAAGGTAAAACCGGCCACATTAATACCAAAACAAGTTGGCAACATGTACACCGCGTCTCTCTATGCTGCTTTTGCATCCCTCCTTCACAATAAGCACAGCTCATTGGTAACTACAAGCTACTTCTTTTCCTTTTGGCCTGTTTTCTAGCAATACTCTATCGTGTTTATTATAATTTCAAATGATTTTGTCAACTCAGGCTGGACAGAGGGTAGTATTGTTCTCTTACGGGAGTGGATTGACTGCAACAATGTTCTCATTAAAGCTTCACGAAGGTCAACATCCTTTTAACTTGTCAAACATCGCAACTGTGATGAACATTGAAGAGAAACTGAAGTCGAGGCATGAGGTATGATAAAATCGTCTTTATGATTTACTCACGGACATTGAACCCGTTGCCAACACTATGACAGTTGAGTACCATAACTCTCTTTGACAAACAATCTTTTGTGCAGTTCACTCCTGAAAATTTCATCGAAACTATGAAGATAATGGAGCACAGGTACGGGGGTAAGGACTTTGTGACGAGCAAGGATTGCAGCCTTCTAGCTCCTGGTACGTACTATCTAACAGAAGTCGATTCGAAGTACAGAAGATTCTATGCAAAGAAATGTGCTGAGAATGGACTTGCCAATGGTCATTGAATATAAGTCCTAGTATGATATAACTTCCATGAATTTTGCTTGTACTCTTTTAATTATATAATTGCTTCATAATAACATATAGTTTCTTTCTACTTCCCAACAAATTCAATATTTGTTTCTTGTATTCTCATCAATGTGTAGTCTTATATATGAATTGAGAAAAACTATATTTTGAGATCGGCTATATGAATCATTTGTTCTTACATAGTATCAACTATTACAAGATCAAATCGCAAAATAAAACTCGAGAAATAATATTGAGAAAAAAAAATCAAGAATAATTGCTTGTGAAGTCCAAAAAAAAAACATAGGACTACATGATGATTATTTGAAGTTGACATTGGCTTGATAAGTCATTCCTACTTGCCAACTAGAAGGTGCAACATTAGTAGCTATAATTGTTTCATGAGATGTGTAAGAAGTGATCTTAAAAGAAAGTGTTTGTCCACTTAGAGTTGCAAATGCTTGATATGAAGCTCCCCAATTATGGCTCATAGCTAACCAACTTGTTTTACTTCCCTTCACCCACATACTTGCAATATCTCCACTTCCACCAACATTCATCACATATACCAATAACCAATACCCATTTCCTTGAAGACTAAACTTTATTCCACCTTTTTTAACACAAGGTACCCTACAATCATGAGAGCAATGGTACATGTTAGAGCTAGTAAAAATAGTCGAGGTGCACACAACTGATTCTTGATTTTACTCAAAGAATTAGCGCTAAAAAGTTAGTTTTTGCAGCATCTAAGTTAAGTAACACATCAAAGCCCTAGAAATGGAAGAAAATCCTGATATGGAGCACTCCGGTCAAACGTTCTCTCCACTAAAGACGACATTATTTATAGGGATCGAACGTGAGACCTCCGGTTAGAGGAGTACTTACAATTCCACCACAACCTTTGACAGTCTCTAAAATATTAAAGAGATAAAACATAAATAGACACTCAAACTTGACCTCAGTAAGCACTCAAACTTTGAAAACATGCATCTAAACACCTCAATTTTGTTTCAACTGAGAACTAAACAGTCTAACTCATTCCCACTATGTATAATGGACACCCACGATGACACATAAATTTTAGAAGTGTCTAAATTATATCATTATGTAAGTTGGAATTTTCAACTGAAAGAGTGGAGACGAGTTGAGATATGCATATTCCAAACTAAGGCGCGTACTTACTTGCTAAAAACCAAGATCGAGTGTTTGTTTATGTATTATGCCAGTATTAAATGTTCAAACACAAAACTGAATATATCATTTACCTTCTATAAGAAACAGGGACAATTCCAGCCTTCCATTGAGCAATTTTCATAAAAGCAGGTTTAGCCATATCAAAATGTGTTCTAGGTGGATTACACCAACCACCATTGTTACTATCTTGTGCAGGATTTGGTGGACAAAGATTTGTTGCTGTCACTGTTACAATTGTTGAGTAGCAAGAATCTGACTGCACACATTTTATTTGGAAACATTGTCCACATGCAAATCCCTTGTTGTATAATACTGAGCTCAATGCTGCTGTATCTGTTCCATAACCTGATGTGACCAAATTTCCAAATCCACAAGCTCCCCCTACAAAAAGATTTCTCATTATTAAATTTAGTGTGTTTTTACGTGTTGTAGTAGGTACTCTGTCTTATTTCGCAAGTTAACAAGAAGATATTGCACTATCACAACGTTTTAATCCTTTATCGTTCTTTGAACCAAGGGTCGATCTATTGAAAACAAACTTTCTATTTTCTCAAGGTAGGAGTAACATCTGCATATACTCTATGCTGATCCGATGATCTCACTTGCATGATTAATTACAATGAGTTTTGTTGTTATTGTAGCAGGTAATATGTCTTATTTTGCAAAATTGCTATGTTGTTTGAACTCTTCAAAAATGTAGTATGACATAGGGTTACTATTGCGTTCCTTTGTAAAAGATTGTGTTGGTGCTAATGAAATGCGCGATGTTTTACATTTATCTAGTAGGTCTAACAAATTGAAGAGTTAAAGTTCTACGTACTGATCAACATAAAAAGAATATTTACGCAATGAAAATGTCCTTAAAGAATCCGTATTTTGTAATAGTATATAACCTGCTATCACAAATTAAAATTTATTGATCGATAGTGTGTAAAAATACTCTAGTATTACCCATATATATAACTTAAATCATTAAAATAAATATTGAGGATGTCTAAAATTGATCTAGTAGTAATGAAATGCTTTTATACAAACATATTCCACCATAAAAGTAGTCCAATAATATCAGCTCAATGCTAAAATAACGTAATATTTTTAAGTGAATTTTCGCTATTTATATATAAAACGTAATATAAATCAAAATAGTTTATGGATTGAGTAAACGCACCCATTGTAGCTGAAGCACTCTCATCACCATAGAACGTAGCATGAGAGAGTTGCCAAGGTGTTGCTTGAAAGCCACTAGGGGTGTCACCATAGCCCGCGCCATTTACTCGATCGATGATTGCTAGTGTTGCAACCACCAAGAACATTGTCAAGCTCCATCTATGGTGAAAAGAGGCCATGAAAAATTAGCTTACAATCAAGAAAATTGAAATGGCTTATTTGATTAATTTTTGTAAAGATATAAGACCTTAATATATAGTTATTTTTTGTGTGTGTGTATAAATTATGTTACAAAAATGTAACACTTCGTGCCAACACGAACAATGTAAGCTTTATAAGTCAAACTTTGGTAGTATTTGAAAATTAGTTTATGTTTTATGGAAACGTGCTGGCAGGTTATAAACTTACATGTTGTACATTACTATTGTAATGTAGAACTCATTTTTGAACAAATCGAGCCATTTTTATTTCCACGTGACACCCTACATATATTATGACGTGTATATCTACTTGTTCAATGTTAAACAATTTTAGTTAGAGAGTGTAGATCGATGTCAGCTGAAGCCAAGTTAAAGATATGCATTGTGCCGGCGGTGGAATTTTTATGCCCAACTATTAGTGAGTGACATGGACAGGTCATTTCATTTTCGATAGTTTGATGACATGTTTAAGCTTTTTTTAAAATGGGTGTTGAATGCTTCTCCGATGATAAGAGCAAGAAACACAAAAATAGATGGAGAAGCAAAATAAGAATTTCTATCTTCTTCAATGATATTAACAAAACAAAAGTGACACTTAGTTTGTGAAAAATAACTTTAATTCCTTGAGATTCAAAGTCGGACTAGAGCAATTCTTTCACAAGACTTCATTATGATTCCACTGTTGTTAACATGTACACATTCTCGTCCCTATTACGATATCTTTCAAGATACATCTTACGTGATATTTTTGTTTCTTATGTGGCATCCTACATATATATATATATATATTATGATGTGTGTGTCTATCTGTTCAATTATAAACAAGTTTAAGTGTTTACATGTGCACCCCCAAAGTTGGAGAGCGTAGTATGTAGATGTTACCTGAAGTCAAGTTAAAAGACATATTTATGTATCATGTCTATCACAACGGTGACATTTTTATGCCCAACTATTAGTGAGTGACATGGATAGGTCATTTCATTTCTAAATAGTTCGATGACATGTTTAAGCTTTTTCATATAATAAAAATAGGCATAATACATAAATGTGCTCTTTTAACTTGGCTTCGAATCACATTTATGCTCTTCAATTTTAAGTGTGCACAAGTGGACACTCAAACTTGTATAAAGTTGAACAAATAGACACACATGTCCTACATGTCATCCAACATGTCATTTTTTGTCCTACGTGGTGTCTTATGTATATTGTGTCATGTAGGACTTATGCGTTTATTTATTTAAAAGTTGGATAGTTAAAGTGTCTTTTTGTGCACTGTGAAAGTTGGAGGTCAAAGTTAAAATTTGAAGTCAAGTTTAGGGTATAATATATGTATTATGCCATAAAAATAACATGGAAAGAGAAGTTCACTAACAACTGTTAATTTTTATTATTATTATTATTGATATACTTATAAGTCACACACAATACATTCCATAACATGTTCACACAATACAAGTTGCAAATCATTCACAAATTCAACACTGAATTTGTTTTTCATTTTCACAAACTGCATCATATGGTCTTTCTTCCATGCAGATTGTGTTATAAAGAGCAAATCTCTTCTGCAGATATCACCACATATAAAATCATCCTGCAGTTTGGAAGAAATCAGTAAACGGAACGTTTTTTCTATACGAGGGAAGCACATATATTAAGGGCGATTGACTCAAATCATGTATTTGTGTTATGAAATTCACGTAATATGTATAAATGATTTATTCAGAATCCAATAAACAAAAGGGGTTGTGGTCCCGAACTTATAAGTTAAAGTCCTGGACCCCCCTATGATATATTATACTTCTTCATACACGCGATAATATGTTGCTCAGACTCTCCAAAACTGTTGAAGCACCTGTATATCTGATCTTCCAAAAATGCAAATGCTTTTGGAGGATTTCGATACACACTTGGTGGTACTTTTAAACAATCCGAGCAACATCGGTTATAACTTATAACAGATAAAGAGGCTAGCTAGGGATATACCTCGAATCATGCACTACTTCCTTCAGGCAATGTAATCAAACGCGTTTCTGAATCATAGACCAAGTCTGTCCCACAACTGTGGAAGATGATGGTGATGACGATTACACTACGAATAGATCATGATAAATACTGAACGACTAAGTGTTAATGTCTGACTTACCCTGAGCATTTTACTTTGTTGCTGGAACCCCCATTAGATACCGATAATATTGTACCAAAGAAGGAAGTATTCTCTGTTCCACAATTCGGACAGGGGCCCTAAAGATCGAGATTATCTTGTGTTAAATGTCGTTCACCTAGCTTATAAGATAATACTACGCACGCCTAAAATGTTCATGAGATCTTACCTTTAAGATCAGAAAATCTTTAACAATGGCGTTTGTGATTGTAAAGGATAGCCATAGTATCAATGGCAAAGCAGCAAACCATGTGAAAATGAAACTGAAAGGCTCCGGAAGCTGCAAATCGATAAATTATATCATTACAAAAGTCAGATGAATAGTCTGATTTTTCATCTAGCTAGTCATGTATGTTACTCGGACCCTCCAAAAATGATGCCCCAGCCGTGTCAGATCTTCCAAAATATGTAGCTTTGGAGGATTCAACATACATCCAGCGGTATTTTAGATACATTAGCGATGAATTAAGGACCAATATAGGTAACAAGGCGTACCTCCAAAAGATAAGTGATCTCGAATCCAGTCAAATCGTCTAGGAAGAAAAACCTAGCAAGACATTTGCAAAACATTTCTATTACAGAAAAATCATGATAGTTGCATCGTCAGCTAAGTTCACGTATTCTTTTAACATCGTAAAACAGAACAAGTGTAACGTATAACGGGGTCAAGTGTTACTCACAATCCAAGAGCAACAACAGCAGCAGGGACATTTAACAAGAACATCTTCAGATAATCAACAGAAAGGTCACTGTAAACCTGCACGAAGTAAAATCCGTGCAACCAACTTAACCTCGTAGACATCTTGCATAGATGTAAGACGAAGAACAAGCATTTCCACAAGAGTACGACATGAAAGATGAATTATAATAAGACTAGTAAATCCCATCGAGCAGAGAAGTACAAACCTTTCTACTTCGAAGACTACACCTTGGACCCTCAACCACAATATCGCTACCATCCCTCTACAAAATTAAAAAGATGTCAATACAGAAAGACGAAATATTCCTTCACGAACAATATTGTGATCAAAGTAACAACTAAATGTCCGAGCACCTTAAGTTTCATCTTCAGCTTGTCATATTCTTTATCAGTCATAATTGGATTTCCTGATACATAAGCCATAGAAGCTTCGAGAAACCTCTGTTCATCGGGGCCTGCATAGTGAGAAACTGCTATTACTACACCTATTTTAAGTCCCGATCAGACAAAAATACGAATACCATATCATCATTCAGACAATGTATAATACATAAATTCTTCCATACTTAGCATGACAACGCTGCTTCCTTCCCACATTAGTTCTTCCTTAAGGTTATCGAATTCCTCGTTTGACATCATGGCCTTTCCTTCATAATAGAATGACTGTGGTACAAAGCCAGGAAAGAGTACAACTAATGTTATTAGAAGACGAAAGATAACAATTTAGAAATAAGAAATCGTAGATGCTAAAGTACTTGTAGTGCTTGAAGAAACTCTTGCTCCATTTCCCCGAGAGACTTCTTTCCTTTACCGTCGATGCTACAGTACTGCAAGATCTTACTATCTTCAATCTCATCCTCCCTGAGCTGACCTGAAAGCAAAAGCGGGATCCCCAAACTTAGAGGGCGTAGATGTCAGTTGAGGCCAAGTTAAAAAGACACGCTTATGTATTATGTCAATCAAATATATCAACCATCTACGAATTTAGCACTATAACAATCAAATTGAAATTAGCATAACCAATTTCAACATCCAACAATCAAACAATCAATCGTTTTGTTGGGCTAAAACAACCTAAAGATACTCTTAACATGGATTGATATCGGTATTAGCTACAATAAACCTCACTAAATAAAATGAGCTATGACGGTAAATGAACTATCAGTTCAAAATCATGACTCCGCCTCTGAAACATCATTAAAATACTTCTAACATCATAAAGAAAAAAAAAAACAGTGGCAGAGTCGGAGCCAAGTAGGACTCAGGGGTTCATCCAATTCCCCTCTAGTGGAAAATTACACTATTCATACACAATTGAAATCAACTTTTTATGTATATATATAGCAGACGTTGAACCCCTTCAATTTTTCTGTGTTTTTATCTCCTCAATAAAAAATCCTTGCTCCACCACTAAGGAACGGATCCAAAGTGAAACTTATGGGTTCACCAAATTCAATAGCTTTTGTCCGAACTAAATATTTATAAATATTTGACTGTGAGCTCAGTTATTATCGTATATTTAACTTACCTGGCTGATCGGCGGTGGCCTTAGGAGAGAGAACCAATAGCCTACGTCGAATAGATAACTTTCTTCCACCAAAATTAATCAAAGGGCTAACAGAATTTGGAGAAAAAATTGTTTTTTTCCTAAAAGTAGCATGAAAAAGTCGACTACTTGTTGTTATAGTAAATCCAAATTTGGTGGCCATTTGTGGCGGCGACTGCGGCGGAGGTGGTGGTGGAGATGGAGATGGATGGAGTGTAGAAATGAATATTGCATTTGTGAAAAAAAAGAACTTGAAAAATGTCAATTTGATGAGGTTTTGGTAAAGATGAAGATAAGGTTATGTGATGAATGTGTGGAGGGTATTCAAAATTTGAAAAAAGAACAAGCAATTTTTTTTGTATTTTTTTTTTATGGTTGGTTAAAACTCTGTCTCGATAAATTCGTTCATGTGTAATAATTTGTAGATTATAAAGAAATAAGAGTAATGAATTTGAAATTTCACTTATGAAACAGTTTACCTAGAGAATACGATTAGATAATTAATTAAATTTTTTTTTTGTGTTTTGATAAAATTCAAGAAAATAAATTTTCCATTTTTTAGCAGTTATTTGATGTAACAGAATCTGCCAAGTCAGCTTCATGATGTTGTCAAGAATCTAGGATCCTACATTTGGTTGACACGTGGCTGCTTGTTGCTTTCATGTATCTGCCACGTAAGATTGGGGGGGTGTTACGATAATAATTTCAAGATAATACGTTATGATTATTTTATTTCGTATTTTATTATTTTAAAAAGGAAAAAAAGGCAAATATATACAGTTATTCTCCGTTATATTTTAAGGATATTGGTGCTTTTACAATCTAGAAATTAGAGCTTAAATACTCTTTATACAAACGAACATATACGTGTTATAATCTTATCTACATATTTGATATTTATCAAATATTGGATCGACTGATAAGATTGCACCACGTATTCCTATTTAATCTTCCATTAGATTGAAGAGCAAATATACTTATTTTTTTTAACGGCAGGACCAGTAATATCTGAAAAGTATGACGGAGAGTATTTGTGTACCATTTACAATACTTCAAAGGTATATTTATCCTTTTTCCTTTGAAATTATATATATAATCTCATTTTGATGTAATTTTTTCGAAAAAAGATTTCATGTTATTTAGAGTATCAAACATTTTATTTGTTCCATCAATTGAGTGACCTTACTGATTATTGATAGAGCTACATATACTTATTTTTTGAGTGATTTAATAGAATAAAATTCTCTTTGATTATGCAAATTTGCTCAGCATATTCCATTGATTATCAATTTTATACGAAATAATTAAATATTATTTTTTATCAAAGTTAACATATTTTTCTGATCCTTATTCCTATTATTTTATACATGTTATTACAATCTTCTTTTCGAGGAAATATCTCAAAAGCTATCTACATTTTCTAAAAATTTGTAACTAAGTTCCTTCTTATTTAATTAAAAAAGCTTTAGAAGTGAATTTTATTTTTTGAATTGTCGAAAAATCTCTTAAGCAATCTAAGGAATATTAATTCTAATCACATCGGAGTTCAAATTAAGGCAAAATTCTTGCTTATACATTCTCATTCGCTTTGAAGGCAAAAAAAATAATAATAATATTTGAATAATAACAACAACAAAGAAAAAAAAAACGGATAGAAGATAACGACCATGATTATAAAAAAAGGAAGGGAATAAATAAAATTGAATTTAAATATAAAAAAAAAGTATATATATTTTATTTATAAAAATATTTGATATCTGTCCCCAGATAATAATATTAGTAAAATTCATCAAATTTAATCATAATTAAAATGTATCAAGTATCACCTTCCTTAATTACCTTTATGAATAATTAGTAGAGTGTCTTTTTTAATTAAGATTTTATTTTTAAAAAAGTTGATTATTTTGTCCAAACAATATCCTGTAAACTATCTTTATTGTGTTGAATTATTTTTAACCATATGTATAATTTCTTATTTTCTTCTAAATGAAACAAAAACAAATATATAATTATTTGGGCCAAATTGGGTCTTTGGGTCAGAAAAATTAGGGCACACTTTATCTCCATCTGGTAAACTGTTTTGCTACTCTGCTCCTCTTTCTCTCTCCTTTCCACCGGAATTATTGTGATTTTAAAGGTAAATTCTCTCATTTTTCAGTTTCGCGGCATAAAATTACTTCAAAAAATACTGAAATCAAAGTTTACATGGAAAAAATTGATTATCTTATTTGTCATTCAGCTTCATACTTAGTTCAAATGATTGATGAAAAGTGTAATTCCCGAAGTTGTTTTGGCTGTAAAGTAATAGTTTTTTTTGTTGAATGAGTGGTTTTATCAAGAGGGTTTCCTTTCTTTTTTGAAATAATAATGGAGTGTTGATCGAATTTTGTTGAATTTTTATGAGCATTTTTCTGTTACTATGTCGAAGTTGTAAATGAATCATTTGTAAGCAAAGAATTTGTTTTGGCTTTAAAAGGAATTTTTTTTGTTGGTTGAGTGGTTTTATCATGTTGGATTTCTTTCATTTTTGACTGTTGGTAGAATTTTGTTGAATTCTCTTGAGCATTTTTTGTTACATTGTTGAAGTTGTAAATGAATTATTTGTAAGCAAGGAATTTGCAGATTGAATTTTTTTTGTCATGTGGGTTTCTGTTTTTTCTTTCCTGAAAGAATGAATGATGAATGAATCATTTTTGGTCATTCAGTATCTTACTTGTTTCGAATGAATGTTGAAGAGTGTAATTCCGAAGTTGTTTGGCTGTAACGAAATAGTTATTATTGTTGACTGAGTGGTGTTATCATGTGGGATTTTCTCTCTTTTTTTTTGTTTGTTTAAGGAAAGATGAATAAACTGTTGTAAAAGTTGGTTGGATTTTATTGAATTCTGTGAGCATTTTATTACAATGTGGAAGTTGTAAATGACTCATTTTTAAGCAAGAATTTGCAGATTGGATTGTTTTCATGTGGGTTTCTGGGGGTGTATTACGCGGAAGTTAGTTAGAGTTTTTATTGAATTCTATGTGCATTTTTATTATTATGTTGAAATTGTAAATGAATTGTTTATAACATAAGAATTTGTAGAGTGAATTGTTTAATCACGTGGGTTTGAGAAGAAGTAGACTGGATAAGTATTAGAGAGAGAGAGGTCATTAGATACGAGATGACGTAGTTTTAGCTTGGTGAGGACATGACCTTAGGAGGGTGTGGAGGACACAGTTAGGTTAGAAGGTTAGTAGGTACTAGGTAAAAGTGTGTGCTCTCCGTTTGTTTTAATTGTTGTAGTATTGCTCTTGTAGTTTCATGTCTTTCGATTTCTGGTACTATCTTTTGTTCCTTGTACTTCATTATGGCATTGTTGTTTTGTAGTGTCTGTTCTGTTACTATCATTGTTTTTGTTATTATTTGTTGTTTCTTGTACCTAAGTTACCGAGTGCTTTGGATTGTTTTCCTTGAGTTGAGGGTTTATTCAAAACCACCTCTCAACCTATGAAGTAGGTGTAAGGTTGTGTACCTTCTACCCTCCCCAAACCCCACTTTGTGGGACTACACTGGTTATATTGTTGTTGTTTGAGGGTTTTTTCCTTCTTTTTTTTTTGTCATAGAGAAGATGAATAGACTTTAGCTGTCTATTTTAGTTGAAGTCTCTCGAGATAGCGAGCATTATGTTTAAATGTTGAAGAATGTACTCTAAGTATCACTCTGACACACTGGAGCAGAGATATGAGAAATGAAAAGGGAAACGGAAGAAGAAGAAAAAGAAGGGAAATAATCAAATTAAGAATTGAAAAGGAGAAAAGTTGTCATTATAGAGACTTTACCCTTACACTTCTGCAATGAATCAAGAGTTGCATAAAACTCGAACTGCTAAACCAAATGATGAGGGTGTAAGTGAAAGAAAATGGATGAAGATAGACTGAAGTTTAAATCTGAAACTTTAATTTAAAAGCTAAATGAATCTGAAGTTCAGTCTGTAAGTCATGAACAACTCTGGTGCCACATGTAGTAAGAATTTGATCACTGCCTTACACAAGCGAAGGGTTTGGATTCTGGATGGGTGTAGACTCTTTTATATCTTTAGAAATCTCAATATTTGCTATGAGAGAATGCATAATTAGGAGGAAAGTCTAGAATGCTGATCCTCAAATTGTGTTAAATGACCTTTGTCTTGTAAGTTGGTTTCTACCTTTCTTACATATGCAATATGATAATGACTACTTGATATGGACATTGAAAACCTAAAACAAATTACCAAACACTTTTTTCTGCAATTTTCTCTTTGTTCCAGTTAGTTGGCACGGATGACTTCTCTAGATTTTTCTGTTTCCTGCTCTTTGGAATGCCATGTTCCCAGTTGCCACAACAGCATCCATATGATAATCAAACTCTATTTCTTTGAAGGTTGATGATGTGTATTAGTTTTGGATTTGATTTGGGATTAATTGTTTATTGGAAACAACTTCTCTACCCCACAAAGATAGGGTAAGGTCTGTGTACATCCTACCCTCCCCAGATTCCACTTGTGGGATTACACTGGGTATATTGTTGTGGCGTTACATGATTTCATCTGAGAATTTTCTTCTAGTGATCCATATTTGTAGCTGCTCATTGAAGTCTCTTTATTTGTTTTTATCGTGTTCTAAACACATATGTTCTATGCTCCTCAACCTAACATATACGGCCTGAGTGGTCAACTTAATATATACAACCTAGTATGATTATTTACTGTAGTGAGGTTTTAATTACCGAAGTTTTCCTCATTTTACCTTCTGATATATATTATTTTATCTTCTTTGAGGTTTTGTACTCTTAAACCTAATTTTACTCTCATTCTGTTACCTTTTTTTCCGGCAGGAGGTTGTAAGCAGATATGCCATCAGATACTGCAAGAGAAAATGCATCTATAGCTAATTCCATTGAGACCGACTGGAAAAATGAAAGAGGGAATCTTGGCGGACCAGGTAACCCTGATGCGAAATCTCTTCATAATTCAATTATCTGTGTAGGTTTCATTTTGTTTTGTTTATTTTTTTTGAGTATTTGCTACTGTTGGGATTTGTTACAAGGTTTCGTTGAATGTGTCTGCATGACAAAGACAAGGATGTGGTCATTCACTATGGGCAACAATTTAATATTGGTGCAAAAGTTGTATGATTCAAGTATCTTTTGACTGGCTTTTCTATTCAACTGATGAGCAATAAGTATTCTTTAACGTGTTAGGGATGGCCAAACAATTCCAGTCTTTTCTACTTTGGCTGGAGCTTCACTTGAGATTTAGAAAGAACTTGCTAAATTTGATAGAAAGAAGGTCCACTAGTTAGTAATTAGTGGATCCATGAAGAGCTCTAGCTACTTGCATGGTTTCTTGAGGCTCTAAGGTGGCTTGATATTATTAGGTCTTTCCACTAAACCACGTAAAACTGATACTAAGAGCCTATATGATTGGGCTTATAGCTTTTGATTTGATAAGCCAAAATTCACTAAGTTAGGAATTCTTAACTTATGACTTTTGGCTCATTTTTGCCTATTTGGCTTAAAAAACTTAAAAACACTTTTTATTTTACCCAAACACTACAAAAGTGCTTAATAACACTTGAAATAAGCCAATCCAAACAGGCTCTAAATCTTTTCAACGCTTAGATCCGGCTCTACCCAAACTTTTCTGGTTCACCCCAACATCAATTCTGCGTGTTGTTCATTTCTATGAACAGTCGTGGCTGTCTTTGAGATTGTGTAGAAGTTTCACACCCTCCATGAATTTTTATGCATAAAATGCAGAGATGGTTTAGATGCACAACTTTTATTCCCGTCCAATGAATGTGACACTTCAAGTATCTTTTGGTTGGAAATGCTATGAAGTTCCATGGAGCAATAATACTGCATAACTTCATCATTTCAACACGATTTGTTGGAGGAACAAAGGGTAAATCAAACGATTATTGTTACTTATTGATGAGGATAAATTCTATCGGTTTTTCCTTTTCTTTCTGAGTTAAAACTCTGTTGGCAGCATCCTTTTCTAACATTCCATCAAGATTTTGGCCCTTGTCTCTAGTCAGCCTAATAGTTCATTATTCTACATTCTGTCCCTCTTGAGATGCCTTAACTTCTTCATAAGGAATAATCTGGACTTCCAGTTACTTGATTATGTTGCCCCCATTAATAAAACGGAAAAGGGCCTAAAATACCCTCAAAGTATTGGAAATGGTACAAAATTACCCTTCATCCACCTATTGGCTCCAAAATACCTCTCCCACCCACCTATTGGGTCCAAAATACCCATGTCATCCACCTTTTGGTTCAAAATTGACCACTTATTTAACAGTTTTATATTTAAATATTTTTTAAAATACGTGGCACTCAACTATTTGTCGTAATTTAACTTATTAGTATAATTTATAAATCGATCCACTACCCACCCATTACTAATTAAATCCCTCTAAATTAATAAACCCGTCACATTATTAATGCAAGCTACTGCCAATTGAGTATTTTTAAAAATTATAGAAGTAAATTATCATACATTCAAGTGGCTAAATAAAAATCACCGATAAACTTAAAAGTTTGACTATGTTCATCTTAATTTTTCTTATGTATCAATTGTGTGATGTTACTTCATAGGTAACTTTTTTTCAAAATAATATATTAAAGGTTTTAAAATAAATCATAAATGTTTATAAGATTATATCTAAAAAAAGTGCATGAATTGATTCGGGATGTATTACTTCTTTACCTTTAATCATAACTTTCTAATTCAAGTTTTAAACCTAAATAAGCGGCTCAACCTAAATTTAATTGGGGCTTCGATTCGGACTCGAATAATTTTGGATGTCATTTTTAGGAATCTATAATTGCATCTTGTTTTAGTAGTGTTTATGACGATTTTGATATTATAATTGGATTATTAATTGGGTGAGGTTTAGTTAGTAATGAGTGATTAGTGGGTTAGTTTATAAATTATATTAAAATTATAACCAATAGTTGAACGCCAAGTATTTTAAAAAATATTCAAAGAGTTTAATTTTAAAACAATTAAAAAAGTGGTCAATTTTGAACCTAAAGGTGGATGACAAGGGTATTTTGGAGCCAATAGGTGGATAAAAAGGGCATTTGGAGTCAATAGGTGGATGAAGGGTAATTTTGTACCATTTTCAATACTTCAAGGGTATTTTAGGCCCTTTTCCGTTAATAAAATTACCTTACTTTATAAATAAATTAGTGACGACACAAGGAGCTTCAGTTACTTACATAGCTTATTGAGTATGTACTATTTGGTGTGGCCCTTCTCAAAAATAAATGTACAATCTTGCTTGGTATTAATTTATTTACAATGTTATAAATAAGATATGTGATTGTTGAGAAAGTTGAACCTACAAATTAATAGAGTACTTTACTTTTTATGAATTGGAATCCAATTTCATGCCTCCATAATGAACCCGTGGTGTACATAAAGTTTGGAATATTTTGATAAAACCTTCAACCTGTTGTCTTATTGGATTTTAATATTGTTTGACAAGTAGATTGGGAATGGCAATACGTAATCCATTCCCTCTTCTCTCTCTCTCTTATCTCTGTCTCCTCTTTGGGAATAACAGGCTTATCGTGTTCTCAAAAAATTCACTTATTTTATCTCAACTTCAGGGAATGACTCCATGAAGTTCTTTCAGTTTCCACTCCTTTTGGTGCATTCTATGTCATTATAGTAACTAGTAAGTGCTACATGAGTGTATATGTGTTAATTATAATACCTTACCTCGTGAATTGATTGTCCTCTATGTTCTTATTCATGATAAATACTGCAATCCAACTTCTTGCCAAATTTTGCTTATTGAATCTTAGATTCGTAATTATAACGTAGTAAATTCACAGAAATAGGCCGTATGCTCATTTATTTTCTTCTAAAAAATGTTTAGAGTTGTTGGAACTTGATGATTGATTTCTATGCACAAAACGTTTGAGTTAATTCCTATGCTTGCTATATTTTTTTGGTTGTGAATAATGCATAGTTTTCTTTACTGTAAGTTTGTTACTATTTTCTGGGCTGTTTTATATGCGAATCCTCATTGATATCATGTAGCATCCTTGATGATCAGTGTTCAGGAACTAACTCTGTTTTGTCTAATTTCTTGTTTTATTCAACATCTCCTGACTATAACCTTTATGAAGTTTCCTGCTAGTGATCACAGAAATAAAATATAAAAAGAAAGATATGTTGTAGCTTCATTGTTCTTGACATGAAAGTAGTGGTTAAATGATAAGTTAATGAATTACTATATACTGGTACATCAACATGATTCAATTTAAATATGAACTCTTTTCTCAGATAGTTCAAGCCTCAGAGTTAATGAGGACACGAATCGTTCTATAGCAGAGGAGCTCACTTCATCTCTGCCAATTGGAATTTCAAGTGCAATTGAAAAGGGTAAACTCTATAGCATAAGATATTTTGTAATCAAGAGTTTGAACCATGAAAATATCCAATTATCAGTAAACAGAGGGATTTGGGCTACTCAAGCCATGAATGAGGCCATTTTGGATGAAGCATTTCATGTAAGTCGTTTTTCCTTTTATATTCTCATGAGATTATAATATTATGAGCATTGATAATATATATATATCTCTTACAATATAACAAATGTTTCTGTTATTTTGCACGCAGAATTCCAGCAAGGTTATACTAATATTCAGTGTCAACATGAGTGGGTATTTCCAAGGGTACGCCCAAATGATTTCTTCAGTCGGTTTGAGAAGAGACCAAGTATGGAGTCAAGGAAATGGTGGTCGTAATCCTTGGGGTCGAAGCTTTGAAGTGAATTGGCTGCGATTGTATGATCTGCCTTTCCAAAGAACTCTTCACCTTAAGAATCCATGGAATCAATACAAACCAGTCAAAATTAGTAGAGATTGTCAGGCATGGGTTAATATTCTTGTCTTAGTACTATTCACTTATTTTTTCAATGTACACTTGTTAGTAAAGAGGTTTTTATGACCCTGGTACATGTATTGCTGTCAGGAGTTACCTCCAGATATTGGTGAAGCTTTATGTGAGCTTCTTGATGGAAAGGATGCTTTGGATGTTGATTTGAAAATGTATAGCCCTTTCCTCGAAAACTTAAATAGTGTGTTACCATTCCATTATTTGAAAACATACAGCCTTTTCAAAATTGAATTAGTGCTAGAGTTGTGGAAAAATTGGTCCAAATGGTTTCTCTTTATAATTGTTATTGGCTCATCCAGGGATATCTTTGCAAGGAATGATTTCTCTTCTAAAAGGCCATATGTAGAGCCTTCACTGCATCTTGGAGATCAAGACTGTAATGCATCTCTGATACCTAATGGGACTATGTTTTATCCCTCTTTACTCTACCAACATCAAATTGATGCTAGTAGACTTCACGTAGCACCTCAGAGAATAAATGGTGTATTTTCTGCTGAGGAGTCAGCCATTGCATCAGGGGAATCAAAGTCGAGACAGTCGAGGCATTCAAAGAGGAATAGAAGCCTTGCTAATCTTCATGTAGACACTGAAATGGGTCGTCAAATTAACATGTGGGGCTTGCCGGCAGAGAGGAGCCCACTTGCTAGTAATTTGACTGAAGATGACATTCTTGAAATGGTTTGTGTTTCCTGTCTTACCATTATTTATGTAGAGGTTCTCGTCTTACCCTTAATTTATAATTATTGATGAACATAGGTCAAAAGGATTGTTCTTGTATTTGTCAAGAAGATGAAATACTCTTTGTACTCTCTCAAAGTTTGCTGATGATTTCAATTTCAGCCAACAAAGCCTATTTCTCTTGTTTCTGACTATTTGATATCTAGCATCCTCCTTTTCTTTGAATGCATATAAATTTGTACTTTGTGTGCAAAAAAATGGTTATTTGCTGTTGAAGGCATATGCCAGAAATTCCCCAATTCAGTATTTTTTAACTTACAAGGCCTCCACTAGATTTCTTAATACTGGACCGTATATCATCTGATTCTTTCTGTAGTTACTGTCAAATCTTCTATTTGCATGATAAGATTCACGGGTGTGAACTTACAATTCCTTAAGCAAATGCACAACTGTTGAACCTTGATAACATAAACTGTATTAGTTTATTATAATTAAGTACTACGGTGTTTGCTTAAATCAAACTTCGTAGCAAAATGGTTTATAAGATTTTAGTTTAATTCCCAACTTTACATGAATCCTGGTTGTCTTAGAAGTCAATGTAAGTCCTTTTTCGTTGAGTAATAATTCCTGCAGGTATAGAGAACAGACTGTGAACTTGTATATGTATATATATACACCCATATAGTTTTCGATTGTAGAGTGGAAAGTTGTCAGGTTATTCACATTTAAGGGTGTGTGACCTAGTGGTCAATGAAGTGGGCTGAGAACTATGATGTCTCAAGTTCAAAACCCAACAGAGGCAATAACTAGGTGATTTCTACCTCAACAGAGTTACCCTGTACATATGCTGCCGGTGGAGTCCGTTACCTAGTGGAATTAGCCAAGGTATGCACGAGCGGGCCGGACACCACCAGTTATAAGAAGTTATTAGGTTATTCCTATTTTATTGGTGAAGTTTCTCTTCTTCTTCCCATTTGCCCCCTACCCCCCCCCCCCCTCCCAATTAAATAACACACGCACACCAGCAACTTCTCTCTTCCTCCCTCTCTTGCATGGCGGCTATAATTTAAGGCCTTCTGACTCATATTGTCTCTTAGACTGCTGCAATATTGATAGTTTCAAGACACTGTAGTTCTTATGTTTTTAATACATCATTTTTATTCACCTGGCTCCTAGCTATGAACTTAGCAGGTTGCAAATTCTCTGTCCTTGCCGAATTTAGTTTGAATAATGTTTTTAAACAAGTGTAATACTTCATGAACCACATATTGTAGCTGTTAGATCCACCATTAAATCATGTTGCCATAATTAAGATATCACTTTAAACTTCTTGTTCATACTCCTTTCTCTTGTTACAGACATATGAAGAGTATCTTGAAGCTTATAGCAGAGGCAGCAAAAGATCGCCCCACCCTGTTAGTACTCTTTGACATTTTTCTTGTTATATATTCCTGTATTATCAAATAAACACATGAACCATGCTCTGTTGGGTTGGATTTTGAACTGTACAAAGTTCACCTCTATCCTTTTAGTTAATCTCTGTTCTGGAAAATGTATTCTCATATCCTTTCTTTTCAGAGAAAAGCTTGTAGCATTTAGCATTTCCTCATTGTGCTATAAGCAAGAGATGTTTAGCTCAATTGAGGAACTTGTGTCTTAAGTCACAAGTTTGAACTAAGTCTAGTATTTGAGTAGAGATGGATAGAGGGTTGGGTCCATCATCTCCGGGTTTTGAAAGTCACGGATGCCCAAATCGTTGGCTCCAGATGAACTTCTTGTTCATAAAAAACATGGGCGACTCCCATCCCTCTTTTTTCTCCATGCTATCTAGTGGTTGATGATCTGAATGTGGTTGGTTCTCTGGGTGAAGTATTGTGATAAATTCATGTGCTATAGTTAGGGTCCTCGAAATTTCAGTCTCTGTTCTGCTCTTTAGCATGAGATTTGAGTCTTGCGTGTCTACCATTTCACCACCCAGGCATCTTGAAAGTGAATCATATTTCATGAATATGATATCTATCTAGTTTTGGAGATGACATTTCCTTTTCTTTTCACTAGCATGATGAAGTGTTTCATTAACGTATTTAAACTCAGTTTTTGGAAGTGCCCTAGTTCGATATATGCCTCTGCGGAGTGTTTCTTAATGTGGATATCCATGACTTGCACACAGATTTTAAAAGAAGAATCTTTTGCTAGAAAGGATTATGAACAAAACATCAGGTTTCCATTGTGCAACAATTTACCTCTCTTTATTTAGGTTTCAGGACCATCACGGAGTACACAGAGGTCATTAGCCAGTGAAGACAACTGTGATGATTCGTAAGTCTTCTTACTTCTCATTTCTGACACACCTGGGATGCAATGAACCAACTATGTGACCTATATCTATTATGTTTGCAGGCAATCAGGTTGCAGTTCGAAGAAAAGGAGAAGTCACTAAATCTCTCCATTGGTTGCATTGGTTTTCTTGGAGAGCAGGCTGATATGGTTGATAGTTGTGTTGTCGCAGTTGTCGCGAAGTGGTGGCTCTTGCGAAATTTGTTCCTTTATTTTTGTAAAACTTAAAACTTAGGAGCATATATTGCTGTAATGTTGTAGTATATCTGTACTGTATTATATGACCCTCTTGTCACCCTTCTCCCCTTCCTGTTTTCGAATGGAAAATTTTATACTGTCAATGGACAACTTGTACAGGAAATTAGCAAGTCTCCCTATACTCATATATTCATTCTTGATAATGTCAAGTACTGTATAGAAATGGATAATATCTTCTTGATTATTGGGATGGAGTGGAGTTATTCTATTTTTTTTCTTTCCCCTGTGGGGATACTTGTTATGCTTCAAGACTATTTTAATTGTCTATGATATATGTATGTTCAGGTGTTCTAGGTATGAAAAATTCCTTGGTAGGGAGGGATTTCCCTCTGGAATGGGGCCCTTTCAAGGTGTGTTTCTTTGAAAGTTTGAGATTTTATGTTGATATCGAACACTAGATGAAAAATAAAAAGAAGTATGTATATTTGTTGGAAGAATAGTCTTTGTGGGTTGGTAGCACTATAAATTGCTTTTGTAGTTGCGATTCGCCTTAAAGACAAAGCGCGATGAATATCTAAAGTGTTAGATAGTTTGTAATATATGAATACGCAAATACATATATTTCTATGTAAATTTGTGAAGAAAAGTCAGTTATAAGCTCAAATTGTTGTAGCAATTTATTACACATCTAATCTTGCTCAAAAGTGATAGTAATACCTCTTCCGTAGATAATCTAAATTTTGTGGGAAAAAAATATTGTACACGTGTTTTCATACAATAAATAATAATATTTCAATTTTTAAAAACCTTTATCTCTTTGATATTTTCTTAAACTTTTGCAAAAAAAAGTAAAAAATTGGACATCTTCCTCTCACCATACATTTCTATTTTTAAAATCTATTTCTTCTTCTTCGTCTCCATTGTTCATAAATTGAAGGAAAAGGTAAGAATCTGAAGATAATAGGAGTCACAAATCGATTATGAAGTAGATAGATGTTGACGGCAGCGACGGGCGATGGGCAACACCTTTGTTGCCAGTGGAACAAATAAAATTTTCAAATGTGATATTCTTTTAAAATCTTGATAACTATGTATGTAAATCATGCATTTCATTATTTTATTCTATGTATGTAATGATCTAATCAAATTTGCTATTGATGATTTGTGGCATAAAAGTAAAAGTTGTGATATTTGTAGGTAGTGCTCCGACGAGAATAGAAAAGACAAAGATGGAGAAATCATTTTCTTCAATGAACCTTTGATAAATTTAGGCAATATAATCATGAATTTTTTGCATTAATGTTGTAGAATTTTCAATAGGAATCATTATCTTTGTCATGATTATTTTTTGATAATCTTTTCTGATGAATCCTTCGGTGAGTTTGAACGGGAAAATCATAAATTTTAAGTTGAAAATTATTAATTTTTCTATGGAAGTCATCATCTTCTCCACTCCTTTTCTATTAGAGTTTCTCTTTGAGGGTAACTTTCATATATAGCTCACAAAAATAGCCTAATTATTCTCCACAATTTTAGTTTGATAATTATAATTCATAGTTGCATGTTATATAGAGGAGAGAGGTGAGTGAGACTGAGAGAGAGAGGGGACAGAGACGAGCGAGAGAGGGCAAAGAGTGGGAGAGAGGTGAATTGTATATGTATATTAGTTAGATAATTATATATTATACATATGTATTTGTACATATGACAAGAGGGACGGGGAGAGGAAGAAAAGGGGCGAGCGAGATTGGGAGAGGGAGGAGAGAGGCGAGTGAGAGAGGGCAGAGAGTGGGAGAGAGGTAAATTGTACACACACACACACAAATATATACATATATATATATATATATAGAGGTTAGATAATTGTATTTTATACATATGCACTTGAATATATGGCAAGTGAGATTGGGAGAGAGAGGAGGGAGGCGAGCGAGATTGGGGGAAGGAGGAGAGAGGCGAGCGAGCGAGAGCAAAAAGTGGGAGAAAAGTGAATTGTGTATGTATATCGGTTAGATAATTGTATATCATACATATATATTTGTTTATTTTGGCGAATAATACATATAAAAAAGTGGCTAATTATACAAATTCGAAATCAGCCCACATAATTAATGTCTAATATTAGTCGCGAGTGGTAATTATAACAAACTATAGCTATGATGAATAATTAAGTAGTATAAGTTTGCTTAACCGCATAATTTTCTCAACAATTAGTGGTGACAAATGTGATTTCTTAAGAAGAAGAAGAAGAACTCAAAATAAAGAAAAATGTAAATGCTGTAAAGAAATTGGAGTCACCAATAAAAAGATTAAAAAAGAAAGAAAACTGAAATAATGGATATAGTTAAAATTATAATATATAATTATATAATGTCCAATAAAATAGTGCTATGTGTTCAAATTTGTCATTTTAATATTTATTTTTTCTTTTAACTTAAGGAAAGTGAAAGCATTTTCTTTGTCATGTCACGTTCTAGGGATATTACTATCACTTTGAACAAGATTAGGTAGGTAATAGGTCGTCATGACACTTAAAGCGTGTAACTGACTTTTTGATACAAATTCATAGAGGAATTTATGTCTTTTCCTTGTATAAATACACATTTGTTAATGATAGAGCATGAAAATTTTGAAAAGTCATTTTATAATTATAAAAACTCTTAAAGTAGTATAAAAAAATATTCATATATAAACATGAGTTTTTTTTTTATGTTTTGAAGGAAATTTATTATATTTTTTCTAATTGTATATGAAAAATATCTCTTTAAGATTGTCTTGAAAGTTATGTGATGATATGAAATACCTTATTGGGATAAATCATACCCATATTTTTCAAAAGTTTATATTTTCATGCTTCAAAAAGCCATTTCTTCTTTAATTATATTACATTTTTTTGTTCTTTAATGCATGTACAATGACTCAAGAGTCATTGTGTTTTGGTGATTAATGAAGTTGGAATGACAAACATATGAAATTGTTATATACGTTACTTTTAATAGAAGTAAAACAATTTGTGATTTTTAGTTTGTTTGAATCTTTATTATAACCGATTGAAAAAAAATTGTAAGGATGATAAGATTAGGTATATAGTAAGAATAAATTTTTTCTCCTTTTTTGTTCGTTTGAGTCTAAATTGCCCAAAGACAAAACTTATCTTGAGTTGAGTCTATGAGCTCCTCACCCCACCCCACTCACCCCACCACCAAAAAATATGAAACTCATCGAGAGCGGAGCTTGTCAAGAATGAATAATTATTTTATTCAAATATGTTGAAGCACTAAGAACGTAACTCATTTTAAGTAGAGCCACGAAGCTCTAATGATTCAACGTGGATAAATTTTTTCATCGAGTATCTAAAGCCGCTAGATATGAAATTACTTGCGTGTGAATCTTCGTCCTTACCATCACAAATAATGATTTTAGTAGAATATGTAAAACTCAAATAATAAATTCATCAAAAGTGATTTAAACTGAATAGTAACTTAAGTTGCTTACTAAGAATGAAATTTAGTAATTTAAGGTGAATTACAATTTGAATAGAGTCTTCCTTACCCCCGAGGATGGAACTAAGACAGATACTTCAAAAACGATAAAAAATTATAAACGACGTGAATAATGATTCTAATAAATTATTCTAATTAGTCGAATAAATGAATATCAAAAAAGAAAAAAAAAGTTTATTAAATAATTTAACTAAAAAAACAAACAAAAATTCTATTTTTTTAATTAAAATATTTAATATATGATTACAATAGATCCGACCTGAACCCATTGGCACCATTTGGCCATTTTTAGTTCTTTCCCCAACACATTTAGTTTCATAATCAATTTTCCCCCTTTTCCAATTAGCATAGGGTTTACTATTTCTACAAATTCATTGCCAAAATCCATATATGCATCGAAAATTAACAATGGAGAATGGTGATGGAACAAATTGGAAAAGGATAAGGGCTGAAGATGTAATATGTGAGCTCAAGGACGATGGCGATTTCGATAAACATCGCCTCAAAATTGTCAGTATTTGCTTATTCCTCTTTGGTTTGTTGTTTAGGGTTCTTCATTGGGATTAAACTGTTAAGAATATTTTTTTTTATCTTCGGTTTCTGTATTGTTTTATCTGTTTTTACATCAATTTACGCTAAATCCTGAGTTGGGTTTTGTTCTGTTTGCTCTATCAAAATTGTATGTGATTGGTATTGGAATTTCGGCTTACACTGGGAGTGGTGCTAGAGTAGAAGGATCCTTAGAGTACAAGGTTAATAGGTAGTTGTTTTTGTAAAAGGGTTTTTATTATTATAATTACTTCAATGTATGTGTATCTTATTCCTGGATTTTATTTTTACTTCTTGTTCTCTTGGTTTCAGTTATTGTACTGCTAGTTGTTGATAAAGCTCTTTGATTTTTTTTTTCGAAATGGCTTATATGATGTTGCTTTGGTATGTTTGATATGCTTTACTTGTGCTGAAGGTCTTTCGGAAACAACCTCTCTACCTTCGTATGGTAGGGTTAAGGTCTGCATACACATTACCCTCCCAGTCTCCACTTGTGAGATTACAATCGGTATGTTGTTGTTGTACTCCAGGTGTGAGGCGAGGCCTGTAGTTTTTGTGGGCTGGGGCCTTCTATAGAGAAAAAAAGGTGAGGCAAGGGGTGTAGTCTCTCTAGGACGGGTGCTTACTATTGAGGAAAAAGGGTGTGTATAGGCAGGCTCGAATTAGATATTACTTTACAGCAGAATGGGAAGACTGTAATAACTGATACGTGGCATGTAGTTTTTCTGGTGTGGGTGCAGTATTCAGGAAAAAAAAGGGTGTGTTGAATGAGTTGGCAGATTTAGTCATAATCTGCTCCACCATTGAGCTGGCAGATTTGATTATAATCTGCTCCACAAATAAAGCTGGCAGATTTGTGTAAATATAGGATTAGAATATAATATTCTAGGAAAATAGTTTAGATGAAATTCCTTGATTCAAGGATTTCCTAAGAATTAGGGATTGATTAGTTTAACTGGTCTTTACTTGTTCTCCTATAAATACTGTACAAATACTATGAATAAAATATACTTTTGCAATATCTAAACTTTCAGGGTACAAAGATAGGCTTAAGCTAAGATTCCACTTGCGAGCATAGTGGGCAGACTGTGGTATAAGGTATATAGTTTTGCCTCCTTAGAGAAAAAAAGAGGTGCTGGCAGACTGTGATATGACTTATGAGGCATGCATTTCTGGGGCAGGTGCCTCCTGTTTAGGTGAAAAGAGGTGCAGGGGTAGGCTTGAGCTAAGATTTGACTTGTGAACATAACGGGCAGACTATGATACTGACTAATGGAACAGAGATCAGGGTGATGCAGTAGTTGATGGATAAAAATGTACTTAAGAATTCTTGCATTGTCAATTCAACCTAATTCTTATTAACTGGCTGCACCAGGTCGCTAACCCTTCTTGCAGTGTACAAATCTATGCTATACTAGATTGCTATTTGTCGTTTCTTTTTAAATAGCTTTATAATCATATTGTCAGTGTAGAATATTAAACCTTTAGGCCATAATTGTGTAGCACATGTCCTACATATGTGGTTTTGCTTGTTTCAGCAAAAACTTGGAGACTTAACATTGTTAAAAAACAAAAATCTGCTTCTCCTTAATTTGAAATCATAGAAAGTACAAACAAGGGGCATTAAGGACTTTACAGGATGCAAAAAGAACTTACTGGCAGGATTCTAGTGGCATGTTAAACTTGAACAGGCCTTTACTTGAAAGCTTGAGTTCTGTTGCATCTACTATAGAATTATGTTAAACAGAACTAATTGTACAAAATGTCAATCAGCAAGCATTCCATAACTGTGGTTCTGACGTCTTCTCATTTACCAATAGAATACCTTGATTATTGATCTACTGGGTTGCTAGTTAAGCTAGACCAATAAAGCTTACCACTCAGCTTGTAGTAGGGCTGGGTTTCAGTTCAGTATGAGTTGGTGCAAAGTGATTTCAGATTGATATTGATTGAAGGTACAGTTCTCGCAAGTTTAGGGTGAATTTGCTTAGAGTAAGAATCTTTTAGTAGTTCTTTTCCGTCCCTACAAAAAGTTCTGGTAACAGCTGGTTATAGTTGTAGTTCTGTCTCGGCTCTGTCTACCCTTGTGCGGTCTGGACTTCACTCTTTTGATATTCAGGTATGAGTAATTCAGCTTTGCTCGGCATATTCACTTTTTTGTTACATATAATTATCTTTCAAGTGTATTGATAGAATAAATGCTCTTTGATTATGTAAATTTGCTCGGCATATTCTGTTGATTATCAGTTTGTTAAGCTCTTTGTTGTGTCATTTCCACCAGCAACTAGTTTTAGGTTCTGATTTAGGTATCATGCCAAGTATGTGTGGAACAATTAAATTTTAGTTTCACCATCAATAGAAGAATTTTTCTTTTAATTGATCGTGATTCTTCATAAATTTTATAAGTTCAGCTTTTTTGCTAAGCTTTCTTATCAACTAGTTGCAAATATTTTTTTTTCTTTAAAAAATACGTGCATGCATAAGAAACAGTTGTTTGTTCTTATTGGTATGATCAATCTTGTCTCCGCACGGAAGTTTCTTTGTGTTAGAGACTAATAGTTCGTATCTAATACTATATTATCTTACACATGTTCCTTACATGTTATTACAATCTTCTTTTTAAAGAAATGTCCTAAAGCGATGTTCATTTTCTAAAGACTTGTAACCAAGCTCCTTTTTATTTAGTTTGAAGAGCTTTAAAAGTGAATTTTCTTTCTTCAGTTGTCGAAAGTCTCTTTAGCAATCTAAGGATATTAATTCTATCGCATCCGAGTCCAACGAAAATTCTTGCTTCTACCTTCTCATCAAAAGAGGTGCTATGGTGTTTAGCAAATCGACAAGATTCTCAATCCAATGAAGAAATATTTTGAAACTCAGGACAAAGCTTCTTCAACAAAGGTAGTGAAGGATGTCCCAATCGTCAATGTGCTAAAAATGGAGAAATAACACCTGAGCATGCAACAAACCGAGGCTCCCAATCAAGCAACAGAGAGGAAATTTGAACCAGCAGCATCAAAGATCAGACAGTTGTCTGGCTCAAAACAGACCAAACAGCAGCAGAGAAAGGAATTCAAACTAAAGTATCACCAAAAGAAAGATTGCAGAACCTTGATCGTGATGTTAAATCTTCATAATGTAGTCCAATGATAAGAAAACCACCATAAATCAACTGGGAATCTTAAGGTAACGTCAAATCAGTAAGACAGACCACCAGTGGTGAAGTCACATGAACCAGAAATATGGCAGCGGCTAGTTCCGGCAACCACCAGTGGTGAGGCGCGAGAGCAAGGAATTGGAGAGAATAACTTGTATCTTATTCAATAGGTAAACATGTATAAATACAATAATATTAGAAGCTAACTAAGGAAAGAAATAAAGAGGAAATCCTAACGATATGCTATCTATCTATATCTTTGTAGAATATTTAGAAAGATATCTGTATAACACCAAGTGAGATCAATTACAGTACCAAGGGAAAGAAACCTACTTCACCCTTCTTAATAACTATCAACAACCTATAGTAATCAAAATTATTCCACTGCTCGGCTACCTACCACTCCAAACTAGCATGTATCTATGTACTCCATCAACTTTCTATTCCAACTCTTGTACAAAGTCCCAGTTTTATGTGATGAAGAAGTGCTTCCATTGGTCTCTTAATTTGTTGAAAAATCCTCTTGTTTCGTTCAGTTGTTGTATAGAACCGCAGCAAAACTGACCTTCAAGATGATACCTCTTTCTTGTTTACTCTTTGCCTTCTTATCCACCCATTTCTGTTCATCTTCCCATTGAAGTATGCCTCTATGCCATTTATTCCATGCTAGTATTGATGTCCATGATGCTTTGGTATAGGGGCATTTAAAAAATAAATGATCTGTACTTTCAGGTTCATCATTACATAGGACACATATTGCTGCTACTGGAATACCCCATTTCAATAGTAGGTCTTTGGTTTGTAGCCATAGTATAGTATAAATATATGTTTTGCTTCAGCACAACTATGACATACCAAGTTCTTCCATTTCACATTAGGACCCTCACCTCTTAGCTGGTGTATACGCCTTTGAGATTAGAAATTTTCCTTTGTGGATCAGCTTTTCGGTGACTCCCTAAGTCTGCCAGAATTTCCTCATATGCAATATCTTTTGCAACATCCATGATGCTTGTGTTGGAACTTTCATAGTCTCAATAAGGAATTAGTTTCCCTGTGAATTTTCTTTCTTCAACTGTCAAAAGTCTCTTAAGCAATTTATTAATATTAGTTTCATAGAATAGCCTTCATCAAAAAAAAGTTTCATAGCTGTCCAACTTAAGGCAATGTTCTTGCCTCTGGCTTCTCATTTGACTTTAAAACTAATCATTCATTAAGGTAAGGAGATTTAATGTTGGATCTCTCAAGTCTTAAATAACTATAGCAAGGTGATATTGATCCATTTTAATCATGATTAATTACAACTGCTAAACCCTTAAATATCCAAGACTATGTCAGAGTGATACTTAAAAGAGTCCATTCTTCGACATTTTAGAATAATGCTCACTATTTTGAGAGTCTTCAACTAAAATAGAGAAGTAAAGTTTATTCATCTTTCTCTATGAAAAAATGGAAAAAAAAATCTCAAACAACAACAATATAACCACTAGGGTTCGGAGAGGGTAGAAGGTACGCAAACCTTAACTCTACCTCATAGGTAGAGAGGTTGTTTCAAATAAACCTCAACAGTCCAAAGCAATCCCAAAAAGAATTTATGGAAGTTCAAGAAACAACAACTAATAACAAAAACAAATAGATAGTAAAGGAACAAAAACTACAAAAAAAACAATACCATAATCGAGGTGAGGTATAAGGAATCAGAGATTAGTTGAACGACATGACACTACAAGAGCAATAGTACAACTAATACAAATGGAATAACACACTTCTACCAACTAACCTTCTACCACAATTGTGTCCTTTGCACCCTCCTATCTAAGATCATGTTCTTAGCATGCTAAAACTACGTCTTTCCTATCTATTCAACACTCTCTCTAATACTAATCGCGTCTACCTCTAACTCTCCTCAAACCCACATGATAAAACAATTAAGTCTAGAAATCTATGATTATAAATAATTCATTTACAACTTCAACATAATAATAATAAAATACTCACAGAATGCAACTAAAACTCAAACTAACCGGGTTCATTCCCAAGAAACCCACATAATAAGACAATCCAATTCGCAAATTCTTTGCTCAAAAATGATTCATTGACAACTTCCACATTATAATAAAATGCTCACATATTCAACAAAATTCGACTTCAAAAAAAGAAGAGTAAACCCCCTTGATAAAACCACTTGGTCAACAAAAATAATAGTTTATTTACAGTCAAAACAACTACGGAATTACACTCTTCAACATTCATTTTGAATGAGTAAGAAATTGAATGACCAAAAAGAGTACTTATATTTCCATGTAAACTTTACATTGGTTTCAGTGATAATTGAAGTAACTCTATGCCGCAAAACTGAAAATGGAAAGGAGAATCTACCTTAAAAATTACGGAGATAACTCCATTTGGAACGAGAGAGAGCGGAATAGCAAATATATTTTCCATATTATGGAAAATATAATATGGAAAATATATCTGCTATTCCACTCTCTCTCGTTCCCACCGAGGTTTTTTATGTGATTTTAAAGGTAAATTCTCTCCATTTTCAGTTTCGCATAATAAAATTACTTCTAAAAACGCTTAAACTAATGTTTACATGGAAAAAATTGATTAACCTTTTGGTGATTCAGTTTCTTACTTGCTCGGGAGGAATGTCGAAGAGCGTAATTCTGAAATTGTTTTGGCTGTAAAAGAATTTTTTTTGTCGGTTGAGTGGTTTTATCATGTGGCATTTCTTTCTTTTTTGACTGTTGGTCGAATTTTGTTGAATTCTGTGAGCATTTTTTGTTACATTGTTGAAGTTGTGAATGAATCATTTGTAAGCAAAGAATTTGCCAATTAAATTTTTTTGTAATGTGGGTTTTCTGATTTTTTTCCCCTCAAAGAATGATGAATGAATCATTTTTGGTCATTCATTATCTTACTTGTTAGGAATGAATGTTGAAGAGTGTAATTTCGAAGTTGTTTTGGTTGTTTTATTTTTGTTGATTGAGTGGTTTTATCATGTGGGATTTCCTTTTATTTTTCTATAAATAAAGATGAATTAACTGTTGTAAAAGTTCGTTGGATTTTATTGAATTCTGTGAGCATTTTTTTATAATTTGGTAGTTATAAATGAATCTTTTTATGCAAAGGATTTGCAGATTGGATTGTTTTATCATGTGGGTTTTTAGGGGGTGAATGACCCGGAGGTCAGTTGGAGTTCTTATTGAATTCTGTGAGCATTTTATTATTATGTTGAAATTGTAAATGAATTATTTATAACATAGAATTTGTAGACTGAATTGTTTAATCATGTGGGTTTAGGAGAGGTAGAGGTAGACTGGATAAGTATTAGAAAGAGGTGATTTGATAGGAGATGACATAGTTTTAGCTTGTTGAGGACATGACCTTAGGCGGAAGGGTGTGGAGGACACTATTGGGGTAGAAGTTTAGTAGCTACTAAGTAGAAGTGTGTGTTGTCCATTCGTATTAGTAGTTGTGTTCTTCTAGTTTCATGTCCTTCGATTTTCGGTACTATCTTTTGTTCCTTATACTCCCATTGTGGTATTGTTGTTTTGTAGTGTCTTTTCTCTTACTATCATTGTTTTTGTTATTATTTTTGTTTCTTAGACTTTCGATACTTCTTTTTGAAGTGTTTCAGACCGTTTTCCTTGAGTCAAAGGTTTATTCGAAATAACTACCTATGAAGTAGGTGTAAGGATTTGTGTACCATCTATCCTCCCCAAACCCTAGGGGTGGCAAAATTCGAACCGATCAATAAATCAAATCGGAAAAAGTGTTATTGGCTTATTGTAACCGAGTTATTGGGTTAACGGTTATTTAATGGTTTTACAAAAAAAATTTATTAGGTTGTCGACTCGTTATTGGTTTTTAATATTGGGTTATTGGGTTAACTGATAACCCATTAAGAATTTAATAATAATTTTTTTTTTATATATATATATATATATATATATGAAACAAAAAATATTACTCCCTCCGTTTCAAATAGAATGACCTCCTTTCCTTTTTAGTCTGTTTCAAAAAGAATGACCTCTTTCATTTTTTGGTAAAATTTTGTTTTCAGTTTTCGACGTGGCATGTTTGAGGCCACAAGATCAAAGGGCAATTTCGTACATTTGACCTAACTTTAATTTAGGATTCAAATGTCTTCTTTATATTCTCAAATTTCGTGCCAAGTCAAACCAGGTCATTCTTTGTGATACGGAGGGAGTAATATAATTAGTAGTATATTAGACCAAAAATATAAAAATCCTACGCAATAAATAATAATTAACATTACTTATTGCTTAACACTTAAGGATTTGCGAGTTACTTTCAGAAGTTCTCTTCATTTTACCTTCTGATATTTATTTTTTTATCTTCTTTGAGGTTTTGTACTCTTAAACCTAATCGCACTGTCATTCTGTTCCCTTTCTTTCTGCAGGAGGTTGTAAGCAGATATGCCGTCAGATACTGCAAGAGAAAATGCATCTATAGCTTATTCTGTAGTGACCGATTGCACAAATGAAAGAAGGAATTCTGACGGACCAGGTAACGCTGATGCGAAATCTTTTCATAATTCAGTAATCTGTGTTGGTTTTGCTTTGTTTTGTGTTTTTTTATTGTTTGAGTAGTTTCTACTGTTGAGATTTGTAACAAGGTTTCCTTGAATGTGTCCGCATGACAGAGACACGGATCTGGTTATTTACACTGGCCCACAATTTAATATTGGTGCAAAAGTTGTATGCGTTAAGTATCTTTTAGCTGGCTTTTCTATTCAACTGATGAGCAATAAGTATTCTTTAACGTGTTAGGGATGGCCAAACAATTCCAGTCTTTTCTACTTTGACTGGAACTTCACTTGAGAATTAGAAAGAGCTTGCTGAATTTGATAGAAAAGGAGGTCGACTAGTTAGTAATTAGTAATGCCATGAAGAGTTCTAGTTACTTGCTTGGTTTCTTGAGGCTGTAAGGTGGCTTGATATTATAAGGTCTTCCCACTAAACCAAAACTGAAACTAAGAACCTGATTGATTGGGCTTATTCCCTTTAGATTTATAATTTTGTTTTGCCTATTTGTCTTAAGAAACTTAAAAAACACTTTTATTTTACCCAAACACTTCAAAAGTGCTTAATAACACTTGAAATAAGCCAATCTGAACAGGCTCTAAATCTTTTCCTAATTCAATTCTGCGTGTTGTTCATTTGTATGAGCAGTCATGGCTGTCTTTTGAGATTGTGTAGAAGTTTCACACCCTCCATGAATTTGTATGCATAAAATGCGGAGATGGTTTAAATGCACAACTTCTATTCCCGTCTAATGAATGTGATACTTCAAGTATCTTTTGTTTGGAAATGCTATGAAGTTCATGGAGCAATAATACTGCATAACTTCATCATTTCAACACAATTTGTTGGAGAAACAAAGGGTAAATCGAACAATAAATGTTACTTATTGATGAGAATAAACGCTATGGTTTTCTCCTTTTTTTGTGTGTGTGTTAACACTCTGTTGTCAGCATCCTGTTCTAACATTCCATCAAGATTTTGGCCCTCGTCTCTAATTAGCCTAATAGTTCTTTATTCCACATAATGTCCCTCTTGAGATGCCTTAGTGTCTTCATAAGGACATAATCTGGACTTCCAGTTACTTGATAATGTTGCTCCATTAATTAAATTACCTTACTTTATAAATAAATTAGTGACGGTACAAGGAGCTTCAGTTACTCGCATAGCTTATTGAGTATGTTCAATCTGGAATACTTCACTTCTTAAGAATCGGAATCCAATTTCATGCCTTCATAGTGAACCTGTGGTGTACATACAGTTTGAGATCTTTTGATAAAACCTTCAACCTGTTGTCTAATTGGATTTTAATCATGTTTGACAAGTAGCTTGGCAATGACAATACGTAATCTACCCCCCCCCCCCCCCCTCTCTCTCCTCCCACTGGGAATAACAGGCTTATTGTGTTCTCAAAAAGTTCACTTTTTTTTATCTCAACTTCAGGGAGTGACTCCATGAAGTTCTTTCAGTTTCCACTCCTTTTGGTGCATTCTATGTCATTATAGTAACTAGTAACTGCTACATGAGTGTATATGTGTTAATGATAACACATTACCTCGTGAATTGGTAGTCCTCTATGTTCTTATTCATGAAAGGTATCCCCGATTACACCGAAGACATAACAATAAAATGCAGTTTAACTTGACTTGCGTAATTATTTCGTAGTAAATTCGCAGAAGTAGGCTGTCTGCTCATTCATTTTTTTTGGTTAAAGTAATTAAATGATATTAGAAAGCATCAAGAAGATGCGAAGTTACAAAAGCACCTTGTGCAAAAAAGCTGCTCCAAACAGAAAATATGGAGCTAGCTTGGCAAAAACTTGTGAAACAGTCAATAGGGAACCCTGCTACTCTACTGTACTAGAGATAGGGAACTAACAAAATCCGAAAGGTTATCCACACTGTTTACATTGGCATTAAAGTGCCAGCTAAATAAACTAACTAGACATTGGGCTTTAAGAGTGCATAAAGAGGTTGATATTCCATTAAAGCATCTGTTGTTTCTCTCTTTCCATATGCTCCAAAAAATGGCTGCTGGGATCATTCTCTAGATCTTTCTGATGGATTTGTCAACTTTACAATATCCAGCTGGCATAAGCATCCTTCATGTTGTAGGGCATTACCCATTGTAGGCCAAGCATAGAGTAGAAATAATACCATAAGCTAATTGTTGCAGGGCAGTGCAAAAAAAGGTGATTAACACTCTCATTGGTTTGCTTGCACATGACACATCTGTTGATGAGGATTACACCTTTTTTCCTGAGGTTGTCTTGTGTTAGACATGCTTCCTTCAAGGCTGTCCAGGTGAAACAAGAAACTCTAAGGGGTTGCCTAGTTTTCCAGACATGTTTCCAAGGCCAAACTAGTAGAATGCCATTCTGGGAGCTCAAATGCTAGTTTTCCAGACATGTTTCCAAGGCCAAATTAGTAGAATGCCATTCTGGGAGCTCAAATTTTTGTAACATTCTTTCACAGTGTAGGTCTTCTCCTTAGAATTACCCCAAAGAATCTTGTCTTGATCTTCGACCACCAATGTAGTGTTTTGCAGAGTTTCTAAGAGGGAAAGGAGGTCATTAATCTCCCAATCCCGGAAGTTCCTTCTGAAAATAGGTGTCCAATGGTTGTTGTCTCTGTACTGGGCTATAGTTGCTTATTTGTTGGAGGCTATCTGGAACAAGGAGGGGAAATAGTCTTTTAGCCTAGAGTTCCCAAGCCATCTGTCTTGCCAAAATCTGATCTTGAGTCATTACCAGCCTTGACGGATACTTCCTCGAAGAAATTATCTTTGAAACTGCTTATCTGTTTCCAGACCCCAACACCATGGGGTTCAGTGCTTTTCATTGGACTGTAGTGATCTTGAATGCCATATTTAGCCTTGATGATGTCTCTCCTAAACCCAGCGGCCAGCCTCAGTTTGTCCAATCTCCAGAGCCACTTTATGAGTAAGCTCTTGTTGTGAAGTTGGAGATTTCTGATCCCCAAGCCTCCTTGAAACTTAGGTTGAGTTACTGATTTCCATTTAACTAGAGAGTACTTGTGAATGAGACTATTTCCTTCCGATAGAAATCTCCTTCTGAGCCTATCTATTTGTTTCGAAATTGAACCTGGTATTGGAAATAGAGACATGCAGTACGTAGAATACTATCTAGTACACTGTTGATGAGAGTGAGCCTACCTCCCATAGAGAGGTATTGCATTTTCCATGTAGCAAGTCTCTTTTCCATTTTTTCAATAACTCCATTCCAAATTCCTGAAGATTTGAAACTTGCCCCCAAAAGAAGACCTAGATAGGTGGTGGGTAACGATCCTATTTTGCAACTAAGTATGCCAGCAAGTTCCTCTAGATTGTCCACCTGATTAACCAGATATATAGCACTTTTGAGCATGTTAATATAGAGTCCGGAGATAGCTTCAAAAACTATAAGGGTGGTGTTTAGATTGGAGACTTGTTGCCTGTCAGCTCCACAAAAAATGAGAGTGTCATCCGCATAAAGAAGGTGAGATACATTGACAGTGGTGGCTGGATTGCTGCCTACTTGAAATCCTTGAATCCATTGAAGTTCTTTAGCCCTAGCTAGTAACTGAGATAGTCCTTCCATAGCCAGAATGAATAGATAAGGAGAGAGTGGATCCCCCTGCCTCAACCCCTTTTGAGTAGAGAAAAATCCAACTGGACTTCTGTTGATCAAAACTGAGAACTTCATTGTTGAAATGCAGAAGTATATCCTCTTATCCACCTATCACCAAATCCCATTTGTTTCAGTATATTGACTAGATAGGCCAAGTTAAATTGGTCAAAGGCTTTCTTTATGTCCAATTTACATAAGATCCCAGACTCACCACTTCTGATTCTCCAGTCTAGCACCTCATTAGCAATCAAGGATGCATCAGTTATTTGCCTATTCTTTAAAAAAGCACTCTGCTGCCCCGAGACTAAAGAATTCATCACCCTTTTCATCCTTTCTGCTAGGATTTTAGCCAACAACTTATAGACACTACCTATGAGGCTTATAGGCCGATAGTGTTTAAGCTCTACAACACCTTTCTTCTCTGGGATTAGAGCAATAAAAGAAGCATTACAAGACCTCACCATTTGGCAATTCTGGTGAAAGAAATTGAAAGCTGCTAGTATATCCTCTTTAATGAAGCACCATGATTTTTGGAAGAAAGCCATGGTATTACCATCAGGTCCTGGGGCTTTGTCAGGGGCACAAGCCATAAGAGCATTAGAGATCTCCAGTTCAGTGAAAGGAAGTTCAAGTTCCTCCTTTTCTTCTATTCTTAGGGTGGACATGTTCTCAAAAACAGCTGAGGGTCTCCAGGATTCAGCTTCCTTGTATATTTGTTGATAATACTCCAGAATGCCATTTTGTATCCTTCCTTTATCTTCAATCAGTTCATCTCCTATTCTCAGTCTGTCAATGGAATTACACCTTCTACATGAATTGGCCATTCTCTGAAAGAACTTTGTGTTCTTGTCCCCCTCTTTAAGCCATAAGTATCTAGATTTTTGCCTCCATGAGATCTCTTCAGCTGTTGCAATCTGTTGAAGTTGCAGTTTCAGATTCAAGAACTGTGTTTTCTCTTGTGTTGAAAGGGTTCTGAGTTCAGCTAAATGATCCAACTTCCCTAATTCCAAAAGAGCTTTAGTTCTTTGGGTTTCAATGTTTCCATACACCTCCCTGTTCCACTTAGAAATATCTTTCTTTAGGTTTCTGAGTTTCTGCAACAGCACAAAGTCTGGGGCTCCCTGAATGCTGTAGGACTGCCACCATCCTTTTATCATATCAATGAAGCATTCTGCTTGAAGCCACATGTTTTCAAATTTGAAGTAGGATGGTGATGCCTCCCAATCTCCACTTTCCAGGATGATGGGTTTATGATCTGAAAATACTCTTGGCATTGTATATTGTTTGATAGTCCTGAACATCTCACTCCATTCTGATGAATAAAGAAACCTGTCAATTCTTGAGGCTTGGAGTGTCTCCTCCCCTCTTGACCATGTGAACTGTTCTCCTTGGAGAGGAGGATCAATCAATTCAAGATCCAAAATGGTATTGGAGAAACCCTGCATAGCACTGGATCTTCTATTACAGTTTAGCCTTTCATCCTCGAATCTACACACATTGAAGTCTCCTCCTATGACCCATAGATCAGACCACAACTCCCTGATTGATGCTAACTCCAACCAAAGGTCCTCCCTTTCTGGGTTGGTATGAGGTCCATATACTCCGGTGAAAACCCATTTGAAGTCTTCAGAGGTGCTCTCAAATCTACATGACAGGGAGAAGGCCCCTGCCTCCAACTCAACACAATTCCAAGCCTTTTTGTCCCATAAAATTAACAGTCCACCTTTGGTGCCAATTGCTTTGACTTCTGCCCAGGAGACCAGTTGTTCCCCCATATTTGTCTGATTAGAGATGGATTCCAAGACTCTATTTTGGTTTCCTGTAAACAAACAATGTCTGCTCCCCACTTTTGGATAAGAGATTTCAAAGTACTCTCTTATCTTTATTATTGAGACCCTGTATATCCTAATTGAGTATTATCTTTATTATTGAGACCCTGTATATCCTAATTGAGTATTTTAACTCTCATCTGGAATGAGAGTTGTGGTGCCTGCCCCTATCTTTCTTTCCACTTCCATCTTGGAGACCCCAATCCAGTTTTTTAAGTTCATTTGTTGCTTTGCTTTTCCCTTTTTTAGCGTCCCCAGACTTCTTCCCTTGTTCAAGAATCTGAGTTTTCCTCTTTTCCTCCATTCTTAATATAATATCCAGAATTTCATGCTCGAAACCTGAAACATTTACCCCAAGCACTTTGCAAGCCATCATCATAGTAAATTTGGTCCATTTTGATATTTCCACAACAGTCGGTGAATCAACTGTTTGTGGTGAATGATCATTATGCCACGGTAGAGGCAGAAAACTGTTGAGCGACTGGGAAGAGAGACTGGAACTGGAATTGTACCCTGAGATGGGAATAGGATCTTGTGTGTATATGCCCAAAGAAGGAGCAGATATTTCTGCTTCATCATCCGCTTTAAGCTGTGAAAAGACTCCTGCATTATGCTCCAAATTCCGGTGATTAGATGCTTGAACTTCCAATTCCAAAGCATCAAAAGATGTTGCACTGAAGGAAGTTGAAGGTTTAAAGCTGCATGGGTCTGCTTTGGTTATGGAGGCTCTCCATGATTGCATTCTGTTATGTTCCTTGTGTTGCTTCCTTTTGTTTGGGCCTTTGGAATAATAATCGTTATTCCAGTCTAAACAAGTTCTCCCATGGTAGTGTTGGGTCGGCCATTTAAATTGAAATTTAAATAAGACTTGCCCTTTCTTGTCCACAGATTCCTCACGTGGATTTTTATATCTGATATCACGTGGGACTGAATGGGACTCTGTTCCCAGCAGCTTTTCAACCCTAGCCAACTCAGGGTTTTGTCCAGTGGGTAATGAAGAGGATCAGATCTCCAAAATTAATGCCAATCGAACAACCAGCCAGCAAATTTGAAATTCAAACTCGCTGGGAATTTCATGACTGAATTTTTGACACAGATACAAGCCCAGAGAAAGTGGGATCTGTTCTTTGTATCTTCGTCAGCTCCAATAAAGCCTCCGCATCTATCCTCTATACGCTCAAAAGTGTCCATGGTCCAAGCATTTAAGGGAATCCCAAATACTTTTAGCCAGATAGTGGCTCCCCTGTCTGAGAGTTGATATTTTTTGACCACCACGACAGACTGAGGTGCCTTCCGTTCCAGAACCATTCCCCAGCTTTAACTCTTATTGCTTCTTGTCTCAAAGGGGACTCGAAGAGGAATTTATTGTGGTCAAGGGGCGTGGCTTTGAAACCAGCAGTGACTTTTCATCTAGAGATGAACCATTTTTTAATTAACTCAGGGTTCGGGCTGTGATGAAAAGGGTCATTGAAAGTGCCGACTAAGCTTCTGTGGAGCGGATGGTTGTCATTGACTCCACCTATGTGTGCTGGTCGGCTGATTTCTGGCCAGCTTACTATGCTAGCAGCAGCCCGATAGGATTTTGTCAATGGAGACGGTATTGGTGGTGGCCCTGACTTGTTGAATTTCCCCAGAAATCGAATGATTTTAGTCGCGAATCTGTCCACCCACTGTTAAAGCTCATCTCCGGAATGATTACTGCAGATTTAGAGGAGCCATGCCATACTTCAATGCGAACGAATCTGCCATATACGTTGAATTTTTGATAGACTCTGTATAGGTTGTGCTGTTGTTTTCTACCCCACCTTCTGTATAGTTGTCCATAACCCTTTGAAGCTTGTATTAGGATCTCACATACCCATCTTAGATTGAGTGGATCTAAGCTTACCTTACTTGTAAATCTCCTGCCTCTTTCTATCAAAGAAAACCAGCTGAAATGTGTATCCCCTGTATTCTTGAGTTCGAAAGATTTATCCCCGCTAATGAAAAAGAGCTTTTCCTCCATAATTTAAAAAAAATTCCGGTGGTCTAAAGCTACCGGAGGAAAAGATTCCTCAGACTTTAGGAGATTGCCTTGGGACTAGTGCCAGAGAGCATGAAAACTTTTTTCATAAAAAATTTCCGTTCATTCATTTTCTTCTGGAAAATGTTTTTGAGTTGTTGGAACTTGATGATTGATTTCTATGCACAAATAGTTTGAGTAAATTCCTATGCTTGCTATATTATTTTTGGTGGTGAATAATGCTTATTTTTCTTTACTGTAAGTCTTACTATTTTCTGGGCTGTTTTGTATGTGAGCCCTCATAGATATCGTGTAGCATCCTTGATGATCAGTGTTCAGGAGCTAACTCCGTTTTGTCTAATTTCTTGTGAAATTCAACATCTCCTGACTGTAACCTTTATGAAGTTTCACGCTACCTGATCGCAGAAATAAAAAATAAAAAGAAGATATATTGTAGCTTCGTTGTCCTTGACATGAATGTAGTGGTTAAATGATAAATATATGAATTACTATATACTGGTACATCAACATGATTCAACTTCAAATATTAACTCTTCTTTCAGATAGTTCATGCCTCGGAGTTATTGAGGGTGGTGAGTTCACAGTTTCATCTCCGTCGACTGGAATTTCAAGTGCAATTGAAAAGGGTAAACTCTATGGCATAAGATATTTTGTAATCAAGAGTTTAAACCATGAAAATATCCAATTATCAGTAAACAGAGGGATTTGGGCTACTCAAGCCATGAATGAGGCCATTTTGGATGAAGCATTTCATGTAAGTCGTTTTTCCTTTTATATCCTCATGAGATTATAATATTATGAGCATTGATAATATATATATATATATATATATATATATATATATATATATCTTACAATATAACAAATGTTTGTGTTATTTTGCGCGCAGAATTCCAGCAAGGTTATACTAATATTCAGTGTCAACATGAGTGGGTATTTCCAAGGGTACGCCCAAATGATTTCTTCTGTCGGTTTGAGAAGAGACCAAGTTTGGAGTCAAGGAAATGGTGGTCGTAATCCTTGGGGTCGAAGCTTTGAAGTGAATTGGCTGCGATTGTATGATCTGCCTTTCCAAAGAACTCTTCACCTTAAGAATCCATGGAATCAAGACAAACCAGTCAAAATTAGTAGAGATTGCCAGGCATGGGTTATATTCTTGTCTTAGTACTATTCACTTGTTTTTTCAATGTACTCTTGTTAGTAAAGAGGCTTTTATGACCCTGGTACATGTATTGCTGTCAGGAGTTACCTCCAGATATTGGTGAAGCTTTATGTGAGCTTCTTGAAGGACAGGATTCTATGGATGTTGATTTGAAAATGTATAGCCCTTTCCTCTAAAACTTAAATAGTGTGTTGCCGTTCCATTATTTGGAAACAGACAGCCTTTTCTCAAAATTGAATTAGTACTACAGTTGTGGAAAAATTTGTCCAATTGATTTTTCTCTTTATAATTGTTATTGGCTCATCCAGGGATACCTTTGCAAGGAATGATCTCTCTTCTAAAAGGCCATATGTAGAGCCTTCACTGCATCTTGGATTTCAAGACTGTAATGCATCTCTGGTACCTAATGGGACCATGTTTTATCCCTCTTCACTCTATCAACATCAAATTGATGCTAGTAGACTTCAGGTAGCACCTGTGAGAATAAATGGTGTATTTTCTGCTGAAGAGTCAGCCATTGCATCAGTGGAATCAAAGTCGAGACAGTCGAGGCATTCAAAGAGGAATAGAAGCCTTGCTAATCTTCATGTAGATACTGGCATGGGTCCTCAAATTAACATGTTGGGCTTGCCGGCAGAAAGGAGCCCACTTTCTAGTAATTTGACTGAAGTTGACATTCTTGAAATGGTTTGTGTTTCCTGTCTTACCATTATTTATTTAGAATTTCTCGTCTTACCCTTAATTCTTAATCTTCATATGAATCTGTACTTTGTGTGCATTTTATAAAAAAATGGTTATCTACTGTTGAAGGCATATGCCAGAGATTGCCCAATTCAGTAATTTTTGACTTACAAGGCCTCCACCATATTTCTTGATACTTGACCGTATGTCATCTGATTCTTTCTGTAGTTAGACTTTCAAATCTTCCGTCTTTATGATAAAGACTCACAGGTGTGGACTAGCAATTCCTTAAACAAATGCACATCTGTTGAACCTTGATACTATTAACTGTATTAGTTTATTATCATCAAGTATCAAGGTGTTTGTTTAAATCTAACTTCGTAGCAAAATGGTTTATAAGATTTTAGTCTGATTTTCAGCTTTAAATGAATCCTGGTTGTCTTAGAAGTCAATGTAAGTCAATTTTTCATTGAGTAATAATTCCTGCCGGTATAGAGAACAAACTGGGAACTTGTATATGTATATATATACACCCATATAGTTTTCAATTGTAGATTGGAAAGTTATCAGGTTATTCACATCCAAGGGTGTGTGACCTTGTGGTCAATGAAGTGGGCTGAGAACTATGATTCTCAAGTTCAAAATCCAACAGACGCAAAAAACTAGGTGATTTCTACCTCAACAGAGTTACCCGGTACCTATTCCGCCGGTGGTGTCCGCAGATACCCAGTGGGATTAGTCAAGGTGCACACAAGCTGACCGGGCACCACCAGTTATAAGAAGTTATTAGGTTATTCCTATTTTATTGGTGAACTTTTTCTTCTTCTTTGGTGCTTTATGCAGCTTGACTAGTGTTAGTTATCAAAGGCGCACTTAAGCCCTAGAGCAAGGCTCAAAATGTGTTGAGCGCGTCGCCTTGCTTTATGTGCGCTTTAGTGTCGTCATCAAGGTTCCAAGGCAAACATTTTGTTTGCCAGTGTGACTCTTATGAAGAATTTGAGGTTAAATAATGATATTTCGCTTTATCATAGTTTTTTTTCAATTTCTTTGGTCATATATTTGTCATTAATATTTATAATTATTAGTCTTGGACTTAACATAAATATTTTATTTCTTTTCTCCCTTAGCGCCTTTTTTTGTTAAAGCCCACACTTTATTTGCGCTTAACGGCCCCACATACCTTAGAGCTTTTCTGCGCTTTTCGCCTTTTGTAACACTGACCTTGACAAAGGGGCTAGTCCAAGGAAATGCTAGGTGGGATTCGTAGACATTCTTCTTCTTTACATTTGCCCCCTACCTCCCATTAAGTAACACACACACACCAGCAACTTCTCTCTTTCCCCCTCTCTTGCATGGCTGCTATTTAAGGCATTCTGACTCATATTGTCTCTTAGACTGCTGCATTATTGATATTTTCAAGTCACTACAGTTCTTATGTTCTTAATACATCATATTTTATTCACCTTGCTCCTAGCTATGAACTTAGCATGTTACATATGCTCTGTCCTTGCCGAATTTAGTTTGAAGAATGATTTTTTAACAAGTGTAGTACTTCTTGAACCACATGTTGTAGCTGTTAGACCTACCAGCAAATCATGTTGCCATGATTAAGATATTACTATAAACTTGTTGTTCATACTCCTTTCTCTTGTTGTAGACATATGACGAGTATCTTGAAGCTTGTAGCAGAGGCAGCAAACGATCGCCCCACCCTGTTAGTTCTCTTTGACATTTTTCTCTTATTATATATTCCTGTATTATCGAATAAACTCATGAACCACATGCTCTGTTGGGTTGGATTTTGAACTGTAAAAAGTTCACCTTTGTCCGTTTAGTTAATCTCTTTTCTGGAAAATCTATTCTAATTTCCTTTATTTTCGAAGAAAAGCTTGTAGCATTTAGCATTTCCTCAGTCTATAAGCAAGAGATGGTTAGCTCAATTAAGGAACTTGTGTCTTAAGTACAAGTTTGAACCTTGCACCAAGTGAATTAAGTCTAGTATTTAAGTGGAGAAGGATAGAGGGGCGGGTCCATCATCTCCGGGTTTTTAAACTCACAGATGCCCAAACCGTTGGCTCCAGATGAACTTCTTGTTGATAAAAAACTTGGGGCTACTCCCATCCCTCTTTTTTCTCCATGCTATCTGGTGGTTGATGATCTGGATGTAATTGGTTCTCTGGGTGAAGTATTGTGATAAATTCATGTGCTATAGTTAGGGTCCTCAAAATTTCAGTCTCTGTTCTGCTCTTTAGCATGAGATTTGAGTCTTGAGTATCTACCATCTCACCACCGAGGCATCCTGAAAGTGAATCATATTCCATGAATATGATATCTATCTAGTTTTGTAGATGACATTTCCTTTTCTTTTCACTAGCCTGATGAAGTGGTTCATTAATGTATTTAAACTCAGTTTCTAAAAGTGCCCTTGTTCAATATATGCATCTGGGGAGTGTTTCTTAGTGTGGATATCCATGAATTGCACACAGGTTTTTAAAGAAGAATCTTTCGCTAGAAAGGATTCTGATCAAATCATCAGGTTTCCATTGTGCAATAATTTACCTCTTTATCTAGGTTTCAGGACCATCACGGAGTACACAGAGGTCATTAGCCAGTGAAGTCAACTGTGATGATTCGTAAGTCTTCTTACTTCTCATTTCTGACACACCTGGGATGCAATGAACCAACTGCGTGACCTATATCTATTATGTTTGCAGGCAATCAGGTTGCAGTTCGAAGAAAAGGAGAAGTCACTAAATCTACCTATTGGTTGCATTGGTTTTCTTGGCGAGCAGGCTGATATGGTTGATAATTGTATTGTTGCATTTGTCGCGAAGTGGTGGCTCTTGCGAAGTTGTTTCTTTATATATGTAAAACTTAAAACTTAGGAGCATATATTGCTATAATGTTGGAGTATATCTGTACTGTATTTATATGACCCTCTTATCACCCTTCTCCCCTTCCTGTTTTCGAATGGAAAATTCTATACTGTCAATGGAAACTTGTACTGGAAATTAGTAGGATGGAGAGGAATTATTCTTCTTTATTCCTTTTTTCTTTTCCCTATGAGGCTACTTGTTATTCTTCAAAGATATGGTATATTAAGTATGTATATTCGGGTTTGTGTCCTAGATATGGAAAAATCCTTGGTAGGGAGGACTTCCGCGGAGTGGGGCCCTATGGGTTGTGGATCCGGAATAGTCATGATTTAATGCACATATTAAAACCAGATGAAAAAAAAAGGTATGTAGATTAGGAGGAAGAATAGCCTTATACGCAGTGTGATGGACATCAAAATAGTGTTAGATAGTTTGTAATATATAAATACACGTTTGTTTGTGATGGAGCATGATTATTTTGAAAAATGGTATAATTATAAAAAATCTTGAAGTAGTAGAAAGTTGATTCTTTTATGTATCGAAATAATTTCTTCTTTAATTACAAATTTTTTATTCTTCAACGCATAGCGGCTCAAGGAGTCAGTGTGGCTTGGCGATTTATGAAGTTGGAATGACAAACATGTAGAATTATCATATAACTAGTAAAATTACATGTGCTTTGCGTGGAAATTAAATATTATATAAAATAGGAAAATGAGAATGACAAACATGTAGAATTATTATATACTAGTAAAATTACTTAAAATATATCTGACATTATCACTAAAACACTATATTATCTTACATGCAAGATTACGTAGTAACAAACATTAATAATGTAAAGAAAAAAGAGAATTATTATATCTTATCATTTATATTTAACAACATAAACATAAATTAACAATTGTAAAAATACGTACCAAGATCTGTAAGATAAGCAATAGTGTCAGTGAGCCACTCAACAGGAGCAAAGTACTCAAATATTTAATTGTGAAGAAGGAGGAGGAGGAGGATAAGAAGAAGAAGAAGAAGAGAAGATTTAGAATTTTTGTAGTTTTAAAATGAGAGGAAATTTTTCTATTTATAGACAACAAAGGGTAGTGTAAAAAATGCTTATTAAAGTCGTCACTCTTCATTAAAGTTGTAACTTTTCATAAAAGAGAAAAACTAATTTGATAATAAAATAAATTAAAAGAGAATCTTGATTAGTAATAGCGCCACGTAGGCGGGTTTAAAGTTCTCTTATATATATATATAAACTGTTAGTACAATTAAAAAAAAAAAAGTGTTTTTAGTTAAAGCGAATTTAAAAACTATTTACTGATATTCAAATTAGAAATTTAGTAAGAATGAAGTTCAGTTGAGTTTATATAGCCCAAAGACAAAACTTATCTTGAGTTAAGTCTTTGAGCCCTCAACCCACCTCACTCACCCCAACCACTAGAAAAAATGAAACTCATCGAGAGTAAAGCTTGTCAAGTATGAACAATGATTTATTCAAATATCTTGAAGTACTAAGAACGTAGCTCATCTTGAGTTGATCCACAAAGCTTCAATAGTTCAACGTGGATAATTATTTTAATAAAGTATCTTGAACTACTAAATATGAAATTAATTAAGATTAAAGTTTCATCCTAACCATCACAAATAATGATTTGAGTCGAATATGTAAAATTCAAACGATAAAACTCATCGAACACAGAGATCGATAGTAATTTAAAATGAATAGTAACTTGAGTTGCTTACTAAGAATGAGGCTTAGTAGTTCAAGGTTAATTACGATCTGAATCAAGTCTCCCTAATCCCCAATGATGGAACTAACTAAGAGGTGAACTTAACTGCGAACAGTTCAAAAATAATAAAAAATAGTGTGAATGATAATTTTTCACGTTATTCTAATTAGTCGAACAAGAAAAATATATGGGGAATAAAAGTTAAATTATAAACTTAATTTTTTACTAAACAAACCAACAAAAATTCTAATTTTTTAAATCACAACCTTATATATTGATGCAATAGCTACAATTAATAGGACACCCATTTGGCCTTTCAAAATCAATTTTCCCTCTTTACCAATCAGTATAGGGTTTACTGTTTTTACAAATTCAATGGAGAATGGGAGAAGGACAAGGGCTGAAGATGTAATATGTGAGCTCAAGGATGATGGCGATTTCGATAATCTTCGCCTCGAATTTGTCAGTATTTGCTTATTCTTCTTTGGTTTTGTTGTTTAGGGTACTGTTAAGAGTATTTTTTTTTATCTTCGGTTTCTGTATTGTTTCATCTGTTTTTGCATCAATTTACGGAAAATCCTGAGTTGGGTTCTGTTCTTTTTACTCTATCAAAATTGTATGTGATAGATATTGGGAATTCGGCATAATTATTGGATTTAAGTAAAATACATTAGGAGTGATTTAGAGTAGAAGGTTTAACAGGTAGTAGCTTGCTGTTTTTGTAGTAAGGTTATTATTATTATAATCACTCGCCTCTCTCCTCTCTATACCAGTTTCGCTCTTCTCTCTCCTCCCTATAACATTTAACTACAAATTGTAATTATCAAACTATAGTTATGAAGAGTAATTAGGCTATTTTTGAGTTGCTATATTGAGAAGTTCCTCGAGTATATTCATTCTATTTTTAAATTATTTGATATTTGCCCCAAATAATAATATTAGTCAAACCCATCAAACTTAATCATGTTTGAAATGGATCAATATCATGTCGTTTTTGTGATTTATGACTTGAGACATCTCATATTAAATCTCCTTAATTACCTATATGAATAATTAATATTATGTCTTCTTTAAATAAGATTTTATTTTATAAAAGTATATTAACCTGGAGGTTAGTTGGAGTTTTAATTGAATTATCTGAGCATTTTATAATTATGTTGAAGTTGTAAATGAATTATTTATAATCATAGATTTCTAGACTGAATTATTTTATCATGTGTGTTTGAGGAGAGGTAGAGGTAGACCAGAGAAGTATCGGAAATAGAGAGAGGTGATTAGATAGGAGATGACGTAGTTTTAGCTTGTTGAGGGCTTGACCTTATATAGTAGGATGGTGTGAAGAACACAATTAAGGTCGAAGGTTACTGTAACATTAAAACATTAGTCTCATCATCAACAAAATAAAAGGTTAATCGATCGTCATTTTAGAGAGATTTTATTGGTTTATTTTTTTGCTAAGCTTTCTTTCCAAACCATTGCACATAATTTCTTTCTTTATATAATTACTCATATGCATTAGACGAGGTTGTTTGTTCTTGTTGGTATGATCAATCTCTCCATGTATAAGTTTCCTTGCTGACGGAGACTGAATAGTTTATAACTTCATATCTAGTACTGTTATTGGCTTATATATGTTCTTCACATGTTATCATAATCTTCTTTTTTGAGAAGGTCCAAAAGCTACATACATATTCTAAAAGCTTATAACTTGACTCTTTTTAAATTAAATTATTTTTTTTGGCAATTAAAACACTTTATTACTCACTGTGCAAGGATTTGGAGAGAATAACTTGTATCTTATTCAATAGGTAAACATGTATAAATACAATAATATTAGAAGCTAATTAAGGAAAGAAATAAAGATATATGCTATCTATCTATATCTTTGTGCAATATCAAGAAAGAGATCTATATACATTCTGTAATGCTCCCCCTCAAGCTAGAGCATGTATATTGATCATGCCCAACTTGTTACAAAGGTAATCTACTCGAGCTCTATGCCTTCGTGAACAAATCAGCTACATGTGCTGCTGTCTTCACATAGCCCGCAAATATCAAGTTTTCCTAAATCTTCTTATGAATAAAACGTCAATCAACCTCAATGTGTTTCATTCTTTCATGATATACCGGACATGCAATATGAAGCGCAACTTCTTATCACACCAAAGTTTTGATGGAGTAGAATGCTTCAGTCCAATTTTAGTTAAAAGATGATGTATCTACATGATTTCACATGCAGAATGTCACATTACTCTATATTCAGATTCTGGACTGGACCGACTATGTCACTACATCCCATATCCAATTAGGCTTTGAAGCAACTGGACAAAACCAGAAGGAATTTTCTCTGGGAAGGGAACAATAAAAGCCATAAATTCCATTTAGTCAAGTGGGCACTAGTCTTGTTACCAAAAAAAGTTAGGTGGTCTGGGCATTAGAGACTTAGCACTTCACACCAAATGCCTACTTATAAAGTGGTTGTGGAGATGCACTCAAGAGGAGCAGAGCCTTTGAAAATATGTGATAATTGCTAACCATTGAGCAATAAACCACTGGTGTTCTAATATTTCAACAGCGCCATATGGAGTGGGTGTTTAGAGAAGTATATGCAAATTATGGGAGGAGTTCTCTCAACATAAACACTTAATTGCAAGGAATGGACAACATATTAGTTTATGGAGAGACAAATGGATAGGCAACTCCTCTTTAATGGTTGCTTATCCTAACATGTTCCAGATAGCAAGGGAGCCAAACTCTACTATTCAGTGGGAATTCTTGGAACATCATCCTTAGATGGAATATACACAGTGTTGCAATTAATAGTGAAACATAGGACCAACTTAACTGGGGAGAAAAAAGGTGTGGGAAGTTCTCAGTTAAAGCAACTTTCAAGCTTCTAGGCCCACAAAATGCATATGCATACCACTGGCCTTGGAAGCTTATATGAAAGATCAAATTGCCTCCTAAGATTAGTTGCTTCAGCTGGACTGCACTTCATGGAGCTTGCCTGACCCAAGACAACCTGACCAGAAGGAAGTTTCAGATGGCTACTAGATGTTATATGTGCATGAAGGAAGCAGAAACACACAACCACCTATTCTACAATGTCAAATAGCAGCAGACCTTTGGAGTATGTTTTTAGCTGTTTTTGGCCTCAAATGAGTCTTGCCTCAGAATATCAGGGATGTTATGATAAGCTGGAGTTGCTGGAAAGTTGATGGCACCATCAAGAGAATCTGGAAGATGATACCTGCAACATGAATTATAATTACTACATAAAAAAGCTCTCAGGCACAGTTTCCAAAACCCTCATCTTTCCTACTTTCTAGGAGGGAGGTTGAAGCTTCTTCCCGGCATCCTTTCAACCGGGAACCTTCCATTGACCTTAATCTACCACATTTTGTGGTAGGTTTCCACCTCCCATTTCCTTTCATATCAGCTTGGGGTTTTTAAGACTTTGTATACAAGATTGAAGAAGACAAAATTTACTTCAATGCAAGTTTCAAGTCTTTTGATATTACTAGACGGACAGTGGGTAGAGACACTTGGTTCGAATGGGTGGAGCGCAGTCGAAAGATGATGACAAGGTCCGATATGAGTCTGAAGATATTGAGATGGATCTGCAACATCCTCAAAGAAGCATCCATAGATGAGAAGACCGTGTCTAGAAGGTGGAAGACGAGGGAAAATCAATCTGAATATTTCTGCACAAGAAAGTCAAATGAGTATGGCAGTTATATGAGCATCCTTTCATTTCATGGTTTAGAGAGAACAATCATTATTATCCATGAGTTAGCTGTGACATTCATGCCCATTTCTTGGAGTTTATTGTAGATCTGGCCATCCGCCATTCCATCAATATTCCATTCTGTTATTCCCGTTCCATCTGCAACTCCTTGAGGATGCATATGGTTTTCTTCGAATTGAATATCGGGAAAAGAAGGTCTGGGATAAAAGTTTTTGGAATAGGGGAGCCTATCCTTTAGAGCGCTAATTTTTCCGCCCTGAGTAATCTTGAGCTTTGAAAGCTGGTCATTAATCCTTTCTAGGATTTCAAGAGAGTTATTAAACTCGCTTGAAGGTTTTGGAAAATCTTCAGGGGAAAATTTATGGATTTTGAAAATAGGATTAGTTTCTAGATGAAACCATTTTTTGAAGAATTGGGTTTATTATCAATTTGACTGGTGCCACTGTAATTGTAACTGGAGTCTTCTATCTGTTTAGAAACAGCATGAAGAACTTGGTTAGTATAATTGTTCTGTTCGAATACCTTGTTGATATCTGCAACAGTCACGATGCTGGAGTCCTTTTCTTCTGAAGGCTTCTTGAAAGAGCTGCTTTCAATACATCTTTCCTGTAAGGAATATTAAGTCCTTCAAGAGGGGTGTTATACTTTCAACAACCTTATCTTTGGTATGCCACTTATTTATCAAAACCTGAAGTGATGAATTAGTTTTTTCAATTTGGCTTGAACATTCAAACCATTATAAGAATTCAATTTCTGTTTTGAATCTCTTCATATCTTTGAATCGTTTATCTTTAAATGAGACTCTCTGCTTTTCAGTGAAGAAGCACACAAATGTTAAAGTTGGAAATGGGCTCAAGACTTCTTTTTGGAAGGACAATTGGTTGAGATTAGATAACTTAAACAATTTATTCCCTAACTTAGTTGTGATGGCAGTACAACCGGAGGTGAGTGTGGCCGACACATGGACACAACAAGGTCGGAACATTCATCTCAGGAGGAACTTCAATGACTGGGAAATTGATTCAGTCATTGAGTTCTTCAGAATGTTGGAGGAACTTAAAGGTACTAGTGAAGAAAAAGACAGACTTTGGTGGAAATTAGATAGCAAAGGTAGTTTCAAGGTGAACTCTGCATACAAGTTTTTGAACCAAGGAAATTACAAAGACAACGTTGGCCGTGGAAACATATATGGAAGATCAAAATCCCCTTCAAAGTTGTCTGTTTTACTTGGTTATTGACACGAGAGGCTGTTTTGACACAAGAGAACCTCAGGAAGAGGAAATTTTCCTTGTGTTCCAGATGTTACCTTTGTGGTGAACAGGTTGAGACAGTTAGCCATCTGTTTCTACAGTGCAGCACAACTACTCCGTTATGGAGAATCTTTGTTAGCCTTAGGGGTATTAGTTGGGTCATGCCTAAAAAAATAACTCATTTGCTATATAGTTGGGAGGAAGCAGGAGTAGGAGCTGCTGACAAAGACAGATGGAGGATTGTCCCGACTTGTATCTGGTGGACAATATGGAAGGGAAGGAATTCAAGATGTTTTGAGAGCAAACATTGTGATCTACAGATGATCAAACTAAATTGCGTTAGACTTTTTTGTTTCTGGTGTAAACAAATATACTTAGAGGACACTGACTCAATTATAGACATCCTAGGATCTTGTTAGAAGTAGAGTCAGTTAGATGTCTTTTTGATTTTGCTGTAAATATGGTTTCAGTGCAACCCATGTACTGACTTGTCAATAAACACAACTGTTACCTTCTCAAAAAAAAAACAAGAGAATAGTCAACTTCAAAAAAAGGCTCAACTCAAGTAGAGAAAATCAGGGAAAACCAAATAACCCAAAACAGAGTTCAGATGGTTCGAATACCTAGCAGTTCACAGGGTAACAAGAAACTAAAATATGAATAGCCAAAGGCTCCGGATAGAAAATCAATCAAGCAACAGAGAGGAAATTTGAACCAACCGCAGCAAAGATCAGACAGTAGTTTGGCTAAAAATAGACCAAACAGCAGCAGGGAAAGAAATTCAAACTAAAGTATCACCAAAAGAAAGATTGCAGAACCCGGATCTTGATGTTGAATCTTCAAAATGTAGTCCAATGATAAGAAAACCTCCATAAATCAACTTGGAATGTTCAGGCAACATCAAATTAGTAAGACAGACCACTAGTCGTGAAGTCACATGAACTAGAAATTTAGAAGTGGCTAGTTCCGGCAACCACTAGTACTGAGGAGGTTCGAGAGCCACCACTTCAAGTCTCACAATTTCGATTATGCTCTAATACCATGCGCAAGGAATTGGAGAGAATAAATTGTATCTTATTCAATAGGTAAACATGTGTAAATACAATGATATTAGAAGCTAACCAAGGAAAGAAATAAAGAGGAAATCCTAAAGATATGCTATCTATTTATATCTTTGTAGAATATTGATGTCCATAATGCTTTGGTATATGGGCATTTAAAAATAAATGATCTGTACTTTCAGGTTCATCATTACATAGGACACATGTTGCTGCCACTTGAATACGCCATTTCAATAGTATGTCTTTGGTATGTAGCCGTACTATAAATATATTTGCTTCAGCACAACTATGACATACCAAGTTCTTCCATTCCACATTAGGATCCTCACCTCTTAGCTGGTGTATACGCCTTTGAGATCAGAATTTTTTCTTCATGGATCAGCTTTTCAGTGACTCCCCAAGTCTGCCAGAATTTCCTCGTATGCAATATCTTTTGCACCATCCATGATGCTTGTGTTGGAAGTTTCATAGTCCCAATAAGGAATTAGTTTCACTATGAATTTTCTTTCTTCAATTGTCAAAAGTCTCTTAAGCAATTTAAGAATATTAGTTTCGTAGCATAGCTGTTCAACTTAAGGCAATGTTCTTGCCTCTAGCTTCTCATTTAACTTGTTGCTTTGAAGACAAAAAATAAGAATGATTTGTAGTGATAACAATAACAAATAATGAAACAAAGAAGAAGAAATGGAAGGTAGAGGGTAATGATGATTATAAGAGAAGGAAGGGAATAAACAAAATTGAAATCTGAATATGAAAAAAGCGAGTATGTACATTTTTTTAAGTATTTAACAATACCCCAAAATAACAATATTAATCAGGCTCAACTTCACTTAATCCTGATTAAAACCGATCAAGGTCAGTTTTCTTTTGTTATTAATACTTGAGAGAGCCCTTTAACTTTATGAAAAATTAGTAGTATAATGTCTTTTTATAAATTAAGATTTTAATTTTTGTAGATTAAATAAATATTGTGCATATACAATTCTGACACTATCTCTTTTATTTCAATTTTTTTATGACACGGAAAAACTTGCAGCCGCTATCCTTTGGGTGCTCACAGGGTAAAACCCCCACTCCTATACAATAACTCGCAAACCACTCCGTCAACAAAAAAAATAGTTTATTTATAGCCAAAACAACTACGGAATTACACTCTTCAACATTCATTCTGAACGAGTAAGAAATTGAATAACCAAAAAGAGTATCTATTTTTCCATGTAAACTTTGGTTTCAGTGATAATTGAAGTAACTCTATGCCGCAAAACTGAAAATGGAAAGGAGAAGTTACCTTAAAATTTACGGAGATAACTTTAGTTGGAACGAGAGGGAAAGAGAACACGGTAGAAAAGTAGTTTTTCAAATGGAGATGAAGTTTGCCCTAATTTCTCTGTCTCTAAGACTCAATTTGGCCTTAACAATTATACTTTATATTTGTTTTTTTTTAATTAGAGGGAAATAAGGAAATATAATATGGTTAAAATAATCGTTCCAACAAAAATAAAAAAAATAGTACCATTGATGGTATTGTCTTTTTTTAGTTTTTGTCCTGTTACATCTATTGTTTTGTTATTAGTTGTTGTTTTTTGAACTTTTGTTACTTCTCTTTGGGACTGCTTTGGACTGTTTTTCCTTTAGTCGAGGGTATATTTGTAAGAACCTCTCTACCTATGAGGTAGGGGTAAGGTTTGTGTACCTTCTACCCTCTCCAAACCGCACTTTGTGGGACCACTGGTTATTGTTGTTGTTTGAGAGTTTTTTTTCCATTTTCTCATAGAGAGATGAATAAACTTTAGTTGTCTATTTTAGTTGAAGTCTCGAAATAGTGAGCATTATCTTAAAATGTCGAAGAATGTACTCTGAAGTATCACTTTGACACATTGTTGGATGTATAAGTGTTTAACAGTTGTAATTAATCATGATTAAAATGGATCAATATCACCTTGCTTTAGTTATTTAAGACTTCGGAGATCCAATATTAAATCTCCTTACCTTAATGTATAATTAGTTTTACGTCTTTCTGAATAAAGATTTTAATTTTGAAAAGTAGATTAGGTAAATCTTGTCCAAATAATATTTGATCACTATCTTTATTGTTTCAACCAATTTTATTTATTCACCAAAATATATAGGAATATTGTTTTTTATTATTGGTATTCTATTTTAACCATATTATATTTTCTTATTTCCCTCAAAATAAATCAAATATAAAGAATAATTGTTAGGGCTAAATTGGGTCTTAGAGACAGAAAAATTAGGGCACAATTTTATCTCCGTCTGGAGAACTACTCTGCTATTCCGCTCGCTCTTGTTCCAACCGAAACTTTTTTTGTGATTTTAAGGTAAATTCTGTCCATTTTCAGTTTTGCGGAATAAAATTACTTCTAAAAACGATGAATCTAATGTTTACATGGAAAAAATATATTAACCTTTCGGTCATTCAGTTTCTTTCTTGTTCGAGAGGAATGTTGAAGAGCGTAATTTTGGAGTTGTTTTGGCTGTAAAGGTTCTTTTTGTTGGTTGAGTGGTTTTATCATGTGGGATTTCTTTCTTTTTTTGACTGTTGGTCGATTTTTTTTTTGAATTCTGTGAACACTTGTAGAAGTTGTAAATGAATCATTTGTAAGCAAATAATTTGCTGATTGAATTTTTTTTATCATGTGCATTTCTTTTTTTTTATCTTTTTTTTCCTGAAAGAATGATGAATGATTCATTTTTGGTCATTCAGTATCTTACTTGTTAGGAATGAATGTTGAAAAGTGTAATTCAGAAGTTGTTTTGGTTGTAAAGAAAAAGTTATCTTTGTTGACTAAGTGGTTTTATCATGTGGGGTTTTCTTTTTTTTTTCTTTAAAGCAATATTTTGGACGGCGAAAGGCGACAAGGGCTTGCCTCGCCACGGGGCGAGCGGCAATCGCGGCGCCAATTAATACCAAAAGTTAAAAATATTTAATTGCGTATATAAATTTCCAAAATCTCAATAGCAATAACATATATATAATTTCAAAAAAATAGCAATAACATATATTATCAAATATTTCAATTCAAAAACATAAGCCTAATGAGGTAAGAGCTTTAGGTTAATGAGTATAAATAAGTCAAATATATTTATTTATTTTTTAAATGTTGGCAGTGGCCAGTGTCTTCAGTTCTTCAGAAATTAGACTTCACAATAAAAACAGAGGGACTGAGAGAGTACTAAAAATAGGGAAAAAGAAGAGAAGAGAGAAGTCACGACTCACATAAGAGAAGAGAGAACTCGTCGTTGCAGCAATCACAACCCTCGACCTCAAGTTTCCAGTCGAACTCACAGCAGCAGTCGTCGCGAACCCTAATTCCCGTCGAGGTATTGATTTCAAGTTTCCAGTCACCACTTGCCCTGGCTTGCCTTTTTGACCTCGTTACGTTTTGCCGGAATTGGCGCAGCGTCGTGGGCTTGCCACGCCTCATCGCCTTTGGCGAGAGGTGTTCGCCTTTAAGAACGCTGCTTTAAAGAAAGATGAATGAACTGTTGTAAAAGTTGGTTGGATTTTATTGAATTCTGTGAGCATTTTATTATAATGTGGTAGTTATAAATGAATCATATTTAAGGAAAGAATTTGCAGATTGGATTGTTTTATCATGTGGGTTTTTGGGGGGTGAATGACCCGAAGGTCAGTTGGAGTTCTTATTGAATTCTGTGAGCATTTTATTATTATGTTGAAATTGTAAATGAATTATTTATAAAATAGAATTTGTAGACTGAATTGTTTAATCATGTGGGTTTAGGAGAGGTAAAGGTAGACTGGATAAGTATTAAAGAGAGAGATGTGATTAGGTAGGAGATGACATAGTTTTAGCTTGCTGAGGACATGACCTTAGACACGAGTGTGGAGGACACAGTTAGGGTAGAAGGTTAGTAGGTACTAGGTAGAAGTGTGTGTTGTCCGTTCGTATTAGTAGTTGTAGTATTGTTCTTGTAGTTTCATGTCCTTCGATTTCTGGTACTATCTTTTGTTCCTTATACTTCTATTATGTCTGTTCTGTTACCATCATTAATTTTTGTTATTATTTGTTGTACTTGCACTTCCATTACTTCTTTTTGGGAGTGCTTTGGACTGTTTTCCTTGAGCTGACAGTTTATTTGAAACAACCTCTCTACCCATGAAGTAGGGGTAAGGGTTTGTGTACCCTCTACTCTCCCCAAACCCCACTTTGTGGGACTACACTGGTTATATTGTTGTTGTTTGAGGGTTTTTTCCCTTTTTTTTTCATAGAGAAAGATGAATAGCCTTTATCTGTCCATTTTAGTTGAAGTCTCTCGAAATAGTGAGCGTTATGTTAAAACGTTGAAGAATGTACTCTAAGTATCACTCTGACACACTGTTGGATGTTTAAGAGTTTAGTAGTTGCAATTAGCAAATAGAAAAATTGAAAGGAGCGGATATATGAGAAATGAAAAGGGAAACTGAAGAAGAAGAAGGGAAAATATCAAATTAAGAATCGAAAAGGAGAAAAGTTATTCATGAAAGAGACTTTACCCTTACACTTCTGCAATGAATCAAGTGGTGCGTAAAACTCAAACTGCTAAATCAAATGATGAGGGTGTAAGTGAAAGAAAATGGATAAAAGTAGACTAAAGTTTAAATCTAAGATTTTAATTTAAAAGCTGAATGAATCTGAAGTCAGTCTGCAAGTCAGGAACAACTCCTGTGCCAGACGTAGTAAGAATTTGGTCATTGCCTTGCACAAGTGAAGGATTTAGATTTTGGATGGGGGTAGACTCTTTTATATCTTTAGAAAATTCAATATTTGCTATGAGAGAATGCATGATTAGGAGGATAACTGTAGAATGCTGGTCCTCAAATTGTGTTAAATGACCTTTGTCTTGTAAGTTGGTTTCTACCTTTCTTATAGATGCAATAGGATTCATCGTGGAATGACTACTTGATATGGACAGTGAAAACTTAAAACAAAGTACTAAAAACTTTTTTCTGCACTTTTCTTTTTGAGTTAGTTGGCACGGATGAGTTCTGTAGATTTTTCAGTTTCCTGCTCTTTGGCAGGCCATGTTCCCAGTTGTCACAATAGCATCCATATGATATTCAAACTCTATTTCTTTGAAGGTTGATGATGTGTATTAGTTTTTGATTTGATTTGTGATTAATTGTTTATTGGTAAGGTCTGTGTGGGATTACACGGAGTATATTGTTGTGATATTTATAAATGATTTCATCTGAAATTTTCTTCTAGTGTTCCATATTTCTAGCTGTCCAAGGAGTTATGTGCTTCCCTATATGCTAAATGATGATCTTCATACAGTTTGATAGAGAGCCAAGCGTGCTTATTGCAGTCTCTTTATTGTTGTTATCGTGTTTAGAACACGTAGTGTTCTATGCTCCTCAAGCTAACATATACAGCCTTATTGGTTGACCTAATATGATTATTTACTGTAGTGAGGTTTTAATTTCAGAAGTTATCCTCATTTTACCTTCTGATATATATTATTTTATCTTCTTTGAGGTTTTATACTCTTAAACCTAATTTCTGTCATTCTGTAAACTTTTTTTTTTCAGCAGGAGGTTGTAAGCAGATATGCCATCAGATACTGCAAGAAAAAATGCAGCTATAGCTAATTCCATAGTGACCGACTACAAAAATGAAAGAAGGAATTTTGACGGACCAGGTAACTCTGATGCGAAATCTATTCAGAATTTAGCTATCTGTGTGGATTTTGTTTTGTTTGTATTTTTTTTTTTAGTAGTTTCTACTGAGATTTGTTACAAGGTTTCGTTGAATGTGTCTGCATGACAAAGACAAGGATGTGGTCATTTACACTGCCCACAATTTAATATTGGTGCAAAAGTTGTATGCTTCAAATAATCTTTTGGCTGGCTTTTCTATTCAACTGATGAGGAATGAGTATTCTTAAGCGTGTTAGGGATGGCAAAACAATTCCAGTCTTTTCTACTTTGACGGGAGCTTCACTTGAGAATTAGAAAGAGCTTGCTGAATTTGATAGAAAGGAGGTCCACTAGTTAGTAATTAGTGATGCCATGAAGAGTTCTAGTTACTTGCATGGTTTCTTGAGGCTGTAAGGTGGCTTGATATTATTAGGTCTTTCCACTAAACCACGAAAAAGTGAAACTAAGAGCCTGTTTGATTGGGCTTATAGCTTTTGACTTATAAGCCAAAATCCGTAAGTTAGGAGTTCTAACTTATGCTTTTGGCTTTTTTTTTTCCTATTTGGCTTAAGAAACTTAAAAACACTTTTTTATTTTACCCAAACACTACAAAAATGCTTAATAACACTTGAAATAAGTCAATCCGAACAGGCTCTAAATCTTTTCATAATTCAATTATGCGTGTTGTTCATTTGTATGAACAGTCATGGCTGTCTTTGAGATTGTGTAGAACAGTGTTGTGAAAAGCGCGCTTCAAAGCGAGGCGACCCATGTGCGCTTTTTTATCTTGAGGCGAGGCGATCTGAAAAAAGCTCTCGCTTCAGATGAAGAAGCGAGAAGCGACCCTAAGGCAAAAGCGCAATAAAGCGCGCTTTTTATAAAAAAAAGCGACAATTAGGGTTTTTTTTAAAAAAAAAAATTTAGGTTTTTTTTTTAAAAAATAATCTGAAATATAACCTTCTTTCTCCTCGCGACTCTTCTTTCACGACTCTTTGCCTTCTTTCTCTCCTCACGACTCTTCTTTCACAATACTTCTTTCCCTTCTTTCTCTCCTGACGATCTCGACTGAGGCTGCCTCTCTCTTCAACCTCCCGCGACTGCAGGTAACTTTTTGTTCATCTCTGTTTTAGCTAATGTTTATTAGTTCATCTCTATGAGTTCCTTTTCTCTTGAAATATTCAATCTTCGCCTGTGCTTCATCTCTTCATCTCTCTGAGTTTCGACTACTCTAGTTTTTTCTTCTCTTCTCTTCTTTTCTTCATCTCTGCTACCTGCGCTGTTTTTTTTTTTATTTTGTGATCAATCTAGCAGCCTTGTTGAAGAATAGGAGTTTGAATCTTTGTGATTTAATTATATTTTTTATTTTTTGCTTTATATGTTATGACTTATGAGTATTTTTGCCTATGTAATTTCTTTCAATCTAAGACTATATTACCTCTATTTAGTTGTTTAATATTTTTTTATTTTTATACTAAATGTCGCTTTTTTTAAAAAAGCGCGCGCTTCGCTTCACGCTTCTGTGAAGCAAGCCGTCGTCGCTTTTTTCCGCTTCTCGCTTACCAAAACACTGGTGTAGAAGTTTCACACCCTCCATGAATTTGTATGCACAAAAGCAGAGATGGTTTAGATGCACAACTTTTATTCCCTCGAATGAATGTGACACTTCAAGTATCTTTTGGTTGGAAATGCTATGAAGTTCATGGAGCAATTATATCATTTCAACACAATTTGTTGGAGAAACAAAGGGCAAAATCGAACTATAAATGTTACTTATTGATGAGAATAAACACTATGGTTTTTTCCTTTTCTTTTTGTGTTAAAACTCTGTTGTCAGCATCCTTTTCTAACATTCCATCAAGATTTTTGCCCTTGTCTCTAATTAGCCTAATAGTTCTTTTTTTCCACATAATGTCCCTCTTGAGATGCCTTAACTTCTTCATAAGGACATAATCTGGACTTCCAGTTACTTGATAATTTTGCCCCCGTTAATAAAATTACCTTATTCTATAAATAAATTAGTGACGATACAAGGAGTTCAGTTACTTGCATAGCTTATTGAGTATGTACAATCTGTCCTGGCCCCTGTCAGCTACAATCTGGCTTGGCATTAATTTGTTTACAATGTTGTAAAAAAGACATGCGATTGTTGAGAAAGTTGAACCTACAAATTTATGGAGTACTTTACTTATTAAGAATTGGAATCCAATTTCACGCCTTCATAATGAACCTGTGGTGTACATAAAGTTTAGAATCTAATGATAAAACTTTCAACCTGTTGTCTTATTGGATTTTAATATTGCAAATCCTCATAGATACCGTGTAGCATTTTTTGATGATCAGTGTTCAGGATCAGGAGCTAACTCCGTTTTTTTGAAATAGGTAACTTTGTATTATATCACAAAACAGTACATGGGTTGTACTGAAATCATTATATACAATTGTCTCCTTTTCCGCTTGTTTCAGTCTTTATTGAGCCTAAAACAACAATTGCCAATACAATGTCATTAGAGTATACCTGATTACACCAAAAACATAACAATAAAATGCTGTTTAACTTGACTTTCTGGACATAACAATAAATTGTAGTTTAACTTGACTTTTGTAATTATTACGTAGAAAATTCGCAGAAATAGGCTGTGTGCTCATTCATTTTCTTCTGAAAAATGTTTTGAGTTGTTGGAACTTGATGATTGAGTTTCTATGAACAAACAGTTCGAGTTAATTCCTATGCTTGCTATATTGTTTTGGTTGTGAATAATGCTTATTTTTCTTTACTGTGAGTTGTTTAGTATTTTCTGGGCTGTTATATATGCGAATCATCATAGATATCGTGTAGCATCCTTGACGATCAGTGTTCAGGAGCAAACTCCATTTTGTATAATTTCTTGTTAAATTCAACATCTCTCGACTGTAACCTTTATGAAGTTTCACGCTACCTGATCACAGGAATAAAAATTAAATAGAAGATATCTTGTAGCTTCGTTGTCCTTGACATGAATGTAGTGGTTAAATGATAAGTATATGAACTACTATATGCTGGTACATCAAAATGATTCAAATTTGAATATGGACTCTTCTCTCAGATAGTTCATGCCTCAGAGTAAATGAGGATACCAATCGTTCTATAGCAGAGGAGCTCACACTTTCATCTCCGCCGATTGGAATTTCAACTGCAATTGAAAAGGGTAAACTCTATAGCATAAGATATTTTGTAATCAAGAGTTTGAACCATGAAAATATCCAATTATCAGTAAACAGAGGGATTTGGGCTACTCAAGCCATGAATGAGGCCATTTTGGATGAAGCATTTCATGTAAGTCGATTTTCCTTTTATATCCCATGATTATTATAATATAATGCCCATCTGTAATATATATATGCATATAATCTTAAATACAACAAATGATTGTGTTTATTTTGGGAGCAGAATTCCAGCAAGGTTATACTAATATTCAGTGTCAACACTAGTGGGTATTTCCAAGGGTATGCCCAAATGATTTCTTCTGTCGGTTTGAGAAGAGACCAAGTTTGGAGTCAAGGAAATGGTGGTCGTAATTCTTGGGGTCGAAGCTTTGAAGTGAATTGGCTGCGATTGTATGATCTGCCTTTTCAAAGAACTCTTCACCTTAAGAATCCATGGAATCAAAACAAACCAGTCAAAATTAGTAGAGATTGTCAGGCATGGGTTATATTCTTGTCTTAGTACTATTCACTTAATTTTTCAATGTACTCTTGTTAGTAGAGAGGCTTTTATGACCCTGGTACATGTATTGCTAACAGGAGTTACCTCCAGATATTGGTGAAGCTTTATGTGAGCTCCTTGATGGACAGGATGCTTTGGATGTTAATTTGAAAATGTATAGCTCTTTCCTTGAAAACTTAAATAGTGCCCGTTCCATTATTTGGAAACATACAGCCTTTTTTCAAAATTGAATTAGTGCTAGAGTTGTGGAAAAATTGGTCCAAATGATTTTTCTCTTTACAATTGTTATTGGCTCATCCAGGGATGTCTTTGCAAGGAATGAGCTCTCTTCTAAAAGGCCATATGTAGAGCCTTCACTGCATCTTGGAGATCAAGACTATAATGCATCTCTGATACCTAATGGGACCATGTTTTCACCCTCTTTACTCTACCAACATCAAATTGATGCTAGTAGACTTCACGTAGCACCTCTGAGAATTAATGGTGTATTTTCTGCTGAGGAGTCAGCCATTGCATCAGGGGAATCAAAGTCGGGACAGTCGAGGCATTCACAGAGGAATAGAAGCTTTGCTAATCTCCATGTAGACACTGACATGGGTCCTCAAATTAACATGTGGGGCTTGCCGGCAGAAAGAAGCCCACTGGCTAGTAATTTGACTGAAGATGACATTCTTGAAATGGTTTGTGTTTCCTGTCTTACCATTATTTATTAGAAGTTCCCTTCTTACCCTTAATTTTTAATTATTGTTGCACAAAGGTCAAAAGGATTGTTCCTGTATTTGTCCAGAAGATGAAATACTCTTTTGTACTCTCTCAAAGTTTGCTGATGATTTCAGTTTTCAGCCAAGAAAGCTTATTTCTCTTTTCTGACTATTTTGATATCTAGCGTCCTCCTTTTCTTTGAATGCATATGAATCTGTACTTTGTGTGCATTTATACAAAAATGGTTATCTATTGTTGAAGGCATATGCCAGAAATTGCCCAATTCAGTAATTTTTAACTTACAAGCCCTTCACCAGATTTCTTGATACTGGACCATGTATCATCTGATTCTTTCTGTAGTTAGACTTTCAAATCTTCTGTTTGTATGATAAGACTCACAGGTTTGGACTTACAATTCCTTAAACAAATGCACATCTATTGAACCTTGATACCATTAATTGTATTACTTTATTATCATTAAGTATCAAGGTGTTTGTTTAAATCAAACTTCGTAGCAAAATGGTTTATAAGATTTTAGTTTAATTTCTAACTTTACATGAATCCTTGTTGTCTTAGAAGTCAATGTAAGTCCTTTTTCATTGAGTAATACTTCCTGCGGGTATAGAAATAAATGGTTTATAAGATTTTAGTTTATTTTCAATAGTAGATTGGAAAGTTATCAGGTTATTCACATCCAAGGGTGTGTGACCTGGTGGTCAATGAAGTGGGCTGAGAACTATGATGTCTCAAGTTGAATACCCAACAGAGGTAAAAACTAGGTGATTTCTACCTCAACAGAGTTACCTGGTAGCCGTACCTATGCTGCTGGTGGAGTCCGCAGGTATCTAGTGGGATTAGTCAAGGTGCACACAAGCTGGCCGGACACCACCAGTTATAAGAAGTTATTAGGTTATTCCTATTTTATGGGTGAAGTTTTTCTTCTTCTTTGGTGCTTTATGCACCTTGACAAAGGTGCTAGTCTAAGGAAATGCTAGGTGGGATTCGTAGACATTCTTCTTCTTTACATTTGCCCCCTACCTCCCATTAAGTAACACACACACACCAGCAACTTCTCTCTTTCCACCTCTCTTGCATGGCTGCTATTTAAGGCCTTCTGACTCATATTGTCTCTTAGACTGCTGCATTATTGATATTTTCAAGACACTACAGTTCTTATGTTCTTAATACATCATATTTATTCACCTGGCTCCTAGCTATGAACTTAGCAGGTTCCATATTCTCTGTCCTTGCCGAATTTAGTTTGAAGAATTTTTTTTAACAAGTGTAATACTTCTTGAACCACATGTTGTAGCTGTTAGACCTACCAGCAAATCATGTTGCCATGATTAAGATATTACTGTAAACTTGCTGTTCATACTCTTTTCTCTTGTTGTAGACATATGAAGAGTATCTTGAAGCTTGTAGCAGAGGCAGCAAAAGATCGCCCCACCCTGTTAGTAATCTTTGACATTTTTTATGTTATATATTCCTGTATTATCGAATAAACTCATGAACCATGCTCTGTTGGGTTGGATTTTGAACTGTAAAAAGTTTACCTTTATCCTTTTAGTTAATCTATGTTCTGGAAAATCTATTCTAATTTTCTTTCTTTACGGAGAAAAGCTTGTAGCATTTAGCATTTCCTCATAGTGCTATAAGCAAGAGATGGTTAGCTCAATTGAGGAATTTGTGTCTAAGTATCAAGTTTGAACCTTGCACCTAGTGAACTAAGTCTAGTATTTAAGTGGAGAAGGACAGAGGGGCGGGTCCATCATCTCCGGGTTTTGAAACTCACGGACGCCCAAACTGTTGGCTCCAGATGAACTTCTTGTTCATAAAAAACTTGGGGCGACTCCCATCCCTCTTTTTTCTCCATGCTATCTAGTTTTTTCTCCATGCTATCTAGTGGTTGATGATCTAAATGTGGTTGGTTCTTTGGGTGAAGTATTGTGATAAATTCATGTGCTATAGTTAGGGTCCTCGAAATTTCAGTTTCTGTTCTACTCTTTAGCATGATGTGAGTCTTCGGTATCTACCATTTCACTACCCAGGCATCTTTAACGTGAATCACATTCCATGAATATGATATCTATCTAGTTTTGTTGATGACATTTCCTTTTCTTTTCTCTAGCATGATTAAGTGGTTCATTAATGTATTTAAACTCGGTTTTTGAAAGTGCTCTTGTTCGATATATGTATCTGTGGGTGTTTCTTAGTGTTGATATCCATGACTTGCACACAGATTTTTAAAGAATCTTTCGCTAGAAAGGATTCTGAATAAAACGTCAGGTTTCCATTATGCAATTAGTTACCTCTCTTTATCTAGGTTTCAGGACCATCACGGAGTACACAGAGGTCATTAGCCAGTCAAGAAAACTGTGAAGATTCGTAAGTTTTTTTACTTCTCATTTCCAACACACTTGGGATGCAACGAACCAGCTGAGTGACCTATATCTATTATCTTTGCAGGCAATCAGGTCGCAGTTCAAAGAAAAGGAGAGGTCACTAAATCTCCCCATTGGTTGAATTGGTTTTCTTGGCGAGCAGGCTGATATGGTTGATAATTGTATTGTTGCAGTTGTCGCGAAGTGGTGGTTCTTGCGAAATTGTTTCTTTATTTTTGTAAAACTTAAAACTTAAAACTTAGGAGCATATATTGCTATAATGTTGGAGTATATCTGTACTGTATTATATGACCCTCTTGTCACCCTTCTCTCCTTCCTGTTTTCGAATGGAAACTTTTATACTGTTAATGGGAACTTGTACTGGAAATTAGCAAGTCTCTCTATACTCATATATTCATTCTTGATTCAGTCAAGTACTGTATAGATCTTAATTTTTGGGATGGAGAGGAATCTTTCTTCTTCCTTGTTTTCCTTGTGATGCTACTTGTTATTCTTCAACGTCATTTTAATGGTCTATCAAATATGTATATTCACGTTCGAGTTCTAGGTATGAAAAAATCATGTGTGTCCGTAATAGTTGAGGATTAGTGTGGTTATCGAACACTAGATGGGAAATAGATATTCGGAGGAAGACTAGTCTTTGAGAGTTTTCAACACTGATGAATTGCTCTTGGGGTTGTGGTCTGCCTTAAAAGACAACATGTTGGATATCAAAATAGTGTTAGATAGTTTGTAATATATAAATACATGTCTGTTTGTGATGGAGTATGATTACTTTGAAAAGTTATTTTATGATTATAAGAACTCTTGAAGTACTATAAAAAAATAATATTTAGATATAAACACGTTTTATTTTATTTTGAAGGAGAATTGATTGTATTTTTCTGATTTTGTATTCGAAAAATATATCTTAGAAAGTTATGTGATGATATGAAATACTCACTCTTAATTCCGCTTCCACCTTACATTGGTATCAAAGCTAGATAATCAAAACTAGAACTATGGAAAACAAATCAGAAGCAACAAATCTACAGAAACAGGTATACACATTTAAGTTCATGAGTAGCTAAACTAATTTATTCCTGATAATCTCTTGTTGATTATAATTGTTTATCATGTTTTAATAATGTTATAATAACCATCTTTAGAAAGTTTGCTACAGAAATATTCTGCGAATAAGTATGCCCAGACTATACCATCCTAAAGTTGAAACCAATAGGCAAGAAGGTCGTTTAGGGGAGTAAACAAAGTTGAGGCGCTGTTAGGGTAACTAATCAAAGAAGAAAACTGTAGTAGTGACCAGACGAGATGATTATTAAACAATTATTATTACATAATAAATAAGTATAATCCATTGAGAGGTTGGAAGGAATAAAATCTTTAGCGAACAAATGAATAAAATGAACTCCTATTTATTAGATGATGATGTTAATTACAAAACATTAATACTCTATATATTAAAAGATCTTAATACAGATATAAAAAGAGAAATTTATGATATGTTGGTAACATATGAAGTAATAGAAGTAACAACCCAAGGTTGGACTAAATTAGATATACAAAATGATTTTTATGACGAATTTTATAGCACACCATTTTTTGGGTGATCCGGATTTCGACGTCAAAAATGCCAAAGTTTTTCGTGGACGTCCGTCAAGACCATGTCTATGCATACGGTTGGCCATCACGGCTTGTACGACCCATTTGGAAGGTCAAACGAGCCCCGAAGCGAGCATACCCCCCATTTCGACGATTTTCGTGTGCTATAGCACACCATTTTTTGGGTGATTCGGATTCCGATGTCAAAAATGCCAAATCTTTTCGTGAACGTCCGTCAAGACCTTGTCTATGCATACGGTTGGCCATCACGGCTTGTCCGACCCATTTGGAAGGTCAAACGAGCTCCGAAGCGAGCATACCCCTCATTTCGACTTTTTTAGTGTGCTATAGCATACCATTTTTTGGGTGATCCGGATTCCGACGTCAAAAATGCCAAATTTTTTCGTGGACGTCCGTCAAGACCTTGTCTATGCATACGGTTGGCCATCACGGCTTGTACGACCCATTTGGAAGGTCAAACGAGCCCCGAAGCGAGCATACCCCTCATTTCGACGATTTTCGTGTGCTATAGCACACCATTTTTTGGGTGATCCGGATTCCGATGTCAAAAATGCCAAATTTTTTCGTGGACGTCCGTCAAGACCTTGTATATGCATACGGTTGGCCATCACGGCTTGTCCGACCCATTTGGAAGGTCAAACAAGCCCCGAAGCGAGCATACCCCTCATATCGATGATTTTCATGTGCTATAGCAAACCATTTTTTGGGTGATTTAGATTCCGATGTCAAAAATACCAAATTTTTTCGTGGACGTCCGTCAAGACCTTGCCTATGCATACGGTTGGCTATCACGGCTTGTCTGACCCATTTGGATGGTCAAACGAGCCCCGAAGTGAGCATACCCCTCATTTCGACGATTTTCGTGTGCTATAGCACACCATTTTTTGGGTGATCTGGATTCCAACGTCAAAAATGCCAAATTTTTTTGTGGACGTCCGTCAAGACCTTGTCTATGCATATGGTTGGCCATCACGGATTTTCCGACCCATTTGAAAAGTCAAACGAGCCCCGAAGCGAGCATACCCCTCATTTCGACGATTTTCGTGTGCTATAGCACACCAATTTTTGGATGATCCGGACTCCGACGTCAAAAATTCCAAAAATTTTTGTGGACGTCCGTAAATACCTTGTCTATGCATTCGGTTGGCCATCACAGCTTGTCCGACCCATTTGGAAGGTCAAACGAGCCCTGAAGCGAGCATACCCCTCATTTCGATGATTTTCGTGTGCTATACCACACCATTTTTTGGGTGATCCGGATTCTGACGTCAAAAATGCCAAATTTTTTCGTGGACGTCCGTCAAGACCTTCTCTAGGCATACGGTTGTCCATCACGGCTTGTATGATCCATTTGGAAGGTCAAACGAGCCCCAAAGCGAGCATACCCCTAATTTCGACGATTTTCATGTGCTATAGCACACCATTTTTTGGGTGATCCGGATTCCGACATCAAAAATGCCAAATTTTTTTGTGGACGTCCGTCAAGACCTTGTCTATAAATGCGCTCTGCCATCACGGCTTGTACGACCCATTTGGAAGGTCAAACGAGCCCCGAAGCGAGCATACCCCTCATTTCGACGATTTTCGTATGCTATACCACACCAATTTTTGGGTGATCCGGATTGCGACGTCAAAAATTCCAAAAATTTTTGTGGACGTCCGTAAATACCTTGTTTATGCATATGATTGGCCATCACGGCTTGTCCGAACCATTTGGAAGGTCATACGAGCCCCGAAGCGAGCATACCCCTCATTTCAATAATTTTCGTGTGCTATAGCACACCTTTTTTGGGTGATCCGGATTCCAACGTCAAAAATGCTAAATTTTTTCGTGGACGTCCGTCAAGACCTTGTCTATGCATACGGTTGGCCATCGCGGCTTGTTCGACCCATTTGGAAGGTCAAACGAGCCCCGAAGCGAGCATACCCCTCATTTGATAATTTTCGTGTGCTATAGCACACCATTTTTTGGGTGATCTGATTCCGACGTCAAAAATGCCAAATATTTTCGTGGACGTCCGTCAAGACCTTGTCTATGCATACGGTTGGCCATCACGGCTTGTCTGACCCATTTGGAAGGTCAAACGAGCCTCGAAGTAAGCATACCCCTCATTTTGACGATTTTCGTGTGCTATAGCACAACATTTTTTGGGTGATCCAGATTCCGACGTCAAAAATGCAAAAAAATTTCATTGACGTCTGTCAAGACCATGTATATGCATACGGTTGTCCATCACGGCTTATACGACCCATTTGAAAGGTAAAAGAGCCCCGAAGCTAGCATACCCCTCATTTCGATGATTTTCGTGTGCTAGCACACCATTTTTTGGGTGATCCCTATTCCAACGTCAAAAATGCAAAAGTTTTTCATGGACGTCCGTCAAGACCTTGTCTATGCATACGTTTGGCCATCACGGCTTGTCCGACCCATTTCAAAGGTCAAACGAGCCACGAAGCGAGCATACCCCTCATTTCGACGATTTTCGTGTGCTATAACACAACATTTTTTGGGTGATCTAGATTCCGACGTCAAAAATTCCAAATTTTTTCATGGACGTCAGTCAAGACCTTGTCTATGCATACGGTTTGCCATCACTTCTTGTCCGATCCATTTGGAAGGTCAAACGAGCCCCGAACCGAGCATACCCCTCATTTCGATGATTTTTGTGTGCTATAGCATACCATTTTTTGGGTGATCCGGATTCCGATGTCAAAAATGCCAAAATTTTTTGTGGACGTCCTTCAAGACCTTGTCTATGCATACGGTTGGCCATCACGGCTTGTCCGATCTATTTGAAAGGTCAAACGAGCCCCGAAGCGAGCATACCCCTCATTCGACGATTTTCGCGTGCTATAGCACACCATTTTTTGGGTGATCCGGATTCCGACGTCAAAAATACCACATTTTTTGTGGACGTCCGTCAATACCTTTTCTATGTATACGGTTGGCCATCACGGCTTGTATGACCCATTTGGAAGGTCAAACAGGCCCCGAAGCGAGCATACCCCTCATAATACGATTTTCGTGTGCTGTAGCACACCATTTTTTGGGTGATCCGGATTCAAACGTCAAAAATGCCAAATTATTTCGTAGACGTCTGTCAAGATCTTGTCTATGTATACGGTTGGCCATCACGACTTGTACGACCCATTTGGAAGGTCAAACGAGCCCTGAAGCGAGCATACCCCTCATTTTGATGACTTTCGTGTGCTATAGCACACCATTTTTTGGGTGATCCGGATTCTGACGTCAAAAATGCCAAATTTTTTCGTGGACATCCGTCAAGACCTTGTCTATGCATACGGTTGGCCATCACGGCTTGTACGACCCATTTGGAAGGTCAACCGAGCCCCAAAGCGAGCATACCCCTCATTTCGACGATTTTCGTGTGCTATAGCACATCATTTTTTGGGTGATCCGGATTCCGATGTCAAAAATGCAAAAGTTTTTCGTTGACGTCCGTCAAGACCTTGTCTATGCATACGGTTGTCCATCACGGCTTGTACGACTTATTTGGAAGGTAAAAGAGCCTTGAAGCGAGCATACCCCTCATTTCGATGATTTTCGTGTGCTATAGCACACCATTTTTTGGGTGATCCGGATTCCAACGTCAAAAATGCCAAATTATTTCGTGGACGTCCGTCAAGATCTTGTCTATGTATACGGTTGGCCATCACGACTTGTACGACCGATTTGGAAGGTCAAACGAGCCCTGAAGCGAGCATACCCCTCATTTTGATGATTTTCGTGTGCAATAGCACACCATTTTTTGGGTGATCCGGATTCTGACTTCAAAAATGCCAAATTTTTTCGTGGACATCCGTCAAGTCCTTGTCTATGCATACGGTTGGTCATCACGGCTTGTACACCCATTTGGAAGGTAAAAGAGCCCCGAAACGAGCATACCCCTCATTTCGATGATTTTCGTGTGCTATAGCACACCATTTTTTGAGTGATCCGGATTCCGATGTCAAAAAAGCCAAATTTTTTCATGGACGTCCGTCAAGACCTTTTCTATGTATACAGTTGGCCATCACGACTTGTTCGACCTATTTGAAGGGTCAAACGAGCCTCGAAGCGAGGATACCCCTCATTCGACGATTTTCGTGTGCTATAGCACACAATTTTTTGGGTGATCCAGATTCCGACGTCAAAATGCCACATTTTTTTGTGGACGTCCGTCAAGACCTTTTCTATGTATACGATTGGACATCACGGCTTTTCCGACCCATTTGGAAGGTCAAACGGGCCCCAAAGCGAGCATACCCCTCATTTCGACGATTTTCGTGTGCTATAGCACACCATTTTTTGGGTGATCCGGATTCCAACATCAAAAATGTTAAATTTTTTCGTGGACGTCCGTCAAGACCTTGTCTATGCATACGGTTGGACATCACGGCTTATCCGACCTATTTCGAAGGTCAAACGAGCCCCGAAGCGAGCATACCCCTCATTTCAATGATTTTTGTGTGCTATAGCACACCATTTTTTGGGTGATCCGGATTCCGACGTCAAAAATGTCAATTTTTTTCGTGGACTTCCGTCAAGACCTTGTCTATGCATACGGATAGCAATAACGGCTTGTCCGACCCATTTGGAAGGTCAAACGAGCCCCGAAGCGAGTATACCCCTAATTTCAACGATTTTCGTGTGCTATAGCACACCATTTTTTAGGTGATCTAGAATCCGACGTCCAAAATTCCAATTTTTTTCGTGGACGTCAGTCAAGACCTTATCAATGCATTCGGTTGTCCATCACGTCTTGTCCGACCCATTTGGAAGGTCAAACGAGCCCCAAAGCGAGCATAACCCTCATTTCGACGATTCTCGTGTGCTATAGCACACCATTTTTTGGGTGATCCAGATTCTGACGTCAAAAATGTCAAATTTTTTCGTGGACGTCCGTCAAGACCTTGTCTACGCATATGGTTGGCCATCACGGCTTGTACGACCTATTTGAAAGGTCAAACCAGCCCCGAAGCGAGCATACCCCTCATTCGACGATTTTCGTGTGCTATAGCACACCATTTTTTGGGTGATCCGAATTCCGATGTCAAAAAAGCCAAATTTTTTCATGGACGTCCGTCAAGACCTTGTCTATGCATACGGTTGGCCATCACGGCTTGTCCGACGAATTTCAAAGGTCAAACAAGCCCCGAAGCGAGCATACCCCTCATTTTGACGATTTTCGTGTGCTATAGCACACCATTTTTTGGGTGATCTAGATTCCGACGTCAAAAATTCCAAATTTTTTCGTGGACGTCAGTCAAGACCTTGTCTATGCATACGGTTGGCCATCATGTCTTGTCCGACCCGTTTGGAAGGTCAAACGAGCCCCGAAGCGAGCATACCCCTCATTTCGACGATTTTTGTGTGCTATAGCACACCATTTTTTGGGTAATCCGGATTTCGACGTCAAAAATGTCAAATTTTTTCGTGGACGTCCGTCAAGACCTTGTCTACGTATACGGTTGTCCATCACGGCTTGTTCGACCTATTTGAAGGGTCAAACGAGCCCCGAAGCGAGCATACCCCTCATTCGACGATTTTCGTGTGCTATAGCACACTATTTTTTGGGTGATCCAGATTCCGACGTCAAAAATGCCACATTTTTTTGTGGACGTCCGTCAAGACCTTGTCTATATAAACGATTGGCCATCACGGCTTTTTCGACCCATTTGGAAGGTCAAACGGGCCCCAAAGCGAGCATACCCCTCATTTTGACGATTCTCGTGTGCTATAGCACACCGATTTTTGGGTGATCCGGATTTTGACGTCAAAAATGCCAAATTTTTTCGTGGACGTCGGTCAAGACCTTGTCTACGCATACGGTTGTCCATCACGGCTTGTACGACCTATTTGAAAGGTCAAACCAGCCCCGAAGCGAGCATACCCCTCATTCGACGATTTTCGTGTGCTATAGCACACCATTTTTTGGGTGATCCGGATTCCGATGAAAAAAAAGCCAAATTTTTTCATGTACGTCCGTCAAGACCTTGTCTATGCATACGGTTGGCCATCACGGCTTGTCCGAAGAATTTCAAAGGTCAAACGAGCCCCGAAGCGAGCATACCCCTCATTTTGACGATTTTCGTGTGCTATAGCACACCATTTTTTGGGTGATCTAGATTCCGACGTCAAAAATTCCAAATTTTTTCGTGGACGTCAGTCAAGACCTTGTCTATGCATACGGTTGGCCATCATGTCTTGTCCGACCCGTTTGGAAGGTCAAACGAGCCCCGAAGCGAGCATACCCCTCATTTCGACGATTTTTGTTTGCTATAGCACACCATTTTTTGGGTAATCCGGATTTCGACGTCAAAAATGTCAAATTTTTTCGTGGACGTCCATCAAGACCTTGTCTACGTATACGGTTGTCCATCACGGCTTGTTCGACCTATTTGAAGGGTCAAACGAGCCCCGAAGCGAGCATACCCCTCATTCGACGATTTTCGTGTGCTATAGCACACCATTTTTTGGGTGATCAAGATTCCGACGTAAAAAATGCCACATTTTTTTGTGGACGTCCGTCAAGACCTTGTCTATATATACGATTGGCCATCACAGCTTTTTCGACCCATTTGGAAGGTCAAACGGGCCCCAAAGCGAGCATACCTCTCATTTTGACGATTCTCGTGTGCTATAGCACACCATTTTTTGGGTGATCCGGATTTTGACGTCAAAAATGCCAAATTTTTTCGTGGACGTCGGTCAAGACCTTGTCTACGCATACGGTTGGCCATCACGGCTTGTACGACCTATTTGAAAGGTCAAACCAGCCCCGAAGCGAGCATACCCCTCATTCGACATTTTTTGGGTGATCCAGATTCCGACGTAAAAAATGCCACATTTTTTTGTGGACGTCTGACAAGACCTTGTCTATGCATACAGGTAGCCATCACGGCTTGTAAAACCCATTTGGAATGTCAAATGAGCCCCGAAATGAGCATACCCCTCATTTCGACGATTTTCGTGTCCTATTGCACACCATTTTTGGGTGATCCGGATTCCGACGTCAAAAATTCCAAATTTTTTCTAAGACGTCCGTCAAGACCTTGTCTAAGCATACGGTTGGCCATCACGGCTTGTACGACCCATTTGGAAGGTCAAACGAGCCCTGAAGCGAGCATACCCCTCATTTTGATGATTTTCGTGTGCTATAGCACACCATTTTTTGGGTGATCCGAATTTTGACGTCAAAAATTCCAAATTTTTTCGTAGTCATCCGTCAAGACCTTGTCTATGCATACGGTGGTCCATCACGGCTTGTACGACCCATTTGGAAGGCCAACCGAGCCCCAAAGCGAGCATACCCCTCATTTCGACGATTTTCGTGTGCTATAGCACACAATTTTTTGGGTGATCCAGATTCCAACGTCAAAAATGCCAAATTTTTTTGTGGACGTCCATCAAGACCTTGTCTATGCATACAGTTTGTCATCACGGCTTGTCCGACCCATTTGGAAGGTCAAACGAGCCCCGAAGCGAGCACACCCCTCATTTGACGATTTTTGTTTGCTATAGCACACCATTTTTTAGTGATCCGGATTCCGACGTCAAAAATGCCAAATTTTTTCGTGGACGTTAGTCAAGACCTTTTCTATGCATACAGTTGGCCATCACGGATTGTACGACCCATTTGGAAGGTCAAACGAGCCCCGAAGCGAGCATACCCCTCATTTCGACGATTTTCGTGTGCTATAGCACACCATTTTTTGGGTGATCCGGATTTTGACGTCAAAAATGCCAAATTTTTTCGTGGACGTCCGTCAAGACCTTTTCTATGCTTACAGTTGGCCATCACGGCTTGTCTGACCCATTTAGAAGGTCAAACGAGCCCCGATGCGAGCATACCTCTCATTTCGACAATTTTCGTGTGCTATAGCACACCATTTTTTGGGTGATCCGGATTCCGACGTTAAAAATGCCAAATTTTTTCGTGGACATCCGTCAAGACCTTTTCTATGCATACGGTTGGCCATCACGGCTTGTCTGACCCATTTGGAAGGTCACACGAGCCCCCAAGCGAGCATACCCCTCATTTCGACGATTTTCGTGTGCTATAGGACACCTTTTTTTGGGTGATCCGGATTTTGACGTCAAAAATTCCAAATTTTTTTTGTGGACATCCGTCAAGACCTTGTCTATGCATACGGTTGGCCATCACGGCTTGTACGACCCATTCGGAAGGTCAACCGAGCCCCGAAGTGAGCATACCTCTCATTTCGATGATTTTCAAGTGCGATAGCACACCATTTTTTGGGTGAACCGGATTCCGACGTCAAAAATGCCAAAATGTTTTCGTGGACGTCTATCAAGACCTTGTATATGCATACGGTTGTCAATCACGGCTTGTAAGACTCATTTGGAAGGTCAAACGAGCCCCGAAGCGAGCATACCCCTCATTTCGACGATTTTCGTGTGTTATAGCACACCATTTTTTGGGTGATCCGGATTCCGATGTCAAAAATGCCAAAGTTTTTCGGAAACATCCGTCAAGATCTTGTATATGCATACGGTTGGCCATCACGGCTTGTACGACCCATTTGGAAGGTCAAACGAGCCTCGAAGCGAGCATGCCCCTCATTTTGACGATTCTCGTGTGCTATAGCACACCATTTTTTGGGTGATCCGGATTTTGACGTCAAAAATGCCAAATTTTTTCGTGGACGTCCGTCAAGACCTTGTCTACTCATACGGTTGGCCATCACGGCTTGTACGACCTATTTGAAAGGTCAAACCAGCCCCGAAGCGAGCATACCCCTCATTCGACATTTTTTGGGTGATCCAGATTCCGATGTAAAAAATGCCACATTTTTTTGTGGACGTCCGACAAGACCTTTTCTATGCATACAGTTGGCCATCACGGCTTGTAAAACCCATTTGGAAGGTCAAACGAGCCCCGAAATGAGCATACCCCTCATTTCGACGATTTTCGTGTGCTATTGCACACCATTTTTGGGTGATCCGGATTCTGACGTCAAAAATTCCAAATTTTTTCTTAGACGTCCGTCAAGACCTTGTCTAAGCATACGGTTGGCCATCACGGCTTGTACGATTCATTTGGAAGGTCAAACGAGCCCTGAAGCGAGCATACCCCTCATTTTGATGATTTTCGTGTGCTATAGCACACCATTTTTTGGGTGATCCGAACTTTGACGTAAAAAATTCCAAATTTTTTCGTGGTCATCAGTCAAGACATTGTCTATGCATATGGTGGTCCATCACGGCTTGTACGACCCATTTGGAAGACCAACCAAGCCCCAAAGCGAGCATACCCCTCATTTCGATGATTTTCGTGTGCTATAGCACACAACTTTTTGGGTGATCCATATTCCAACGTCAAAAATGCCAAATTTTTTTGTGGACGTCCATCAAGACCTTGTCTATGCATACAGTTTGTCATCACGGCTTGTCCGACCCATTTGGAAGGTCAAACGAGCCCCGAAGCGAGCACACCCCTCATTTGACGATTTTCGTTTGCTATAGCACACCATTTTTTAGTGATCCGGATTCCGACGTCAAAAATGCCAAATTTTTTCGTAGACGTCAGTCAAGACCTTTTCTATGCATACAGTTTTCCATCACGGATTGTACGACCCATTTGGAAGGTCAAACGAGCCCCGAAGCGAGCATACCCCTCATTTCGACGATTTTCGTGTGCTATAGCACACCATTTTTTGAGTGATTCGGATTTTGATGTCAAAAATGCCAAATTTTTTCGTGGACGTCCGTCAAGACCTTTTCTATGCATACAGTTGGCCATCACGGCTTGTCTGACCCATTTAGAAGGTCAAACGAGCCCCGATGCGAGCATACCCCTCATTTCGATAATTTTCGTGTGCTATAGCACACCATTTTTTGGGTGATCCGGATTCCGACGTCAAAAATGACAAATTTTTTCGTGGACATCCGTCAAGACCTTTTCTATGCATACGGTTGGCCATCACGGCTTGTCTGACCCATTTGGAAGGTCACACGAGCCCCGAAGCGAGCATACCCCTCATTTCGACGATTTTCGTGTGCTATAGGACACCTTTTTTTGGGTGATCCGGATTTTGACGTCAAAAATGCCAAATTTTTTTGTGGACATCCGTCAAGACCTTGTCTATGCATACGGTTGGCCATCACGGCTTGTACTACCCATTTTGAAGGTCAACCGAGCCCCGAAGTGAGCATACCTCTCATTTCGATGATTTTCGAGTGCGATAGCACATCATTTTTTGGGTGAACCGGATTCCGACGTCAAAAATGCCAAAATGTTTTCGTGGACGTCTATCCAGACCTTGTATATGCATACGGTTGTCAATCACGGCTTGTAAGACTCATTTGGAAGGTCAAACAAGCCCCGAAGCGAGCATACCCCTCATTTCGACGATTTTCGTGTGCTATAGCACACCATTTATTGGGTGATCCGGATTCCGATGTCAAAAATGCAAAAGTTTTTCGGGAACATCCGTAAAGATCTTGTATATGCATACGGTTGGCCATCACGGCTTGTACGACCCATTTGGAAGGTCAAACGAGCCTCGAAGCGAGCATACCCCTCATTTGACGATTTTCGTTTGCTATAGCACACCATTATTTGGTGATCCGGATTTCGACGTCAAAAATGCCAAATTTTTTCGTGGACGTCAGTCAAGACCTTTTCTATGCATACAGTTGGCCATCACGGATTGTACGACCCATTTGGAAGGTCAAACGAGCCCCGAAGCGAGCATACCCCTCATTTCAACAATTTTCGTGTGCTATAGCACACCATTTTTTGGGTGATCCGGATTTTGACGTCAAAAATGCCAAATTTTTTCGTGGACGTCCGTCAACACCTTTTCTATGCATACAGTTGGCCATCACGGCTTGTCAGACCCATTTAGAAGGTCAAACGAGCCCTGATGCAAGCATACCCCTCATTTCGACAATTTTCGTGTGCTATAGCACACCATTTTTTGGGTGATCCGGATTCCGACGTCAAAAATGCAAAATTTTTTCGTGGACGTTCGTCAAGACCTCTTCTATGCATACGGTTGGCCATCACGGTTTGTCCGACCCATTTGGAAGGTCAAACGAGCCCCGAAGCGAGCATACCCCTCATTTCGACGATTTTCGTGTGCTATAGCACACAATTTTTTGGGTGATACGGATTCCGACGTCAAAAATGCAAAATTTTTTCGTTGACGTCCGTCAAGACCTTGTATATGCATACGGTTGGCCATCACGTCTTGTAAGACCCATTTGGAAGGTCAAACGAGCCCTTAAGCGAGCATACCCCTCATTTCGATGATTTTCGAGTGCGATAGCACACCATTTTTTGGGTGAACCGGATTTCGACGTCAAAAATGCCAAAATGTTTTCGTGGACGTCTATCAAGACCTTGTATATGCATACGGTTGTCAATCACGGCTTGTAAGACTCATTTGGAAGGTCAAACGAGCCCCGAAGCGAGAATACCCCTCATTTCGATGATTTTCGTGTGTTATAGCACACCATTTTTTGGGTGATCCAGATTTCGAAGTCAAAAATGCCAAATTTTCTCGTGGACGTCAGTCAAGACCTTGTCTATACATATGGTTGGCCATCACGGCTTGTACGACCCATTTGGAAAGTCAAACGAGCCCCGAAGCGAGCATGCCCCTTATTTCGATGATTTTTGTGTGTTAGCACACCATTTTTTGGGTGATCCGAATTCCGAAATTAAAAATGTCCAATTTTTTCGTGGACGTCCGTCAAGACCTTTTCTATGCATACGGTTGGCCATTACGGCTTGTCCGACCCATTTGGAAGGTCAAACAAGCCCTGAAGCGAGCATACCCCTCATTTCAACGATTTTTGTGTGCTATAGCACACCATTTTTTGGGTGATCCGGATTCCGACGTTAAAAATGCCCAATTTTTTTCGTGGACGTCCGTCAAGACCTTGTCTATGCATACGGTTGGCCATCACGGCTTGTACGACACATTTGGAAAGTCAAACGAGCCCCGAAGCGAGCATACCCCTCATTTCGATGATTTTCGTGTGCTATAGCACACAATTTTTGGGTGATACGGATTTCGACGTTAAAAATGCCCAATTTTTTGTGGACGTCTGTCAAGACCTTGCCTATGCATACGGTTGGCCATCACGGCTTGTAGGACCCATTTGGAAAGTCAAACGAGCCCCAAAGCGAGCATACCCCTCATTTCGACGATTTTCGTGTGCTATAGCACACCATTTTTTGGGTGATCCGGATTCCAACGTCAAAAATACCAAATCTTTTCATGGACGTCCGTCAAGACCTTATCTATGCATACGATTTGCCACCACGGCTTGTATGACCAATATGGAAGGTTAAACGAGCCTCGAAGCGAGCATACCCCTCATTTCAACTATTTTCGTGTGCTATAGCACACCATTTTTTGGGTGATCCGGATTCTGACGTCAAAAATGTAAAAAAATTTCGTGCCAAGTGTCAAGACCAGGTATATACATATGGTTGGACATCACGGCTTGTCTGACCCATTTGGAAGGTCAAACGATCTCCGAAGCGAGCATATTCCTCATTTCGACGATTTTCGTGTGCTATAGCACACCATTTTTTGGTGATCCGGATTCCGACGTCAAAAATGCCAAATTTTTTCATGGACGTCCGTCAAGACCTTGTCTATGCATACGGTTGGCCATCACGGCTTGTCCGACCCATTTGGAAGGTCAAACGAGCCTCGAAGAGAGCATACCCCTCATTTCGACGATTTTCGTGTGCTATAGCACACCATTTATTGGGTGATCCGGATTCTGACGTCAAAAATGCCAAATTTTTTTGTGGACATCCTTCAAGACCTTGTCTATGCATACGGTTGGCCATCACGGATTGTTCGACCCATTTGGAAGGTCAAACAAACCACGAAGTGAGCATAACCCTCATTTCGACGATTTTCGTGTGCTATAGCACACCATTTTTAGGGTGATCCTTATTCCGATGTCAAAAATGCCAAATTTTTATTGGACGTCCGTCAAGACCTTGTCTATGCATACGGTTGGCCATCACGGATTGTACGATCCATTTGGAAGGTCAAATAAGCCCCGAAGCGAGCATACCCCTCATTTCGACGATTTTCGTGTGTTATAGCACACCATTTTTTGGGTGATCCAGATTACGACGTCAAAAATGCAAAAAATTTTCGTGGACATCCGTCAAGACCTTGTCTATGTATAAGGTTGGCCATCGCGGCTAGTCCGAATAATTTGGAAGGTCAAACGAGCCCTGAAGCGAGCATACCCCTCATTTCAACGATTTTCGTGTGCTATAGCACACCATTTTTTGGGTGATCCGGATTCCGACGTCAAAAATGCCAAATTTTTTCGTGGACTTCTGTCAAGACTTTGTCTATGTATACGGTTGGCCATCACGGCTTGTACGACCCATTTGGAAGGTCAAACGAGCCCCGAAGCGAGCATACCCATCATTTCGATGATTTTCGTTTGCTATAGCACACCATTTTTTGGGTGATCTGGATTCTGACGTCAAAAATGCAATTTTTTTTCGTGGACGTCCGTTAAGACCTTGTCTATGCATACGGTTGGCCATCACAGTTTGTCCGACCAATTTGGAAGGTCAAACGAGCTTCGAAGCGAGCATACCCCTCATTTTGACTATTTTCGTGTGCTATAGCACATCATTTTTTGGGTGATGCGGATTCCGACGTCAAAAATGCCAAATGTTTTCCTCGACGTCCGTCAAGACCTTGTATATGCATACGGTTGTCCATCACGGCTTGTACGACCCATTTGGAAGCTCAAACGAGCCCCAAAGCGAGCATACCCCTTATTTCGACGATTTTCGTGCACTATAGAACACTATTTTTTGGGTGATCCGGATTCCGACGTTAAAAATGCCAAATTTTTTTGTGGATATCTGTCAAGACCTAGTATATGCATACGGTTGGCCATCACGGCTTGTCCGATACATTTGGAAGGTCAAATGAGCCCTGAAGCGAGCATACCCCTCATTTCGACGATTTTCGTGTGCTATAGCACACCATTTTTTGGGTGCTCAGATTCCGACGTCAAAAATGTCAATTTTTTTCGTGGACGTCCGTCAAGACCTTTTCTATGCATACAGTTGTCCATCACGGCTTTTCCGACCCATTTGGAAGGCCAAACGAGCTCCGAAGCGAGCATACCCCTCATTTTGATGATTTTCGATTGCATGGCACACCATTTTTTGGGTGATCCGGATTACGATGTAAAAAATAGCAAATTTTTTTGTGGACGTCGTTCAAGACCTTGTCTATGCATACGGTTGGCCATCATGGCTTGTCCGACCCATTTGGAAGGTCAAACGAGCCCCGAAGCAAGCATACCCCTCATTTCGACGATTTTCGTGTGCTATAGCACACCATTTTTTGGGTGATCCGGATTCTGACGTCAAAAATGCCAAATTTTCTCGTGGACGTCCATCAAGACCTTGTCTATGCATGCGGTTGGCCATCACGGCTTGTCCGCCCCACTTAGAAGGTCAAACGAGCCCCGAAGCGAGCATACCCCTTATTTCGACGATTTTTGTGTGCTATAGCACACCATTTTTTGGGTGATTCGTATTCTGACGTCAAAAATACCAATTTTTTTCGTGGATGTCCATCAAGACCTTGTCTATGCATATAGTTGGCCATCACGGTTTGTACGACCCATTTGGAAGGTAAAACGAGCCCCGAAGCGAGCATACCCCTCATTTCGACAATTTTCGTGTGCGTAGCACTCAATTTTTTGGGTGATCCGGATTCTGACGTCAAAAATGCAAAAAATTTTCGTGGACGTCCATCAAGACCTTGTCTATGCATACGGTTGGCCATCACGGCTTTTTCGACCCATTTTGAAGGTCAAACGAGCACTGAAGCGAGCATACCCCTCATTTCGATGACTTTTGAAGGATTCCGACGACAAAAATGCCAAATTTTTTCCTGGACGTCTGTCAAGACCTTTTCTATGCATATGGTTGGCCATCAAGGCTTGTACGACCCATTTGGAATGTCAAACGAACCCCGAAGCGAGCATACCCTTCAGTTCGATGATTTTCATGTGCTATAGCACACCATTTTTTGGGTGATCTAGATTCTGACATGAAAAATGCCAAATTTTTTCATGGACGTCCGTCAAGACCTTGTATATGCATACGGTTGGCCACCACGGCTTGTCCGACCCATTTGGAAGGTCAAACAAGCCCTGAAGCGAGCATACCCCTCATTTCAACGATTTTTGTGTGCTATAGCACACCATTTTTTGGGTGATCCAAATTCCGACGTTAAAAATGCCCAATTTTTTCGTGGACGTCCGTCAAGACCTTGTCTATGCATACGGTTGGCCATCACGGCTTGTACGACCCATTTGGAAAGTCAAACGAGCCCCGAAGCGAGCATACCCCTCATTTCGATGATTTTCGTGTGCTATAGCACACAATTTTTTGGGTGATACGGATTTCAACGTTAAAAATGCCCAATTTTTTGTGGACGTCTGTCAAGACCTTGTCTATGCATACGGTTGGCCATCACGGCTTGTACGACCCATTTGGAAAGTCAAATGAGCCCCGAAGCGAGCATACCCCTCATTTCGACGATTTTCGTGTGCTATAGTACACCATTTTTTGGGTGATCCGGATTCCAACGTCAAAAATACCAAATCTTTTCATGGAAGTCCGTCAAGACCTTGTCTATGCATACGGTTGGCCATCACGGCTTGTCCGACCCATTTGGAAGTTCAAACGAGCCTCGAAGAGAGCATACCACTCATTTCAACTATTTTCGTGTGCTATAGCACACCATTTATTGGGTGATCCGGATTCTGACGTCAAAAATGCCAAATTTTTTTGTGGACATCCTTCAAGACCTTGTCTATGCATACGGTTGGCCATCACGGATTGTTCGACCCATTTGGAAGGTCAAACAAACCCCGAAGCGAGCATAACCCTCATTTCGACGATTTTCGTGTGCTATAGCAGACCATTTTTTGGGTGATCCGGATTCCGACGTCAAAAATGCAACAAATTTTTGTGGACATCCGTCACGACCTTGTCTATGCATACGGTTGGCCATCATGGCTTATCCGACCCATTTGGAAGGTCAAACGAGCCCCAAAGCGAGAATACCCCTCATTTCGACGATTTTCGTGTGCTATAGCACACCATTTTTTGGGTGATCCGGATTCCGACGTCAAAAATGCCAAATTTTTTCATGGACGTCCGTCAAGACCTTGTCTATGCATGCGGTTGTCCATCACGGCTTGTCCGACCCATTTGGAAGGTCAAACGAGCCTCGAAGCGAGCATACCCGTCATTTCGACGATTTTCGTGTGCTATAGCACACCATTTATTGGGTGATCCGGATTCTGACGTCAAAAATGCCTAATTTTTTTGTGGACATCCTTCAAGACCTTGTCTATGCATACGGTTGGCCATCACGGATTGTTCGACCCATTTGGAAGGTCAAACAAACCCCGAAGCGAGCATACCCCTCATTTCGACGATTTTTGTGTGCTATAACACACCATTTTTGGGGTGATCCGGATTCCGACGTCAAAAATGCAAAAAAAATTTGTGGACATCCGTCACGACCTTGTCTATGCATTCGGTTGGCCATCACGGCTTGTACGACCCATTTGGAAGGTCAAATGAGCCTCGAAGCGAGCATACCCCTCATTTCGACGATTTTCGTATGCTATAGCACACCATTTTTTGGGTGATCCGGATTCCTTGAGTCAAACAATCCAAATATTTTCGTGGACGTCCATCAAGACCTTGTCTATGCATACGGTTGTCCATCACGGGTTGTACGACCCATTTGGAAGGTCAAAAGAGACCCCAAAGCGAGCATACCCCTTATTTCGACAATTTTTTTGTGCTATAGCACACCATTTTTTGGGTGATTCGTATTCCGACGTCAAAAATGCCAATTTTTTTCGTAGATGTCCATCAAGACCTTGTCTATTCATATAGTTGGCCATCACGGTTTGTACGACCCATTTGGAAGGTAAAACGAGCCCCGAAGCGAGCATACCCCTTATTTCGATGATTTTCGTGTGCATAGCACACAATTTTTTGGGTGATCGGGATTCTGACGTCAAAAATTCCAAATTTTTTCGTGGACGTCCATCAAGACCTTGTCTATGCATACGGTTGGCCATCATGGCTTTTTCGACCCATTTTAAAGGTCAAACGAGCCCCGAAGTGAGCATATCCCTTATTTCGATGATTTTCGTGTGCTATAGCACACCATTTTTTGGGTGATCCGGATTCCGACATCAAAAATGCCAAATTTTTTAGTGGACATCCGTCAAGACCTTGCCTATGCATACAATTGGCCATCACGGCTTTTTCGACCCATTTTGAAGGTCAAACGAGCACTGAAGCGAGCATACCCCTCATTTCGATGATTTTTGAAGGATTCCGACGACAAAAATGCCAAATTTTTTCCTGGACGTCTGTCAAGACCTTTTCTATGCATATGGTAGCCATCAAGGCTTGTACGACCCATTTGGAAGGTCAAACGAACCCCGAAGCGAGCATACCCCTCAGTTCGATGATTTTCGTGTGCTATAGCACACCATTTTTTGGGTGATCTAGATTCCGACATGAAAAATGCCAAATTTTTTCATGGACGTCCGTCAAGACCTTGTATATGCATATGGTTGGCCACCACAGCTTGTCCGACCCATTTGAAAGGTCAAAGAAGCCCCGAAGCGAGCATACCCCTCATTTCGACGATTTTCGTGTGCTATAACACACCATTTTTGGGTGATCCGGATTCCGACGTCAAAAATTCGAATTTTTTTTTGAACGTCCATCAAGACCTTGTCTATGCATACGGTTGGCCATCATGGCTTGTACGACCAATTTGGAAGGTCAACGAGAACCGAAGCGACCATACCTTTCATTTCAACGATTTTCATGTGCTATAGCACACCATTTTTTGGGTGATCCCGGATTCCGACGTCAAAAATGCCAAATTTTTTCGTGGACGTCCGTCAAGACCTTGTCTATGCATACAATTGGCCATCACGGCTTGTCCGACCCATTTGGAAGGTCAAACGAGCCCCGAAGTGAGCATATCCCTCATTTCGATGATTTTCGTGTGCTATAGCACACCATTTTTTGGGTGATCCGAATTCCGACATCAAAAATGCCAAATTTTTTAGTGGACATCCGTCAAGACCTTGCCTATGCATACAATTGGCCATCACGGCTTTTCCGACCCATTTGGAAGGTCAAACGAGCCCTGAAGCGAGCATACCCCTCATTTTGATGATTTTCGTGTGCTATAACACACCATTTTTGGGGTGATCCAGATTCCGACGTCAAAAATGCCAAATTTTTTTGTGGAGGTCCGTCAAGACCTTGTCTATGCATACGGTTGGCCATCACGGCTTGTCAACCCATTTGGAAGGTCAAACGAGCCCCGAAGCGAGCATACCCCTCATTTCGATGATTTTTGTTTGCTATAGCACACCATTTTTTGGGTGATCCAAATTCCGACGTTAAAAATGTCAAATTTTTATTGGACGTCCGTCAAGACCTTGTATATGCATACGTTTGGCCATCACGTCTTGTACGACCCATTTGGAAGGTCAAACGAGCCCCGAAGCGAGCATACCCCTCATTTTGATGATTTTTGTGTGATATAGCACACCATTTTTTGGGTGATCCGGTTTCCGACGTCAAAAATGCAAAAAAATTTTGTGGACGTCCGTCAAGATCTTGCCTATGCATACGGTTGGCCATCACGGCTTGTCCGACCCATTTGGAAGGTTAAACGAGCCCCGAAGCGAGCATACCCCTTATTTCGAAGATTTTCGTGTGCTATACCACACCATTTTTAGGGTGATCCTTATTCCGATGTCAAAAATGCCAAATTTTTATTGGACGTCCGTCAAGACCTTGTCTATGCATACGGTTGGCCATCACGGATTGTACGATCCATTTGGAAGGTCAAACAAGCCCCGAAGCGAGCATACCCCTCATTTCGACGATTTTCGTGTGTTATAGCACACCATTTTTTGGGTGATCCAGATTACGACGTCAAAAATGCAAAATTTTTTCGTGGACATCCGTCAAGACCTTGTCTATGTATAAGGTTGGCCATCGCGGCTAGTCCGAATAATTTGGAAGGTCAAACGAGCCCTGAAGCGAGCATACCCCTCATTTCAACGATTTTCGTGTGCTATAGCACACCATTTTTTGGGTGATCCGGATTCCGACGTCAAAAATGCCAAATTTTTTCGTGGACTTCTGTCAAGACTTTGTCTATGTATACGGTTGGCCATCACGGCTTGTACGACCCATTTGGAAGGTCAAACGAGCCCCGAAGCGAGCATACCCATCATTTCGATGATTTTCGTGTGCTATAGCACACCATTTTTTGGGTGATCTGGATTCTGACGTCAAAAATGCAATTTTTTTTCGTGGACGTCCGTCAAGACCTTGTCTATGCATACGGTTGGCCATCACAGTTTGTCCGACCAATTTGGAAGGTCAAACGAGCTTCGAAGCGAGCATACCCCTCATTTTGACTATTTTCGTGTGCTATAGCACATCATTTTTTGGGTGATGCGGATTCCGACGTCAAAAATGTCAAATGTTTTCCTCGACGTCCGTCAAGACCTTGTATATGCATACGGTTGTCCATCACGGCTTGTACGACCCATTTGGAAGCTCAAACGAGCCCCAAAGCGAGCATACCCCTTATTTCGACGATTTTCGTGCACTATAGAACACTATTTTTTGGGTGATCCGGATTCCGACGTTAAAAATGCCAAATTTTTTTGTGGATATCTGTCAAGACCTAGTATATGCATACGGTTGGCCATCACGGCTTGTCCGATCCATTTGGAAGGTCAAACGAGCCCTGAAGCGAGCATACCCCTCATTTCGACGATTTTCGTGTGCTATAGCACACCATTTTTTGGGTGCTCAGATTACGACGTCAAAAATGTCAATTTTTTTCGTGGACGTCCGTCAAGACCTTTTCTATGCATACAGTTGTCCATCACGGCTTTTCCGACCCATTTGGAAGGCCAAACGAGCTCTGAAGCGAGCATACCCCTCATTTTGATGATTTTCGATTGCATGGCACACCATTTTTTGGGTGATCCGGATTACGACGTAAAAAATACCAAATTTTTTTGTGGACGTCGGTCAAGACCTTGTCTATGCATACGGTTGGCCATCATGGCTTGTCCGACCCATTTGGAAGGTCAAACGAGCCCCGAAGCGAGCATACCCCTCATTTCGACGATTTTCGTGTGCTATAGCACACCATTTTTGGGTGATCCGGATTCTGACGTCAAAAATGCCAACTTTTCTCGTGGACGTCCATCAAGACCTTGTCTATGCATGCGGTTGGCCATCACGGTTTGTCCGCCCCACTTAGAAGGTCAAACGAGCCCCGAAGCGAGCATACCCCTTATTTCGACGATTTTTGTGTGCTATAGCACACCATTTTTTGGGTGATTCGTATTCCGACGTCAAAAATGCCAATTTTTTTCGTGGATGTCCATCAAGACCTTGTCTATGCATATAGTTGGCCATCACGGTTTGTACGACCCATTTGGAAGGTAAAACGAGCCCCGAAGCGAGCATACCCCTCATTTCGACGATTTTCGTGTGCGTAGCACACAATTTTTTGGGTGATCCGGATTCTGACGTCAAAAATGCCAAATTTTTTCGTGGACGTCCATCAAGACCTTGTCTATGCATACGGTTGGCCATCACGGCTTTTTCGACCCATTTTGAAGGTCAAACGAGCACTGAAGCGAGCATACCCCTCATTTCGATGATTTTTGAAGGATTCCGACGACAAAAATGCCAAATTTTTTCCTGGACGTCTGTCAAGACCTTTTCTATGCATATGGTTGGCCATCAAGGCTTGTACGACCCATTTGAAAGGTCAAACGAACCCCGAAGCGAGCATACCCTTCAGTTCGATGATTTTCGTGTGCTATAGCACACCATTTTTTGGGTGATCTAGATTCTGACATGAAAAATGCCAAATTTTTTCATGGACGTCCGTCAAGACCTTGTATATGCATACGGTTGGCCACCACGGCTTGTCCGACCCATTTGAAAGGTCAAACAAGCCCCGAAGCGAGCATACCCCTCATTTCGACGATTTTCGTGTGCTATAGCACACCATTTTTGGGTGATCTGGATTCCGACGTCAAAAATTCGAATTTTTTTTGTGAACGTCCGTCAAGACCTTGTCTATGCATAAGGTTGGCCATCACGGCTTGTACGACCAATTTGGAAGGTCAACGAGCCCCGAAGCGACCATACCTTTCATTTCGACGATTTTCATGTGCTATAGCACACCATTTTTTGGGTGATCCCGGATTCCGACGTCAAAAATGCCAAATTTTTTCGTGGACATCTGTCAAGACCTTGTCTATGCATACAATTGGCCATCACGGCTTGTCCGACCCATTTGGAAGGTCAAACGAGCCCCGAAGCGAGCATATCCCTCATTTCGATGATTTTCGTGTGCTATAGCACACCATTTTTTGGGTGATCCAGATTCCGACATAAAAAATGCCAAATTTTTTAGTGGACATCCGTCAAGACCTTGCCTATGCATACAATTGGCCATCACGGCTTTTCCGACCCATTTGGAAGGTCAAACGAGCCTGAAGCGAGCATACCCCTCATTTTGATGATTTTCGTGTGCTATAGCACACCATTTTTTGGGTGATCCGGATTCCGACGTCAAAAATGCCAAATATTTTCATGGACGTCCGTCAAGACATTGTCTATGCATGCGGTTGGCCATCACGGCATGTCCGACCCATTTGGAAGGTCAAACGAGCTCCGAAGCGAGCATACCCTTCATTTCGATGATTTTCGTGTGTTATAGCACTCCATTTTTTTGGTGATCTGGATTTCGACGTCAAAAATGTCAAATTATTTCGTGGACGTCTGTCAAGACCTTTTCTATGCATACGGTTGGCCATCACGGCTTGTACGAACCATTTGGAAGGTCAAACGACCCCCGAAGCGAGCATACCCCTCATTTCGACGATTTTCGTGTGCTATAGCACACCATTTTTTGGGTGATCTGGATTCCGACGTCAAAAATGCAAAAAATTTTCGTAGACGTCAATCAAGACCTTTTCTATGAATACGGTTGGCCATCACGGCTTGTCCGTTTTCTGCATTTTCTTCTAGCTTTTGAACTCTCAAGCCTATACTATCCACTTTTGTACAAAGTGTAGTTAAGGTTTTGAGTATGTTCTCCATAAGATTATCTTGTTCTGGCTGTGTAACTTTGTCTTGATAGATAGTCTGCAATCATATTTTTGTCAGTTTTAATTACCTCAATTGTAAATGTAAAATTCAATATATTCAATACTAATCTTCTTATTTCTTTTGTTGTAACTGAATCCTCTACCTTTTTTGTTATCCACCATTTTACCTGTGTGTTATCTGTTCTTACAATAAATTTACTGTAAACAATATATGGTTCAAATGCTAATAAACATTTATCTAATGCAAATAATTCTTTTCAGTTTATTTCCCATTTTATTTGTGTTACTGCATAAGATCCTGAATAATATCTACAATGGTGTTCTATTTTTTCTTTTTCGTATCTGTATTTTAAAACTCCTCCATAACTATGATCACTTGAATCTGTTTCAACAATATAAATAAATGTTCTATTTTCAACATGAAAGTAAAGTTTTGGTAATTTTTTACATAAATTCTTAATATTTCTTATATGTTCTTTATATTTATTGTCGAAATAATATTCTATATCTTTTTTAAGTTTTTTGTGTAATGGTTTTAAATGCTCTGCTAATTTTGGTATATATTCTCTTACTTGATTTACTAATCCTAGAAAGGATTGTAATTTCTTTTTCGTATCTATATTTTCGTCAAGGGTGATTATTTTTTGTACTATATGATTTTGCATTTTTATTCCATTCCTATCTATTTGTATTCCTAGAAATTCTATTTGTGGTTTCATAATTTCTGCTTTCTTTCTACTTAAGCTTATACCTGAATGTTTGATTATATGTATAAATTTTTCTAATAATCTTATATGTTCATCTTGTGTTTTAGAATATAATAATATATCATCTATATATACAATACAATTTTCTAACTGGTTAAAGTGGTTGTCCATAAAATGTTGATATCTACCTGGTGCGTTCTTATATCCAAATGGTAATACATTCCATTTATAGAAACCTTGCGGTACTGTGAATGCTGTTAGCTGTTTAGATTCTTCTTCTAGTTTTAGGTGATAAAATCCTGATTTACAATCGAATTTACTGAAATAATTATATCCTTGTATCTGTCCTATTTTTAGTATTTTATTTGGTATTGGGTAATTATATGTTTTAGTTTTAGCATTTAAATTGCGATAATCTATAACCATTCTGCTTTTACCTCTTTTTTGTTCACTATTTTTATAACTATAAACGCTGGAATTGTATGTTTACTATTACTTTCTTGTATGTAATTATTTTCTAATAGTTCATCTATATGTATTTTGAATTCTTTTAAATCATCAAAGTTATATTTTAATGGTTTCTGTGTTATTATACTACTTTCATCTATTAGTTCAATTTTTACTTTTGTCTTATGTTTTTCCCATCCTTGTAATGGATCTTCGTTATATAGTTGTTCTAGTTGTTCATTTATTATTTTAACTTTATCTATTGTAAATATGATAATTTCTAATTGTGATATTTGTTTCTTATTCATATTTTCCATTTCTTGATTTATTTTTTCACTTCCTTTTATCCATTCTGTAGGTTTTCGTTGTTTATTATTTACTCTTTTTGCTGCTATTCTGTTTTCGCATGGTGTAGTAAACCACCAATGTGTTTTTGTTATTATATGTGGGTAAAATTTATCTAAAAATGGCATTCCTAATAACATGTCTTTTGTCGTAAATTCAAAATTGTACATTTCTTCTATTGTTAGTATTTTATCCATATTTGTATTTTTATATTTTTTGCTTTGTATTTAATCATACTTCCTTCATTATTAAATCCTGTTACTACCATAGGTGTTTTTAGTTTTTCCCGTTTATCTTCTGGTAGACAATTATATTTACATATATTCGCTTCTGCTCTTGTATCTATCATAGGGGTATAATATCTGTTGTGATATCCTTCTATAATAATTTTTGCAAGAATAAATATTTTCATTATTCATTTTGTTCTTTTTATAACTATTTTCTTATTTTGACAAGTTATTGTTAATTGTTCATTTTCTATATTGTATGGTTTAACTTTTTCTAACCATTTTATACCTAATGTAATATTATGATTTCCTTGGTATATTTTAAATGGTATTATTAAGGGTATTCCTCCTATAATTATTTCTTTTTCCGTTGTTTCCTCATTTATGTTTACTATCTCACTAGGTAATCCAGGGTATATGTGTCCTGTTTTTATAATTTCTTCTTCTAATACTAACTCTCTTGTTATGTAATTTTCTTCTTGTCCTGTATTTATCAAAATTTTATATTTTCTTTGGTCCATTAATCCTGTTATGAAATAATGATATGGTGTTATTTCTTCCTTATTTAATAAGTTTTGTGGGATTTCATAGTTTCTTTTAGATGTACTCATTCTTGATGAGGTAGCTCTTGTTAACGTATTTGGTACACTTGAAGTACTTAATCTTTCTTTTACAATTTCTAAATCTTCTTCCGTGTCAATTTCTTTATGCTATAGTCATTATTGTCTATTACAGTAATTATTTTTTCGAAAGGATTTTCTTATCTTTATTTTATCAATTTTGTTTTTTGCTGCTATTTTATGTTTTGTTGTTAATATATATAAGTTTTTACATCTTGCTGTAAATATTTTACTGCCTGGTGCTAACTCTATTCCAGACATTTTCCAATATAATACTAATAATTTATCTATATTTCTGTCTGTTAATGCTACCGTATAATTGGCACTTATTATAAATTTAAATTTTTGGTATATTAAGTTTCCTTTTACTGCACTAATTACACTTTTTTCTATAGGGTGTATGATTCTGTCATCTGCTAAGTATATTTCAATAGGCGTATCTATTTCTTCTCTAAAACAAACTTTTATTAATATTTCTGTTCCTCCTAAATGTACATATTTTATAGGTGTTTTAGCTTTTATATCTTGTATTTCTTTATTTATTATTCGTTTACTTAGTATAGGTATATATGTTTTTCCTCTTGTATATTTACAATCTATAATATGTTCTTTCTGACTAACTACATAATATTCTTCCTTTTCTTTTAAACCAATTTCTCAAAGTAGGTATTTCAAGTACTTTTTCAACACTTAAGTCTAATTCTTTTCCTTTTATTTGTTCAAAAATTGTATTATCAAATATAATTTTTTGGTCTGATAATTCTTCATTTTGATAATCTTCTTTAGATATTATTTTTATCTCATCCTCAGACATTATATTTCTTCATCTGTTTCATTATTATTTAGATTAATATTTTCTTCTTCATTTTTAGTTTCTGTATCTGATACTTCATATATACTATCGTTTTCACTTAATTCATAGTCTATGTATTCTAGTTGCATATATTTATCATTATCTATAATTACTTCTGCAATTTGCTTCCTTTTTGAATCTTTGGGTAGTTTACAGTCTCTAGCTAAATGTCCTATCTTTCCGCAATTATAACAAGTAAATTGGGATATTTTTCTTTTTGGTCTATATGGTCTTTTTATTTTATAGTTTTTTATATAATACATTCGCCTTGGTTTCTTATATTTATACTTGGTTTTAGTTTTTCTATAATTTTTATACCTTTTGGGCTTTTGCTTTTTATTTGTACATCCAAACTGTGGTGCTATTTTATTTTTACAACAGGCTAAATTCTTGTTTAGTACTTTTTCCATTTTTAATTTTTCTTTTTGGTTTTCACATAGTTGTATGAACCATTGATGTAAAAATTTTATTCTACCTCATAAAGTATCTACTAATCCTTCATCATTCCAATCTTTAATTATTTTTGTGCTAAATGGTTCTGGTAATTTTGTAAAATATTGTTGTCTTATTTCTTTTGCTTCATCTAAATTGTATTTTGCTTTGTAATAGTATTCCTTAAATGCACATGTGTATTCTTCTATATAACACATTTTACATATAGCTAATTTTGTCATAAGTTGTCTATTTATTATTTTTTCTCTGTTTTGTTCTCTTATATCTGTGGTCATACCTCCAAATTTACTTCTTATTGCTGATTCATATTTATCTAGTATATCTATATTTGTTGATGATGGAGATCCATCCATTTTCTTGTCACTTCTAAGTACTTCTAAACTTTCTAAGGGTAGATTTTCTATCCATAATCTTGTTGTTCCTACAAATGTTCTTTCTATATACCTTGGTGTTTCTGTTGTTTTTATTTTGTTATCTATTAGTTGCTTAGATATATTTCCTATCCATAGTAATATTGCTTTATTTGTATCTGTGACACAATCTAGATCTAAGAAATTATATTGTTCGTTTATTGGTCTTGGTGTCCAATTTTTATTTAATCTACTATTCCATATTGCGTTAGTTCTATCTGATTGTTGATAACTTTCTGTATAATAAGTTGGTGGTGTCCATCTAGGACTAATTCTAGGACTATTTCTGGGACTATTGTCTGGAGTTTTAACTCTTGACGTACTAGGTCGATTCATATCTCCTGTGTTTATTTCTAATTTTTTCAGTTTATTTACCTATTCTAGAATTTCTGTATATATCTCACTTATATCACTTATTTCTGATTTTTGGTCATTTATTGTATCTGATTCATTGTCGTCTATTTCATTTACTTCAAGGTCTTCGTTTAGTTTTTGTTCCATCTCTTTTATTTCATTAGTTAATTCTAGCTCTTTTTCTCTTTCTATCTGTTTCTCTTTTTGTCTAGTTTCATATAATAATTTTAACCTAGCTAATTCTTTTTCTAATTCACTTATTCTTGTATTTTTTACTTCTTCCAAATGTTGTACTTCTTGTTTTGCTTGTATTTTTATTTTTTCGATTTCTTTTGATTTGTCTATTTCTTCATTTTCTTTTGTTATTCTTATCATAGCTGTTAGACTATCTTCTAATTTTGCTGTTTCTTTTTCTATCATTAAATATAAATTATTTCCAATTTTTTTATATCTCCTTCCTAAATTTGAAAATATTATTTTTATTATCATTCCGTCTTGATTTTCATATGTCTTTTCGTCTACTGCAAATTCTTCTTTATTCATTATAATTTATGTATTATGTCATGTTGTAATTTATATTCAAGGTGATCTATTTGTATTTCTAACATAAATATAGCTTTTCTTTGTGCTAATATCGAATTTTTACATACTCCTGCTAACATGTTTTCTATTAATCTTTCTTTTCTATGTTGTAGTTCTCGTCCTTTTTCATCTATTTTTTCTATTAATTGTTGCCTATATGTTTCTTTGTTCATACTGTTTTTTCAAATAACAAACATATTTGTATTCTGTTTTTGAAATTATATTTATCAAATAATTTGTCTCATCGTCACTTGTTTTAATAAGTTGTGATAGTTTATATTCTATGTATAATTCATATCTTTCGTACCTTTTTATCTATCTTGGTTTTCATTATTTTAGTTTCTTTACTTGTTGTATTATTCATTTATATTTTTCTATACAAAATTTTAAAAAGTTTACTTAATTTGTTTGGGTCTTTAATAAATTTTATCTTATAATTATTATTACTCCGTTTTTGTCAAACTTCAAACTTTTTTGGTTCAATCATTGATCCCTGAATATCTCTAGATGATCATATAAATCATATATGTCAAAATAAAATTCATCATAAAAATCATTTTGTATATCTAATTTAGTCTAACCTTGAGTTGTTACTTCTATTACTTCATATGTTACCAACATATCATAAATTTCTCTTTTTATATCTGTATTAAGATCTTTTAATATATAGAGTATTAATGTTTTGTAATTAACATCATCATCTAATAAATAGGAGTTCATTTTATTCATTTGTTCGCTAATGATTTTATTCCTTCGAATCTCTCAATGGATTATACTTATTTATTATGTAATAATAATGGTTTAATAATCATCTCGTCTGTCACTACTACAGTTTTCTTCTTTGATTAGTTACCCTAACAACGCCTCAACTTTGTTTACTCCCCTAAACGGTCTTCTTGCCTATTGGTTTCAACTTTAGGATGACATAGTCTGGGCATATTTATTCGCAGAATATTTCTGTAGCAAACTTTCTAAAGATGGTTATTATAACATTATTAAAACATGATAAACAATTATAATCAACAAGAGATTATCAGGAATAAATTAGTTTAGCTACTCATGAACTTAAATGTGTATACCTGTTTCTGTAGATTTGTTGCTTCTGATTTGTTTTCCATAGTTCTAGTTTTGATTATCTAGCTCTGATACCAATGTAGGGTGGAAGCGGAATTAAGAGTGAGAGAGAGATTATATGAAAGGGATGATTTTATTATGAGGGAGAACCCTAATGTAGGGTGGAAGCAGAATTAAGAGTAAGAGAGAGATGTATATGAAAGGGATGATTTTATTATGAGGGAGAACCCTCTATTTTTACAACCAAATTTACATGTATGGCCAATACAAATGGCCGATACTTACTTTTACTCATGGGCTAATAATATTTGACCGACACAAAAAACAAAATACTCACTATTTCTACTTTACATAATGACCTCTTCTTTTTATTTCTGGCCGACACACACTATTTACTTTATGAAAGACAAAATACCTTTTACATAATTGACCTTTTATGGCCGACACACTAACTTTCTACTTTATTTCTTTACATACTGGCCTTTACTTTTACATATGGCCGACGCAAAACAATAAAATACAATTACAATAATACTATTATATTATTACTTTACATAAAGTATCTGATTTTTGCAAGTTATACCTATATGTTTTTGACAGTTGATTCTTTCATGCCTCGAAATCATTGCTTCTTTTATTATATTGTTTTTATTCTTTAGCGCAGAATGACTCAATGAGTCTTTGTGGTTTGGCGATCAATGAAGTTGGAATGACAAACATTTAAAATCACTATATACTTAACTCTTAATATAAGTAAAATTGTGCAAGTGTTTTTTCAGTCTGTTCAAATCTTTGTTAAAAGTGTACTAAAAATAATGAAACTCATCGAGAGTGAAGCTTGTCAAGTATGCAGTGATTTTATTCTAGTATCTTGAGGCACTAAAAACATAATTCACCTTGTGTTAAGCCACAAAGCTCCAATAATTAGACATACATGATTATTTTAATAGAGTATCTTGAGCTATTGAATATGAAACTAATTAAGAGTGAAGCTTCGTCCTTATCATCACAAATAAAAATTTGAATCAAATATGTAAAACTCAAACGATAAAACTCGTCAAAAGCAAAGATCGATAATGATTAAAGATGAATAGTAACTTGAGTTGCTTATTAATAATGGAGCTTAGTGGTTCAAGGTGAATTACGATTTGAATCGAGTCTCTCTAACACCCAAAGATGGAACTAACTAAGATAGGAGCTTAATTACACATCATTAAAAAATGATTTAAAAAAATCATAAACGACTTAAATAATTATTCTAATTAGCCAAACAAATGAATATCAAAAAAGATTTTTTTTATATTAACTTATTAAATTAAACAATTTGGTCTTTTTTTAGTCCTTTGTCCAACACATTTAGTAGAAAGAGTAGTTTCAAAATCAATTTTTCCCCCTTTTCCAATTAGTATAGGGTTTACTGTTTCTACAAATTCAATACCAAAATCCATATATAAATCGAAAATTAACAATGGAGAATGGGGATGGAACAAATGGGAAAAGGATAAGGGCTGAAGATGTAATATGTAAGCTCAAGGACGATGGCGATTTCGATAAACTTCGCCTCAAAATTGTTCGCCGAATGAAAGAAAATGTCAGTATTTGCTTGTTCTTCTTTGGTTTTTGTTGTTTAGAGTTCTTCATTGGGCTTAAACTGCTAAAGAGTATTTTTTTTAATCTTCGGTTTCTATATTGTTTTTATCTGTTTTTACATCAATTTACTGCTAAATCCTGAGTTGGGTTTTGTTCCATTGAAAGTGTATGTGATTGGTATTGGAGATTCGACGTTTATTATTGGATTTAAGTTATATACACAGGTAGTGATTGTTAGAGTAAAGGTTAATAGGTATTGGAGTGTTTTTTTTTCCCTTCTAGTAGTGTTATTATTGTTACTCTCGTGTATCTTATTCCTGGATTTTATTATTACTAGTTGTTCACTTGGTTTCAGTTATGTAGTGCTTGTTGTTGATAAAGCTCTCTTCTTTTTACAAAATGGCTTATTTGCTACGATTTGATATGCTTTACTTGAGCCGAGGGCCTTCTAGAAACAACCTCTCTGTGCATGCACATCACTTGTGAGAATGGGTATGTTGTTGTTTACACTGGGCGTGAGGTGAGTCGAGGCGTGTAGTTTTTTTGGGCTGGGTGCCTTATATATAGAGAAAAATGAGGCAAGGGATGTAGTTTTTCTAGTCCGGGCGCTTTCTATAGAGGAAAAAAGGTGTGTATAGGTAGGCTCAAGCTAGATAATATTTATGAGCAGAATGAGAAGACTATGATACTTGGCATGTAGTTTTTCTGGTGTGGCTGTCTACTATTGAGAAAAAAGAGGTGTTCAAAGGTACACATGAGCTAAGATTCTGCTTGGGTGGGAGATGATATAAAATCTCTGTATGCCCTGAACTTAAAACAAAAGCATTAGTTAGTAGTAACGACTCATTCAAGAAATGGATTAGTTTTTCTAAACTGTTAAGTTTGTATTCTTCAGCATTGAGGATAAGCTGACCACCTTCAAAAGAATTAGAGATTCCCTATCAGATCTATAATCTGTTTAATATCCTTTATACATGATTGTTTACACCAAACAAGTAAAGATACTATAAAATTCCATTTAACCTTGTGAATTGGACCCATCTGTAAAACATCTTGTATTTCTTCCCTCCATACTACCCACCATATACATGAAGGGATCAGTCTGCACTCCCCCTCCCCCTCCTTTCTTATCCAACAACTAAGAAGGGTCTGATGTATGCTCAGGCATGGTCCAGCTCTTCCCAGTGATGTTGAGAAACAAAATTCCACAACTGAGCAGTGTACTTACAAATGCAAAAGAATGTGTTTGTTTGTCTCCTCAGTCTCCATACATAGAAAACACCTAGGAACAAGTTGTGTTCCCTTCCTCTGTAGCACTTCTTGAGTTAGGCAGGCCCATTTTATAACCAACCAGATGAAGCACTTTACTTTTGTGGGTATGTCGCTTTTCCAGATGATGCATTGGTCATATACTTTAGTCACCAGAAGACCCCTTGTGAAAGCACTCTTTACATAGAAAATCCCATTTCTATTGTGAATGAGAAGAGCTCTATTCTGTATTAATGATACTTGCACTATTTTCCCAATAACAGGGCTATCTCCTATATCTCCCAATCATTTAAAAGCTTCTAAAAGGGATGTCCCACCCTTGCGTTGACCTAGACTTGGACTGTCATCTCCGGATTTACACAAATAAGAAATGGATCAGGGATGCCTAGTAAAGAGGATTTTGTTCAATCTTCTTATCTCTCCAAAATTTTATCCTTGCACCGCTGCGTACCTTTAGGCAGATGTTGGCTTCCATTGATTGCCACAGATTCCTAATTGTTCTCCACACTCCCGCTCCATATGTATGCGGTACCATTTCTGTGCACCATGGATAGCTTCACCATACTTTGTCACAATAACTTTCTTCCATAGAGTCCTATGGAGCTATCCTCTGTGATGTATATCCATAACCATTTCGACAAAAAACACTCATTCAAACGCTGTTTTCTAGTTCACCAGACAATAACCCTTCCCCTCCTTATTCCCTTGCCACAGAAACTTCCTCCTAATTTTATCTAGCTTTTTCACCACCTTTGCTCGGATTGTGAAAAGGGACATCACATAAGTGGGCAGTGAGTCAAGATTAGTAACTTCAAACAAAATTCATTAGGGATAGAGTTTGTTCGTTTCACAGCCACACAAACAAGATACTGAAGTGTTTCACCTAAAATAAAATGATTTCTGTTACAAAAATCACACTCCAAAATATGTATATGAATCAATTCTGTGTCAAAGTTGATGGTAAAAAGTATAGGTAGCATTAAATTTGATGGTCGTGCTTCCAAGTATGTGGAAAAACATGGGTTTGGGGTGGGAGCCAAATGGCAGAGAAAGTTTCTCTGTCGGTTTCTGAAAGCATTAGATACCTGTCTTAGGTTGGTCAACAAAGAATATTCATCCTCATTATATTGAATTTTCATTTAGAATTTTGTCCCTCCTAATTTAGATATTTATTTTCTCAGAGAGAACTTGAGAATAAAGTACCCTACTCTTAGTTTCAAAAAAATAAATAAATAAAGGATCCTACTCTTGATAATAAAATTAAAACATACTTCTTGTCCTTGAGTATATATTTATGTAAAAATAAGATCAAAGATGCACAACGTTTACCTTTGTTATGGTGTACGTAAATGATGTATTTAGAGCTTTGTAATTATTTACATGCTAAATTTAGTATGAGAGGGTGGTTAATTTTTCTAATTGTAAGAAAAAAGAACTATGTATATACTTGATTTGTTTTCAGGTGAGCCTGTGAGGTAAGATAGTTTTTATTTTTGTTCTTCTAATTGATGGATGAATTGTTTGAGGTTGAGGAGCTAGTAGTTGATTGGGGTTTTTGTCCTCTATTGTCTTCTACTTGACTCCCACCAAGAAAAAAACTTTTGGTGCTTAAAGACAGAAGAAGCGCCAATGCCAAATTAATAGCAGTCTATTTTAAGTGTTAGTCAACTTCACTTAGCTGCAAATTGAAAAGAAAGATAACACTAATTCTCAAGGAAGATGATGAGACTTTTCTATCAAATTTTAAAATTTTATATTTATATTATTTTATCTTTTAGTATATGAAAACACTCCCAACGTTTAAATGACCGTTTTATGTTCAGTTAGCCCGCTGTCATGTATTCGAACCCTGCTGCAGACTAAAGCCTGTTACTTAAGTGAAGAAGGGTACAAGCACTGGCCTATCGAGTTTTGCACCGTCCTCTGCTGACCCTGGAGGATTTCACGGTTATTTTAAAAACAAGCAAGAGAAGAAGGAGCATTTTATGCTAAAGTTTTGAATCAATGAAATATATTGTTTATATTGTTCAATATCTTTGGATCAATTAAGGCTGAATAAATTGTTTATCAATTTGTATTTTACTCGTGTCATGTCACTCTACTTTCAAAGTTTGTATCCTCCATAATGAGTTAATACTGAAAAAAGATGAATTGCTTTAACACCAAGAAAGAACCATTGTCTCTTTAGTGAAAATATTTTGTTTTTTTGCGCAAAAAACATCATTTTTTTTGTGAATTTGAAGACATTTGTTTGCAACAGTCGTAATATGTGTTTTCTTAAAGAGCATGTTAGGGCTCAGCTTGATGTAGGATGGACTACAATTGTGTGGGGTTTTGAAGATAGCATAGGTTCTATTGAGCTCTTTTCTAAAATATGCTGATATATTTAGGCAACATCTCTAGCATTGGGCTTTGTTGTTGTGCCTTGGTTTTATTCAAGATACTGTTTTCTGATGATTGAGAAATTCATTTGGGGCCAATCCTTTAAAACCAACTGCGGCCTTTGAAACTCGAGGATAATGAGTCCATGCCTTTTTCCTTCTCCAATAAGATACTAAGTATATTTCGCATGGCACACGGCTCAAGCCTGTGATCAATGTCACAGTCCCTTAACCTTTGCCACTTGAACTAAAGCCCCGGCTGAAGTTTTACTCAATACCTAAGAAAATGAAGGTGAGATTTGAGTTGAAATATAGTCATGAAAATATGGTCTAATAGTTCTCTCTGAAAAAAAAGAAAGAAATTAGTTTTAATGATGTAGCATACCGAATTTAATTGTAAGGATGAAGTGCTGACAAAATTGGCATACAAGAAGTGGAAAAGGGTATATGGGTGGGTTAAAGATACAGACTTTTGACTATGTACAAAATACTCTCCCTGATTTCTCGGTTATCAAGAAAAATAAGACATACACCACATTAAGGATGAAATTGGAAAACAAATCAATAATAGCCTATATGATCGAAAAGTTTATCATTGCCAGTTCTTGATTAAAGAGAGCTCTTTTCTGCCATTAGTTAGTTTCACTTGTCTGATCTGTTTCTAGTTTCTATATTTCCTGTTCTTTTTTGCATTTTCACGATATTCAGAAAGTGTTCAATCATCAGCAACCTACAAAATATAGACTTACATTTCAAAGACTCTCGGGCTTAGTCTCTCCCAAGCAAATATATATGTACCTTCGCCTCTTAAAACTGTAATCTTAATGGTTCTTGTGTGAATGAGTTGGATGTTGGTGCATCTTTTGGATAATGTTCTATCTGCTTGACAATTATGATTACCAAGATAAATAGGCAAAAAACACATAAAAATTCATCAATACATTATTCACTTGAATTGATAACTTGAGAAACTGAAGATAATGGAAAACCTCCAATCCCCTCCTCCTGTGGGTGAAGTGCATTAGTTGACACGGTTATGGTATGTCAGTGGGGCATGAACTTTTTTGTTACATATTTCTGTATCCATTATGTAAATTGATTTGTATATCATTTCTTTTGGCTTACGTGGTATGTTATCTTCTTGCTTTTTCTTCAGATAAGCAAAAGGAACAGAATGATGCTATTACACTTTTAAGCTTACATGTGTGCTCCAGTTGTGTGACAATTGTGTTTTTTTTCAGGTAGAGTTGCGAAATAGCTTAAGAGCTACAGTGAAAGAATCAGCAGCACTTAACCGTCCAGGTGCAGAAAATATGAAACTAAGGCAACTGTCCGATGCTATATATCAAGAAGTTGGGTAGGTCATATTTTCAACCTTTTCCCATGGTTTTGATTTTCTCTTCAAGACACTAGAAACACGCCTGAGCTGTCCTTCGGTAGATCTCAACAACCTCCCCTCCCTTCTTTTAACTGGGTTGTTCAACTAGGTTGTTTCTGTTTCGTCTTTTCTTTCACAAGCTTAGGACCTTTTGACTATAGGATAAGTGGTAGTTGTTTCTTTTTTGGGTGACTGGAAATTGTTGACATGTTTTAAAACAATCTGGGCCTTTCAATTTGGTATTGAAGGAATAATTGTTTATCAACACAATGAAAGAGAATAGTTCTGACGAGTGCAGCAAAAAAGTTGGTACTCGAGGGGGAGGGGTACGCGGATGGCGTGTCATGTGTTAGGAGAGAAATTTAAGGGGCCTAACTGATAGATTCTCAATTATTCTAGTCTTTTTCCCTTTTATTCAAACAGTGAATTATGATTCTATGTTTCAACTAGTGGTATTAAAAGTTAATCTGGTAATGTATATAGAGTTCCACAAATTTAACCTGTTTTGGTCATGAACTATAGGGAAAAAGCCATGAGTAAAATTTCAGATGATTTGTGGAATACAATCAGAACCGGTGATGGCATTCAAACGGAGATAACTGAAACGGTTCAATCAGTTTACAGTAAGTTATTGAACCCACAGCTAAATGAAGCAGGTGAATCGGCCTTTCATTCAGACTTGCAGCCAGCTCAGAATGGAGTTGAAAGTAATGGACATCTTGCTGTTTCTGACAGTTGTATTGATGCCACATTTTCTGCTGATGCGGAACCAAGTGAACCTCCTGGTTTTGCCCAATTAAGTTCAAATCGGAACGGGAAAAGTGACCATAAGGTATCACCGAAAGAAGTGTCAGGAATTCCTGTTCCTTCTGATGGAAAAGCAAAAGAAACATATACCCAGTCAGAGAACAACTGCTCACTTGACCCTTTGATACCCGAAAGTGTGGATGTGGGTGCGCCACCTGGCTTTGCTATAGGCACAATAGAGAAGAATCCAGATGATGTTAATGATGAAGATCCTGAAGTGCCTCCAGGATTTGGCTGATGGCTTATTAAGTTGTTCATATAGTTCTGTTTATATTTTTGGGAAAGGTTAGCCATATTTGGTTGGTCATTATTGTATCAAGTTCAAGAAGCTTTTGTTGGTACTTGCAGAGAGTACTTAACTTTCACTGCACCGACTAGCAGCTCATGACCTCTCTTTCTTCAATTTCCCAAGGTTAGAAGCCTTAACTATGTCGCTTGTGCATGATCTTGGATAACAGATTAGTACTATCAAAACTCATAGTCTTCAAATATGAACATTGGAGATGACATGATGTCTTGTTGTAAGATGTAGTCTAAACTAAGTTAATTTTGTTGGTTCTTTAGATGTTAACCGCAATATTTCTTCCTAACCTGCTCAAGTTGGATTTTTTTTCTCCCTTCTGCTTTGTCTTTTAAATGTTTTTCTTTAGCTGAACTAGTTCCTAGATAACAAGCCTAAAGGTTTTCTTATTGATGAGATTGACAATGCTGATAGTGACAATCTTGATGCTAGTGATGATATCAATCGTGACCTTGATACGGAGCTGGAACTGCTAAGTAGGATGAATGGGTTTGTTTTTCCTAAATTTTTAGGAGTTGATGCTGTGGATTGGACAAAGGAAAATTAGTTGGTCATACCATTTGGCAAGAAGGTATTCTTTGTAAATGCCTTTACATCATTTTCTAAGCAATTTATTTTTTTTCTCTTGGTTACAAAGATGAAACGTTATGCCCTGGTGAGGTGTCTTGCCTCTTATGGGGAATTATGCTAGAGAAAAAAACTACTCCTTTTGTCTCAATTTATGTGTCACCTTTTACTTTTTAGTCAGTCAAAAAAAGAATGCTGTACTTCTTTATTTAGAAACAATTTAAATTTAAACTTTACCGTTTATCCTTAATGAGATGATGTATAGCCACACAAATATCTATAATTTACTTAAACCAAAAGTTTCAAATATCTCTCTCTTCCTTAAACTTTGTACCTCATCAAACACCGCCCCACATAAATTGATACGGAGGGAGTAAGAAATTCTCAATTATTCATATTTATGATATGAATTTGTAAAACTAAATTGTTAAGTTATGTGGCCACCTTGAGTAGTTAGAGAGAACATATCTAATTAATTATATTTTCAATATGCTTCTCTCATGCCAACCAACTTTTTATTAATGATCCAAGCGCATGGGAATTGTTCTTGATGAAGGTTGGTGGTTAAATTTAAACTTAGGACATCTGGTTCGATGATAAATTTACGTTAATTATATCGTCAAGATTCTACTAGTTGGAAATAAGTCTTAGACTTGTTAGAGGCTTTCTAATTTTATATTTCTCTCACACACACACCACTTCTAATTTTATGGCATAAGTTGAGCTTGAAAGAAGTAGTGAGGATTCATATACTCGACCTTGACTTGTTTGGGACTGAGATGTTGTTTAAATATATCGACAAGATATATTCTCTTCTGAATGGAATTTTTTGATCTGTACTTATGTTGTTTGTGCATGCTACATGAGATGATGGAATTTTGTTGACAAGTCTATGGATAATGCAGGTATGCAGCACACACTAACTTCAGGTGCAAGAAGTGTTATTTATTGGTTTTATTAAGTTCCAAGCATGTCTCTTTTGGATTCAGAATTTAGATTTGTTTGCCTAAAGACTCTTGTAATATGATTCAGAATTTAGATTTGTTTGCCTAAACACTCTTGTAATAGGATTTGAAATTTTGATTTGTTTATCGAAACACTTCTGTAATATTATTCAGTTGCAAATGCATTTTTTTTATGTTATTGAATGGACAGTTATGTTACTGCAATTAGTTGAATCAATTTTCTAGTTTTGGCAGTTTGATTAAAACATTCATTCTAGTTATTGAAAATGACTCACTTAATAGAGTCTCTCATATGGAAACTAGATTTACTCAAATCTCAAAAAGTTGAATTTTCAGATTAGATTAAACCAAATTGTTATGAAATTAAGTTTTTTTTTAATTTTAATTTTTATTTTTACATAATAAATTTCATCCAAGTGCGTGTTCTAGTGGTCAATAAGGTAAAGACTGGCATCATAGTTATAGGAAAAAAGCTAGACACTTGACAAAAGTATCAAGAAACATAAAATTGAGCGGTTTGATCCCAATAAGATTTTGTTCATTTTTAAGGGTGTGAATCCGAGGCCTCTAGTTAAGACTTAAGGGTGATAAGATTTCAACCATTTCACCACAAATGAACACTTAATAATCCAATGAAATAACTTTATCTATTATTATAACTTTATGAAAAAATAAAAAATATTAAAGGAAAGGAACTTTCATAAAATGAAAAGTAGTCATCTATTGTTTTTAAAATATGAGTGTCATTCCATGGAAGTGTTGAATTCATTAAGTATTATAAATTGCAGCTTAACTTAACTTTGGCTTTATTAATCCTTACCGTCCATTTATATTCTTTGAACTCAAATAATTCAATGTTGATACAAACCTTAATCTTAATTATTTATCAGGTTTAATTTTTAGTCAATCAAATTTCAATCAGCAAACGGTGTGAAGGAAAAGTATTCTATGAAAAATGTAGTTCTCGTAAAAATAAGTGATTTTCTTGTGTTTATTATACGTAAGTAGAAAATATAATCTCAAAAATATTTATATATCATCTACACAAACACTATGGGAGATGGGGGGATTAGAGGCAGAGAAGAGACAATCAATATGGAATGACACTTACGAAACTTATTTTCCATTCTTAGACTATTCTTAGTTGCTCTATCACATCACTTTCCTTTTTTTTTTTTTTTCTATTCATCCTTTTAAATTCAATTTTTTCTTCTCAATTCTCATATGATAGTTCCCCTTTTGCCACACAATAATACTTTAATCAACATGAGATGCACAATTTGATTAAACAATTGAAGAAGCTTCCAAAAGGAATTGCCTCTGGTCCAAACTCTTACAAACAAGTCACGATCGGCTATATTTTCTGTCGCTCCATATATTTCTATTATGTCAAAAATATTAGCAGGCTGCAAACATAATGTATTAGTACTATCCTTTTCTTTTTATGAGTAATTCCCTTCTTACTTTCTTCTTAATTATTTTTTATGACTATGGTCTCAAGTAGTTATACGACGTTGATTTTAGACTCCTCCGGTAGAACCAACAACCATCTAATGAATTATCTTGTATTACTACAGATGATTAGCTTGCATACATTTTGATTAATTCTATAGGGTACCTGCTACGCCTCGTAGTACCAATTTAACTTTATTTTAAAGGATTGTTCCTTTCAACTTTCTTTATCATAATGGTTCTTCTTTTCCTATACATTAATACTTTAATCAGCACTATTTGATTAAACAATTTAAAGAGTTTCTATGATGTAGAAAATGAATCAAAGTTATAGGGCCACAAGAGCACTATATATACTAGTTGTTTCATAGAATTTGTACTATCAACTTTACTTCGGAACATCAACAGATTAGAGTTCTTCTAGCCCATTTTGTAGCTATGAAAATCTTGAATTTTTTTCCTGTTTTTACCATACTTGGCTGTTTTTCATGGCCTAGTATACAGGGTGAATTAGAGACGTATATAGTACATGTTGAATCCCCAGAAAACAAAATTTCAACACAACTTTTATCAGAGGATTTGGATAGTTGGTATCAGTCCTTTTTGCCAAATACAGTAGCAAGCACAAACTCAAATGAAGAGGAGGGGCCGCGTTTAGTATATTCATATCGCAATGTTATGAAAGGCTTTGCTGCAAGGTTATCAGAAGAGCAAGTGAAAGAAATGGAGAAGAAACCAGGCTTCATATCTGCACAGCCACAGAGGATATTGTCTTTACACACGACTCATACTCCGAGTTTTCTTGGATTGCAACAGAACAGTGGCTTGTGGAGTGATTCCAACTATGGTAAAGGTGTGATCATCGGTGTTTTAGACACCGGGATTTCACCTGACCATCCTTCATTTAGCGACGAAGGAATGCCTCCTCCGCCTGCTAAATGGAAGGGAAAGTGTGAATCGAACTTCACTACAATGTGTAACAACAAGCTCATTGGTGTGAGGACTTTCCCAAAAGAAAATGGTTCGCCAATAGATGATGATGGACACGGTACTCACACCGCCAGCACTGCTGCTGGCAGTTTTGTGAGAGGTGCCAATGTGTATGGAAATGCAAATGGCACTGCTGTTGGTGTTGCCCCTCTTGCTCACTTGGCTATTTATAAAGCCTGTGAGTCGATTGGTTGCGCTTCCAGTAACATTTTAGCTGCAATGGATGCAGCTATTGATGATGGTGTTGATATCCTATCCCTTTCCCTTGGAGGGTTTACCAGACCCTTCTATAATGATCCCGTAGCACTCGGTGCATATACCGCAACTGAAAGAGGTATCCTTGTGAGTTGTTCTGCAGGTAATAGTGGTCCAGCCAAAAGTTCGTTATCAAATGAAGCCCCGTGGATTCTCACTGTAGGCGCGAGCACTCTTGATAGGAAAATTAAAGCAACTCTTCAATTGGGAAACAAACATGAAATTGAAGGTGAATCAGCTTTCCATCCAAAGGTTTTAAACTCAACATTTTTTCCTCTGAATGAACCTGGAAAGAATGAACGCGAATCTACTGAACGTTCTTATTGCCAAGATGGATTAGTGTACAATTCTAATGGAGGCAAAATAGTTTTGTGCCAGGTAGGTGGTGGTATTTCTAGAGTTGGAAAAGGACAAGTTGTAAAGAATTCCGGAGGCGTTGGCATGATTATCATCAATGAGAAGGGAGATGGTATCACTACATCTGTCAGTGCTCATGTCCTTCCTGCCCTGGATATTACTTATGCAAATGGAATGAAAGTTCTTGCCTATATGAATTCAACAAAGAAACCTGTTGCTCGGATTACATTCCAAGGAACGATAATAGGTGATAAAAATGCTCCTGTTGTTGCTGCATTTTCTTCTCGCGGACCAAACTTAGCTAGTCGTGGAATCTTGAAACCGGACATTATTGGTCCTGGTGTAAACATTCTTGCTGCTTGGCCTACCTCCATGGAGAACAACACAAACACAAAATCTACCTTCAATATCATTTCTGGCACGTCCATGTCTTGTCCTCATCTGAGTGGAGTAGCTGCATTGCTAAAAAGCGCACATCCCACTTGGTCTCCTGCAGCTATCAAGTCAGCCATCATGACAACTGCTGACACAGTAAACCTCGCCAACAAGCCCATCTTAGATGAAAGGCTTCTTCCTGCAAATATCTTTGCGGTTGGTGCAGGACATGTCAATCCGTCAAGAGCGAATGATCCAGGACTAATATATGATACCTCATTCAAGAGCTACTTACCGTATTTGTGTGGTTTGAATTACACAAATCAAGAGATTCAAAGACTACTACAACGCAAGGTGAACTGCTCGGAAGTGAAAAGTATTCCTGAAGCACAACTAAATTATCCTTCATTTTCCATCACACTCAGAGCAAATTCTCAAACATATACTAGAACAGTGACTAACGTCGGAGAGGCTAAATCATCTTACAGTGTGGAGATAGTTTCACCACCAGGAGTTTCTGTGATTGTTAAGCCCTCTACTCTGAAATTCTCCAAGTTGAACCAGAAGTTGACATATCGAGTGACCTTTTCAAGAACGGAGAATAGTTCAACCAGTGGTACAGTTCAAGGATTCTTGAAATGGACTAGTAATAGGCACTCTGTAAGAAGTCCAATTGCAGTTGTGCTAGTCTAGTGAAACTACAAGATTTAGTTTTTCGTTTCATTTACTTTTAGTAATTTGATCCTTCTACAATAAGCATGTATTAGTTGTTCCAATTTCTTCAAATGATCCATTGATATCAAATGAATCTGCTTCTTTTGTTTCCCTACTGTAACTTTTTCTTTACAATGTCAGGAGTTTTTGACTAAAATGAGCTATTTTAAAAAACCAATTCACCAAAATAATATGTTTTTAATTTTTTTTACAAAACTAGTATAAACGTACTTTATGGTAACGTTTTAGGATATTTTCATTATAAAAATTCAACGGACAAAAAGTTAACGGGTTGACGACGTTAAACACATAAACGTAACTGTGAGTAACGTTTTAGGTGTAAAACGTTACTCAAGAGTACGTTTTTGGAGAATCCAATCATGGGCCACTGACTCCAATCCTGCAAAGGCGGAGTCAAATCATTCAACTGTAAAACGTTACTATGAGTAACGTTTTACACCTAAAATGTTACTTTGACTCCCGTTTCTTAAGAATCTAATCAAGGGCCTTCGACTTCTGCAAATGTAGAATATATTTAGCTATAAAACGTTACTCACAGTGACGTTTTACCTTAAAAACGTTGCTTTCAATTAAAACACTCTGTTAAAGTCATATTCCTCAATTTTTCAAACTGACCAAAATGATTATAAATAAATGTTGTTGTAATATTTTGCATGTTCAAATATAATTCAACAAAAAATTTCCTTGTGTGGTCCATTTTAAAAATAATATTCACAACCTTTGATTTACATGCAATTGGTATTATGAAACGCGTATCTATATATATACTTTCAACAGTTCAATTTACATGCAATTGGTATTATGAAAATTTTTGATTTTATTTATATGATTTATAATGTTATATAAAAATATTAATTGGATTAACATCAATATGACATACATTTAAATGTATCATACCCGATGAAATTTTGTGAATATTATTTTTAAAATGGACCACACAACGAAATTTTTTGCTGAATTATATTTGAACATGCAAAATATTACAACAACATTTATTTATAATCACTTTGGTCAGTTTGAAAAATTGAGGAATATGACTTTAACGGAGTGTTGTAATTGAAAGCAACGTTTTTAAGGTAAAATGTCACTGTGAGTAACGTTTTATAGCTAAATATATTCTAAATTTGCAGAAGTCGAAGGCCCGTGATTAGATTCTTAAGAAACGGAAGTCAAAGTAACATTTTAGGTGTAAAACGTTACTCATAGTAACGTTTTACAGTTGAATGATTTGACTCCGCCTTTGCAGGATTGGAGTCAGTGGCCCGTAATTGGATTCTCCAAAAACGTACTCTTGAGTAACGTTTTACACCTAAAACGTTACTCACAGTTACGTTTATGCGTTTAACGTCGTCAACCCGTTAACTTTTTGTCCGTTGAATTGTTATAATGAAAATATCCTAAAACGTTACCATAAAGTACGTTTATACTATTTGTGTAAAAAAAATTAAAAATATATTAATTAGGTAAATTGATTTTTAAAATAACTCATTTTGGTCAAAAACTCCAATGTCAGTGTATGTAACAGCCATATGCTTTCCCTTGTTCTTGATTTTGTATATAGTATAACAACATTAGTATGGGAACTTTAACTTCTTTGTACATGTAATGTATGGATGATGCCTTAGCCCTCTATTTGATGTTGGACTTATTTTAGAGTCTAATAGTAATGATAAATTGTTCTTCGTTTGAGCTAGCACTCGCTATGGTCGTTGGAAAGAAAAATCCAGCATGAGTACTTTCTGCATTCATTCTACATTTTGGATTCAAACAATGAATGTAGGCTCATTACATGTAACAAATCATGACTTTTTAAAACGAAACGAGACTAGAAATCAAACATTGCAGTTTCTTATAGAACGATTGCAATTGGACTTCTTCCAGAGTGCCTATTACTAGTCCATTTCAAGAATCCTTGAACTACACCACTAGTTGAACTATTGTCTGTTCTTGAAAAAGTTACTCGATATGTCCTTTTCTGGTTCTTGTTTGAGAACTTCAGAGTAGAGGGCTTAACAGACACGGAAACTCCTTGTGGTGAAACTATTTCCACAATGTAAGATGATTTAGCCTCCCCGACATTAGTCACAGTTCTTGTATATGTTTGAGGATTTTCTCTGAGTGTGATGGAAAATGAAGGATAGTTTAGTTGTGCTTCAGGAATGCTTTTCACTCCCGAGCAATCCACCTTATGTTGTAGAAGGTTTCCAACCTCTCGATTTGTGTAATTCAAACCGCATAAATAAGGTACATAGTCCTTGACTGGGGTATCATAAATTAATCCTGGATCATTTGCTCTTTCTGGATTGACATGTCCTGCACCAACCGCGAAGATGCTAGCAGGAAGAAGTGTCTCATCTAATATGGGACCGTTGGCAAGATTGGTTGTATCAGCGGTTGTCATGATTGCTGATTTGATAGCTGCAGGAGACCAAGTGGGATGAGCGCTTTTTAGCAATGCTGCCACGCCACTGAGGTGAGGACAAGACATGGAAGTTCCCGAAATAATGTTGAAAGTAGATTTTGTGTTGGTGTTATTCTCCATGGAGGTAGGCCAAGCAGCAAGAATGTTTACACCAGGACCGATAATATCAGGCTTTAAGATTCCGCGACTAGCTATGCTTGGCCCTCTGGAAGAAAATGCAGCAACAACCGGAGCATTTTGATCACCGAGTATAGTGCCTTGGAATGTAATCTGAGCAACAGGTTTCTTTGTTGAATTCATATACTCAATGATTTTCATTCCGTCTGCATAAGTTACATCCATTGCTGGAAGGACGTGAGCGGTAGCTGAGGTAGTGAAACCATCTTCAGCCCCGTTTATTAGAATCATGCCAACACCTCCAGCATCCTCAACAGTTTGTCCTTTTTCAATTCTCGAATAATCGCCTCCTATCATACACAACACTATTTTTCCTTTAACATCGCGGTCACTCAACGTACCTGATCCGCAATAAGATCTGCGAAACTCACTAGCATTAAGTGTAGGAACAAACAAAGGGAAGAATTTTGTATTAACAGCCTTTGGATGAAAGGCTGATTCACCTTCAAACATTTTTTTGTTTCCTAGCTGAACTGTTGCCTTAATTTTCCTGTCAAGAGTGCTCGCGCCTACTGTGAGAATCCACGGGGCTTCGTTTGATACAGAACTTTTGGATGGACCAGTATTACCTGCAGAGCAACTCACAAGAATGCCTCTTTCAGTTGCGCTATATGCACCGAGAGCAATAGAATCACTGTGGAAGGGACTAGTATATCCACCAAGGGAAAGGGATATGATATCCACGCCATCATCAATAGCTGCATCCATAGCAGCTAAAACATTACTGACAATGCAACCAAAAGAGTCACAGGCCTTATAAATAGCCAAGTGAGCAAGAGGGGCAACACCAACAGCAGTGCCATTAGCATTTCCATACACATTAGCACCTCTTACAAAACCACCAGCAGCAGTGCTGGCGGTGTGAGTACCGTGCCCATCATCATCTATTGGCAAACCATTTTCTTTTGGGAAAGTCCTCGCACCAATGATCTTGTTGTTACACTTTGTAGTGAAGTTCAATTCACACTTACCCTTCCATTTAGCAGGCGGAGGAGGCATTCCTTGGTCGCTAAATGAAGGATGGTCAGGTGTGATCCCGGTGTCTAAGACACCGATGATCACACCTTTCCCATAGTTAGAATTCTTCCACAAGCCAATGTTCTGCTTCAATCCAAGAAAACTCGGGGTACGCGTAGTGTGCAAAGACAATATCCTCTCCGGCCACGCATTCACAAAGCCTGATTTCTTCTCCATTTCTTTCACTTGCTCTGCTGATAATCTAGCAGCAAAGCCTTTCATCACATTGCGATATGAATATACTAAACGCGGCCCCTCCTCTTCATTCGAGATTGTCTTTGGCAAAAAAGAATTGTACCAACTTTCTAAGTCCATTGACATTGATTGAGTTGAAATTCGATTTTCTGGAGATTCAACTTGAACTATATAAGTATCTAAACTGCGCTGCATACTTGGCCGTGATAAACAACAAACTATGAACAAAACAAGAAGGATATTCAACAACTTCATGGCTACAAACAAATTTGGCTAAAAGAAAACAAAATACATGAACTAAATAATGTATAGTTGATGATTTTACATTGTTTGAAGAACTACAATATATAATGCTAAGGCTTCTTGAATTGAAACTTAAAATATTTACATCTTTTGCTTTATTGATAAAGATTTAGGTGGCACATAATTAAAGTTATCCCTGTCATACTACCAATAATTTAAGTGCAAGGCTTCTTGTATGGAAACTTAAATTCTAAAATTATAAGAAAAAAAGGGCCCACGGGTCGTGAACTTCTTTTCTCGGAGAAGAAGCAATGACGGTATCTGGGGAATAAGCATCGGCTAACTCCTCCATGAACTATGCTTGAAATCTCAGAAACACGTTTATATTATATTAATGTTATGTTACCTCTAAACTTATTTTATAAATAATTTTTTATCCCTTTTCGATTTACGTGACACTATCTTGTGAGTTCAACGCGTGTTTGACAATTTTTTCAATTGTAGTGCCACGTAGGCCGAAAAGAAATAGAAAATTATTTATAAAATAAGTTCAAGGAGGATAATAGGACCTTAGTAAAGTACAAGTGTATCTCTGAGATTTCGAGTATAGATTGAGAGATACTTCTGCATTTTCCCTAAGAAAAAATATTTTTTTAATGAAAAAAATACATACAAATGTTTTTTTACGGGACTCACTATAACAAATTATGAACTCATAAAGTTTAAATCTTGATTACACGTATCGTATTACAAAGAGAACTTTTAATTATTATTTTTTTCCACATGCACCATGTGGATGTTTGCTTTAGTATCTGACAATGTATTTTAATTTATCCTATGTCCTACTTAAAATACTCATCTCTATAATTTTTAATTGGACAAAATGATAAAAGTTTATATCTAATAAATAATTAGTAAGAATCTTGGTAGGGTCAATATCATATTACATATTGTAGGATTAAGATTTATTTGAGCGGGAATTCAAGAACAAAAAAGTAGTTTAAATTTTGAAGAAAAAAAAAAGGGCAGGTTGAGATCAGTCCAAATGTGACAGGGTAGAGATCAACAAAATCGTCCTTTTTGTCCTTTTTTGTCAACAAATACAAAAAAAAAAAAAAAAAAAATTCGAATATGTCATCGAACTTTCAGATAAGGCTCACTTATGCCGTTAAAAGTTCGGATTATCTATGTCCTTACCGTTAAAGAAAAGGCTCAATCATGCCATTATTTTTTAATAATTGTTTTGCAAAATTATTTTTGACACATGGCCACTTATAATTCGGCCACGTCATCAAATTTTTAATAAAAAAATCAAAATTCTGAATAAAAATTGAAGTACTTTTTTTTTTTTTTTTTTATCAAAAAATTGATGACGTGACCGAATTAGAAGTGATCACGTGTCAAAAATGGTTTGACAAAATCACCGTTATAAAAATAATGACATGAATGAGTCTTTTTTTAACGATTATAGCATAAATGATTCAAACTTTTAACTGATGGCAAATGAGCATTTTCTAAAAATTTAATGACATATTTGAGTCTTTTCCAAAAAAAAAAAAAAAATCACTTTCCAAAAAGGAGCTTTAGTTGAAAATGGTGAAACCAATCTAGCAAGTTGGAATTTTGCCTATTGAGATGTTAGAGGATAGAATAAAGATGAAAACCTAATAGATTAGTGTGAACATGTTGTTGTGAAGAAACTGGCTGACTTGGGCCTTATTTGGTTATTGTTGGGCTGTGTTTCTAGTGGATTTTTATTGAACAACTTTCATATACAACAAATATAAGGGGAACATTCACACTTAGTCACTTAAAAATTATTTAATTACCCTCAAAATAATTATGTTTGATAATTAGAATTCGTAACTACATGTTATATGGAGGAGAGAGGCGATTGAGAAATGCGAGAGAGAGGAGGAAAACAGTGGGAGAAAGGTGAATTGTATATGTATATCGGTTAGATAATTATATATTATACATAAATATTTATATATACGGTAAGCGAGAGTGGGAGAGGGAGGAGAGAGGCGGGCAAGGCAGGGAAAGGGGGGAGAGAGGTGATCGAGACTGGGAGAGGGAGGAGAGAAGCGAGCGAGATTGAGAGAGGGAGGAGAGAGGTGAGCGAGAGTGGGAGAGCAGTGATTTGTATATGTATATAATTGTATATTATACATATACATTTGTATATAGGGAAACGAGATTGGAAGAGGGAGGAGAGAGGCGAGCGAAATTGGGGTAAGGAGGAGAGAGGCGAGTGAGAGAGGGGAGAGAGATGAATTATACATAGGTTAAATAATTGTATATTATACATATGTATTTGTATATACTGTCGAATTATACATAAACAAACGTAACTGATTATACAAACTTGAAGTCATCTCAGATAATTAAGGTATAATGTTAGTTGGAGTGGTAATTATAACAAACTATAACTATGGTGAGTAATTAAATAGTATAACTTTGCTTTGTTGTGTAATTTTCCCATAAGGGATCGGAACTCTAGGTCCGCCTACATGGCGCCATCACAAATCAGGATTTCATTTTAATTTATTTATTTTCAAAACTAGTCTTTTCCTCTTATGAAAAGTTTTGATTTTTATGAAAAAGTTGTGACTTTTATGAAAGATTGTAACGTTTATGAAAGGTTCTAATCTTTTTGAAGGAATGTGACTTTTCCGAAGAGTTGTGACATTTCCGATAAGGCATAATAAGAATTTGTTCATACTACTCTTTGTTGTATATAAATAAAGGGATTACCTCTAATTTTAAAACAACGAAAATTCTGAAGTTCTTCTTCGTCTTAGCACAATTAAATATTTGTGTACTTTGCTCCTATTGAGTGGCTTACTGACACTATTATTTTTGTATTAATACGCTGGAAAATACAATCGTTTCATCCGAAGAGGATCTAATTCTTTAAACCTTAGGTATTAGAGGAGAATAATTTTCTTAAGGGGACAATGTGCATTCAGTGGACTCGATTCTTTCCTTTCTATTTCATTCTATTTTTATATATCTTGATATTTTTTTACAATCATTAATTTATGCTTATAATATTAATTGTTGTTTTGGGTTACATGTTTTTAACTTTGTTGTTTATGTTTCTGCAAAGTTATTGTCTCTAACTATATTCAACATATACACATATAGTAGGTATATTCATTGTGCAGAAAATAAATATTGTGCTTAGTTCCAAGAATTCATGTTTTGATATTCTATATAAAATTCTATAACTTAAAACTGTTATATTACATATTATCTATTTTTACATAAATATGAAGTTTCTCACTTAACAATTGAAGAAGTTCATTATGCAAGTTGAAAAGTTATAACTCTTTCATGTTTAAGCGTAATTCCTTTTTCTAAAGTTGTTAACAATTTTTTGAATTTTTCCCTAAGACATACCACAAATGTATAATCTATGCAACTTAAATGTGTTCCTTTTCTTACGAAATGCCTTTGTATATAAATCCTAATTTTCTTCTTTATTTTCATTTTAATGTTGATTAAGGAACAAATTATTTATTATTTCATGAATAATTCATTCAACAAATGTTCTTGAGTTATGTGATAATGACAAACATCAAATTCATGTTAAATATTGCTAATATATTTATGAACCTATTTTTTCATTATTTTTAATGTAGTGCTTCCTCGTTTAATGGGATTAACGCGGTGTGGAATCGTATTAGTTGTAGATCAAATTATTCGGTGTGCTAAATCGTATTAGTTGTAGATCAAATTCAAATGGCTAAGGCTGAGGGGTGGGGCACAGACAAGCCTCACCTCTTGAGCTAGCTTTCGTGGTTGAGTTATGCCCTAGATCCATTTCATATATAATATGTCATCAGAGTAGGACCCATCTCAATTCTTGTTTACTGATGATGGCCCCCCTAGGGGTGCCACATCGGATGAAAAAGGGTTGATGGTTGTATCAGAGACGAACCCACCCGAATCCTTTGTTTCACCAATGTTGGGCCCCATTTATATTGTTCAAGCACCAGTTGGCAGGCCTAGGCATGTGGGGGGTGTTGAGTCCCCCTCGTCAGCTGAGGGGTGGGGCCACGGGGACTTGGTTTCCTTATATAACTTGAGCAATCCTCATCTCTTGAGCTAGCTTTTGGGTTGAGCTAGACTCATAATCCATTTTAAACCGTTCATGTGCAAATTCAGCTTGTTGTTGGACGGGAGATCTTATCTCAGCGACCTACTCCACAAGGCATAATTGTTTAAGCACTGTATGTTTGATAGAAATCAAGTGATCAGAACCTGAAACTTGCAAGTACAGTGGATAGTTGTAAACGTAATCGGTCTGTCCATTTCCATTTTCCGTTGTGGCTGAGCCTGAACTAGCTCGAGCTTCAATAATTCTGTTTTTTTCCGCTTGACTTGTGATAAACCCCCTCAACCTCAGCATTATTTCTCCTATACGCGAAAGTTTGATAACGTAAAGTGAAAGAAGAGAATAGAAAAAATAGTAGCTCACTCTGAAATGAAAGTAACACAAGAATAATAGAATATAATGAGTACTCTCTGCATTCGTTCTACATTTTCGATTCAAACAATTAATGCAGGCTTATTACATGGATCAAATCATTTTTAAAAACGAAACGAGTCTAGATATCCATTGCAATTTCTTGTAGCACAACTGCAATTGGACTTCTTACAGAGTGCCTATTACTAGTCCATTTCAAGAATCCATGAACTATACCACTGGTTGAACTATTGGCCGTTTTTAAAAAAGTTACTTGATATGTTTTTTTCTGGTTCATCTTCGAGAACTTTAGAGTAGAGGGCGTAACAGTCACAGAAACTCCTTGTGGTGAAACTATTTCGACAATGTAAGATGATTTAGCCTCCCCGACGTTAGTCACTGTTCTTGTATATGTTTGAGGATTTTCTCTGAGTATGATGGAAAATGAAGGATAATTTAGTTGTGCTTCAGGAATACTTTTCACTTCCGAGCAATCCACCTTATGTTGTAGAAGGTTTCCAACCTCTCGGTTTGTGTAATTCAAGCCACACAAATAGCGTAAGTAGTCCTTGAAAGGGGTATCATAAATTAGTCCCGGATCATTTGCTCTGGATGGATTGACATGTCCTGCACCGATGGCATAAATGTTAGCAGGAAGGAGCGTTTCATCTAGGATGGGATTGTTGGCGAGGTTTACTGTATAAGCAGTTGTCATGATTGCGGATTTAATAGCTGCAGGAGACCAAGTGGGGTGAGCGCTTTTTAGCAATGCTGCTACTCCACTGAGGTGAGGACAAGACATGGAGGTACCCGAAATAATATTGAAGGTAGATTTCGTGTTTGTGTTGTTTTCCATGGAGGTAGGCCAAGCAGCAAGAATATTAACACCAGGACCAATAATGTCAGGTTTTAAGATTCCGGGAGTAGCTATGCTTGGCCCTCTAGAAGAAAATCCAGCAACAACCGGAGCATTTTTATCTCCGAGTATAGTTCCATGGAATGCAATCCGAGCAACATGTTTCTTCGTTGAATTCACATAGTCGATGATTTTCATTCCATCTGTATAAGTTACATCCATTGCTGGAAGGACATGAGCGTCAGCTGATGTAGTGAAACCATCTTCAGCCCTGTTAATTAGAATCATGCCAACACCTCCAGCATCCTTAACAGCTTGTCCTTTTGAAATCCTCGTATAACCGCCACCTATCATACACAAGACTATTTTGCCTTTAACAGCAAGGTCAGTCAACATACCTGGTCCGCAATAAGAGCTGTCAGAGTCAATAGCAGTTAGTGATGGATCAAACAAAGGGAAGAATTTTGTACTGAAAAACTTTGAGTGAAAAGCCGATTCGCCTTCAAACACTTTATTGTTTCCTAGCTGAACTGTTGCCTTAAATTTCCTGTCAAGACTGCTCGCGCCTACTGTGAGAATCCACGGGGCTTCATTTGCAACAGTATGTTCGGATGGACCAAAATTACCAGCAGAGCAACTTACAAAAATACCTCTTTGTGTTGCACTATACGCACCGAGTGCAATAGAATCACTATGGAAGGGACTAGAACTCGAACCAAGAGACAGCGATAGGATATCAACTCCGTCATCAATAGCTACATCCATAGCAGCTAGAATCCCACTGTCAGAGCAACCAAACGAATCACAAACCTTATAAATGGCTAGGTGAGCAAGAGGGGCAACACCAACAGCAGTGCCATTAGCATTTCCATACACATTGGCACCTCTCACAAAACCGCCAACAGCAGTGCTGGCGGTGTGTGTACCATGTCCATCATCATCTATTGGCGAACCATTTTCCTTTGGGAACGTCCGTGCTCCAATGAGTTTGTTGTTACACTTAGTAGTGAAGTTCGATTCACATTTTCCCTTCCATTTAGCAGGCGGAGGAGGCATTCCTTCGTCGCTAAATGAAGGATGGTCTGGAAAAATCCCAGAGTCCAACACTCCGATGATCACACCTTTCCCATAGTTGGAATCCCTCCACAAGCCAGTGTTCTGCTTCAATCCAAGAAAACTCGGAGTACGTGTAGTGTGCAAAGACAATATCTTCTCCGGCCACGCATTCACAAAGCCTGATTTCTTCTCCATTTCTTTCACTTGCTCTGCTGATAATCTAGCAGCAAAGCCTTTCATCACATTGCGATATGAATATACTAAACGCGGCCCCTCCTCTTCATTCGAGATTGTCTTTGGCAAAAAAGAATTGTACCAACTTTCTAAATCCATTGACATTGATTGAGTTGAAACTTGGCTTTCTGGAGATTCAACTTGAACTATATAAGTCTCTAAATCGCTTTGCATACTAGGCCATGACAAACAATTAACGATGAACAAAACAAGAAGGATATTCAACAACTTCATGGCTACAAATTAGCTAAAAGAACTCTAACTACATATATTCATGGAAGAAAAGTTGATGATTTTTCCTTCTTTGAAGTACTAACATATATAGTGCTCTAGTCCTATAGTTTTGATTGGTCATCTAGATCAAGATTTAGAATTGTTTACACAATAGATACCCTCATGTTACTTAATGTATTATATTATGTGTGGGAGAAAGTGAAGTATCATGTGATAGAAATTAAAAGACTAAAGTTGAAAGGAACAATTATATAACAACATAAAACATAAAATAATTTTAGTTGGAACTCCTTCCTCTATCTCTATTTTCTCAACTCGAATCAAAGACTTCTGATTAAAAACACAATGATCACCCTTCGTTTTACTACATTCTTTGTTGATAATATAATCATCGTTATACGAGTATTACGCTTTACAAGCTCTTTTTATTATATGTGTATTCTTATTCCACATTCTATCAGACATAAAATAAAACTTAATTTTCCCAATTGGCTGTAAGAATTCTAATTTCATACTACTTGCAAGCCATGCTTTTTCCTTTTTCTTTGTTTAGTGCATATTATATTAGGTGCAGAGCTACTGTATTAGGTAAGGTTTTGATCGAACTCACTATCTTTTGCTTAGATACTGTAGTTATATTTAGGAAATTCATTAGATACGTATAAATATTTACTCAGCAAATTCACTAACTAAAATGAGCAAAGAGTTAAGTGACATGTTCTGAATTCATAAACTTTAAATCCTGGTTCTGCGTTTATATTATTACACCACCTAATGATGGGAACTTCAACTACTTTTTTTCCCTACATGTACCATGTGAATGTTGCTTTATTTCTTGTTTGGTGTTGGATTTAGTATCTGGCTTCTTTTTTTTTATTTATCCTATATCCAACTTAAAATACTCATATCCTTATAATATTTAATTGTACAACATGCTAAAGTTTACATTTAATGATAAATTACATCTTTCAATAATCTTGGCAGGGTCAGTATCATATTATTTAAGTAGACCACTATGACTCTTGATGAGTATTTTATATTTTCTTTGATTCCTTCTTTTAGGTATTGGATGTTGAAATTCTCCCTCTACTTTCTAGACATCGTAAGTTGTGGTGGGACGGATAATTTTTATTCTTTCGTTTTTAATTAAATATCTCGAATTCAAACTTCGAGAACAGAAAAATGATAAGGAGCGCTTCCTCTTTTAATGGTCTTATCAAAGGCGGAGCCACCTTGTATGAAGGGGGTTCATTTGAATCCCATTCGATAAAAAATTATATTATTTATATATGATTAAAATATTATTATATGTATATATAGTAGATGTTGAATTTACTTCGAATATTTCATCTGTCTATTTCTACATATTAAGAACCCCTGTATTGAAAATTCTGACTCTGCCTCTGAGCTTTACGGAAGCGAATCCGAAAGCCTTAAAAGGGAACACCAAACACCAATAATAGTTATGCTTTATTCCTTTATTATTTTTAAATAAAGTTAGTCACTTTGTAAAAAAAAAAAGAAGATAAAAAGTAGTAGTAGCACTAATATATTAAGGACCCATCCAATTAGCAGCCATTTTTTTCCCCATTTATGTTCATATTTTATATTACAATAATAACAATCTCTAAAGTTGACAAATTTGACTTCTTTGTATCGAGAAGTTAGGATATTGATTCAATCATATCAAAAATAAATTATTTAAAATAATATATTTATATCACAAAATATGTTAAATATATAAATATTAAATTTAGAATTTTATTATCGCCTTCAGATATCATTCTAAATTTTAGAAACATAAAATAAAATCCCAATTCCGCCTTAGTTTGTAAATTTGATATTTTTGGTCAATTATTTGATATTGGATTTATTATAATATAGTACCATTATTGATAACCCTATTTAATACATTTAATGATCAATTCTAACATGTTTAAATAATCAAATTTCCATTATATCTTCCAAGTACCTTCACAAGGGTCAACATACTTTTACCTTAATTTAGGCCACAAAAAGACTGGTTCTCTTAGTGTTTTTATTTGTGATTTTCGAAAATGATCGATTCGTCATTAGTAAGAATATTTTATTTTAAAAGTAAATGTCTTAATAAGAGGTGGAGTTTCATTTTTGTGAGTTTTGTATTTTTGAACGTAAAGATGAGTACTAGTGATAATATATACCTTTGAAATTTAAAATATTTATATATCAAATGAATTTCTTAACAAAAATATATTGCTTCATCCGAAGATATTGAATCAGGTCAAACTCGTTTATGAGCTTCTACACTCATTCCTATTTTATTAATGTGAATCTAAATTAATTAATTAAACTCCAAATTAGATAGCGCGAAGAAAAATAAAAAATAGAGAGTATTTTTGTGATTCCTACTTTTAGATTTTGTGAGATAAAATATAAATAGAAAAAGCTAGGAGCATGTAATTTATTCAATTGGATAATTGATTTATCTTGTCTATGTGATTATGATTACAAATAATTAACAAGTTGCAAGTGGACACTTGTATTTACGTGAAACACAAGATGATTTTTATTTTATTTTTTTTTGTTAGAAAAATTATATTTTTTATATTTTTTAATTTTAATTTTTTATGTAATATGTTTAAAATAATAAATTAAATGATTTTTTTTATATTTATCATATATCTTTAAGATAAAATTATAACTTTATTTTTTATATATTTTCTTAAACTTCATATCAAAATTAAGACTAAATAAATAAATTAAATAATGCTAAAAAGTATTAATAAAACTATATATGAAGATTAGAAATACTATGAATTATTGCAAAACTACTTGACAAGACACTATATGGATGTTTTAACATAATAATTGAATGGAAATAAGATGTGCCCTAAGCTAACACCAAAGAGTAACAAATGATCCTTAAAAACAGAGTCGGATCTAAAATTTTAAATTTATAAATTCTATTTTTTTTTAAAAAAAAGAAAAAGAAAAATAGCTTACTATGTTTTAAAATAGCTTACATATACACATGATATTAACTAAAATTAATAAATTTCATTGAACTCTGTAGCTAAAATTCTAGTTTCTCTTCTCAGTTCAAGAAAGGTGGGACATGGACTGACTTTTGTTTTATTTTTACATGACATTTTTGTTTTTTTTTTCAAAAATAAGTGATACAATTTTATATGTGAAAATATTATAATTTTTAAATTTTCACTTTATTTTTAATGATATATTTTTATGGCCTAAAAATGTTATGACATGGTAATAATTACAGGTTAAAAGACCATTTATTTTTTAAATTGTATGTCAAGTTGAATGTATCATAAAATAAAATAGTATATATAAGAAATAGAAATAAGTAGTAGGGTTCTAGTACTAAAAGTAGAAATAAGTCTAATATATAGGTTTATCAGATGATTATTTTTCTAAAAATATATCGTAAATATTTTTTTTTAAGAAAAGAAAGTCAATTGTCTATGAGCGAAGGTCCGACCTATATCCACGACTCAAAAGCGAAGCCAGGATTTGAAATTTATGAGTTTGAGATTTTAGGATAATAATTTTAAATGCTGGTAATAATTTTGGAATTTAATTTATATACTTATTTAGTAGAATCCTTGAGTCGATGATTTATAGGAAATTAACTTATTTAGTAGAATCATTGAGTCGAGGATCTATAGAAAATAACCATAAGGATAAGATCTATTTACGCTCTACCCTTTTTCGAGTTTGGAATTACATTGTTGATATTTAGTAGAAATGTTAACACAGAGAATTTGAGCCGAAGATGTAACCCTAGGGTCGGATAGACTTTTAGTCGTGGGCTCATTTGAACTCATAACTTTTCGATATGGTATAGATATATGTGTAAAGAAATTATTAAAATATTTAAGATTGAACGGTGCAACAGAATTAAATCCATTAAATTTATATCTTGGATCCGTCTCGATCTCTTATTGTTCCCCTTCATATATGTTGTGTAAAGAATTCCCCTATTAAAATTAAGAATTCATCCCACAAAGGGACTCTGTTTATAAAACAATTACTCAGAAAGATAAGCACAGGAAACAAAGAGATGAAATGAAAGAGACAAGAGAACAACCAATAAAGGTCGTGGTGGAGTGAGAAGTACTCCTTTATTCATAACTATAGGTTTCGGGTTCGGACTTTGAGTATGGAAGTGACTGGACACAAGTTGGGAAACAAACTAATAGAGAGAAGAGGAAAGAAAATTTAAACGAAAATGATTCCCCGAAAAAATGACATGTTCTCTTTTTATGGTCTGCTTTAACATGGCATTAGAGCGAAACACATCTCAATTCATTGTTTCGGATGTTGGGCCTTCTGGCTTATATTGTCCATACTCTAGATGTCTGGTCTATGTATTAAGCCTTTATAGAATTTACATGAACAATTTTGGAAATTATAACTATCTGGTACTGATTCATGTGGTAACATTTTTGATCTTATGAAAATGTAACATGCAAATATAATGTAATTCAACAGTTTCTTTTGGAACCACTCTTGTTATATATTGTTCCAATTATTAAAATGAGAAGAAAATAAAACTAGAAACCAATTGTAGGCGGTAGCACAACTGCAATTGGGCTTCTTACTGAGTAATTCTTACTACTCCATTTCAAGAATCCTTGAGCAATGCCACTGTTTGGGCTATTATTTCTTTTCGTAAATGTCACTTGGTATTTCAACTTCTGGTCCAACTGGGAGAATTCTAGAGTAGAGGGCTTAACAATCACAGAGACTCCGGGTGGGGAAGCTATTTCCACACTGTAAGATGATTTAGCTTCCCCGACGTTAGTCACTGTTCTCGTATAAGTCTGAGAAATTTCTCCGAGTGCGATGGAGAATGAAGGATAATTTAGTTGTGCTTCAGGAATGTGTTTCACTTCCTTACACTCCACTTTGCGTTGCAGGAGATTTCCAACCTGTCGATTTGTGTAATTCAAACCGCAGAGGTAAGGCAGGTAGTCCTTAAATTCGGTGTCGTAGATTAGTCCTGGATCATTAGCTCTCGATGGATTGACATGTCCTGCACCGATCGCGAAGATGTTAGCTGGGAGGAGCCTCTCATCTAAGATGGGATCATTGGCAAGGTTCACCGTGGTAGCGGTTGTCATGATTGCTGATTTGATAGCTGCAGGGGACCAAGTCGGGTGTGTGCTTTTCAGCAATGCTGCTACTCCACTGAGGTGTGGACAAGACATGGAAGTGCCCGATATAATGTTGAAGGTAGACTTTGTGTTCGTTTTGTTGTCAATGGAGGTAGGCCAAGCAGCAAGAATGTTAAGACCGGGACCAATTATATCAGGCTTCAAGATTCCAGGACTAGCTATACTTGGTCCCCTAGAAGAAAATGCAGTAACAACCGGAGCATGTTTATCCCCAATAATTGTTCCTTGAAATGCAATTCTTGCAATTGGTTTTGATGTTGTGTTCATGTAGTCAAGAATTTCCATTCCATCTTTGTAGGTAATATACAGAGCCGGAAGGACGTGAGGATCGGCAGGTATAGTGAAACCATCATCAGCGGTACTAATGATAATCATGCCAACACCTCCGGCATCTTTTACAGTTTTTCCTTTTACTATCCTGGGAATACCACCACCTGCCTTGCACACAACAATTTTGCCTTTAATTTCAGGTTCACTCAGAGTATCTGGTCCACAATAAGGTCTTTCAAAGTCAGTTGCATTCAGTGAAGGATCAAACAGAGGTGAAAATGTTGAATTGTGATCCTTTGGATTAAAAGCTGTTTCGCCCTCGAATAATTGTTGGTTTCCGAGCTTAACAGTGGCCTTGAGTTTCCTGTCAATAGTGCTGGCACCTACTGTCAGAATCCATGGGGCTTCATTTGATAAGGTGCTATCATATGGACCACTATTACCGGCAGAGCAACTTACAAGAATACCTCTTTGTGCTGCACTATAGGCACCGAGTGCAGTCGGATCAGTATAGAATGGGATGCTGCTACCACCAAGGGAAAGGGACAGGATATCTACTCCATCATCAATAGCTGCATCCATGGCAGCTAGAATGTCACTGTCTGCGCAACCAGATGAATCGCAGACCTTATAAATGGCCAGGTGAGCAAGAGGGGCAATCCCAACCGCGGTGCCTTCAGCGTTCCCATACACATTTGCACCTTTCACAAAACTTCCTGCAGCTGTGCTGGCCGTATGTGTACCATGTCCATCCTCATCAATTGGTGAATCACTGCTTATTGGGAATGTCCTCGCACCAATGAGCTTGTTGTTGCACTTTGTTGTGAAGTTCGATTCACACTTACCCTTCCATTTAGCAGGCGGAGGAGCCATTCCTTCATCGCTAAATGAAGGATGGTCAGGTGAAATCCCGGTGTCTAAAACACCAATGATCACGCCTTTACCATAGTTGGAATCCCTCCACAAGCCAACGTTCTGTTGCAATCCAAGAAAACTCGGAGTATGTGTAGTATGCAAAGACAATATCCTCTGAGGCCACGCAGATATAAAGCCCGGTTTCTTCTCCATTTCCTTTACTTGCTTTGCTGACAATCTTGCTGCAAAGCCTTTGATCACATTCCGATATGAATATATCAACCATGACTTTTCATCTGAGCCAGCGATTGCTATGGTCTTTGGCAAGAAAGAATTGTACCAGCTCTCCAAATCCACTCTCGACGATTGAGTAGAAATTTGGCTTTCTGGAGATTCAACTTGAACTATGTACGTCTCCAAATCGCTCTGCATACTATGCCATGAAAGACAAGCAAGTATAGCAAAAATAACAAAAAATATTTTCATTGTTGCAAATGTGTTGGGAGAAAGGAACTATGAATTAGTGATGTACACATAGGAAAGTGGAGTTTGGTATTTTTTGCTTTGTGTACTACTATTATATATAGTGTAGTTTGGTCCTGCAGTGGATGATTGTTGAATTGTTTAGTCAAAAGCACTCCTTTTGATATTTTTTCCTAGTAATGGTTGTCACAATCTTCTTTTCAATAAAAAAAAAACAATTTTCCACTTGCAAAGCTGCATGTATAACTGTTAAAGAATGACAAAAGTCCCAAATCGGTGGTTAATTAGATGGGTGGACTCTTTATAAGGCTTGGACAATCCTTTTCCCATTCAGAACTTTTTTTTATAAAAAAAAAGAGGTTACTTTGCTTAGACAAACTTATTCTCGAAGTTATTAACACCTTTTTCTTGTTAAAACTATCCTTTAACGGATTGATTTCGACTTCCATGATATAACACTAATAGTCCTCCGTATTTGCAAAATTGGCGCACTCTTGGTCCCCAAACAATAGTTTCATGTGAGAGAAGGTGAGATTTGTAAATTAGCAACCTAGCATCTAGTCTTAACCAATTTCATAGTTGGTATTGTGCTCGTCCGAGTGTGAAGAGGCACTTTGCATTCATATGAACAATGAGTACTCTTCTATTCGTGTTGTGACTATTGCACTATTTTGTTGTTCTTGTTCTTTTTTGTAGGCTTTGCACCGTTTTAATTGTTAGTTGCAATGTTTTCTACTTCGTTGTACTTGAATTTGCTTCTCTTGAGCTGAGGGTCTTTCACCAACAACCTATCTGCCTCCATAAGCTAGTGGTAAGGTTTGTATACACTTTATATGAAACTTCGACACATGTTCTTGCATTCATTCTCATTTTCCTCTTTGTAGAGCTCGCAAATGTCATGTAGCTAATATACACTTTGTGAACGTTTGACGTGTAAAATGTTGAAGGACATATATATGTGAAAGAGATTTGACTACAAGCTCATGATGGAACATTTTGATATTGTGAAAATGTAACATGAAAATATGGTGTGAGTACTTTTGTCACTTATTATTCAACAATATCTATTGAAACCACTAACATAGTTTTGTTATACACTAATCCAATTACTAAAAACCAATTGTAGGTCGTAGCACAACTGCGATTGGGCTTCTTATAAAGTACTTCTTACTACTCCATTTCTAGAATCCTTGAGCAATAGTAGAGGGCTATCATCTCTTCTCGTAAACGTCACTTGGTATTTCAACTTCTGGTCCAACTGGGAGAATTTCAGAGTAGAGGGCTTAACAATCACAGTGACTCCGGGTGAGGAATCTATTTCCACGCTGTAAGATGAATTAACTTCCCCGACGTTAGTCACTGTTCTAGTATATGTCTGAGAAATGTCTCCGAGTGTGATGGAGAATGATGGATAATTTAGTTGAGCTTCAGGAATGTGTTTCACTTTGTTACAATCCACTTTGTGTTTAACGATGCTTCCCACCTGTTGATTTGTGTAATTCAAACCGCACAGGTAAGGCAGGTAGTCCTCAATTGGGATGTCGTAGATTAGTCCTGGATCATTAGCTCTCAATGGATTGACATGTCCTGCACCAATGGCAAAGATGTCAGCCGGAAGGAGCCTTTCATCTAAGATGGGAACATTGGCGAGGTTCAGTGTGTTAGCGGTTGTCATGATTGCTGATTTGATAGCTGAAGGGGACCAATTGCGGTGTGAGCTTTTCAGCAATGCTGCAACTCCACTGAGGTGAGGACAAGACATGGAGGTGCCCTGTATAATATTGAAGGCAGATTTTGTGTATTTTTCGTAGTCAACGGAGGTATGCCAAGCAGCAAGAATGTTATTACCGGGACCAATTATATCAGGCTTCAAGATACCAGGAGTAGCTAGGCTAGATCCGCGAGAAGAATATGCAGCAACTACCGGAGCTTCTTTATCTCCGATTATTGTTCAATGGAACATAATTCTTGCAGTTGGTTCTGATGTTGAGTTGATGTATTGATGAATCTCCGTTCCATCATTGAATGTAACATACAGAGCTGGAAGGACGTGAGGATCGGCTAACTTGGTGAAATCATACTCAGGGGTACAAACAAGAAACATGCCAATTCCTCCGGCATCCTTTATAACTTGTCCTTTTCCAATCGTGGAAACATAACCACCGTCCATCCACACAACAATTTTGCCTATAATTTTGGGGTCACTCAGTGTACCTAGTTCACAAAAACGGCTACCTATGTGGGTTGCATTCAGTGAAGGGTCAATCAAAGGGTAAAATGAGGAATCCGGAACCTTAGGACTAAATGCTGATTCACCCTCAAATAGTTTTTGGTTTCCGAGCATAACAGTGACCTTAAGTTCCCTGTCAATAGTGCTTGCACCTACTGTCAGAAACCACGGAGCTTCGTTTGATAAGTGCTATGGGATGGACCACCATTACCCGCAGAGCAACTTACAAGAATACCTCTTTTTGCTGCACTGTACGCCCCGAGTGCAATCACATCATTATAGAATGGCCTGCTAGATCCACCAAGTGAAAGGGACATGATATCTACTCCATCATCAATAGCTTCATCCATGCCAGCTAAAATTTCAGCATCGGGGCAACCAAATAATGGACTGACCTTATACATGGCCAAGTGAGCAAGAGGGGCAATCCCAACCGCAGTGCCTTTAGCGTTCCCATACACATTGGCACCTTTCACAAAACTTCCTGCAGCTGTGCTCGAGGTGTGTGTGCCATGTCCAGCCTCATCTTTTGGTGACTCACTTTTTAGTGGGTAAGTCTTTGCACCAATGAGCTTGTTGCTACACTTTCCAGTGAAATTTGAATCACACTTTCCCTTCCATTTAGCAGGTGGAGGAGGCATTCCTTCGTCACTGAATGAAGGATGATCAGGGGTAACCCCTGTGTAGAAGACTCCAATGATCACACCTTCTCCATAGTTGTCATCCCTCCACAAGCCAACGTTCTGTTGCAATTTAAGAAAACTCGGACTATGAGTAGTGTGCAAAGACAATATCCTCTGAGGCCACGCAAATATAAATCCTGGTTTCTTCTCCATTTCCTTCACTTGCTTCGCTGACAATCTTGCAGCGAAGCCTATTATAACATTATGATACGAATATATCAACTGTGGTTTTTCATCTGAGCCAGCGGTTTCTATTATCTTTGGCATGAAAGACTTGTACCAGCTCTCCAAATCCATTCTTGACGGTTGAGTGGAAATTTGGCTTTCTAGTGATTCGACTTGAACTATGTAAGTCTCCAAATCGCTCTGCATACTAGGACATGAATAGAAAAAATAACAAAAAATATTTTCATTGTTGCGAATGTGTTGAACTAATGATGTACACTTAGGAAAGTGGAGTTTTGCTGTACAATGTGCATAGGAGTTCAATGGCTATAAATATTTTTTAGTTGTTGTAACTAATGAGTGTAGGATTTAGTATTCTTTCTTTATTTTGGTTGTTATTTGAGTTTTTTTTTCAAAAATATTTGCACCTATATAGTTATAATTTTAGTTTAGACTTTATACTGAATATAATTGATATGAGTTGGGGTGAGATAGTTGAGATTTTTCTACCCTTAATTAGAATTTAGGAGCACGAGTCGTAGAATGGGTAAAAAATCATGTTAGGAGCGCCGCTCCTTCAAATGTGCAAATTCGAATGTAGTTGGACTCCAATGTGGATATCAAGCACCGAATGAGGAAACAACATATCCACTATAAAAATATATCAGTACTTCTTGGAGTTTACTCAACCATCGCGAGTTATAATTCTAATTTGATTTTCTGTACTTAAGTCTTACAAAATGAGTAGTAGTTGAGTCCCAAACATATTAACTAATCGAGTTTGTCAACTTACAAAAGAGGCTTGCACTGTAGCACTGGAAACATGAAATAGTATCAGCGGTACACTGATTGTAATCGCCCTTCTTTGATAGTCACATCTCAAAGACTTGCCTATAACAACAGACCTGAAAATTCACTGTGGACGACAAAATAGCTTTAGTGGAAAGATTTTTTAAAAAAAGGAACTCGGGAACACATGTAAAAATAGCAGCAGCACCTTAGAAACACTTCCTACGGACAATTGATGTACCAGACTTGTCGTACTCGCTCTTCTAAATCCACATCTGATTAAGCACAAAACATGTTTAAGTTAGCAACAACACATGAGTTCAAAATGTAGCTTAAAATTGCAAAAGTGTACGCAAGAGAAGATATTTGAAGACAGTGATTTTCTTACTCGTTGGATTAACACCCTGCAAATGTATATCTGTAGCCCTTACCTTTCAAAACGTAGTTGTCTGGTCGCTATACGAAAGAAAAAAGATGTTTAGCATTTTTGTCTACCTCTTTTACCTATCAAAATTTCTAGTGACATAGGATGGTTGATGATTACAAGAACTAAAAACTTTCGATTAAACATGGTGGCAATTGAGACGTGAATTAAAACACGGCAAGAGCATAAACCAATAAGCAATGAGAAATATAGAATTATATAACATGTGACAATGGAAGTTGCACTTATTTCCTAAAAACTTGTGATCGTTATCCTATAAAAAATTTAGATTCTCTATGGAGGTTAAATATAATGCTATGTGTTTGATGATGAGCTAGCACGGCATGATTAAAAATGAAAAGAAGTAACAAAAAAGCAAAGTGAAATAAAAAGCTTATGAGGGAAAAGAATAGCTTACATCAGTTGGGGAGTCATTCGTTTTAATCATTACATGCATTTCCAATCGATCTGTATGGTGGAGATATGAGCAATATTTGTCCAGTATTCCCCCTTGTTAAATTCTAGTAGTGGTGTGAGCAATGAACATTTGGAAATAGATAGTTTAGAGAGGGAAGAGGGCATCCCTTTTTCTGAAAGTGAATGGAGATTAGGGCAATGGGAGATGGTCAGGTGAGAGAGGGAGGAGGGCAGTGCTGATTCAGCAAGTGATTGGAGATTAGGACAGTGGGAGATGTCCAGGTGAGAGAGGGAGGAGAGCAGTGCTGATTCAGGTAGTGATTGGAGATTAGGACAATGGGAGATGTCCAGGTGAGAGAGGGAGGAGGGCAGTGCTGATTCAGGTAGTAATTGGAGATTCGGGCAATCATAGATGTTCAGGTGAGAGAGGGAGGAGGGCAGTGCTGATTCAGCAAGTGATTGGAGATTCGGGCAACGGGAGATGGTCAGGTGAGAGAGGGAGGATGGCAGTGCTGATTCAGCAAGTGATTGGAGATTACCGAAATTCCTGATTTGTAGAGTTTGAAGCGAAGTGAGGTGAGAAAAGGAGGAAAGACGGCCAATCTGAGATAAATTACCACCAATACTTAGACATTGAAGAGAGGTGAGGCTTTTGAGATGTTGGCTGCTTAATGTTATCATATTGTATACCTCAAGTTCTGTAATAGAACAAGGCAACTCCCAATGTTCAATATCTTCGTCACTCCCATCATGATGGATCACTAACTCTGTGAGTCTCTGTAAATGCCACTCCTTTCGGCCATTCACCAGTTTCTTGCAATCACTGATACGGAGTTTATGTAAATTGAAGGGCAATTCTCCTTCTATTTCTGGACAATTGGAAAGATACAAATCCTTGAGAGATGGAAGGAGTTCCTGCATACGTTCTGGCAGACACTTGAGCTTCTTACACTTCAAAATATGCAGTAACGTCATCTGGGCCGCTCCTCCACATGCCACCGATAGTTTTTCAACATTCTCACAATTCGAAATAGTGAGAGTTTCAGTTGCAGTAGGAATCAAAAACCTAGTAAAGTTGTGGCAACTCATAATACTCAATTTACACGCTGCTGGGAGAAACTCTAATGATATTATCATCTACACAACCACAATCAATCACACTCAAATACTCCACAAACATCTCACCAACTGGCGCCTCGAATTTCAATTTTGGGCAACCAGATATCTCTATTGTCTTCAAGGTAGTTGGCAGTATGCTAAAAGGAAAGGAGGTAATAGAGTTACAATCACGTATATATAATGCTTCAATCTGCTTCATTGCTTCAAGTTGGGATCTAAACAGTTGAGCATCATCAAAAACAACTGGACAACCTCTAACTTGTAACCTTTTTAAACTTGAAAATTGGATGGGTATCTTCAAACTGAGCTCAGGGCAATTTTTAATGGAAAGGTTCTCAAGTGTAGGGAACTCTCCAATTCCTAGTGCGTGCCATTGCTTCCACCCCGTCATATCTTCAAATTCAAGCTTCTCAAGACAGTTAAAAGGCTTTTTGGAGGACAATCTGCCATAGAATTCTTCCATCGCCTCTGTGATTCCATGCATCCCTTTAACGGAAAGGAATTTCAAACAAGGGAGTTGTCCTAGTGCTGGCAACGAATAACAGTTGTTGCAGTTTCTAAGAGACAATTTCACTAGCTTAACAAACAAAGGATCAGCTACCCAATTGGGGAAGTTTGTCCCTCTGTATCCACTGATTTCGACTTCTTTAATGTTTTTATGTGGGCGTAGCTCATCAAGTATGTCTATTTCTGTTTGTGAATTGTCAGCACTAATGCTTTCACTCCACTCCAAAGATAACTTGTCAACGTGATTCTTCTCCCTCATCTTTGCCTTCACAGCTTCCCTTCTATCAACCACATTTTCCAAATTTACAACTGATAGAGATCCATACAAGTTTTGTGCTTCACCCAAATATTCCATTCTCCAACCACCTACAAGAAACTTGGCTCCCACCAACACTTTGAGGCTTTTCAACCTGCTCAGATGTAGTGGCATCTTCAAGCGCCGAGTGTTGCTTATGTCAAGATGACGCAAGTTAATCAACTTTTCCATCTGCAGCGGTAGCTCCTCAAGTTTAGAACAAGATGACAGGAGAAGTGTCTCCAAGTTATACAATCCACAAATGGAATCTGGCAACCTTTTTATCCTTGTCTGAGAAAGGTCCAAAAATCTGAGGAGCTTTAATTTGATAAACAATTCATTTGGCAACTCAACAATCGTGTAATGATGAGACAATGATAGCATCCTCAAGGATATTAGTGTAGGCAGTATGTTATGCAACACCCTCTTGCTTAGAGGGTGATAACGATAATCGCCAATAATATATATCGGAAGCAATGTCCTCAGCTGCTCCAATTTGTAGAGGGGTGTCAATTTCTCAAACTCACCATCTCCTCCTATAGAATAAGATAAGTGCCGACATTGTTCCAACATATGCGATCCTTTGTTCTCTTCCAACCTTATACAAAGATTTGAAGATACAATTTGTGCCAAATCATTGACAAGGTCATGCATTAAGAATTTCTCTATGTCCCCTTTAGAAGGATTTGGGACACTTTCTAATAATGATCTTGATCTCAACTCGAGAAAGTATTGGTTGCCTAAATCTTGAATTATTTCATCTTCCACAGGTACAAGACCATTGGCAATCCACAGATGAATAACTTGTTCTTTCCTAAATGGATAATCTTTAGGAAATATTGCACAAAAAGAAAAGCATCGCTTTAAATGTGCGGGAAGATCATTGTAGCTCAACATTAACGCTGGTAATATGTCATTGTCTCGCAGCTCCCATATTTCACTTCTCAGAATACATTTCCACTCTTCAACCTCTGATTTGGAGCGTAACATGCCAGCGAGCGTCTTCAGAGCTAAGGGCAGTCCTTTGCACTTGGCTGCAATTTGTTTTCCAACCTCTTCAAGTTCCGGATGTTCCATAGGATCCATGTTTTCAAATGCATTTCTTTTGAATAGAGACCAAGAGGCTTCAGTAGACAAATTGTCCATGCTAATTTGCTCATTTCCCATCATCAAGGCAACACTCTCTTTACGTGTCGTCACAATGATCTTACTTCCTATATCTCCTTGTACAAAAATATTTCTCAAGTCATCCCACTCATTGTAGTTGTCATTCCACACGTCATCCAGAACAATAAGAAATTTCTTTCCCTTTAAGCTTTCCTTCAATTTGACTTGTAGCTGGTTAAGATTGTCATCAACCTTTAAGTCGGTTGAGCCAATTTCTTGAAGTAACCCTTTCGTTATTCTGAAAACATCATATGCCTCAGAAACACAAAACCAAGCTGTCAAAATAAAATGTTTCTGCACTCTCTCATCATTGTAAATGGCTTTAGCAAGTGTTGTCTTGCCCAGGCCGCCCATTCCAACAATAGGAACTACAGCCAGATTTTTTCCCTTTGTATCCATCGACAACAAACGGCCAATCAAATTCTCTATTTCGTTCTGCCTTCCAAAGATACCAGAATCATCCACCAAAGAAGTTGAAGGTGTTCTAGTTTCTTGTTTGGTCGAAATAAAATGCTCCTTTAAGCCAAGGCGACCAATTTGCTTTTCCAACACCTCCAACGTTTCAATGGTTTCTTCCAATTTATCCTTTATGTTACGAAAGAAATCATCACTCAAGCACAGGTTGAGGTCACTTACTTGTTTGTTGCTTGTTTCTGCAAGATTTTGATGCTGGCCTTCCACCTTAAGCCTCAAAGCTTCATAATTGACTTCTTCTATTAAATTTTCAGCAGAGTCAACAGTATCTCGAAGCTCATTAAGCCAGTCGCTCACAGATGGATTTGATGCTTGCTTATTCTCTGCATCACTCAGCACAATCTGAAGACCACGCAAAGTCATTTTCAGCTTCTTTAAGAGCTTAACATGATCCTTATGCTTACGAAACATGTTGAGCAGATCACCGTGAGGAGCAAGCCTATCAAACAGAACATTCAAAGCTGAGGAGAGAAATGCACCACCAACTGCTAACCCAATCTCCATTTCTCAAATCTGAAAGGAAACACAAAATGATTTTGAGAAGATGAATTTTTCTGTATCTATCTTCAACTACTAAGAGAGTGAGTACTTTACTTCACCTGTTGAATGTTGAGAGTAGTTTGCAAACAAGAATGATCAGTGATTGCTTGAAATGAGTAAAACTATTTTTCAGGAAGCAAAACAGTCCTCTTTTCTCTTTTTAAAAAGTATGGACTTGAATAAACAAAGACTGATTGAATAATTGAGGCAATTATTCAATTACTTTTGCTTTATGCACCTGTCCATTTTTCAACAGCTCATTGTAGTGCTTAATTGGGCCTACCATAATTGTGAAGAATTGGATTCTGTTCCATTTTCCTTTAAGGTATTACTTTTTGGCATGATACGTAAATACACCCTTTAACTTGGCTTCGAATTATATTTATGCCCTTCAACTTTGGGTATGCACTAGTAGACATTTAAACTTGTATAAAGTTGAATAAACAGACACACATGTCATCCTACATGTCATTTTCCGTCCTACGTGGTGTCTTACGTGTATTTTGCCATGTAGGACTCATGTGTTTATTTATTTAAAAGTTGAATAGTTAAAGCTTTGTCTGTTTGTGCATTATGAAAGTTGGAGGTCAAAGTTAAAATTTAAAGTCAAGTTTAGTATCCAATATATGTATTATGTCTTACTTTTTCAATGTTTAATAAAGCCGATGGTCTATCGGAAACTACCCTCTACCTCACAAGGTAGTGGTAGGGTCTATTTACACATCTCACTTTTCGGCCATTTACCAGCTTTTCGCAATCGATGATCACAAGTTGTCGTGCAATCCTCAACTGTTTGTGTTACAACATCAACTTCAAAGAGTATGACTTTTCATACAACAACAAGAGGCAAAAGAGGAAGGATATTTTATTTATAATCAAAACTGTCCCTATTTTCACTTTTCACCCAACAACAACACTTTGTCTTCATAATGTTTTATTTTCATTTCTTCTTACTTTACTATCACACACAATTTTTCTTTTATTTTATACTTGAAAACACGTCAACAAGTTGGGAATTTGATTACACCAAAGAGCTATGGCAATTTTCAAAATATAAAAGTTTTCCCTTGTAGTTGTTTTGTTATATACAAGAGTTAGAGTTTTCGAGCTTGAACGATTAAAAATTGTATTAAAGTCTTTTTGATAGTGCGAACTAAAACACATCATAATAAATTATTACCAAGCAAACTCAGATGTATTTTTTATTTACAATAAATCAGTAGATACATACCACCATATAGTTTGGTCTTTGGTGGGGACTGACAAATATACCACCAAATTGAGATATTTTTATTGGAAATAAACTTTCACCAACTGAGACAAGATGTTTTATTAGATGTTAAATTATATAGAAATGACCTGTTGTAATTTTTTATACATAACATTCTGTATTTTATCAAAGCACAAGGGTGCAACTCTAAACTCTCTCTCTCTCTCTATATATATATACTAGTTTTTGCATACGTGCTTCGCACGTGTGTTTCATGTGAATTTTTATAGATACATTAGAATGACTAAAATTTCATGGAAATATATATGTAAATTGTAATGAATAATAAATGTAACAATTACAAAATAAGAATAAAGACTTACGGCAATAAAACATTCATAGAAAACTAAATTTTGAAGTCTAATAGAGAGAAAAAAAGACAAAAAGAAACAAATTTAAGGAAAAAAAAAATGTAGACATTATTCTTATAACACTGATGTATTTATACATGAAAAAATAAGTACACAATTATTTAAATTTATACCATTAAATATTTAAACTATAACAGATCAATTTATAAAAAGGGTAAAAGCGTAATCTAACTTTCAATTTTTTTGGTTCATGCTTTTAGTAATACTAGTATTTGGACACGCATGTTGTGCGTGTAACCCTTTCTAGTGAGCATAAGTATTTTTAAAAATTGCATCAATATATAATAAATATATTCAAAAATCAATGACATCCAATATCTAAAGTGTAATCTTGAAGATTCTTAATTAGTACTAAATTGATTTTAATTTTACTTTATGAGTTAAAATTTGATATGAATTTGTCAAATTTTAATAATTTTTGTATAGATATTATGTTTTGAATAAAAAACAATTAAGTTAATTAAATTCATACATTACAAACTTAATACACTCATATCATCAATTAAACACTTGTCCTACCACCACAATCAATATAACATTTCTAAACAAACTTCATTTGATAATACTCATCGCAATTATAATATATTGTTGTTAGAAAAAGAAATTCAACATTTCTTTTATATTTTTTGGAATTGTATTGTTAAAATTGTACTTGAAAAATAAAATAACATGATAAAAATAATACTATGACACTTGAGTGATGAGTAATATAAATTCTGAATAAGAAATGGAGGGATAAACTATGGATCAAACAACTAAAATAATCAACTAAAATTAAAGCAAAGATAATTAATAAAATTTCATGAGTAAAATAACCAAAATATGATTTTTTATTCATTCCTTTTTTTCTTTACATGGGTTGTTATCTTCCCTTCTTTCTTTTGGATGAAAACTCCATTAAAAAATTTAAATTCAAACAAAGAAAGTGAAGCTGAATAGCCAATGAATATCACATCACTAACATGCCAAAGCTCATAACACATTTTTTTACTTTTATTGGGTTATGATATTTGTTATCAAAATTCAATAGTTAATTAGCTTTATACACAAATAACTCACATGAATCTGCATATGAAAATTCAATAAATTTGACCTACTATTGACAATATATAATAATAATAATAATAGTAAAAAAAAAAATACAGACAAAGAATTGTGCTAACAAAAAATATGTCAGAACGAAATGTGACTTACCCCGTTTGTATTGGCACAACTCAAAGTACAGTTCTATTCGATCGACACTGAAGCATCTCATCAATTGATTTTCCCTATGACAAAAAAAAAATTTATCTCATAAGATATCGACACAAAATTACAAATTTTATTTTTCGTCAAAGATTAAAATCTTAAACATCAGTCAAACATCATAAAATATATTATAAGTAAGAAGTAAGAAACAAAATAAAAAATAACTTAAAATAACATGCACAATGCAACATCCAAAAGAAAAATATTTCAATGCTCTCTATCAAACTCATAATAAAATAAAATGTAAAAAGCAAGAAGAAATACATATATGAAATGAAAAGACAAGGATCATAGTGGGGAATGTAAAGAGACAATAGTTTCTTTAGAAGATTATTAATGAATAATTATTTTTTTTATAATATATGATATAATATATGATTGATTTGATTTGACATACCTATTCTAGAACCTTTTAATTGTTAAAGCGATTAAATGATTTTGATTTTATTGATCACATCGTCCTGTTGTCTTAATCGATAAACACCCTTTTTGGAATGTTAGTTAGCAGACAGTTTGACACTAATTGCACGCTTTCCTAGAAATCATTAATATTAATGACCATATGCCAAAGCTTAAACTTGTTAATTAAGAACAAAATTTGTATTTGCAAAGCAAGAAGTTTAACTGAATATTGGGCTATTGACACTGACATTTTGATGAATAATGACTGTTCCCATTGAGATTTTTTTGAAAAATATACTGGTTATCTGAACTTAAGTAATTTGAACATAATTAACAAGAAAAGAACATTTGTAATCAATTTTCATGAAATCATCTCTCGACCCTTAAAACCTTATTTCGTAAAGAAAATACGAAGAATAAAATATGAGTCTTGTACGAGTGTAGTTTGAAGTAGACAATGTTTTTAAGGCTGTCAATACTTGGAGGACCAAAGTAATAACTGACGTTAAGTTTAGGGATATTTTTCAATACTTATCGCTTATATATTCAGGGGTTAAACTATGTATTCAGCCATTATAGAACTTACAAGAACAAATTCGGAACTATAACTATTTGAACTAACTTATGTAATGTTTGCTGGAAATAGCCCCTTGCAGAAATGCACGACAAAGCTGCGTACAATAGATCTTTGAGGTCCGTCTCTTTTCCATACTTGCCGTAAAGGGAGCTTAGTGCACCAAGTTGTCCTTTTGTGGCGTACTAATTCATGTAGTAAACATTTTGAAATTGTGAAAATGAGTACTTTTGTCTCATATTATACAATACTTTCTGTTGAAGACACTAACAGAGTCTTGATATACATTGTTCCAATTGTTGGCTGTAGGATAACTGCAATTGAGCAATACCACTGTTTGTGCTATTATCTCTTCTCGTAAACGTCACTTGGTATTTCAACATCTGGTTCAACTGGGAGGATTTAAGAGTAGAGGGCTTAACAATCACAGTGACTCCGGGTGGGGAATCTATTTCCACGCTGTAAGATGATTTAACTTCCCCGACGTTAGTCACTGTTCTAGTATATGTCTGAGAAATGTCTCCGAGTGTGATGGAGAATGATGGATAATTTAGTTGAGCTTCAGGAATGTGTTTCACTTTGTTACAGTCCACTTTGTGTTTAACGATGCTTCTCACTTGTTGATTTGTGTAATTCAAACCGCACAGGTATGGATGTTCAGGGGAAATCCCGGTGTCCAAAGACTCCAATGATCACACCTTTTCCATAGCCTCCACAAGCCAACGTTATCCAAGAAAACTCGGAGTATGGGTAGTGTGCAAGGACAATATCCTCTGAGGCCATGCAGATACAAAGCCTGGTTTCTACTCGACTTCATTCACTTGCTTTGATGACAATCTAGCAGCAAAGCCTATGATACGAATATATCAACCGTGGCTTTTCCTCTTGTTGTGCGGAATTTGAGATAATACGAGAAAATATAAACGCGAAAAACAAGACAACAGATTTACGTGGTTCACCAATAAATTGGCTACGTCCACGGGAAGAGAGGGAGCAGTTTTATTATGGAGAGGCAAAAACAGAATTACAGAATAGGGTTTCCCATAGCGTCTATATATAGTGCTAAGCTACGCCCTAACAGGCTTGGGCCCAACATACAGAATCAACAGAAAATTAAGGGCCCAATACAACAACATTGTATACCGTCCTTTCTGTTTGTAGCGGGTCCGATTCAAGGCATTCAACACCTCTGAGTCAGCAATTTCTATGGTCTTTGGCATCATGGAAGGAAGCTTAATTCTCATAAACTTCTTAATTAAGAACATATTTGCATTTGCAAATCTACAAGTTTAACTGAATATTGGACTGTTTCCCTTGACATTTTTTTTTGGTAATTTGCTTTGATTTTTTGATAAACCTTCTCTAGAAGTTAATAATACCTTTAACTTATCCAAACTGTCCTTTGCAGATTGGATTCGACTTTGATAATCACCATTCTGTTGTCTTAATCGATCAACACCCTTTGTGGAATGTATGCTTATAATGAAACTGCCTTCATTTTCAAGAACCGGACCAAGAAAAAGATCCAAAGGCTTGTGGTAAGTCCTTCTTCATCCTTAACAAAGAGCCTCAGGTTCGAGTTCTGACTATATAGTAACCTTCATTAGAAAGCGTCAATACGAATTTGGATTAAGTGGGATCCCAATACGGGTAGGGGAAGCTGGATGGGAAAAAAAGAGAGAGAAGAGAACATAAAACTAAAATGATAATGATTTCCCAAATACATGAAAAAAATATAAAAGTTTGACATGTGTTGTCCATATGAAGTTTCTGACACTATATTTTTGCATTCACTCTCCTTTTTTATGTGTAGAACGTGAGAGTGTTGCGTAGCTTAAGTGATGTATATTAGATGAACTTTGTGAAACGTTTGACGTGAAAGTGATGCTCGTGAAAGAGGTATAACTACAAGCTCAGGTGTTAACTATGTCTTTAACCTTTATAAAATTGCAGGGCTGCATACGATAGATCCTATAGTCCGGTCCTTCCATAAACTCACACATAGCGGAGACTTAGTGTACCAAGCTGCTCTTCAATGTAACATGCAAGTAACAAATTATTCAATGGTTTTTATTGAAACCACAAACATAGTGTTGTCATACATTGTTCCAATTACTAAAATGAGAAGAAATATAAAACTAAAAACCAATTGTAGGTTGTAGCACAACTGCGATTGGACTTCTTACGGAGTACTTCTTACTACTCCATTTCAAGAATCCTTGAGCAATACCACTGCTTGTGCTATCATCTCTTCTCGTAAATGTCACCTGGTATTTCAACTTCTGGTCCAACTGGGAGAATTTCAGAGTAGAGGGCTTAACAATCACAGTGACTCTGGGTGGGGAATCTATTTCCACTGTGTAAGATGATTTAGCTTCCCCGACGTTGGTCACTGTTCTAGTATATGTCTGAGAGATGTCTCCGAGTGTGATGGAGAATGATGGATAATTTAGTTGAGCTTCAGGAATGTGTTTCACTTTGTTACAATCCACTTTGTGTTTAACGATGCTTCCCACCTGTTGATTTGTATAATTCAAACCGCACAGGTAAGGCAGGTAGTCCTCAATTGAGATGTCGTAGATTAGTCCTGGATCATTAGCTCTCAATGGATTGACATGTCCTGCACCAATGGCAAAGATGTCAGCCGGAAGGAGCCTTTCATCTAAGATGGGAACATTGGCGAGGTTCAGTGTGTTAGCGGTTGTCATGATTGCTGATTTGATAGCTGAAGGGGACCAATTGCGGTGTGAGCTTTTCAGCAATGCTGCAACTCCACTGAGGTGAGGACAAGACATGGAGGTGCCCTGTATAATATTGAAGGCAGATTTTGTGTGTTTTTCGTAGTCAACGGAGGTATGCCAAGCAGCAAGAATGTTATTACCAGGACCAATTATATCAGGCTTCAAAATACCAGGACTAGCGTAGCTTGGTCCGCGAGAAGAAAATGCAGCAACCACCGGAGCTTCTTTATCTCCAATTATTGTTCCATGGAACATAATTCTTGCAGTTGGTTCTGATGTTGAGTTGATGTATTGAAGAATCTCCATACCATCATTGAATGTAATATACAGAGCTGGAAGGACGTGAGGATCGGCAAACTTACTGAAACCATACTCAGGGATACTAACAAGAATCATGCCAACTCCTCCAGCATCCTTTACAACTTGTCCTTTTCCAATCGTGGATACATAACCACCTGCCATGCACACAACAATTTTGCCTTTAAATTTGGGGTCACTCAGAGTACCTGGTTCGCAAAAACGGCTGCCTATGTGGGTTGCATTCAGTGAAGGGTCAATCAAAGGGTAAAATGAGGAATCCGGAACCTTAGGACTAAATACTGATTCACCCTCAAATAGTTTTTGGTCTCCAAGCATAACAGTGGCCTTAAGCTCCCTGTCAATAGTGCTTGCACCTACTGTCAGAATCCACGGAGCTTCGTTTGATAAAGTGCTATGGGATGGACCACCATTACCTGCAGAGCAACTTACAAGAATACCTCTTTTTGCTGCACTGTATGCCCCGAGTGCAATCACATCATAATAGAATGGCCTGCTAGATCCACCCAGGGAAAGGGACATGATATCTACTCCATCATCAATTGCTTCATCCATGCCAGCTAAAATGGCACTTTCCGAGCAATCATTATCACAGACCTTATACATGGCCAGGTGAGCAAGAGGGGCAATCCCAACCGCAGTGCCTTTAGCGTTCCCATACACATTGGCACCTTTCACAAAATTTCCTGCAGCTGTGCTCGAGGTGTGTGTGCCATGTCCAGCCTCATCTTTTGGTGACTCACTGTTTAGTGGGTAAGTCTTTGCACCAATGAGCTTGTTGTTACACTTTCCAGTGAAATTCGAATCACACTTTCCCTTCCATTTAGCAGGTGGAGGAGGCATTCCTTCGTCACTAAATGAAGGATGGTCAGGGGTAATCCCGGTGTCGAAGAGTCCAATAATCACACCTTCTCCATAGTTGTCATCGCTCCACAAGCCAACGTTCTGTTGCAATTCAAGAAAACTCGGACTATGAGTAGTGTGCAAGGACAATATCCTCTGAGGCCACGCAAATATAAATCCTGGTTTCTTCTCCATTTCCTTCACTTGCTTAGCTGACAATCTAGCAGCAAAGCCTATGATAACATTATGATACGAATATATCAACTGTGGCTTTTCATCTGAGCTAGCGGTTTCTATGGTCTTTGGCATGAAAGACTTGTACCAGCTCTCCAAATCCATTCTTGACGGTTGAGTGGAAATTTGGCTTTCTGGTGATTCGACTTGAACTATGTAAGTCTCCAAATCGCTCTGCATACTATGACATGAAAAACAAGCAAGTATAGAGAAAAAAAGAACAAAAAATATTTTCATTGTTGCAAATATTGAACTAATAATGTATACTTAGGAAAGTGGAGTTTGATGTTTTTTGCATTGTGACTACTACTAGTATTTATAGTGTACTTTGGCCTCTCAAATATTTGATTGTTTAATAAAGTATTATTGTGTGTTTAAGGAACTAAAGTTGAATCAGCAATTAAGAAAGTAATAAAAAGGAAAAGATGGTGATGTGAATTAGTTAGTCTAATTGAACATTTTCCTAGAAATAATTAGTGTTAATGACCATGTAACAAAGCTTAATTCTCATAAACTACTTCTTAATTAAGCACAAATGTCCACTTGTAAAGCTGTTAGTTTAACTATATTTGGGGTATTGCCAATGGTGATTGTTTTGATTAAGAACTTCTAATTCTGGTAATTTGATTTGACAAACACGCTCCAGAAGCTTTCAATATCTTTTGCTTGTTAAATCAGTTATCAATTATGATTTTTAGTGACCATTTCTTGTTGTCTTAATCAAAAATCACCCTTTATAGAATGTTAGTTAGTACGCGGTTTGATAATAATTGCACATTTTCCTAATAATGATTAGTATTAATGACCATACGCCAAAGCTTGATTCTCATAACAATCTTCTTAATTAAGAACAAATTTGCATTTGCAAAGCTACTAGTTTAACTAAATATTGGGCTACTAACATTACATGTTGATGAATGATGACTGTTATTAACACCTTTTACTTGTCAAAACAGTCCTTAGGGGATCGGATTCAGCTTTTATGATCACCGTCTTTTTGTCTTAGTCGATCATCACCCATTATTGAATGTAAATCAGTACACACTATGATACACCCTATAATAAGACTGTGTATAATAGATCCTTGTGGTCCGTCCCTTCCATACACTCACACACACAGAGAGGGCTTAGTGCACTGAGCTGCTCTTTTTTTGGTACAAATTCATGTAGTACTTAAACATTTTGATATTGTGAAACTCGTACAAGTGATGAAAATGTAATGTGAATAACTTGTTGTCACATATAATTCAACAACTTCTATTGGAATCACTGACATAAAACATTGTTTCAATAACTAAAATCAGTAGAAAGAAACACATAACTAGAAACCAATTGTAGACTCTAGCACAACAGCAATTGGACTTCTTACAGAGTGCTTCTCACTAGTCCATTTCAAGAATCCTTCAATAACACCGCCATTTGTTCTGTTGACTCTTTTCGTAAACGTCACTTTGTATTTCAACTTCTGGTTCAACTTGGAGAATTTCAGAGTAGAAGGCTTGACAGTCACGGAAATTCCGGGTGGTGAAGCTACTTCCACACTGTAAGATGACTTAGCTTCCCCGACGTTAGTCACTGTTCTTGTATATGTCTGAGAAACTTCTCCGAGTGTGATGGAGAATGAAGGATAATTTAGTTGTGCTTCAGGAATGCTTTTCACTTCCCTACAATCCACTTTGCGTTGCAGGAGGTTGCCCACCTGTCGATTTGTGTAATTTAAACCACACAGGTAAGGCAGGTAGTCCTTAAATGGGGTGTCGTAGATTAGTCCTGGATCATTAGCTCTTGATAGATTGACATGTCCTGCACCAATAGCGAATATGTTAGCCGGAAGGAGCCTTTCATCTAAAATGGGATCATTGGCGAAGTTCACTGTGTAAGCGGTTGTCATGATTGCTGATTTGATAGCCGAAGGGGACCAAGTGGGGTGTGAGCTTTTCAGCAAAGCTGCTACTCCACTGAGGTGAGGACAAGACATGGAGGTGCCCGATATAATGTTGAAGGTAGACTTTGTGTTTGTTTTGTTTTCAACAGAGGTAGGCCAAGCAGCAAGAATGTTAACCCCTGGACCAATAATATCCGGTTTCAAGATCCCAGGACTAGCTAGGCTTGGTCCACGAGAAGAAAATGCAGCAACCACTGGAGCATCTTTATCTCCGATTATTGTTCCTTGGAACAAAATTTTTGCTGTTGGTTTTGATGTTTTGTTCATGTAGTCAAGAATTTCCATTCCGTCTTTGTAGGTAATATACAGAGCTGGAAGGACGTGAGCATCGACAAACATAGTGACACCATAATCAGCGGTACTAACGACAATCATGCCAACACCTCCAGCATCCTTTACAGCTTGTCCTTGTTGGGTCATGGAATAACCGCCCCCTACCATGCATATAACAATTTTTCCTTTAATTTCAGGGTCATTCAGAGTACCAGTTCCGCAATAAGGGCTATCAAAGTCAGTTGCATTCAGTGAAGGATCAAACAAAGGGGAAAATGCTGAATTGTGATCATTTGGATGAAATGCTGATTCACCCTCGAATACCTTTTGGTTTCCGAGTGTGACAGTGGCCTTGAGTTTCCTGTCAAGAGTGCTTGCACCAACTGTCATAATCCACGGAGCATCGTTTGATAAGGTGCTTTCATATGGACCATTATTAGCAGCAGAGCAACTTACGAGAATACCTCTTTGTGCTGCACTGTACGCCCCGAGTGCAATGGGGTCTTGATAGAATGACCTGCTACTTCCACCAAGGGAAATAGATAGGATATCTACTCCATCATCAATAGCTGCATCCATTGCAGCTAGAACGTCACTGTCATCACAACCAAACGATTGACAGACCTTATACATTGCCAGGTGAGCAAGCGGAGCAACCCCAACAGCAGTACCTTTAGCATTACCGTTCACATTAGCACCTTTCACAAAACCACCAGCAGCTGTGCTGGCTGTGTGTGTACCATGTCCAGCCTCATCTATCGGTGAATCACTGCCTAATGGGAAAGTCCTCGCACCAATGAGCTTGTTGTTACACTTTTTAGTGAAATTCGACTCACATTTGCCCTTCCATTTAGCAGGTGGAGGAGGCATTCCTTTGTCGCTGAATGAAGGATGGTCAGGATCAATCCCGGTGTCTATGACTCCAATGATCACACCTTTTCCATAGTTAGCATCCCTCCACAAGCCAACATTCTGTTGCAATCCAAGAAAACTTGGAGTATGTGTAGTGTGCAAAGACAATATCCTCTGAGGCCACGCAGATATAAAGCCCGGTTTCTTCTCCATTTCCTTCACTTGCTTAGCTGACAATCTAGCAGCAAAGCCACTGATCACATTGTGATATGAATATATCAACCGCGGCTTTTCACCTGAGCTACTGGTTGCTATGGTCTTTGGCAAGAAAGACTTGTACCAGTTCTCCAAATCCATTCTTGACGATTGAGTGGAAATTTGACTTTCTGGAGATTCGACTTGAACTATGTAAGTCTCCAAATCGCTCTGCATACTAGGCCATGTAAAACAACCAAGTATACCAAAAATAACAAAAAATATTTTCATGGCTAGCTGCCAATTTGTTGGTAGAATAGAACTTTGAACTAGTAAAAGTGGAGTTTGATATTTTTGCATTAGTGTACAACTAGTATATATAGTGTGTTCTGGCCTTGCAAATATTTGATTGTTTAATCAAGAGTTTCGTAAGGAAAAAAGTCTGATATACCTCTCAATTTTGCGATTTAAACCTGATATATACGTCTCATATTTTGTGTTGGTCTTTAATCGTAACTCTCAAGACAAATACTTTTTTCACGAGCCATAAGTTTATCTTTTCGCATCATAATATCGTCCAGTTAGATATAAATTTGATTTCTAACTAAAAATTTTTAAAGAACAACAAATTGAAGATGCAAGACTTGGTAGACTCCCAATGGATTTTTATTTTTTTTGAATAGTTTAACCATTACCACTACTCTTTGTTAATTAAAGTATTAGTAATTATTGTGTGATAAAAAAGGTGAATCAAAGAACTAAAGTTGAAGCAACAATTTAAAAAGAAGGGGGGAAAGGAAAAGGATGGTAATGTGAATTAATTAATTAAATTAAACAAGTTCCAAGAAAAGATTAGTCTTAATGATCACATGGTTAAGCTTGATTCTCATAATCATTTTCTTGATTATGAACAATTTTCTATTTGCAAAGCTGCAAGTTTAACTACATTTGGACTATTGACAATGACAATATGATTGAATAATGAATGTTCTCATTAATGACAATCTAAAAATATTTGATGATTTATTACTCACCGTCTCTAATTATTTGTTCACTTTTAAATTGTCACACTTATTAAGAAAATAATAATTGATGTGGTGAATTTACCAATTTAGTCATATTAATTATGAACATGATGAATTAAAAATCTAAGATTTTCAAGAAGTTCTATCTTTTCAAAATTAATTAATTGAGTTTATAATGGATAAAAAAGACTTTGTCCTTTCTTGATTTGTCAAAAAAGAGAAATATTAAAAACACTCCTAAACTCGAAGCAAATTATTAGTTTTATCTCCAAACTAATGAAAGCCTTAAAAACACCCCTTTATTTGACTGATTGAAGCTAAATACATTCCCGATCTTGCAACAGAAGTGAAAAACACCCCTAAATTCTCGATTTATATTAAGAACCCCGTGCTCCTACAAGAGTTTGAGACCGATTGTTATGCCATGTTACATATTGGCAGTGTGTCGGGTATGTATCTAAGTTTAGTCAGTCAAGTAGAGGGTGTTTTTAAGGTTGTCAATAGTTCGAGAATGAAACTAATAATTTGCGTCAAGTTTAGAAGTGTTTTTTCGATACTTCTCTCTTGTCAAATGGACAAATGAAAAAGAAAAATTGAACAAGTAATTTTACATGTATCGGAAAAGCTTCTGACTAGCCAATTTCCGATGGATTTCCCTCCAAAATTTCCGTCGAAAATTCGAATTAGTTAAAGTGAGTTGAAAGTATTTTATTTTGTTGTGAATTAGTAGTGATGAAGAGGTGATCTTATGAGTGGATCTCAAAACAAAAACATGTGAGGTTACAAGAGAGAATGGCGCCGGAATACACTTATTTGCAATGCAATGTGACAAATTGAATCAAGAATAATAATAATTTATGTTGTGTGGGGGGTAATTGTTGAACGGGAAAAATTGTTAGGTTGTGAAGCTTGATTAATATTTGATGTATAGTCATATATCAATGTTCACACGGTTCAATCTTTTTTAGGCTGTCATTTTTTCTCTGTAACTTAAAATATTCTGAATTATTAATAAATATATATATATATCCATCGCCGTGGAAGTTTACTCACGAGGTGTTATCACGAAATATTGGTTTCTCTCTTTCTCTCTCTAGATCTCTCATTTCTCTCTCAAAAATTCTTGTGTTCTTCATTCATTAAGTTTAATGTGTGTGCACGGATTTGATCCTAACAAAAATGAGTTGGAAAGAAGTGGAACGAGAGCAAACAAGTGAAGACTAAAAGAGACAGATAAGATGTCAGAGAATATCAGGTTTAACAAAAAACTATGTTATAACTATACACACATTTCAAAGTATTATCATTAATGAATTCGAAAGATAGAGTGAATCGGACGGAGGGCTTAAATCAATAATAGCATACTTATCGTTTTTTGAAAAACACATCAATGACTTATTATCGGTTTTTAGGGACAATACTTCCCGTAGAATATTTTCGATTCCCAGAATCTCAATTCGAAATCTCTAACTAGAGATTGAAGGGAAAAAGGTTTGATATACCCCTCAACTTTGTCATTTAGAGCTGATATACCCCTTGTTATGAAAGTGACTCATATATATTCCTACTTGTAAACAAATGGCTCACATATACCCTTTTCCTCTAACGGAAATGGAAAAAAAAATTAAATCTAATTTTTTATTATTTTTTTCCTAAAAAATATAATCCCAAAAATTGAATCCTCGTCAAACATATTTTTTTTATTTTTTTTGTTTCAATGACTAATTTATAATTATTATTTTGATAATCAAATTTATTTATGTTTCACTAAAATTCTTGTAAAAACTTATTGTAGATGACCAAATTTTTTCTTCGAGTACGAAACTAAATTACAGTACACACAAAAAAATAGTTTAAATTTTTTTTCTTTAAACTAAGGAATGAAAGAAAAAAATAAAATAAGAATAAGAAACTCAAATAATTATAATAAAAGAAGTCAAAATATAATTTATGTATGAAAAAAATAAAATATACCTTGAACTTTGATAGAAGAATCATATATACCCCTAAATAATTTTTTAAAAAAAATTAAAAGTAATAAATATAAATTTAAAATTAATTTTTTAACTTCCGTTAAATGAACGGTATATGTGAGCCGTTTGTATATCAGTAAGGGCATATATGAGTCACTTTTATAATGAAGAGTATATCAGCTCCAAATGACAAAGTTGAGGGGTATATCGGATCCTTTTCCCATGATCGAAAGATATCATGGTCTACCAAAAATCTCAGGACAATCAACTCTCTTATTGTTTTCACATTAACATCACATGTCTTTGTATTGAATATGAAAATTGAAAGAAAATTGCTTTGAGATCCACTCATAAGATCACTACTAATAATTGACAAGAAAATAAAATACTTTCAATCCCCTCTTTTAATTTATCCGATAAAAAAAAGCATAACTAAAAACACGCGATTTCTCGACAAAAAAATCCTAAAAAAAAAAAACTACGCTCTGATTTACATTTCACAAAGGATGTTGGTCGATAAAAACAACAGGACAATGGTCATTAAAGTCGAAATCGATCCCCTCTAAGGATAGTTTTAACAAGAAAAAAGATGTTACATAACAAATTCTAGAGAAGTTGTAAATGTAAATAGTCCAACATGTAGTTAAACTTGCAACATTATTGCAAGTGTACATTTGTTCTTAATTAAGAAGAATATTATGAGATCAAGATTTGTCATGTGGTCATTAATGCTAATCCTTTCTAACAAAGCAATTAACTAGACCAATTAACAAGAATAGCACTACATATACTCCACTGTTCTAAGTGTACATCATTAGTTCAAATTTTCCTTTCTCTCAACACATTTGCAACAATGAAAATATCTTTTGTTGTTTTTTGTATACTTGCTTGTTTTTCATGGCCTAGTATGCAGAGCGATTTGGAGACGTACATAGTTCAAGTCGAATCACCAGAAAGCCATATTTCCACTCAATCGTCAAGAATGGATTTGGAGAACTGGTACAAGTCTTTCTTGCCAAATACCATAGCAACCGCTGGCTTAGATGAAAAGCCGCAGTTGATATATTCATATCACAATGTGATCATAGGCTTTGCTGCAAGATTGTCAGCAAAGCAAGTGAAGGAAATGGAGAAGAAACCGGGCTTTATATCTGCGTGGCCTCAGAGGATATTGTCTTTGCATACTACACATACTCCGAGTTTTCTTGGTTTGCAACAGAACGTTGGCTTGTGGAGGGATGCTAACTATGGAAAAGGTGTGATCGTTGGAGTCTTGGACACCGGGATTTCCCCTGACCATCCTTCATTTAGCGACAAAGGAATGCCTCCTCCGCCTGCTAAATGGAAGGGAAAGTGTGAATCGAACTTCACTACAAAGTGTAACAACAAGCTCATTGGCGCGAGGACTTTCGTAAACAGTGATTCACCGATAGATGGTAATGGACATGGAACACACACAGCTAGTACAGCTGCTGGGGGGTTTGTGAAAGGTGCTAATGTGTATGGGAATGCTAAGGGTACCGCGGTTGGGATTGCCCCTCTTGCTCATTTGGCCATGTATAAGGTCTGTGATTCGTTTGGTTGCTCCGATAGTGATGTTCTAGCTGCTATGGATGCAGCTATTGATGATGGAGTAGATATCATGTCCCTTTCCCTTGGTGGAAATAGAAAGTTGTTCTATGAAGACCCCATTGCACTCGGGGCGTACAGTGCAACAAAAAGAGGTATTCTTGTAAGTTGCTCTTCTGGTAACGAAGGTCCATACGAAAGCACCTTATCAAATGAAGCTCCGTGGATTCTGACTGTAGGTGCAAGCTCTACTGACAGGAAACTCAAGGCCACTGTCAAGCTCGGAAACAAAAAAATACTCGAGGGGGAATCAGCATTTCATCCAAAGGGTCACAATTCGACATTTTTTCCATTGTATGATCCTTCACGAAATGAAACCGACTTTGACAGCCTTTATTGTGGACCAGGTACACTTAGTGAAACTGAAATTAAAGGCAAAATTGTTGTGTGTTCAGCAGGTGGTGGTTATTCCAGGATTGATAAAGGACAAGCTGTAAAGGATGCCGGAGGCGTTGGTATGATCATCTTTAATACCGCTGATGATGGTTTCACTAAGTTTTCTGATCCTCATGTCCTTCCGGCTTTGCATATTACCTACAAAGACGGAATGGAAATTCTTGACTACATGAACACAACGTCGGAACCAAATGCAAGAATTGCATTTCAAGGGACAATAATCGGAGATAAAGATGTTCCAGTGGTTGCTTCATTTTCTTCTCGCGGACCAAGTATAGCTAGTCCTGGAATCTTGAAGCCTGATATTATTGGTCCCGGTCTTAACATTCTTGCTGCTTGGCCTTCCTCCGTTGACAACAAAAAGAACACGAAATCTACCTTCAACATTATATCGGGCACCTCGATGTCCTGTCCTCACCTCAGCGGAGTAGCTGCATTGCTGAAAAGCACACACCCGACTTGGTCCCCTGCAGCTATCAAATCAGCAATCATGACAACTGCTAACACAGTGAACTTCGCCAACGATCCCATATTAGATGAAAGGCTCCTTCCGGCTAACATCTTCGCCATTGGTGCAGGACATGTCAATCCATCAAGAGCTAATGATCCAGGACTGATCTACGACACTCGTTTTAAGGACTACTTGCCTTACCTATGCGGTTTGAATTACACAAATCGTCAGGTGGGGAACCTCATGCAACGCAAAGTGGATTGTAGGTCAGTGAAACACATTCGTGAAGCACAACTAAATTATCCTTCATTCTCCATCACACTCGGAGACATTTCTCAGACGTATGCTAGAACAGTGACTAATGTCGGGGAAGCTAAATCATCTTACAGCGTGGAAATAGCTTTACCACCTAGAGTTTCCGTGAGTGTTAAGCCCTCTATACTGAAATTCTCCAAGTTGAACCAGAAGTTGAAATACCATGTGACGTTTACGAGAAGAGATAATAGCCCAAATAGTGGTATTGTTCAAGGATTCTTGAAATGGAATAGTAAAAAGTACTCTGTAAGAAGCCCAATTGCAGTTGTGCTAGAGCCTAAAATTGGTTTCTAGTTTTAGTATGTATAACAAGAATATATTTGAATAATTTGTATTGTTACATTTTCAACACATCAAAAATGTTACCACATGTTACATTATTACATAGTAACATTGATCACTAACAATAAAAAAACAAGAACAACATAATCCCATAAGTGGTGTCTGAGGAGGCTGGTGTGTACGCAGCCTTACCTTGTGGAGGTAGAGAGGAAGAATACGATAGACCCTTAGCTCAAGTGACCTTTTTGAGAACTTGAATGCAGCAACCTATATGAGAATTCATTGACAACTTGTATGATTAAGTACTTTGTTGTTGTAAAACTGCAAGTTTAACATATTGTATTGACATTTTGATGAATGGTGACTGTTTCCTTTGACAACTTAAAAAGATTCTTAGTTAGCTTTGGCAAACTTGCTTATCTATATATATCAACATTTTATTGCTAAAACTATTACAACAACATATCCAGTGTAATCCCACGAATGGAATACAGAGTGGGTACCTTGCTAATACCAGTGGCGTAGCCACCCTTATGTCATTGGACACCCTTCGTCGGAAAATTATACTATATATACAAGTAAAATGACAAACAATGTGGCTAAATAACATATTTTGAACACCTTGACGTAACAATATGATGTAGCCTAGTGATTTCGGACTCTTTGAAAGAGTAAAGACATGCAAACTTAAGGTGGTGTTCAAATCTCAGTAGTAGAAAAAAAAATCACTTTTTTAGAAGAGCAGGTTCATTTTAGCACTTGGACATCTTTCGTGAAATTTCTGACTCCGCCATTGGCTAATACTATTCATGTTAGTTAAGTTGTGTAAAGATAAGACACTTAAGTCTAACTCAACCCCAAGAGCTAGCTCATGAGCAGAGGATTGCATAAGTCCATATAAACAGACTATAACAACCAATGTGAGACTTTAACCCACTCTAACATCCCCTTCACGTCCAAAGGCACAACTAAAGCGTCGATCGAAATCAAAACGGAAATGGACCTGGCTCTGATACCATATAGAGAGTTTTTGGACAAAGAGTCAACAAATTTTTTTATTTCCTCTCGATTTTTAGTGATCATCACGATAAGGGGGGCCTTAAAACAACAATTTAAATGTTTTTTTTGTGTAAGAGAGGGTTGAAAAGTGGTTATTAGGGAAATTTACCTATAAAGCATATGTGCTCTCAGGGCTGATAGACTTACTAAGAGAGGTAAAACGCTTCCACACCCTATTGATGGTTCTTCGAATGGCCCATTAATGTTGATATCAAGAGGTATAATAGAAATTCAAATTTGGGCTCAATTTGACAAATAAGAGTTCAAACTTTGAGGGTGTACGTCTAGATGTCTCAACTTTGTCAACCATCAAGTAAATACTCAACTCGATCGTCTCCACTATATCTCATGAACACCGACATGACACAACAATTTTGGAGTGTCTAGATGATCATTCTGTAAGTTGGAGTATTCAACTAAGAAAGTGAAAACGAATTGATGTGTCTAATTATCCGTTCTCAAAATTGAAGTGGTTAATTACTTGCGACTAAGATCAAATTTAAATATTGTAAATTCTTTATGCTTGAAAAAAAAGACTAAGACTTCACTTATTTGTTTTCCCTAAAATGAACATGACTTGCCTTTAATTAAGATCTTGTGTCTTTTTTTAATAGATAAAGTTGGAGTCCGGAGCCTAAAGGATATAAAATATTAATAAAAATTTCAAAATGGTATATAAAATTTTATTTTAACCAAAACGATAAAATCGCTGGAACAACAACGATTTTCTCCACCGAAAAAGCAAAATCGCTGCTACTGCAACGATTTTGCAATATGCGATTTTTTATAAAAAAAAAATCAACTCGCTAACTAGGCAGCGATTTTAAAAAATATATATTTAGAAAATCGCTTCCTAGGCAACGATTTCCATTTTAAATAAAAAAGAAAAAAAAATTAGGCAGCGATTTTCATTTTTTTAAAAAAATAAATAAGAAAATCGTAGGAAAAACAAATTTTATTGATTTTCAAATACTTTTTTGAAATTCAAATATATAGCTTATAAGAAATATGCATTGTTTTAAAAAAATTAAGAATAAGTAAAGTAACAAAAATATTTTCTTTCTAAAAGAAACGATATTATATTGAATTTAAATTTAAATGATGTTTGAGTTCAAATAGAATTCTAACTTTTTAACCTCTTTTATTTATATTTCCACAATGTCATATAATATTAATCTTCATATTTTTTCATCACCGATCATTAGCTTCATTGGTGAGTTTAATACCTTCTTCATATTCTTTATTTTATTATAGATTTTTTTTAAAATATTTTTATTTTCTAAATGCAGATGAGAGATTGTCTATTTACAAACTAACTTTTTTCTAAAAAAATAAAATAACAAATTGAAAATCGGTGGTTTATTAAATTTTTAAAAAAAATTGGAAAATCGTTGCATGTGCAGCGATTTCATTTTTTTAAATTAAAAATTAGCAGCGATTTTCTATTAAAAAAAAATGAAAATTGCTGCCTAGGTAGCGATTTGGATTTTTTTTTTAACAAAATCACATTTACTGCAGCAATTTTGTTTTTTTCGGTGGAGGAAATCACTGTTGTTCCAGCGATTTTGTCATTTTGTTTAATATAAAATTTTATATACCATTTTAAAATTTTTATTATATTTTATACCCTTTAAATTTCGGACTCTATAAAGTTGTAGCGCAACGTTATTCCTTGCCAAAACAAAAAAAATCCACTAAATTATGTTCCATGTGGATCTGTTATTATTGACATAAAATAATAAAGTCTTTAAAATTATCAATTGAGCAACATGTTATTTACTTAACTAAGGTTCCATGTGGATCTGTTATTATTGACGTAAAATAATAAAGTCTTTAAAAAATTATCAATTGAGCAACATGTTATTTTTACTTAGTTAAGTGTCCATCAAAATAATAAAGTCTTTAAAAAATTATCAATTGAGCAACTTGTTATTTACTTAGTTAAGTGTCCATCAAATTTTCTAAGAACCTCACTAGGGTCAACCTCCAATACACATATTTCAGAAAATTCACAGATTAATATACGCGAAATTTGGGATAATTCTAATTTCATATCTTGTGATACATAAACTTTCGAAAAAATTGATACCTATCTTTTAAAAGTAATGATTTATCTTTTAATAGTTTGTCACTAATGGACCCATAAATTTGAGTTGAAACAGAGTTAGCGATACATATTTCGAAAAATAATGAATTTATACGCACAAAAATATGATATAATCATGAATTCCTTTTTATGACATATAAACTCAGGGGAGGGAAACTTTTCATCGTTCAAAAACAATGAATAACATTAAATAAGTCTTCATCAATAGATCCACAAAATTTGAGCTCAAACAAAATCAGTATAACTCTATTTGACTTGAAAATTGTAATGTCCATTCCAAAAGGTCTGAGTTTCGCCATGATTTTTTTATTTTATGTTTTGAGTTTTGGGGTCCCAAAACGCCAAATCATGATTATCCAAACTTTTGGTGTGGTGTAGTTATTTTTTTTATTGGGAAAATGCTTAAATATGTCATTGAACTTTCAGAAAAGGCTCATTTATGCTATCACTTAAAAGTTTGGTTCATTTATGCCATTACTTTTAAAGAAAAAAGACTCATTTATACCATTATTTTTTAACAATGGTTTTGCAAAATCATTTTTACATGTGACCAATTATAATTCGACCACGTCATCAATTTTTTAATAATAAAAAAAAATAGTTCAATTTTTATTCAGAATTTTGATTTTTTTCAATTAAAAAGTTGATGACGTGGCCAATTATCATCAATTATTTAAGTTAAAAAAATAAAAAAAAAAATTAATTCAATTTTTTTTTCAAAATTATGATTTTTTTATTTAAAAAATTGATTACGTGACCAAATTACAATTTACCACGTGTCAAAAATGGTTTTGTAAAACCACTACTAAAAAATAATGATATGAATGAGTCTTTTCTTGAACGCTAATAAAATACACACATTAATATACACGAAATTTAAGAAATCTTAATTTCATGTCTTGTGATATATAAACTTCGAAAAGGATACCTGCCTTTTAAAAGTAATGATTTATCTTTTAATATTTTGTTGCTAATACACCCATATATTTGAGGTCAAACAGAGTTAGTGACACATATTTCAAAAATAATGAACTTATACACACGAATATGATATTATCCTGAATTCCTTTATCATGACATATAAATTTAAGATTTTTTTTTTCATATTTTAAAAATAATGAGTATCATTTAATAAGTTTTCACCGATACATCCACAAAATTTGAGCTCAAACAAAATCGGCCACACAGAGTCAAACTTTATTTGACTTGAAATTTATAAGATTCATTCCAAAAGATCTGAGCTTCGCCATGATTGACGTTATTTTCTTTTATTTTTTGAATTTTGGGATTCCGAAATGCAAAATCATAATTATGAAAACTTTTGATGTAGATAAGCACGCGAATTATTTTTAAAAAATATCGTCAAACTAATTCATTTATCATGAAATCCAAAGGGTCCATTCAACAGTTTCTTAACTTTGTCATGATCAATATTGTTTGTTGTTTTGTTTGTTTTTTTTGTTTATTTAGAGGTCTTGAAACACTAATTTATGACTATCAAAGCTTTTTATGTGTATAATCACATGAATTTTTTAAAAATTATCGTAGACCAATTTAGGAGTTCTTAAAATTCAAAATGATGATTATTAAAACTTTTAATATGTTTTAGCACATGATTTTTTTTAAAAAAAAAGTTATTGCCAAACCCTATTTGTCTTGAAATTCAAACGTCTCAGACTTTATCATACCAAAAAAGCAAATTTATAATTATTGAAACTTTAACAATATAAATATATATATATCTAAAATTATTCTTATAAAAAACCATGAATTCACGTGCCTAATAATTTAGACTATAAACTCCATTATTTCGAATGCTATCTACAATTTTTACACTTTAAGCTAACAACATCTACATTTATAATAATAATAATAACAAGGAATTATAAATTTGATTAAAACATGAATTAATCCTAGGGGCAAAAAGGTATATTCACACATCCAAGTAATGAGGGGGGTAGGGGTAGGGTGGGTGAAAAGGGGCTAAATCTTTTTTTTATAGCCCAACAAGGTCGTTATAAATTTATGTTTGTCGTCTAATTTTTGTAGGTTGCTAGGAGATTTGTTCCAAAAAAAAATAAAAAAAATTATTTATGTGATGGTATTTAAATAAATATTAAAATATAAAAATGAGCTATTTTTTAAAAAGTTTATGATCTAAAATAAATTATAAAGTAACTATTTTTTTTTATTCTATAAAATAAAAAATTAAACTTTAATTTTATTCATATAAAAATATATGATTTTTTTTTTTTAGAAATTGAGTAGAGAAAAAGATAAACATAAGTTATAATAGAGGTAGTAATAGATATCTAAAAATTAAATTGAAGAAAATAATAAAAGTGATCCCATATATTGAGAGTAGGTTCAAAATAATTTTTTTAAATATGTAATAATATTGTTCCTTTAAGTTCACCAAACATTAAAACTTTCGTTAAATATAAAATTTTTGTGTTTGTTAGATTTGATAAAGACAACGGAAAATAAATTATCAAAAACATCAAAAAAAAATATTTTATCACAATCTAAAATATATAACACAAAATCACTTTAAACAGACAAAAAAATATAATAGCATAAATTAGCTAAGTTTCCTCTCTCTTGTTTCTTATAGATCTAGTCCAACCTAACATATTTCTTAGATAAATACTTCCTTCGTTTATTTTTATTTGTCATTTATTCAAATGAATTTTTATTTTTATTTTTCACTTGTTCAAATAATTTTTTTTATTTTTATTTGTCACTTTTGACATATTAAGAAGAGACACATATGTTTTTTAATGTTTTACCCTCCTCGTCATTAAATACTCTTTCTCCAAATTACTATTTTTCAAGACTTAGAACCTGTTTGCAATTGCGGCTAAAAGTAACTGACTTTTAGAAATACTTTTTATTTGTGTTAGAATAATTCATTTGAAAAGTGTTTTTGATAAGTGGATTGTGTTTGTCCATTTTCTTTTTAAAAAAATATATATTTTTGAGAGTCAAATTTTGAAAAAATACAAGTATTGATACACTTTTAATATTAAGATTATCTTATATGTCTACAATAAAAATTTTAATTAAATTTTTATTTTTATTAAATTAAAATATGCATATTTAAATTTTCAATCAATATTATATATTGATAACTAAAAAAAAAAGATTGTGTATTGATATAATATCAACATGATAATTTATATATAATTAAATGTAAGACAAAATAAATTTAAAAAGTATTTCACAAATTAAATCATTACGTATAAAAAAACTCATCACAAAAATAAATAAATAAAAAGATATATATTGGTAAATATGTATATATTACAGGGATTTTTTGATCTTGGAATAAATAATTTTCTACTTCTAAAATTTTCAGCTTCTTTTCAAGTTGTTTCTGCTTTCAGTTAAAAACACTTTTACTATTAGTCAAACATCTTATTTTTCATAATAAATATTTTTTATTAAAAAAATAAAACTTTAATACTAAATCAAACTTTGTTGAGTAGTTAATAAGGACGGTGTTTATATTAATTTAATTCAATTTTTATTATTATGTAATTTAATGAAGTAAAATTAACAATATGTTTTAACACATGACATGCATGTATTGACTTGTTGTAAGAACCCTGTGCAGGTAAGTATTACCCGTAGCAATTTCCATTATTATGTGATTTAATGAAATAAAACGAACAAAATATGATTTAACACATTTCATCCATGTATTGGTTTGGTGTAAATATCCGATGTGGTAAATTTTACCCACTATCAATGTTAACTTTTGACTAATTTAAGTAGGCGTTTGGCCATATGATACCATATCACAATATGATATCATTCGTGAGATGGAATCAGCATTTGGACATGTCATTTTACGCTGATTTCATCTCATGATTCCATATCATTAGATGAGATATCATATTCTCCAAAAGCAATGATACAGAATCATATGGGAATACCATATCATGATTTGAGTTATTTTAATACAAAAATTTATTCACAAGTTTATATTTTGCTAAAACAACCCCACATTTATATATACTAAACATTTATTTCACATGTAAATAAAATTTATGATCACATTATTACGTTTTAAAATTTATTATTTTCACCGACTTAAAATTTATTATTCTCACTAACATATAGTCACTTTAACTCACATTTCACGATTATTGAGTAATAAAATTTTGAAGAGCCCGTGACAAGTTTTTCATTTTTACTCAAATATATTGATGAAACAATTACTTAAGTGGAGAAAAAATAATTTTGTGATAATTTATTATACGATTTTATGACTTTTTATTTATTTGACAGTGTTGAATATACAATTAGGTATGTTTATAAGAAAAAATATATTAACACCAAAAATTTTATATCGCATGTCCAAATTAAACTTTAATATTATATCATGATTACATATCATATTATAATATTATATCGCATGGTCAAACGGATCCTAAATAACCAAAATAGTTCATTTAATTAAAAGGGCCACTCTTGTCATTTTCCCTAGAAATTGGACCACCTGTGAATCCTAATATTTAAACCCCCAAAAAAACAACAAACAGAAGTCTCCTTTTTTATAGTTTCTCTCAAAATCAAAAACTGAATTTTTTTTTAAATAAAAAATGAGTATTAAATTTCTTCTTTTTCAGCAGAATCATCAAGGCTTCAAGATTCTTGATTCTCCTTCACTTCACAAATCTCTACCTTGTTTTCATCAACACCCAGTTGTTTCTTTTACCAAGAAATGCTTCCACTCCTCAGGTTTGTTTGTTTTTATACTTACAAGTATTTATAAAAAAAAGGAGAGATTTTTATGATTGTTTTTCAATATTCATGTGTATTTATGCTTACCCTTTTGATAGTTTTGTCCAATTTGGGATTCTTGATGTGGTATCATTGATGAAAGAAAAAAGTGATTTTGTGAATTTTTTTGTAATATCAAGTGTATTTGTACTGCCCCTTTTTTAATGAATTAGTTCAACTTGTACTTGAGTTCTTGAAAGGAATTCCCTTAATTATACAATCTTTATTCTTTTTGGGGAAATTGACATAAATAGTTGCTGGCCCAAAAAAAAAAATTGCCATAATATTTGTATAGAGCATGTGTATTATCTATAGCTGATGTAGACATTTTTTGCTGAGCAACCAAATCTGTAACTTCCCTCTTTCTCTTTTTACCTCAATAGTGTATTATTTTGCTTAAAGTTTGAATCTTTTTGCTTCTCAAAGTAAAACTGTACTTCGGTAAATGGGTTCTTGAAGGGGGTATGATTGATGAAAGAAAAAAGAGATTTTGTGATATATTTTTCAGTATCAAGTGTATTTATAATGCTATTAGTGATGAATTAATCTAATTTGTACTTTTGTGCTTGAAGGAGTTTCCCCCATCTATACAACAGCAAGTAGGTGTGTTTTATTTTGCTCAATTGTAATCTATTTTCCTCAAAGTTTGAATCTTTTTGCTTCTCAACCGTGCAAAGTACTTAGTTCTTTTTGCTTCTCAATAGTCAAACTGTACTTAGGTTCTTGAAGGGGTATGATGTTGAAGGAAAAATAGATTTTTTTTTTTTTGTATAAAGTGTCGGTCGTAGTATTAGCATATTCATTTAGTCTTTGGTTTAGAGTTTCTGATTATCATATGTGGTTTATTGGGTTTAGGTGATTGCACCTTGTTGTTCATGTTATGGTTTCTTGCATATATGCTCTGTACTATTTGCTATTAGCTCTCATGTTTTTCTTTTTGATTACTGCTTTGATTTTCTTGAGCAAAGGGCCTTTCGGCAACAGCCTATCTACCTCGGAGAGGTAGGGGTAAGGTCTACGTACACCCTACCCTTCCTAGACCCCCCACTTTGTGGATTTCATTGGGGTTTTTTTGTTGTTTTTCATATCAAGTGTATTTTTACTGCCCCTTTAAAAAAAATTTAGTTCAATTGTAATCTATTTTGCTCAAATTTTGAATCTTTTTGCTTCTCAAAGTACAGTTGATAATGTGCTCTTTACTTTTAAGTATAAAAAGAAAAAAAGAAAAAAAATTATGATCTTTCTTCAATATCAAGTTTATTTCTACTGCCCCTTTTGATATATTAGTCCAACTTGTACTTGTGTTCCTTGATTCTTGAAGGGGTATGATTGGTGAGGGTTTCTTCAACTATAAAATCCACATTGCCAATTAGGTGTTTTTTCTGAAAATTCAATATGTTCTATTTTACTCAAAGTTGAGATCCTTTTGCTTCTCAAGTTTAGTTGATAATGTACTTTATTTAGGTCATGAATGTGATCTTTTTATATAGGTGGTAATTCAAGCGGTTGTTTAGTAGATGTATCTCAGAAAAGTTATCAGATTTTGTGATTGTTTTATTTTTCAGTATCAAGTGTGTTTCTACTATCCCTTTTAATGAATTAGTCCAATTTGTATTTGGGTTCTTGAAGGGGTACGATTGGTGGGGTTTCCATCAGCTATACAATCCACATTGCCAAGTAAGTGATTTCTAAACTCAATTGTAATACTTTGCTCAAAGTTTTAGTTGATAATGTCTTTTTTCTTGCTCATGAATGTGATCTTTTTCGGTATTCAGGACTATTGGTTACTAGATGTATCTCAGAAAGTTTCTCAGATCCACTTGGGCCTAATGACTTTGAATCACTTGAGGTTTTCCATTTTTACATCTGGAGCCATTTACTCAAAGTTCAATTATATGCTTTTGTGAATTTGACTTGTATTTGTATGTGGAATCGAGCAACGAAAGACTTGTTAATTTATTGGTGACAACCATTTTTCTTTGAGAGGTATGGCTATGAATACTATCATTGCATAAAAAAACGAGTTTGATATAGAAAATTCTCTAGCATCCAAGGGTGTGGTCTAGCGGACAATAAAATGGGAGAGCTAGAAGATACCTTACGTGATTTTTTCCCCCATTTATTTAAGCCTTAGCCAGCAGAGTTATCCGATACTTGTCTTGGTGAGAGGTAGAAGATACTGAGTGGAATAGTCGAGGTGTGTGAGGTGTGTGCAAGCTTTCCCAGACATCACCCTTATAAAACATAGAAAAAAGTAATAGAAAATTCTCTATGTATGTGGATAAAGTTCCAGATATGAGAAGTAGTTGATATAGGAAGCAATTTGTTTTGGTTCCTAGCCATTTCAAGCTGATGTACTGACTGTTATTACTAATTGAAGACATTTCGATGTGAGGGCAATGTTCTCTGGTTTGATTACATTTCTAATGTTTCCAATGCTTCTTTCCCTTGAGATTGTGAATCAAAGAGGTTGATTGGCTCATATTTTAATTCTTAAACCTCTCGATATTTTTGAAAAGGAAAAGAAACATAATAGGGAAAAGGGGGTTATGTTGTTTCCTTGAATGTTTCGAAGCCGACATTTGATTTGTTGGATTTGAAGTATTTGCATTTAAGTTTTGTTTTTTTTTAACAATAGACATTTTGTTATTACAGAATTTGAAACAAAAAGAGAACGCCTTTTTGACAATTTTGAAGGGAGCAAACTCTTTTCTGCCCCATGTGGTTCTTGCTAGCACAATTTTGGCTCTTATCTATCCACCTTCTTTTACTTGGTTTACCAACAGGTTTGTCTATCATCCAATTGGTGCTTATTTTCTCATCTATTTTGTTCTATCCCTCTAGCATCTCATGCTATCTTACTTTTCACCTTGCAAAAAGTTTTGCGATAGGTCTGATAACTCTTTCAGAAGTTCGCAGGGACACATAACGCTTGTTTCTGTATTTTGATCTTATTAATTGATACTGTTGTCTGTTAGACAAAGAATTCAATTGACAAGTAATCATTTTCCCTGTTTGACGTATTAAGTAACATTGGTTACTGCATGAAGCAAGTGCATTTATATTTTGTTAAAAGCAAGCAAGATCATTTTTAATTCTAATTTGGAGCTTAAGTTCTACTTTTGGAGGTGTTATATACTGTCTATGCAAATTAGTTAGAATAGAAGAAAATATTTCCTATGTATTCGTGAACTAGGTGGCATCTTTATGTTGTTGAACTACATAAATTAACAGTTGTAAGATACTTTTGAGTCTTGTAATACACATTATTAAAGCTAATAATTCGAAGAATTTCAAAATGTATGCATTTGATCACTTTCTGAAAGAAGAGTTTTGTTCAGACTTTTGTTTGTTTGGATTACTTATCATGTATACTAGAATCAACAACTCATTCCAAGGAGAAACTCGTATAAATTTTGCCGGGACAAATCATTAATTGCATTCTAGAGGACTTATATCTCTCTGCTAGACTTGGTCAAAGTATCGTGGCTTGATCAGGTCATTTGAATTTATCCTTATAAATGTATACTGAGGCTTCTATAACTAAACCAATTGGCATTAGTTGTAGCAGGAGGTGTGGTAGAGACCCGTGCCAGAGGTCAGAGTAATTCCTTTATTGAAAGTTTTCCGTGGATATATCTATTTCTTTTACCAATTTATCCCCTCTAGAAAAGGATGGAGGTGTAGAATTGGATCTTGGCAAAAGTCTGTCATTCAATATTTGCACCGATTTGGTCTCACGTTGTCTATCTAGGATAGTTAGAGAAAGGTATTATGTGACAAATAGTTGCAGAGTGCATACCAAAAAGTCTAAACTGCTTAGTTTTTCACCTCATCGTATGGTCTCATTTTTAACCGTGATGTTTGCCGTTTCTAGGTACTATGCCCCTGCATTAGGATTTTTAATGTTCGCTGTTGGAGTCAATTCAAGTGAAAAGGACTTTCTTGAAGCTTTCAAGAAACCTGCTGCCATTTTTGCTGGTTATATCGGTCAATTTGCTTTGAAGCCACTACTCGGGTATCTTTTTGGCACAGTTGCAATGTCTGTATTGGGTCTTCCAACTTCCTTAGGTAAAATCTCAGACCCCTTTTTCAGGAAAGAAAATAGTATGCTGACTAAAGTTTTGTTATCTGTGTATCAGCTGCAGGGATTATGTTGACCTCTTGTGTTAGCGGAGCACAGCTGTCAAATTATGCTACTTTTCTAACCGATCCACAAATGGCCCCTCTTAGTATAGTGATGACAGCGTTATCTACAGCTACTGCTGCTTTTATCACCCCGACATTAACTTTATTGCTTATTGGGAAAAAGTTGCCTGTGGATGTTAAGGGAATGATTTCCAACATACTCCAGATTGTTGTTGCACCTGTTGCTGGTGGGCTCTTTCTGAATAGGTATTATATCGTTATGTGTATGTATATCCTTCAATGATCCGAACTTCATTCTTTATGACTTATGGTTTTGCTTCAACAGATGCCTCCCACAGATTTCAAATGCCATTCGGCCGTTGTTGCCTCCCCTGTCAGTTTTTGTGACTGCTCTCGCTGTAGGAGCTCCACTCGCTATTAACATAGATTCCCTCATGTCCCCTTCTGGAATGTCTGTTTTGTTCCTAGTGATTGCATTTCATTTATCAGCTTTCATCTTGGCCTATTTTCTTTCCGGCCTAGCCTTCCACAAAGCACCCGATGTCAAAGCTCTACAAAGAACACTGTCATACGAAACAGGTTTGGAGACTACATAATATTATCACCGTGCACGAGATGCATATATTATTGAAACTTGATTGACGTTGTCATTTTCAAATTGCGTTTGCAGGCATGCAGAGCAGTCTTTTGGCCCTTGCTCTTGCCAATAAGTTTTTTCAAGATCCCCTTGTTAGTGTCCCACCAGCTATATCAGTAAGTCATCTATCAATTTTATAGCTTTATATGCGTTCATCTGAAATATGGTATCAGAGTCGAATCTTTTGCCCTCCGTTAATAGTTTGGATGCTTTTTGCCCCTGTCGTTACCAAAAGGTAGCATTTTTGTCCTTTCAGGTTCGGAATCTTTAAAAAAAACATACGGATAAAGGAAAAAGTGTTTAACCGTACAGTTTAGGGGCAATTTTGATCCTTTTCCGTTCTCTCATCCTATTCATTTTTCATTCTATTTTTTTTTCTTCAGTTTTTAACTTTTAGTCACATTTTAACATTTGCTTGGTACATTTTTGCAGGTTGTGATCATGTCATTAATGGGCTTCACACTAGTGATGCTGTGGACTAAGAAAAAAGAAACTGTTATGGAGTGATAAAAATTATCATTCATCGAGTTTCGAATCGTCTGTTGACTGATCCTCGAAAATTTCTCGATTATCAAAAAAAAAAAATCCACACATTATCTGTCCTAACAGTGCTTGTAATGTCAAGAACCTAATGGTACAACTAAAGACGGCATCACCAAATGTTGTGTGGAATTTTATTTTCTATATGTAATTTTCAGTAGAAATAAATGTGTACTACATTTTTCTTTTGCTATAGGTAGGTCAAGTGTTATTTAGTCTTTTTTTTAATTAGTGTTGTCTTTTTTAACTCTCATATAATATAAATTTTTAAAAATTTAGTATTACCATTGCTTCTGTTATTGTATTATTTTGTTATTGTTGTTGTTTTCTTCATTAATATTCACTGTTATATTTATTTTATATAATGATATTTAATATGTTTTATTTGAGCTAAGAATTTATTGAAAATAAGCTCTGTATCTTTCTTTTGCATGTTTCCCGAACTCAAAGGCATTAACTATAATAAGTCAATATTCTTAGCATCAAAATGAAATTTATTGACAAGTTTAAGAAATTGTCAATATATTTTGCCTTTGAATATTTATATTTTAAAATCAAGGGAAAAGGGTGTGATATACCTCTCAACTTTTTCATTTGGAGCTGATATATCCCTTGTTATAAAAGTGGTTGATATATACCCCTACTTATAAACAAATGGCTCACATATACTCTTTTCCTAACGAAAAATAATAATAATAATAATTTTTATTATTTTTTTCTAAAAAATATAATCCTATATGAGTAGAATTAATTCTCGTCAAACATTTTTTTTTATTTTAATGAATAATTTAGAATTATTATTTTTGATGATCAAATTTATTAAAGTTTCACTAATATTCTTGTAAAACATATTGTAGATGACCATTTTTTTTCTTCGACTACAAAAATTAAATTACAATATAGACATAAAAAATAGTTTTAAATATTTTTTTCTTTACACTAAGGAATGAAAGAAAAAAATAAGAATAAGAAACTCAAATAATTATAATAAAATAAGTTAAAAAAATAATTTATGTATGAAAACAATTGAAATATACTTTGAACTTTGATAAAAAAATTATACATACCCCTAAATAATTTTTTTTAAAAAAGAAAAGTAAAATATATAAATTTATAACTAATTTTTTACTTTCGTTAAATAAAGAGTATATGTAAGCTCATTTTGTAACGACAGAAGTATATGTGAACCATTTATATAACGATAAATGTATATATAAGTCAATTTCATAACGGCAGAAGTTGTCAATGAATTTATTTTATTTAAAACTCCATTCATATTTTCTCTTATCTAAAACAAACAAAAAAGAAAGTGAAAAACTTGACTCAATTCAATCAACAATGGCAGTTCCAATTTCATTATCCCTCTCAAAACTTCATTCTCTTCCAAATCCAAAACAAACCCAGTTCTCTTTTACACATAAAGATCCAAACTTTATCTTCTTTACAAGAAAAAAGACTCATTTTCCAGCACCCATTATCAGTAATTTGAAAAATGTTGCTGCAATTTTGGGTTTTTCTGGACTTGCTTTTACAACACTAATGGTGGGCTCAGCTTCTGGTTCTGAGTTAGGTTTAATGGGTTCTTCTTCTTTTCAATTCAATGAACCTTCTAATGCTCTGTCATTGCACACTTGGGCTAGTCATGTTTCCACTATTGTTGAATGGTAATTTCTCTGTTCCTATTTTGTCTCACATATTTGACTTAATGAGAGTTTAAGATGTTAAATTGTGTTTTTTAAGATGTTAATTTTGGATTATACTTACTCCGTTTTGTATTACTTGACCCTTGTTGACGCATGACATTTTGAAACTCTAAATTTGACTACTATTACTTTATGTTGTTATTTAATATTACTAAGGATGGTATGGGAAAAAGGATTTTCTTGGCTTGCTAAAATGGAGAAGTAAAATGAGATGGAGGGAATTTATTATATGAGGTGGATCAAGATTTGAACTTTGAATTGAGGGTCCATTGGGAACGGTCTCCCTATCTTCACAAGGTAGGGGTAAGGCTACATACACGCCATCCTCTTCAGACTCCACTTGTGGTATTACATTGCGTATGTTATTGTTGTTGATCAAGATTTGAACTTTATAAGTTTGAGTTTGAGTTTGGGTGCTACCATAAAGCATTTGATTTATTGGATTCAAAATCTAGTACTTCTAGTTATTTTGTGAGTTTTCTTAAGAGTTAATTGGTCAAAAACACACCTAGGATATACCCATTTTTTGAGTTTCATATAGGAAATATCATCATCGTTCAGGTAGGAAAAGTAAACAATTGATAGTTGAGGTGTGTTTTGATGAATAACGGTGATAGTTTAGGTAGGAAATTCGCACACATGATAGTTTAGGTTTGAAACTCGAAAAATCGGAGTACTTTAGGTGTGTTTTTGACCCTTCTTTCTTTTCTTAATACATATACAAGGTTTGAGCAAACTCTATTGTGGTTCAAACCTGTTACATATACTATGCATCCACGGTTCGCCACAGCATATTTATAGGGAAAATGTTCAAATTTATCCATCTGTTAGGCAGAATTTACCACTTCATTATAAGGTAGAGATAAGGCTACAGACACTCTCGCCCTCCTCAGACTCCATTTCTCAGAAAAATGTCCAAAATTATTCCTGGTTTAAAGTAATAGTTAAAATATTAGTTTAACAGATGCTAAAACATTACATCAAAGCTCAAATTTGAATTATCAAAAATTACGGAAGTTTTATAGAAAATGGAATGGCATCAACCAATTTCATGACGTCCTAAAATGGAAAGGGTGTTATGTAAATTTGGGCAGAGGGGGTATTGTAATGTGCAGTGCACTCTGTCACGGGGTGTTATTTGTTCATATGTTTTTTTGTGCAGAATGAAATGACATGATTTTTAACTTTGTTTGAAAGGGTAACTGCTATGGCTCTGGTTTGGCAATATGGAGAAAAGTCGGGTTATGAATCTTGGAAGGGACTCTCCTGGGGTATGGTAAGTAATGTTGCTTAGTCGTGATCATTCATTTGTTGTGCAGATGCTTTTGCTTTTGGAAGTCATATTTTGATCAAAATTTCGTGCTCTAGGTTTGCAATATTGAATCTTCTTTCTGTCGATGAGCTTGACATGACTGTAAATACTTTTTGAAAATGACTTCTCTTAATATGTTGAAAATTTCAGTTTAATTGATGAATGTTATATTGTCCCTTCTCGATATCTATTTACCTATTGTTAAGTGAGATAGAAGCTTAAGTCTTTCCCTAAAAATGGCAGTTGAACTCAAAAACTCTAGAAAGAACAATTTTCGAAATATTTTTGTTGCTCAAAGGAAAAAACTTCCTATGGTATGTACTATAGAGAACTTGAAAAAAAATAAGTTGGCTGTTTACATATGTGAAATCTGTAAAGCGAGTCTAGTCTCAGGTTCAAAACTCATCAGAGGCAAAACACTGTTGTGATTTCTTTCCAATCTGCATAAACCTTGGTGGACAGAGTTATGAGGTACCTATGTTCGTAGGAGGTAAACGGTACCTGATGGAATTAGTCAAGGTGAACAAGTTGGCCCGAACACTGCTATCATAAGAAAAAAAAACTCTGTATGGTGAACTACATGCAAGCTTTGTGACATTTGTACATTCTTTCTTTGCGATATATTAGAGTCGCAGAACTCTGATCAGTGCCTATATCTGGTCCAATAGAAATGGCTGTTATGCATAAATAGCATTCTTCTGGAAGTAGAAAAGTAGATAACAGTCTTTCCTGTTAATTAAAAGTTCGTGTTCTCGTACATTTGATCAGACAATAGTCTAAATGTCTACTTCATTTAATTCTTGTTTATGGATTGGGATTGGGTTAACTTAATTAGTCGATCAACGTTTTACTACCATACAGTAATGAAAACAAATTATAAGAGGCTGAAATGAATATATTATCGCTGTCAGCCTATTATTGCAGTGAGTTTTTTCCTTCTTTGATGATTCCGATTATCTCCCACTAATCCATTTCCCCGATTCAACCAATCCCAAACCTTACGGGAAATAGTTGTGTCTTGATTGATTCATGACTAACTCTTTTAGGAAGAAGTATGAAGTCTTTTTTCCCCCTCTATTTTATTATGTTTTTCAATACTATCCTCAGCCAAAAGCAACAATAACAATTACGCCTCAATCCGAAACAGGTATTTTCAACCAAGATACACGATTTAAACTTGTTTATGACATGCTGTCCAACTGTGAAATGCTTCATAGAGAGCGGTGGCGGAAAACATGTACATGTGATATAATTTGTTGAGGTTACACTCCCATCACAGTGCTACTGTAATCCATATATATTGTTGGCGGCTATCCCGTGAAGTTTAGAACTTCTTGCTCTTCAGGTTTCTTTTTTCACTTTCTTACCTTTCTCATGTCATGGACAACGTAGTTCAAATGTCGAAATTTTGTTGATTTTGATTATTGAGTTTTTTGTTCTACTATTATCTAGTCAGTGACAAGACAGTAAAAATTAGAGCTTTTCAAGTTGTGAAAATGTTGTTTTTTCTTAACAAAGTGATGTACTTTTGTTTGACTGCTTATGCTGAGTTATCGCGTCACGCTTCTCTTTGATCATTTAGCAGTTATCTCCATTTCTTTTCTCCGATTTAGGTGCCCCTGCTTGGAGGAGCACTCTGTGCCTGCACTTGGCATTTCTTTTATAACTCGGAGTCTCTTGAGGTAAGTAGATGCAATTCTTTATCTAGAACGAAATTTATGAACTTCTCTTGGTAAAATATGATTGCGGATTCGCCCTAAACCATTCCCCTATGGGCAGCGGTTGATCTACTATGTTGGTTACAGGTTCAACTGAACTCAGTAGATCCTTATATTTAGAAATCTACTAAATCTATAAAGATATTTGACTGTGGACTCATTAGTATCGACTTGATATCACTGCAGGAGCTCGTAAACTTCAAATCCTGTAATCCACCTCTAATCGCGGAGATATGACTTAACGTTCCGTTTCCATGCATGATTTTCAGGTAGTAGTGGCTCTACAAGCAGCTTTGACAGTAATTGGTAATGCCACAATGTGCTTTGCAGCATTCCGGATATACAGATCAACACAGAACCAGTCAAAAGAACTGTGATCATCGTCTTTGAGTCATTTCACCCTACTAGATTCTCCGTCTAACTCGTACATAACGTAACGATCGTTGCTCCATGCTAAGAAATGGAAGAGTTTTTATAGCCAGTGTAGACCGGAGCTCTAAGCTAGGTCAAGAAAGCGGATTCAGAATTTTGAATTTGTATTGTTTAACTTTTAAGGTTCTTAGACTAAAACTCACTGTACATTTTTGAATTCGTGTACTCGAGATTCAAAATTTATAAATATTGATGGTTAAACCAAATTCTCGATTATTTCACCAGATATTTGCTACATCCATTGAATTATTCTCAAAATAGTACTTCATAAGTAAATTAATTTTATCATTTTATTCATAATATTGTAAATGAAATTTTTAATGAACCTAATATAATTGTACTATGCTTTAAAATATAAAATAAAATAAGGAGACAAATTGGAGGCAACAACACTGACATTTTTTTAACCTCACGTGTTAAGAAGCTTCACTGAAAACTTTTTTTTTTTTTGGGAAAATACAAAAGGTTAATTTATTACATTTGGAAAATTATGTTTTGCTTTTTTCTAAAAGTACATTTAGAGGGTCCCAAATGTTTCCTCTTCCATTTTACTTTTGCCGACTTTTTTTTTCTTTCGAATTTTAGATTCGATATTTATTTTGAATTTTGATTAAGCGAGATTGTTTAATATAATATTTATCAAAAGGAAAAGTATTTTTTTATTAGGATTTTTTTTTCTCTTTTAAGGGAAAATGATGTATAACGACAAACTGATAATCAAATTAAATATTATAATCATATTTTAATTTAATTTTACACTGTAGCAGACTATCTGTCAGTCATCTCTCTCCCTTAAACTCTCACTCGCCACTCTCCTTCTCTCGCTCGCCACTCTCCCTCTCTCGCTCCATCTCTCGCACACTCTCTCTCACTTTTATACAAACACAAATGTATATAATGTGTTTCTGTTTGTATAAAACAAGAAAAAAATTGTATACATACATATATGTTCGTTTCCCTCTCCCAGATCTCGCTCGCCACTCTTTCAGATCTCGCTCGCTATCCTCGCCTCTATCTCTTTGTAAATAGAAACGAAATGTATAAATTGTGTTTCTATTTTTATAAAGTGAGAGAAAATTGTATATACACTTCTAAATATATATATCTTCGTCCTATACACTTAAAATTATACAATAGAAAGTGAGAGAAATTCTCTCTTTCTTATTTTATAAAATACAATTGATTTGTATACAACTGCTTTCTTTTGTATATGTATAGCAAATTATACTATTGGTTTCTTTGTATATATATAGCGAATTATACAGTTGGTTTTTTTGTATATGTATAGCAAATTATACATATTTATGTTTGCTATGGAACGTAATTATACAAACTTTGTTACAACATACAAATATAAATTTTATATTTGTTATATGTGAAAGTTCTCTTTTTGATTAACAGTTAGTCTTGATTTATTACTTCTAAGTAATTTTAGGTGACTAAATATAATTAAATTTTACTGACAACATTAATAATATATAAAAGTGCTACCATTGTCGGTATATAATAACATTATGGCAAATTTAAAATTATAAGCTTACAAAAAATGATCGATAAATTAAAATAAAAACGTTGTTCATTTAGTTTTGAATACGATATGAACGTAACCATATTTTTAATGATTCAGACAATATTTTTAATGAGTTCAATATAATCTAGACAATATATAAACTAGCAATTTTTATTTGAATTCAACATGTAAAAAAAAAAAATTACATAGATTTATTGTACATACAATCCAGATATATTTTATTATACAATTGATGTAGAACAAAGACACTTTCTAGGAAGATGAGGATCGTAAACATGATATTTAGATCATGAAGCAGGGTTTTCTTCATTGACATGACGACTTAGGAAGACAGAACTAGAATTTAAAGCTTAAGCGTTCAAATTTTAAAATTAACAATTTATACATATTCCATAGATAACAATACAAATTTTGATCTTCAAAGTGCTACGAATTTGACTGAACTCGTAGCTTAAACTCTAGCTCTGTCCTTGATTAAATTAAGGGTGGCGGAAACTCGATCCAATAGAGAAATTTTCTTCTCAAATTCAGAAAATAAAGCAATATTTTCTTGATGGAGAAGATTTGCCTTTTTCCTCAATTTTTCATTTTCTTCAAATATACTCATATTTTCCATATATAACTTCAAATTTTTCAATTCCATATTTTTACCTACTGCTGCCTTTTCCTCACTTCTCTTCCTCCTGAAAAAAAAATCATATTATATATTATTATATTGAGCTAGTATGAATCGAAATATTGGTTCGTGAAATAATATGACTTTTCACGAATAATCATCTTTTAGTATAAATATTTTTATACTGTCAATATATATAAATTGAATTCATACATATATATATATATATTGGAGTCTGAAGTTAAAAGGGTAAAAAAATTTATTAAAAATTCCAAAAGGGCATATCAATTTTTCTTTTTACGAAAATGACAAAATCGCTCACGATGTAGCGAGTTTGTCCGTCGGAAAAAGCAATTTTGAAAATCGCTGCAGAAGCAGCGACTTATTTGGAGCGACTTATTTAATTATTATTTTTTTTTTAAAAAAGCAAATTTAATAAATCGCTGCTATTTCAGCGATTTTGCTTTTTCAGACGGCTTGAGCGATTTTACTGTTTTGGTTTAAAAAAATTTTGATATACCATTTTGAAATTTTTGACAATTTTTTTTACCCTTTGAACTCGGCACTCATATATATCGTATAAAACAAGAAGAAAATCACACTTCATACGAAAGTAATAGTAATATATTTACCAATTCCATCTTAATTTATTTGATATTATTTAAATTTCGAGAGCAAACTTCTCTAATTTGACATTACATTTGAACATACGTACTAATATCTCAAAGATTTTTGAAAAATAATTTACGCATTTAGAAACAATACAAAAAGTTTGTATAAATCACAAAAATAATTAAACAATTTGATATATTTAAAAAAACATACAAATTATCACGATCAAATATTTTCTTATTTCTTGAAATAAAAACTATATCATATAAATTATGACAGAGATGATGAAAAAAAGATATGAATTGTTTTAAATTATGTGTAAAAGTAGTATAAATTACCATGCAAGCCTATGAACTTGAACTCTGAATTTTTTTGGGTTTTTTTTCTTCCCAGAAAAATAATGAATACGTGAAGCACTCCATTCTGTTGAATTAACACACATTTTCTTGATTTTTTAAGTAGGTTTCTTCTAATTTTTTCTTAATTTTTTTAATATATACTTTGAGAAGAAGAAGAAGAAGAAGATTTGAATAAAATATGAAGTGAGTGAGATCCTATAAATAGATGGAGTTATTGTGTTTTTTTTGTATAGTTGTATACACGTTATGTTCCATGTGGCATTTTGAAAAGATTAGATAGACAGAGAATTTTAATATGATATGAGAGTAGACAGCTCATTTATAATGTTAAGATTGAATTTAACGAGTAGCGATAAAAGAGATTATTTAAGCAAATGTCTTATTTCATGCAATATAATATTAGAACTGTTAAAAAATATTTAATGGTGGATAGAATTTAACGAGTAGTATCAAAAGAGGTTATCAGTGCAAATGTCTAGTTATTTCACGCGATATAATATCAAAAATAATATCAGAAGTTAAAACATATTTGATGGTGGATAGAATTCAGAAAATGACATTAAAAGAGGGTGTGCGTGCAAATACTTCGCTATTTTGTGTTTAATCATAAAAAAAAATAATCAAAACTCACAAAATATGTAGCATATATAAATAAATAATAAAATGTATTTTTTTTATCACTATAACTACTTTGATTCGCCCCAAATCCAGTATAGAAGAAGATAAGAAAAAAGATAAAATACTTTTTAACAAAGATTTTTTTTCAACTAATTGATCTATATATCATAATTTTTAATAATTAAAAAATTATAAAATTTAAATATATTTCAGACTAATTTCGTGGTTAAAAGAGGCACAAAGACAAAAAGTAAGAGAGGGATCTAATATATTTTCAAAGTATTGAATGATGACAAGGGGACTCATGATTACATATAGCAGTAACTTCATATATATTTCCATGAAGAAAAAGCCTAAGAAGAGGCAAATGGATCTATTTTATTATTAATGAATTAGCCAAAAAAAAATTGCCATTTAAATTATAAAAAAAATAAATATAATAATTGACTCAAGTAATAATGGAGTCAGAAATTATATTAAAAATATTTTAAAATAATGATATATAGCTGTTAAAAAGATATTATTGTATTTTGAAAATCAAACCTGAAACTTTCTTTTAAATTGACATTTGTCAAGAATATTCAGCTTTAAATATATATATTTTTTATATACATAACGTAATTTTCGTTGAAAAGTATCTAATTAAACACCTGAAATGATCGTGGCTACGCCATGGTAATGAAGTATAACATTCATTATATATACACAACTTTTAATTATATCTAAATAATATCTTTCTAATGTTGTTTAAAGTGATGTATATATAGTTGAAAAACAAGAAGAAAAAGTTGCATGTATTAACTTTGTATATTATTAATAACTTATTTGAAACACTCATCAATTTTTATAAATGATATTATGTTATAAAATAATGTATATAATTTTAATATATTAAATCAAATTAAATATTCTATCAAAAATAATTTCAAAATAACTAATACACTCGTTATTAATATCGATACTACTAATACATCAATTTCTATACAACCTACCAAAGCCTAAAAATAAGGGAGTTGTGTTTGAGAGGTGTGTCAAAGGGATATTATCAAAGATGATTAAAAAAAATTAATAAAAAGATAAAATTAATTTTGAAAAAAAAAATTAATTGTTATAATAAAATATTATATGATGATGTTGGCACAGAGAAATCCATATATGTGAAAGTCATTAATATATTGGTACTTTAGCAAGTCAATTTATTATCAAACATCTGGCATGAAAACGAAAGAAATTGAGAAAAATCCAATTTGATGTCCGTAATTTTTTTTAAGTCTACCATGTAATTGAGTATTTCTTTTTTTATCCATTACCAATTATTTTTTATAATAATAAAATTGAAATTTTAACTAAAAAATTTTAAATAGAAAAGAAAAAAATTACTATAAGAGAAAGTATCATAATACATTGTTGTTTGCTATTTATTTGCGTTATTTTTCTTTTTTACCATGATGAAACATATGAATAAGTTTTTAAAAAAATTAACATCTAATATATCAGCAGGTTGAGTCGCACGTTATAAATTATATCAAAGTCATTCTTTTTTGTAAATTTTCTCGATGTTGGCAAGAGCTCAACTGAATTTTGGCAAAATTTGGTTAAGCGGGCAAATTAACTTCAGTGAATCTTAGAGAAATCTCATGTGAGAGTGTTGAGTCCATAAAAATAGTGTGAATGTGATACCCTAGTTTAGCATAAGAAGTCTCATACTGATAAAAACACGAGCTCGATACATATTGGGTATATAATTAAGCAGATCATAAACCTCAATAATATATTTTAAAATTATGTCGGTCTAGAACCAAAAACAACAATTCACTAGCGAACTGGATTGTTACAATCTTGTGTTTAATTTTCAATACCTTCGATCGCTATAATTTCACACTTACAAATTATATTTGACATTTATCTTTTTAAAAATTTTATTAAAATTTGCGATTCCGCCAGTGCGATGAAATATTTATTCAACAAAAGGGGAAAAAAAATAATTTACCAATATCTTTTTAAAATTTTGTGACCTACAAGAAAATGACCTCGTACTTGGCATTATTATATTTTAGATAAAATAAATGAACATACCAATATACAGTTAACAGTACAAAATAATTAATCATATATTTGAATTTTACATCGATGTAAAAAAAATAAAAAATTATAGTGTGAAGTTTTTTTTACATTATTAATGTACTAGTAGGTCATTTATTATTTTATTTATCAGATTATAATATAATACTTTTCTTATAAATCTACATTTAATTTAATTACTGAATAAGTGACTATTTTCATTGGTCAAAGTTATATTTTGCACATATATGAGAAATCTTGAATATTTTTAATATGGCCTATTAGCTAGAAGATTTTTTTTTATATAAAAAAATAATAATCATAAATTAGAAGATTAGTTAGCAATTTGTGATGGTTTGCTCAAAGCTAATATTAACCTTTTTGTGATTTGAAAGACAAGAAAAAAAACCCCAATTTATTTCACTTTGAATTAATTAATGTCATTATCAAATTGTTTGAGTTGAAAATTATCAGAAAGTGCAACTTTGTTAGTTAATTAATTAATTAAAAAAAGTTTGCATGGTTAATCATTGATCAATTAGTTAGTATTTAATTATTTAGGACCTTTGTCTTAGTCATCCTTTAATCTTTAATTAAGAGTTAAATCTTAGGGATTAGTTGTGGACTATTTAGGGTGTGTTTGGTACGGAGAAAAATATCTTTTATTGAGAATATTTTTCAGAAAAATAAGTATTTTTTTTTAAAAAAATAATTTCTATGTAAATACATACTATAAAGGTAGGAAGAAAATAATCAGTGTCACTTACAAAACTGGTTTTCCTATTTATATAAAGAAATTGTTTTTTTATTTTATTTTCAAGAAATTTATTTTTTAACAGAAAATATTTTCAAATTTTTATTGACCAACATGAAAAAATTTTAAAAAAATTTTCTTCTCCATGACAAACACACCTTTAATTAAAGAGATCAATTGCTAGATTTGAAACTTTTGCTCTATTTCAATTTTGGGCCATTGAATAGAGAAAAAAGTGGCACTTAATTCCTCCTCTTATATCATTTTCACTTTTGTTATGATCTTATCCAATATTCCCTCATAATAATTTGGTTGAACACAAAATTTAAAAAAAATCAAAGAGACATTTTAAGTTTGAGTTTGACTTTTATAATTGAATTGTGTAAAAGAATTTGAATAATATAAAAATTTTAAAGACCAGAATTTTATATTGTAAAAGCCATAATATATTTGATGACCAAAGAATCTATCGACTTGCATGCATTTACTTCTCGTGACTGATGAGGAGAACTTTAATGTAATTGTAAATTTATAAGAAAAAGCTTAGCGCGTGCGGCCTCCTCTAATATTCTATTTGTATTTGATGGCAATGTTACGATTAGCTTCATTAAGGAACGTGATATTATAGTGGAAATTTTTTCTATCATTAATTAAAAGTTTTTTGAAGTTGATGAACTAATAAAATAAATTAAAACTCGTTTTCCTTTAATTTATCCTATATATACGATATGTGTTTGAATAAATCGAATCAGTAGATATGAATACTCAATAATTATAATATAAAAAATAAAATAAAAAAACGATATGATTAGGAAGGGTCCATAATCCTGCTAGTACTATTAGGTCCTGTGAGAAAAATCCAAAAAAAGTGACAAAATAATTGAGTTTTATATGTATAGAGGAAATTAAATTTCTACCTTGTGTTATGGAAATTAAATATTTTCCTTTACAAGTCTATTTCCACTTGATGGCACTTGTATCATTAATCAAGTACTCTTGAAAAACAATGACATGCACTAGAAATCCCAAATATTCTTTTCATTATTACAAAAAAAAATTATTATTTTTCTAAATTCATCAAAGAAAATATATGATTATATATTAATGATGATTTATTATAAATATTGGACAACTAAGCAAATTGGAATAAATAATCCTATATACATTAGAATTTTGCCAATAAATTTATCAACAATGATTTTTTTTTCTTTCAAAACATTGTTATATGATTATATTGTTGTAGCGATTATTTTACTTATTTCGTGAATCACATTATGAGGTGATATGACTCTTTTCGGGCCCCAAGGATTGCTTAATTATGAGCCTATACCAAGCAAGGAGTTTCACTTGAACAATACGTCTCTTTAAAATAAATATCACTAAAAACGCATTGTATTTATTTCAAAAGAAAAAAATGACAGAATATAATCTTCTAGAGATATGCTCGTTGGAAATTGTTTCTAACCATCTTTCAATCGAAAATCTCAAATCATCTAGAGCATTGTGACATAAGCGTAACGTCCATGAAAAATCATCACATTTAATTCTAGTAGTGGAATATGTAGTTTGCAACATACAAAATACGTATCACGAGGATTCAATATGAATTAACAAGTTTTATGTCGATTAAAAGCCTAATGTAATACATATTTTTTTTTATCCGAACTTGATATATATCAGCAATATGAGCAAACTTACATTGATAAAATTTGTAGTTTTCTAACATAGTGAAAGCTAGAAATTTCTTGGAAGTATACTTTGTGGCACTCATTAATGATGGGATGTGTAGACATAATATATAAGTTGTATATAAGCACCACAATTGATGGGATATAAATAATAATTTGAACAAGCATAATTACTTTGGAAGTATACTTTGTTGCACTCATTAGCCATTATATACAATATATAGAAAGCTCAAATAGAAGACAAATAATGCACATGTAAGCAAATAATGGTATTTTGAATAGTAGCATGTATAGCCACTCAAAAATTTCACTTAATTATTCTTTCTTTTACTACTTCAACTACACATATGAGTCATGACTATATGGCAATGTATTATATATGAGAAAAAAATATGGGCCATTGTCTAACAAAGAGTAATGAGAATATGTATCTTGTTGTAGTCAACAAGAAAATGAATTTTGCTTTAGCCATGTTCTACTCCATTCTCAAGTGTACTTCAACAACCAAAAGTTGTAAAAAAGAATCAAGAATACATTTATTGGAAAAGAGAAAAAAGGTGACTTCTTTTTTGATATATTAGGGTTATATATACACCAATAATATCACATGCATAAACCATAAATCATGTTACCCAATGCATTTATTTTATATATATTGAAGTTCATTGTACCTATTATTACCTCCCTTAACCCTTGTGAAAAGGAAAGTTAATTGCTATTGGATTGAATAATGTATGATAAAAATTGAATAATATAATATTTATATCTAATGAGACATACTATCACAATCTAAGGCCATTGTATGTAATTTCTATTTTGTCCGAACAGATTTTACAGATTTATCTCTTGAGCTACGGCATTATTAAGTCTCTCTCCAAGAATCGCTTTTATCGTCGTTCATTCTAAATTCACTAATTTTAACTCATTTATTTTCTCACAAGTTCTATACTCCCAACCTCTTGTATATATATTAAACTTGTACAAAACTAACAATCTTTTATTTTATATCTATTTATATTTTTATTAGATGTAGAGAATAATTTGTGTGGCTATCAATTTCAATTTTCATCAACTTGGATCAAGGCAATTGATTGCTATTCTCCTTTGAATTTAGCCAAGAAGATGCTTCTTCGTCTTCATCAACCACATCATTACTAGCAACCCCTTATTTATAATTTCTTTTACAAAAAAAATGTCAAGAATAATATTGATAAGCAACTTGAATAATTATTCAAAATGTAAATTATGATGTCTATACCAAGTAATAATTAATACATTGACCAATTGCTTCTTTATGAATTAAAATGTTTTTTTTCCATATATTTGACTGCTCGATCAAAAATAATTATAGTCAATATATAACATTATATTTTTTGACTTATTTTTTTCCTGGTCGGTGACTATACAAGGTAAAATTCCAAAGAAAAGGTCTAACTATTTAATGGAAAGTTTATAAACACTTAAATAATTACAAAATACATAAATCAACTTATAAGTTTACCCAAAGTCCTTCATAAGTAATATTTAACTAGTGATATATAAATAAGCAAATATCCCAATTTGTATGAAAAAATCAGCACTTGGAAATTGTTCAAATGAACTTGTCATCATTAATTTCAATTATTTTTTAATTTTTTATCTTTAGCAATTAAAATTTACATCTAGTAAGACAAAAATTCTTTAAAAATTAAAGTTATGTCTCGATATAACTTGTGGAATGTTATCATACAAAAGTATACACTTATGCCCCTCAAAAAAAATTGCTTGTTACGAAGGACAAAAATTAAAGACCTATTGAAATAGGGGGGTAAAAGTGTAAATGACCCTTAAAATTTTGCTCAAAAAGTTCAAAATAAAGTCAAGAAAGGAAATCTTAGTGGGCCGAGTAGTTTGGGCCAGGCTTGAAATAATCAAAGCCCAAGTAGCCCATATAGCTATGTTACATGAAATCGGCCCATATAATACTCTGCTCGTTTAAATGATCTAATTTGACTTGACATAAAATTTAAGCAAGTAAAAAAGTTCTTTCAACTTTGTGATGCTAAACTAAAGTTACGTTAAATATGTCAAAATGTCTTTTATCCTTATTATCTTAAACATGTCATGTGGAAAACTGAAATTAAAATATTAAAAAAAATGAAGATAGGTCTTTCTTTTTTTTTTAAATAGAAAGGGAGTATTAATATAATTGCATTAATATGATCCATGACACAAATGAGGGTTTGGGAATTATTTGCATCGACTAATAAAAAAATATTCATAAATAAATAATACATGACAAAGACTTTTAATATATTTCCAAATAATAGTTGATATCACCTATGTATCATGTCTTTAGTTAAGTTTACATTGATTTAAAGTAATTATATATCTTTTAGTACAACTTCAGATACTCTTTCTCAAAGAATATTTAATTTTAAATTAATTTTTTTTCAATTTCAAAAAAAAATATTTTTAATTCGAACCTTAAAAAATGGATAAAGTTCTTTTCATTTTTTTTTTTTTGCTTTATTATATACTTATACAATTGAAATAAATTTTGGGGGGGTGGGGGGTAAATTATTGAGAAAAAATACATTATGTGCCAAACATGTCTAATCAAGATGTCTTACGTACAAACACAATGATTAATTAAAATCTTTTTGCTAATCCACCCTGTTTAGTGTGTCAACTTGTTTATGTTGTTTTTTGGCTTGTGATATTTGTTAATTAGAAAAATAAAATATTGAAAGGAATCAAATTAAAAACCATGTATCAAACTCCAATTAATTATTTACAAAATACTCAACCTAGAGACCATTTTCTTTTATTTATGTATATGATTTAATTTTATTTTTACATACATTTCAAATTTTACAAGTAAAAACGTTAGTATAATATTCTTAGATTTCACAAGTGAAAATGTTTAATATAATATCCTCAAATTTCACTTATTAATTTTAAACTCTAGAATATCGCCTATGTTCTTTTTAATTTCAAAAATTGAAAATTGATTAATTTTTACCCGATTTCTTATAGAATAATTTTTTTCTATTCTAACTAAAACGGGTCATAATCATTTCTAAGTCAAGATTATGATGTGTAATTTTTGTCCATTTGTTAATTATAATTTGCTTAAGAATGCTAAGTTTTGTCTTAATCAAAGTAAACATAAGTTTAATCGCCCTATTAATTGACAAGACAACATATTAGCTTCGTATTGTATAGTGTTATATTTGTCTCAATTTGAACAAAGACTAAATTTATTTAGGGTAATGCGAAATGGCTAGAAAATTTGATCAGTAACTCATCAGAAATTTTAAAAATTATAATACCTTTTTTTATTTTAAAATAAATTAATCTTTTTTCATTTTTTGTTTAAAAGATATTAAAGTTAAAATGATAAAAATATTTAAAAGGGTAAAATAACATAGAAAAAAATATCATTCATATCAAATTTTCTCGCCAAAAGGACTATAACATATAGAACTTTTACACCTTGTTTGGATATGGATATATGGTTGTTACCCATGATATTATATTGTATTTTCAGTTTAAATATAATATTTATTTTGATTGTTACTGAAATTATATTGTATTATGCCGCACTGATTTAATATATCGTTAAGTAACGATGAAACGACTTATTTTATGTGACGATCAATTTGGTGTGATCACGTCGTTACCTTAATATTGTCTTCTTATTTTGTCTTTATTATTCATTATTTAATCAAAAATACCCCTAAACTATTTGAAATAGCTCCAATATACCCTTTAACTTTATTTCGGCTCAGAACTACTCTTCTCGTCATACTATTGGGTAAAAAGTACCCTTCTTATTAACAGAATTTGTTAAATGCCACGTGGATGTCATGTGGATTCCACATTTCGTGCCAATAGGATTCCGCTGCCACGTAGACTAAATAAAATGGGTCCAAAAATACCCTCAAACTATCCCAAATAGCTCAAATTTACCCTTAAACTATATTTTGACTCAAAACTATCCTTCCCGTAAAACTATTGGATCAAAAGTACCTTTCTTATTAACAAAAGTTATTAAATGCCATGTGGATGTCACTATACATGTCAATAAGGTTCCACTGCCACATAGACTAAATCCCTAAATCCTAATTACTCCACCCATCATTTTATTATTTCCAGAAATGATATATTCACCCGTTCTCCCTCATTTCACGGCTAGGGTTTTATAGTTTTCTTCGTGGCTAAGTTTCAAAAGGGATATTCATGTTTGTAGGTTAGTAAATATTTTTTCTTATTTTATTCTGTTTACTATTTCAAAGCATGATAGTTAGGATTTCACAACTTTTCCCTAATTTAGCAGCTACGGCTTCGTAGCTTTCTTCGAGGCTGAGTTTCAAAGTGGATATTCATGGTTGTAGGTTAGTAAATATTTTTCTTATTTTATTATGTTTACGATCCAAAGTATGATAGTTAGAATTTCACAACTTTTCCATCATTTCGCGGCCAAGGTTTCATAACTTTCTTTGGAGCTGAGTTTCAAAGAGGATTTTCGTGGTTGTAAACACAATAAAATAAGAAAAAAGTTTACTAACCTACGACCACGGATATCCACTTTGAAACCCAGTGACGAAGAAAACTGTGAAACCCTAGCCGCGAAATGAGGGAGAAGGGTGAAATTGTTTCTCGAAAATAATGAAATGAGGGAAAATGAGTAATTAAGATTTAGAGATTTAGTCAATATGAGCTATTTCGAATAGTTTATGGGTACTTTTGATCATTTTCCTTTTAGTCTATGTGACAGTGGAAATCTATGGGCGTGCTATGTGGCATTCATGTGACATCCACATGGCATTTAACAATTTCCTTCATTAGAAAGAGACTTTTGACCCAATAGTTTGACGAGAAGGATAGTTTTGAGCCAAAATATAATTTAAGGGTATATATGAGGTATTTCAGATAGTTTAAGGGTATTTTTGACCCTATTCCATTTAAATTATAGATATGTGACACTGTGAAACAACGTATAATCCATCCAAACACTGTATTCACTAAAAATAATACATATACAAAAATATAATAAAATACAATAAACACTACAAAAATATAATCATTAACGGTATTTAATTCGTAACGCCGCTAAATATGTATTTTTAGCGGCAATTGTCACTCTTTATATATGTCCCTAAAACCTTTATCATCATTGATTTTAATGGCTTTCAACTAATGCCGATAAAAACTTTGGCACTCTTTATTAGTGTCAATATTTAGTGTCGCTAAAAGTTATTTTCGTTGTAGTGATATTATAAAATGACCTGTCTTTATTACGGTAGAATACTTTTCTACGTACCACCACGAAATCATTAGTTTTTAGTGGTTTAAGAATTGTTTTTTATTTATACTCTTCGGCTTCAATTTATTTGCAAATATTTTTCTTCTTTTTTTTTCTACAAAAGATAACTCCCAAGTATACATATTTTTCATTTTTAAAAATTATAAAAATCGACCTCCAAAAGTCGATAATTAACAAAATAAATAACAAATGAATACCTCTTCCGTCCTTTTTTACTTTTTAAATTTTAATTTGACATATTATTTTTTTGAATATATCTAAAATAATAAATAAATAAAATTAAAAAATATTTAATAAATAAATAGACACATATACCATAGTTCTTTTTTAACTCTCTTTAGAGAGGGCTAAAGAGAATGGATAAGCTTTAAAGATTCAAGTATATATTATATATAGTATTACCACATGCATGTAGATAAGGTTAAGGTTACATGGTGTGTTGCATAAAAAGCAAGCAAAATATAAATATAAATATATACAAACATACATACATATATATATATATATATATATATATAAAGGGGTAAGAGGGTGGGGGTGTCTAGTTTGTATGTGTGGGGGAGATCTAGGTGCATGCTTGCTTGTTTTGGTGCAAAGAATATGGAGATGTGTCTCACCTTTATAATTATTAAGATTCAAAAAATAAATACATTGGAATTCTAGTCACTCACAAAAGACTCTGAGTGAGGGTGAAATTAATTATATTCGGTGGTCGAGGTAGAATTTTTATTTAAAAAAGTTATATATAATATTTTTTTTTGTTTTTATTAATTTGTTCATATATTTTTTTTATATTTGTTCTTATTTACTTGTCTATTTTGACAAATCAAGAAAGGACAATAATTCATTCGGAAAATGTTTTTCAAATCAACTCATTTTCCTCAAAATTAAGGAAAAGGACTTCCCCGAAAACATTTTTCATAACTCTCCTCCAATTTCAAATTATATTTTCTTTTGAAAAAAACATCAATTTAAATAAATATTTTCAATCTCAAAATTTTATTTTTTCACCTGATCCTTGACCCTCCCCCCACCGGCCAGCCCCCACCCCCCAACCCCACCCATCCCCAAAAAATTAATTTGCTTTTTAAAAATATTTTCAACTTCAAATTTTTATTTTTAAACTCCTACCCCTCCCCCCTCCCGGCCAGCCCCCACCCACACCAATTCCCAAAAAAATTAATTTTGTTTTTTAAAAATACTATCAACTTCAAATTTTTATTTTTTCACTCCTATCCCCTCTCCTCCTCTCCCCCCGCCCCCACCGCACCCCCACCACCACCCAAAAAAATAATAATTTTGATTTTGAAAAATATTTTCAATGTCATAAATTATTTTTTATTCTAGTAAAAATACAAGATGTCTCTCAAAAACATTTATCATACATAAATCAAACACCAAAAAATATTTCTAGAAAATATTTTCTACTCATCAACCAAACATGAGAAAATAAGTCCAAAATCTGCTAGTTTTCCAGGAAAATATTTTTCGTGGAAAACGTTTTCCTTCATACCAAACACACCCTTATTATACTTTGGAAGTTGCATAAATTTTTAACTTAAAGATAAAATTGTAACTAATCTATGATAATAATTGATGTCTTAATATGTGCATCATTTTAAAGTGGACAACTAAACAGGGACAAAAAAGTATAATTTTATGATAAAAATACTCTGATGAATTGCTTTTGATATCTATCTCCACACTTAGTAATAGTGTGTCATGTACATGATAAGTCTGTAACTCACAAGTAATGGGTTCAAATTTATGTAACAATAAAAATCGATTAGTATTTAAGTTGAGAAAAATAAGAAAAGAGATTTATTATATTTCTTAGTAAGTAGAGAAATATAAGTATTTTACTAAACTATTTTTATTAAATGGTTTTTAGTATTAGTTTTTGAAAAATAATTTAGAGAATTAGTATTTAGTGTCGAGGGTAAAACATGAAAAAATCTATTTTAAAAATAGATGACAAAATGAATCAGAGGAAGATTAATACATATTAAATGTAGTTAGGGGCGGCTCGACGTGATTGGGGGTCTAAAACGAAATTTTAATTTGAGGCCTAAAATATAAACAAATTTTATATACTTATTCATTCAAAATTTATTTTTCTTACATTATTTAGATAAAAGTTATTAGTATTTTGATATTGTTTTTCAGTTATTAGTTTTACGTAAGATTTTATCAACTCAACATTGAAAAACATCCTTTCACTAAATACAATTATTATATGAATTGTTAACATAATTCTATAAGTAATAAATTGATAAATATTAAATGAAGATAATAGTTAGAACCATATAATTTGACACAAGAAGTTGATGACTTGATATATCGCATTTTAATATGTTTGTAGTAATGCTTGAAACAAAAATTTAAAAAGAAATAAAAAAGAATTTGTAACTCACTCTGTCAACACTTTTTACTATTAATTCTTATTTTTAACAAAGTACAAAAGAAGTTAAAGTGGGTAAAATAATATATATTTTAAAAAATTATACTTTTTATCATTTAATAATTATTTTTTTATATAAAAAATTTAACACAATTTATTCATTCTTGATAAAATTTGTGGCCGCCAAAATAAAAATCTTATTCTCAAAGGCATAGAGCCGGCATTGAATGGAGTTTTTAACACAATAATAGAGTTTATCGAACCACGGTTCAATCTCTAACTTCACCTTATAGATATTCATTATCTCCAAATCTCGAACTTTTCAACTGATTATATTTTAAGTAAAGAAGAACATCAAATAAAAAGGATTTACTCCAAGGGTCAAACATAGGTTTCCCAATTCCAAATCCTTCAACTTTCGATTGAATATTCGAGCTACCCTTACGAGAAAGCAAAGCCATCATATGATAAATTATAAACGATACTTTCAGAGACTCTTCCCGACCCACTCAAAACTAGTACATATAAGAGGAATTAGTCTAAATAAAACATATCATTGCGATAATCACAATGAATATAATTTACGCAATGTGAATTCTGTTCAATGCTCTCAGTAAGTAAAGTAAAAATATAAAACAAAAATTATATATATATATATATATATATATATATATATAATATTCTTTATTTATGAAATTTTGAACTGTTTGTTAACTAGACCTCAAATAAATCAACTAAAAATATTATTTTTTTTAAAAAAAAAAGACAATAAGTCAGAGCAGAGCTGGTAAAACGTTACAAATGCTTTTGCCTCGAGAAAGAACTTCTTCAGTAACTGTGCACGTGCAAACCACTGTCCATATTCAGACTCATGTCTCCTTATAAAACCCTAAATTCTATAACTATTTTTATTGACAAAAAAATAATTTTTTTTTGAAGAAGTAAAAAAGATACTCTAAAATGAAAAATAATGTTGGAAAATAAGCTTATATAAACATTTTACTAGTTACTATTTTCTCGGTCTCAATTTATATATCAGTAACAAGATATTCGATCTCTAGTGTGCAATTTCATAAGTAGAATCTGAAAATATAAATCGTGTGTATACTATATTTGTGCGGTAAAAAGACTTTTAGATTGACTCCCGATTTAAATAAAACATATCGAAGTAGGTTTGGGGGGGAAAATACCATATTGAAGTTCCAATTTATTTGTCACAATTCAAATTTTGAGAGTCGAATTTCTTAACTTTGAGTATAAAGTCGAACATAAAACAGATTAAAGGAATTATTATGTATAATTCACATTAAGAAAGTTAAAAATCCTAAAAAGAATTATGAAAAGATTACGATAAAAATAAATTAAATTTGACTCTCGAAATCTGTATGACAAACTCAATACATTGGGATGAAGAGAGCTCTATAATTGCCAAGTACCAAAAAACATGGTTATTACTAGAACTCAATAATCATGATTATGGAATAATAATGTTTTAAATGAATCTCACACAATTGATGGGTTTCATAAATAATCATATGATACTTTTTTTTTGGTTGTTTTTGTTAGAGAAGAGTTGAAATTCATTTATTATAAACTAATTTCAAACTCACCAAGAAACTAACAAAGTTTACATATCAAATTAATGACAAACATTTCATATCATGTGATCATAGTCAAACTCACAATAGAAAAACCTAAATTCAAAAGGACCTAAATTAAAGTGTAATGTGACTAAAAGAAATTAACAGTTATGAAGAACTTAATAAAATGACCAAAACAACAACACATTCCTAAGAATTATTGTAAACTAAATAGAGATAATTTCAACTAATTAAAGGTCACGACCCTCAAATTTTGGATCATGAACATATATGATACAATACTGGAGGGTCGTGACCTTAAACAAGTTAATCAGAGAAAATTATTACCCGGCCCTTCAACGAATCTCATCTAGTTAGAATGGAGGTCGACCTGTTGCCCAATAAGCCTCAGAAGGTAATTGCACATTATTGAGAAGATTAGGTGGCATTCCATGAAACAATGAAGGGTCGCCTAATAATTGTTGATGTTGTGGTCCTCCTGGAGCGACTGTCGCTCCAGGTGAACCTAGTGAACCCCCTTGAACCGGAAGTTGGTTCGAATCATCCTCCTCTAAAGGAAGTCTTTCATAAGCTGCATTGCTAAACGAAGCCGCCATAATAACAACCGGACCAGATGCCATAAGAGACCCTACCACACAACCTCCCACCACCTGACCTTGTCCGCCAGCTAAATAGATAGTCAACCCTGAAGCAGCTGGCGGAGCTGGTGGTGGGAGAAATGATCCTGCTAAAGATAATATCTCAAAACGTCCATGGAGGGTTGCAATCGCACCTGATAAGCCCAAAAAAAAAGGTAACATTACCAAGACGGTCAGGGGTGTAGCCACATAGTGGGAAGGGTGTCCAATTGAACACTCTTTGTCGGAAAAAAATAACATACATTCAAATAGGAATGATTAAATAACATATTTTGGACACCCTTAACATAACAAGCTGCTATTTCTGAACACCCTTTAAGAAATTTCTTGCTTCGCCACTGAAGATGGTCATAAAAAAATCAAGAAAAGTATATAAAATAATTGTACCTGGTGAAGCTGGTTGTCTTAAGTTAACATTTGTAACATTTCCTGTTCCACTCATAATACAAACTCCTCTTTGACGTCTTCTTGAAAAATTTGATACACTTTCCATAATATCACAACCATCAGCAATTTCCATAACATGAGTTCTAAGGGCATTTGCACTATCTCTAGTTATGATGATAGGTGCTTTTGGCTTATTTTTGGATCCAGCTGGTCTACCTCTAGGCCTTCTATTGAACTCTCCCTCTCTATGGCTTCCGTTAACGCCTAATTCATCCGTTGATTCATCAACATTTGAGTCATTGTAGTTGTTGTTGTTGTTGTCGTTGTTATTGTTGTTATTGTTATTGTTGTCTTCGCGGTCTCTCTTTTGGCCGGACATGTTTAGGCCACTTGTTCCACTTTGCTCATCTTCTGAGCTATGTTGGAATTGAAGTTGTTGTTGTTGTTGCTGGTGGTGGTGTTGATGGTTGTTATTGTGATGTTGTAAGTTGAAATTTCTCGTGTGGAAAGGAGGGGGGAGAGAATTGTTCGACGGATCCATAATCTAATTTTTTTTTTGGTTTAATTAATTCTCAAAGAGACAGATCTAGAATAGGTTCAACAATAAATTCAACTTAAACACTAGATACCTATACTTTCAGATCGAATCACTTATACATATATCAAGAGAGAGAGAGAGAGAAATGAAAATGGAAATATGTCTAATAGATCACATCCATCTAGCTACTTTTGACCAGTTTGACTCTAAATTCTGAATTTGCGTTTGATAATCTGTACTTATTTTCTAAGAGAGATAGATTGATGGAAAGAGTGAAAGAGAGAGAGAAAGAACACTAGAGTTTGGAGAAAAAAATTAAAGAAAATGAAAGTACAAGAAAGGAAAAGGATGTAATGATTTGAAAACAAAAAAAAATTGTAATGATTTTATTGAATTAAAACAAAAAAATAAAATAAAATCACTTTGTTTGCTTAGTTTTTTAGAAGAGAATATAAGGAGGAGTTGAGTTAGGGTTAGCTAATAACTTATCTTTGAGAGAAAAATAGGAAGATTTAGATTTTAGATCTAGTGGAGTTTTTGCATATTTTTGTTTTGTTTTTGGTTTTGCTATGCTCATGGACGGTGCATTGGTCCCCCTCACCCCACCCCCTACCCCACCCCACCCCCTAATATTATTTAATTTGAGGTTTGATCCTTATCTGAACCATGCGTGAACATAGGATGTTTTTAAAGAGTGTATCGAGCTATCCCTCGATCACTTTACCTTTTATAAATCAATAGTGAAAAATGATTTTATTGTATAGTTAAAAAATGTTTACATAAATATGCGGATCGATGATTGTTCATATAAGAATATGACTAGTAATTTAGAAAATACGACATATGTATTATCTGTTACAACGGGTAGAACATTGTATATGTCGATAAATAAATTAGGAAAAGTTAATTTCTATATATATAAAAAGATGAAAAATCATATATAAAATCAATGAAAAATTAGCGATCTACATATATATAAGGAATATCAATTAATTTAAAATGCGTTTTAATTATATGAATGTACTTAAAATATAAAGAACTTTAAGTAGTAATTTTCAAAAATTAATTATTTTTTTATTTGTATAATGTGTTAGCATGAGATGATTTTAAACGAAGAATAACATGATTAATGAACCTGAATTTATATTTTTTTACTTTCACTTATGTTTTACGAAGGAGCAATTTGTTGTTATTTATTTGTTATAATAGATTAAAATACGATTACATTTACATGATTTTTTTATAAATATAAATAAATATTATTTGTTATATAGTATTAATATATGTTCACTCCTTTTTGACTTTTTGTCCATTTCCCTTACCTAGTAATCAATAAACTTAGCCTTTTTTCTTCATACGTTGTTACTTGATTGGTTAAGGTTTTCTTAAATTTCTTTATAGCATGTTACATTTAATGTTGTAATTCCTTTATTTTACAAATTTGGTGTTCTTTGTTATTCTAAGTTACATATAGTAATTGATTATTTTTTTAAAAAAATAATTTATTTTAAATTACTTGACCATTTATTAAATTAAATTAAATTAATTAATTTTTTTATTTATTCTTATAATTAATATCATTATCATGCTTAATATTTTCATAATTTATATTTGGAAGTTTAAAAATATTAAACTTTCTAGAATTTATCTTTTCAAAGAGTTCATCAAATATTAAATTGATTGTTTTGTTTATGATTTTTTATGTATCGTGTAAAATAAAAGGTGGTCAGTTATTATGGGAGGAGGAATATTACTTTAATAGTCAAAGAATAAATATTTATATAGTATTTTTTTTTAAAAAATAAATTATTAATAGCATTTTTTGTATAATTTTAAAATATGTAATTTTATTTTGAAAAATTAAGAAAATAGAAGTCCATGTTCATATCGAATAATAATTAGTATGATCCTCGTATTTAAAATGAAGTCAAATAAATTATAACGGAGGAAGCAATTTCTTTTTTTTAAAGAAATATAGACAGTTCAAATTAGTCCATGTTGCTAGTTGCTTGATTTCAGTTGATCCTTTATTTATTTTTACTTTTTAAAAAGAAAAACAAAAAAAAAGGACTTAGTGTGGTGGCTATGATTGGCATAGCTTTTATTTTTTTTTCAGGTTTTGAAATACTAAAATAGAAATTAAATTTGAAACTTTTAGTGTGTATTAATACAAGAATTTTTAGGAAATATATTGTTGGATTTTGTTTTACATGAAATTTTGAAGGTTCATTTCAAATGACAGCGTAAATTTATGATTATCGTACGAATTTATGATTCTTGGAGCTTTCGTTATGTATTAGCGCATGAATTTTTTTAAAATATTAGCATAGCTTAAAATTTGGAGGGACCATCCTTAAAAAATTAGGTTTTGTCATGATTGATATTACTTTTATTTTTTTTGGAATTTCAAGGTACCAAATCGCAAAAATATGATTATTAGTGCTTTTGGTGTGTATTAACACATGAATTTTTTGAAAAATTATTGTCAAACTCAATTTTTCTTTAAATACGGAGGATCCCTCTTGAACTTCTCCATGATCGGTATCGTTTCTTGTTTTTTATCTTTCAAGTTCTTAAAGCGCGAATTCATCATTATATATTCAAGTTTTTAGCATATATTTGCACATAAAGTTTTTAAAACTTATAGGCATATTTATTTTTTCCTAGGATCTATCCCAAATGTCCTAGACTTCACCATAATTGACGTCCTTTTTATTTTTATTTTTTACATTTTGCGGTCTTGAAAATGTAAATTCATTTTTTACCGTGTATTAACATATGAATTTTTTTAAATTTATTTTGCCTAAACTTTGTTTACTACGAAATTCGAAGGATCCATCCCAAATTAAGTATTATGTATTAATTATTTGGTGTAAAGAATTATTTTCCTTCTTGATATTTTATTTAATTAGTTATCGAAGATTATTGCTTTAATTTATTGTGCAAGTCATCATTTCAAGTTTGATTTAAACTTTGCTTGTTACACGTTAAGTTTGGGGTGTTTTTAATATCTTTTTTATGAAGAGTTGCACACTCGTACAAGAGTTTGAGATTACTTGCTATGCAATGTGAAAGATTTGAAATGTATTTGAGTTGATTTAGTCAGATAAGATGAATATTTTTAACGTTGTCAATAATTCGAAAATGAAACTATAATTCGCATGTAAGTTCATGAATGTTTTTAACATTGTAAAAAAATAATTTTCATATCCTTTCGTAAGTTGACACGTGTCTAAATAAATCATGAACCTGATATTGTGCATGAATTTATGTAGGTTTTGTGGAATTTAGGGGAAAATAGTTGAAATTTTGGACAAAACATGAATAATTGATTTAAGCAAATAAGCAGTGGGAAATTAGAGACAATGCAAAAGGACAATTTGTTTTCAATAATTTATGAGGATGATGATCGAATAATTCAAATATAGTGATGATATAGGTAGAGGAAAGAGGCAATTAATTAATTAATTAATTAAATATATTGATTTTATGTGAACTCGATAGCTGTAGATGAGTGGATATACGAGTTCAATTGAATCATAACATTTTTTTTAAAAAAAATTACTATTCATCAAATTAAAATTCTAGCTCGCTTTGTTTATAGAACTAGGTATTCTATATATTAAATTTTCTTGGCTATATAAAAAAGCTTATCATTTAAATAAAATCAAATTTTCAATATAGTATAATGTTTTTTTTAAACAAACTGTGATCCCACGATGAAAAGTCATTGCCTGACTTTTAGAATAACAAGTTTTCTTAAGATGAGGTGCACATGATATTTTTAACGAATTACACATAGAAATGAGATAGAAAAGTGGGAGAGTTTTGTACGTAAAGCATAATACAAATCCACATGATACATACGTTTTTTTTTTTCCTTTTGGGACTCAATGTGACATAGCTCAAAAAGACAAATTCATGCGCACTTGGGCCCAAAGTAGACAATATGTTCCATGAATTTGGGATATGACAAATATAGTATAAGAGACAAAACATGACGCGCTCCGTAATAGAGGGGGGCCGAGCGAGGACGGGTTAAGAAGGAAAAATAGTATAGGCTGACAAGCTTCTAAAAAAGATCTACATGTAACACATCAATTAAGCAAATCTTATAAACATACAAATTAGAAGAGGAAAGTGAAAAATTTTATCAGACACCACATAAGTTCACATGATATGTATATACATTTTATAGTTCAAAAAATATCGTATAAGCCAAAAGACATATTCATATAGACTTAAAATCAATATAAAAAAAAAAAGAAGAAGAGATAATTAGTACCATAAACTATATATATGAAGGACTAGTTACATCATAATGTCATGATTAAAGGATTGACAACAAAATTACATATAAAATAAAGAGATTAATATTAATTAATGCCGACCAAGGTCATAGAGTATGCTTTTTAATTTGTTTCTTTCTTAAACGGTTACTCCACGTAATTGGGAATTTCCAAATAACATAGTTTGACTACAAATTTTTTTTTGGATAATAGTTTAATATTAATTAATGTCTTTTTTGTTAAAATTATAGAAACAAAGAACCATTATGGAATATGCTTAATATTTTATTTAACACTATATGTGTGAAGAAAAAAAATGTTTTTACAAAGTAAATGTCAAATTTGGGTTATGAAATAAATGTCACCCTCTAGAACTAAGGGGATGTTGTGATCAATAAAAGAAAATAAACCACAGAAGTTTCTTGTGTTTTACTATAAATTATACGCAAAATTTAGCTTATAAATTATACGCAAAATTTAGCTTATAATGATGAATATATCGATATTTTCTATTCATAAATAAAAATTTTAAATCCATTGGAAAGATTTTGTATACAAGTTATGAGTCAAATTGACTTTGGTTTAAAATAAATATGGGCATAACATATATCTATACTTAATTTTAATTGTCTATTAAATATTTCAATTTTAAATATGCACATATATTTTAACTTATCGCACATTGTGGTCAGTTGGATACTTCAACTAGTAAAATGATTATCCAAATATATGTCACGTCAGTATTGGGGTGTCTACGATACGCGATAGCAGCAAGTTTAAGATGTTTAGTTGTCAATTCAACACTACAACTTATAAAATAATCATGCAGACACCTTTAAATTTTATACGTCATTTCAGCATTAAACATCCACGTAAATACAAAAGGAACGAGTTAGAATAACTAGTTATCAGTTGAGATTAAATTTCGTAGGTAACCTCAAAGTTTGTTTAGACAGAGTCAACTAAAATCAAATTTAAATATTTATTATCGTGTATTATGTCAAATTATTTTATTTTTAAAAGAATAAAATAAATATAAATAATTAAATTTTATTATGATATAATTTGTAAGTTGAACACATGGTGCATCTGCCCCATTCTGTCAATAAATATGTGCAAAGAGGCGAGTTTAACGCTGACACAATTGAGAACTTGAGTCATGTGGTAGGATTCTCTTTGTATCCTAATTATCGCCTTTTTTTTCGATATTCGATATATATATTTGAAATAAAATTAATTTATAAAAAAAATATAAATTTTTCTATAAATTTGAGTTGATTATTAATTTGTTAACTTAGTTTATTTTAGTTCATAAAATATCGAGTTAATATGTAGCTCAAATTGATTAATGGAAAATTTTGTCAAATTCTTTTTAATTAATTTGTTATATATTAGCTATAGTAGAGGAAAAATATAGTTTTATTAGGTAGTAATTTATTATAAAAGAAGAAATAAGATAATTAAAACTTAGTAAGAATTCGATGAATTGGAATTATGACCCTTTCTAAAGCACATTTCAAGTCTATCATTTCAATCAAAGTAATTTATTTTGATATATTTTTTATTGTTATATCGAAATAATATTATAAAAAATGATTTTTTTTTAATTTATATAATATAGTTTGAATTTGATACAAAATTTAATGAATCTGAAAAGTATTTGTTATGTTTTAAAATGATTTCTTAAAGTAGATTAATTTTTAAAATAAAATAATATTCTATTCGTCCATCTTTATTATTCTCGGTTGGATATTCAACAAGATTTGTCTAATTTATAAAACCAACGAATGATTTATCATTTTATGCCTATTTTACCCTTGCTTATTAAATAGTACTATTCATTTTTCAATATTTAAATGACTTATATTTAATAAGAGTGATTTGATAAAATTACCTCGATTATTTACTCCTTAATTCATATGTCAAGTTAACAGTAAACAACTATTATTGGACATGTGGACTAAATTTTTGTAGACATTTTGCCAAATAAGTGAAACTCCACAAAAAGTTGATAGTTTCACTAAATATTTATCAAATAAAAAAATACTCCCTCTGTTAAAAAAAATGTTTATATTTTCTTTTTAGTTTGTTTTAAAAAAATGATCCTTTTTCTTTTTTGGCAACACTTTAATTTTAACTTTCCACGTGGCATGTTTAAGACCACAAGATTAAAGGGCATTTTGGTACATTCGACATAACTTTAATTTAAAACCACAAGATTAAAAAAGTCTTCTTTCTTTTTTTAAACTCCATTCCAAACCAAATCAGGTCATTTTTTTTAAACGGAGGAAGTATATTATTATTATCTAAATGGATTAAAAGAAAAAAATATATCATATTAATTAAAATAGAAGAAGTATAGTATATGTTATATATGAAGTATTACTTTCCTAGAAAATATGTTTATTATGATGCAATATTGTTATGATGATGAGAATAACTAGTATACGATGTATATGATTATAATAACAATACAATATGGAGGCTAGTTTTAGTAGAATTCTTGTATTTATAGATTGATGGATAGAAAATACATGTATAATATTTTTATTTTCTTTATATAGGAATTATTAGGCATATGAGTTTGTTATCTAAATTATTATCAAATATTTATCAAATATCTTAACTATCAGTTATTTACTTTTCTTATCTAAATTATCATCAAATATAATTAAAATATATCTAAACTATCAGTTGTTTACTTTTCTTACTTGAACAATGTCGATATTACATATAAAAAAAGGTGAATATACAATTGATATTTGAGATACTTTTCAATATAACATTTAGTGATAATTCAAATAGAAAATTCACACAGCTGATACTCAGATATATAATTTAAAAAAATATTAAAGTATATTTTTAACTTTTTAACTCATATTAATACACAAATACTTAATATATATATAAAAATTAAAACTCTCTAAATTGTCATGCTTTATTATTTATAATCTTGAATACAATTTATTTATATAAATTACATACTTTTGTAAAGCAACTTTGAGAGGTCAAGGAGACTCATGCACATGCAAATTTGAGGTCTTCAAGATGAAAAAAAAAAGAAGAGTTTTTGAATCTTTCAACACTTACATGTAGCCAATAATAGGTATTATGTGCTCCTAATTCTTGTCTCAATTTTATAAATATATTTGTCGTTTTCTTTTCACACTAATCCTTGTATTTTACTCTTTTTTTTTTATTTAAAATTTTACGAGTTATTTATCACTTTTTATCAACAACAGATATCAAGTAACTCTATTCACTAAAATTAAGATAAATAAATAGAATCACCTATTATTTGTAAGATTATTGAATTACAAACATTAAATGCGAATAAATTTTATTATATTAACAATATATTGATTTGATTAACTGAAAAAAAAATTAAATCTAAGAAAGTAAAAAAGTAAAAGGGTGAGGTATGCATGTGACCATTATCTGTTGGGAATCAATGCAATCATCACTTAACTAATTAATCAGTAGCTTTGTTAGTTTATTATTAGCACTAATTTCAATTATATTTGCTTCTTTTCTTAATTGTTTGAGTTGTTTGTCAAAGCTGTCCCCTTTCCAAACTCCAAGAAGATGCTACTTTTATTGACAAATTAGTTTGAACAAAATCTATTTCTTTCGATACTTTCTCTGTTATAATTTGTTTATCATATTTTGAGTGGTCATCCGTGAAATTTACTCTTTGATGCTCATAGCACAAGTTGTAACTAGTTGAGTCTCATTTGGAGTCAACTAAGTGTTTGACATGTTAATGGACATACAATACGAGGTGTGACGTAGAAGACGCGATAGAGCTGATGCAGATCTATGAGGGGATGAGGGTGTTCCCTCGATAAAAAATTATATTGTATATATGAGATATTTTCCTCATTTAAGACTTGCTTTATTGAATCTCTATCAATGGTACTCCTTTTGGTGGAAGGTGTTTAGACTATATATATGACGCGACACGAGGTTAGATTCGGAGAGCATTGGCAAAGTTAGTGAGCTTCGTTGGTTTTAAAAATGATAAAATTAGTCCATAAAAATATAACCTGGTCAAGTCGGGAGGATCGTTGATCGCCCATTTATTAGCTTAAAACATATTTTCAATGAGAAATTGGACTAATATGTAGACCAAATTAACCAATTTTGATGGGCATACAAAAAGCCCACTGGGCCTTTGGCAAGCCCATTGAAACTACACTTAACTCTAGCAAAATGAAAGACTATTATGTACAACAACAACTACATAATCAATGTAGTTTCACACATGTAATTCGAAAGAAATAGTGTATACGTAGATCTTACCTGTGTTGTAATCATCGCTTAAAACTAATTAATTGACACTTAAAGTTTAAAGTTGTCCCTGTACAAGAAGATGCAATTTTTATTCACAATTAATAAATTCATTTGGAGATTAAGTGTATTTATAATTTAGATTGATGACTTTACATGGAGACTTTTATTTATACTTCATTGATAAATTTTTTAATTCATCGTATAAAGTTAAAGCTAAAGCTATCGAATTCAGATGGACTCATAAATTTTACGATAAATTCAGTGGCTAATTTGTCGAAGGCCCAAGGAGTGTCACGCCACCCATAGACTTCAATGAAAACACTATGTATATATGTATTAGGAAATTACGCTCCAAATGTCTTGTCTTGAATTTTTGTCAACGCTTAGTAAAATAATTTTAAAATAAGGGACAAGGTACAAGTGCCCCCTCAAGACTATGAAAGATTTCTCAGAGACGTACCTTAACTAATCTAAGATCCTATTACCCCTAAACTTATTTTTTGTATAATTTTGTACACCTTTTGGCTTACGTGGCACACTCCGTGACTCCACTTAAGTGAGGCAAGATATTTGGAGACCACGTAGGCCAAAAAGGTGTACTATATTACTAAAAAAAAGTTTGGAAGCGAGAGGGGGGATAATAGGACAAGGTGTGTCTCTGGAGTTCCAGTCATACTCTAGAGTACTAGTGCTTTATAAAGTTAAAATAGTATGAACAATTAGATTGCCAAGTAGAATAACAATTGATCAAAATTTGCCAATGGCAAAGGGTAATAGTTTACTTACAAACAAATGTAAACTCCACAAATTTAGGAACTTGCAAATTAAGAACACATGAAAATGAAATAATAAGGAAGATCAAAATAGAGATCAATTCATCACTAATACTCAATTCTATCTATTTTCCTTGAGTTGTAATGGAGAAAGCCTTCAACATTTTTTCTCTTAATAGGACTCATGTTACTTCACTTGGTTGTGGCTAGCAACTTAGCCATGACTCACACCAATACTACCACTGAATTCTGAAACCCCACATTTCTTACTTCTCTTGACCTGAATCACAACAGTTTCTATGGAAATTTGCCTCAAGAAATGGCACGTTTGCATCGGTTAAAGGTTGTTATGCTTGGTTTCAACAACTTCAATGGGGAGGTTCCTTTGTGGTTCTCCAAGAAATCATGTTCCTACATGCCACACTAGTTACTTCAAAGCATAGATCCAAGATGAGAAAACTACTTGCTCTAATTCTAACGGCTGGAATTGCATTTGTATTAGCCTCCATCGCCTTTGTGATTGTATGGATAAGGTCTATAATAGGTAAAAGAAAGCAAGAAGTCGATTCAGCGTATGTTGTCTCAACAAGAGGAAGAATTTTCATACTACGAATTGATCTGACCAACTGATTCACTCAGTGAGAGTAATTTGATTATATTCGCACAACTACTCCCTAGAGTACACGTCCAATGGGAGCCTCGATAAGTGATTATATTCGCACAACTACTCCCTAGACATCAACCATCGACTAAGTATAGTGATAGATGTGGCATCTCCATTGGAATATCTACACCACGGCTACTCATTGCCCGTGATACACTGTGATTTGAAGCCTAGTAAACATAGGTTTTTTTGTTCCTCACAATGACACAGTCTAGTTGAGCAACACTACTAGAGTTACGCTATGCACTAAATCATTCACACAACAAAGGACTCATTCAGGCAATTACACAAACACCTTACGTGCAACAATCATACTGATTCGAAATTAGAGTATAAAAATCATTCACATAGCAAAGGGATTCATTTAGGCAATTGAGCAAACATCTTACGGGCAATCATTATGATCAGGAAAAAACAGAGAGGAGCTGGGGAGATTCGTACCTGATTTAGCTCCCACTTTTTTTTTCCACTTTTTCGAAATTGTGCCATGTATTTTACTTTGGTAAAAAATTGATCGACATAAATTATAATGCATTATTTAACTTGGCTATTCTCCGAGACATACATATAATTTTGAATAAAACTGAATTACATAATGGTCATATGAGATCAAATTATTCAATTATATTAAGTTTATATACTTATAGGTTGATTCTTATATATTATGTTAATCCGATTTGACCCAATATTTAAAAATTTTAAAGTATTTAAGCGAATTTTAAAATTTCAAATCTATACTATACAAGTGTACAACGAGCTCGATCTAAGAGGTAAACTTCTTGCTTTCGATGATACGGAGTTAGATCTCCAATATGAAAATTACAAATCTAAATCATTAGGTCGCCGTGAAGGATAAATTGAATTTTTTTATCATATTTAAAATTCACCAATTATAATTACACGATAAAATATTATTTTTCTAGCCACTTTATATGAAAACATAATCAACATCACCGACAAATATTGTTATAAGATAATAAATACTTTTTATATTTCTTAACTAGAAATTTCAAATTCAATGCATAAAAGTTAAATTACCTCTAATAAAAAATATATATTCTCAAAATTAATTTTTGCAAATTAAATTAGGTATACAATATCAAATAAAAATATAATATAGGCAATTTATCCTAACAAAAATATTATTATCAATTCCTCAACTCGAATATTTAACATATAAATTAGATGGAAAAAAACATGGCTATAACATCCACATGTTTTATACATTTCAATCAAGGAATATAAAAATCATTTAAAATAATATGGAATCTGAGCTGGCATCCACGTGTCAAGTATCCACATAAACCACAAATTGTGAACTTAATATTCCTAATAATAATAATAAAAAAAAAATTCCTAATAATAATAATAATAATAATATTCCTCTTACCCTTTGGTTTCTTATAAAAGCCATTCTAATTGTGGATGTTCTTTCTTTTGCCTTTCCAAAATTCTTTTTTGCTATCCACAAGCAACAAAAAAATATTTAAAAAATACATGTCATAATTTTATGTGGATAAAAAAACATCTTTTTTACAATGCTAACCATGCCACCTCACTAGCCTTTTTTCTCTCTAAATTGCAAAATTTGACTTTCGGAAATAATAATGTTTATTATCAAAAATAATTTTATATTTAAGATTTAAATCTGATATCTTTATTTAATAATGAAAAAAATATTTATCACGTTATTATAATTTTTGGTGATTATCGAGCAAACAACAATGTCACTTTCCTTTCCTTTTTTCGATTTCATATCTGATTTTCAATCGATAGACTGTTTAAGACTTAACTAATATGAATTCACACTCCATAATAAATATAACTCCGTATAAGAGTTTTAATTTCAATCTTCTATTTTAAAATAAAAAAAATATTTATCACTCTGCCATAAATAGTTATCGAGCGAACAATAATGCCACGTCATTTACCGCCGAATCTTTTAAGTAAAGCGGGAAAGAGAACGGCCGCAACTACTTTTAAATTGTTGTTGTCTTAAAGTTTGAATTTTTTATTTTTTTATTATTATTATTTTAAAGTTTGAATTTAAATATGAAAAGTAGCTTTTACATGAGTACAATTTTTTTGAGAAAAAAAAGCTTTATATTTTTATTTTTTTTTTAAAAAGCAAATTTAAGCACTTGCTTATCTTTTTATATATATATATGACGACATATATGTAATATAGGTAGGGTTCATCCATGAAAAATGGTCATATAACTTTTTTAAAATAATTTTAAATTTAAATTTTTGAATTACAAATTAAATTCTAAATTAACATCTAAACATTTCATATTTTGGATTGGATATTGAATTTGGAACTTCGATCACTATCCATAAATCCAAATTTTTTGTCTTTATATTTATTGCTAAAAATTAGACATAAATTTATATATCTAATATTCTTTCTCTCGATAAATGATCATTACTTGAATGAATATTTTATTTAGATGATTGTGAAAGGAATGAAAAATTGTTAATAATACAATTTAATATGAATATTTTTATTCGAATGTTCGATTTTATATAAAGGGCAAATTCATGCATTTATAGGCTCAGATCGGAAGAATTCAAAATAATTAAATCGATTAGTTTAAAGTCACGCAAACTTAAGATAACCGACATATTATTAGGATTGGATTTGAATTTTTAATTTAATAATTTGAGTTATAAAAAGAGCTTGAGAAAATAACGTGATTGCACGTAAATTTTTAAAGTAATGCTCGTGTAGTTGTATTCCATGACAAAATTAAATTTGATTAATTCTATAGATTATAAAAACATTACTATAATTAAATTGTTGACATTTTGATTTATCAACAGGCATGAATATGTTCTCTCTTGATGTTTTTAAAATACTATAAAAAAAAAACTAAGAATTTAAATTATATATTGTGATAATAATTTGTTAATTGTCAACGATAGTAATTTTTATTTTATTTTCAAATTCTGAATTCCCTTCTAAATAAAATAATTATATTTTTTTAATTATTAATTTATAAAATATTGTAAAATAATATAATATTATGGGACATGCAAAAATCACACACCATGATATGTCCACCAAACACCTAATTAATTAATGTCATGTTTTTTTTAGTAATTAATTAATTAGTGAAATGAATTTAGACTGTCTAAACAAGTCAATGACACAGTAACAGCATGAAGCATAGCATATACATATATAATAAAATATATATTATATTATATATAGTTAGAAATAGATGTGAAAGTACGTAATTAGTACATCTTAAACCAATAATTAATTCGTACATGTTACAAAAAAAATATATAATACTCCGGATATGCGTTAATTAGTTGTTATACAAGTAATATTATTTATCAACTTTAAATAACAAAGGTCATTTCTGATTAAAATTCTCATGTTCAAATCTTATGTATAGAGTCGTCATTTATATTACAAACTTTGTGGCGTGATTTAAAATTTAATCGGATTTCTACACGTGTCATCGAATTTAAAAATTAAAACTTTGCCCTGGTTTATATTGATGTTATAGTCTCGTAATTTTAGTCGATAATTGTCTCTACTTAACTCTCTTGTCTTATTTTGTCTGCCTTAAACTAACGATATCTAGTGTAAATTCGACTATAAATTTTTTAGTTCTTTTTAAAATAAAATTAATATATTTTAAAAAAATCTATTTGTCAAAACAACTTTGATAATTATTTTATTTTTTTATTTATTTTTGAGATGAAGTGTCCCTGAGCTGACACGTGGGTCCAAATCCACGTCGATTTAAGTGTACTTTCTGTATTGACAGTTCACTTGATTCTAAATTAGTGGATAGTAAGTAAAGCAACCCATTTAAAATATTCCACGTGGCATCTGAGGTGGAAATTTTCCCCATCAAAAGTCATTTATGAATTATGATCTAAAAATTATTTAAATTCTTTTTTTTGCATTAAATAGGATATTATAATATTTTATTTCAAAAAAATTATATTTCTCTTTTGTAGCGTAAAAGATGTAGTGATATGTAATTTACGCTGTTCAGGAATATTATTGGAAATAATATTTTTATATTCGTAAGATAAAAATAAAATTACATACACTACAATTTTTTTCTATCAATGAAATAATCCTGAATATATTATTATAATTGTTATCATAGAAAAAGATGTGAAACTGAGTATAATAAGCCAATATGTCACCATTTGTATTTTAAGTTTTCAAATCAAACTTTCCATTAGGTTAAAGTAGGTAAAACAAGATCAGTCGCGATTTAGTAGTCGAGGTCTAGAATGATTTATTTTTTTCACTTGTAAGGTTAGATAGAGTTATTTGGTACCACATGTAACGAAAAGGTGACATACATTTTATGAAATTAACCTAAATACGCGTAAACTAGTCCAAACATCACAATTTCTCAATTTTTTTAATAATAAAAAAAAAAGATTAGGCATGGCATGTGACATACTCACTTGTACACACCCTTTGCTAGAGTCAAGACCTTGATATATAAAACTATTTAATCAAAAATGTCAAATATAATTTTTTTCCATAGTCAACTAATTCTTTAAAATAAAATAAAATAAAACATTGTCAAATAATTAAAGTGAATAATTAGGAAAAATAAATAAATAATACTCTATATAAATAGGTGTATGTATGTACAAAGAATACTCAAGGTCCGTTAATGGTGGAATTGAGCTGTTTTCGTGAAGAAATTTTCTCAATTACTGAAAAGGGGTTCTAAAATTGTTTGTTTTGAAGCCAAATTCTTCTTCAATTTCTTCATTTTTATCATTTTTTTTGGGTCTTCGGTGCTGAAGGAAATTCTAACTGTTAATGGTGGAATTGAGCTGTTTCAGTGAAGAAATTTCTCATTTATGAAAAAGGGGTTTTGAAATTGTTTGCTTGAAACCGAACCCACCTCCATTTTCTTCTTTTTGATCTTGTTTTTGTCTCTGTTATTGAAGAAAATCCAATTTCAGTGAAGAAATTTCTCATTTCTGAAAAGGGGTTTTTGTAGATTTTGTGAAATTTATCTTTTTTTTTTGGTCTTTGGTGCGCTGAAGAAAGTTGGGAAAAAAAAATGAAATTCAACACAGATGATATGGAGTGGCCTACTTTTTTGGATGAATATGAAAAACTTGTTTTTCGAATGACTATTCCCAGGTTAGCCTCTTCAATATTCATCGAAATTCTCCGGGGGCTCGTTTGATCATGAAAATTTTGAATATTTTTAAAAAAAATATATAGTAATTTTTGGTTTCAAATTGAAAAATGATATTTGTAATTTGAAAGTTGTGTTTGACCATGAATTGAATGAGTAATTTGGAGTAAAAATAACAATCTTTTTGGTGTTTTTTCATATTCTTGAATTTGATAATTTTCCATTTTTGTTTGAACTACTGCTTTTTTCTGATTAGTCTTTGTGAATTCTACTGCAGGGTAATGATCGATAACGCTACTTCTTCAAATGCCACCCTTGTTAAGGTAATACGCCTTTGTTGTGATCTTGGAATGTTTTTTTTATTGAGTTACCTTCGATTTTCAACTAGTCGAGGATGAGTTTATTTGAGTTAACTCGTTAAATGGTCATTCAACTAAACGTTATTATGTCAGAAGGCGACTATTAAGATAATGACTATACATTGTGTGAACATATGAGAAATCAATATGAGTTTAATTGTAGTCCGTTTTACCACTAATTGTCAAGTTAGCATACCCTTGTTTTCATTCGGATTAAGAATACAAGTTACATAGGTGAAGGATTTATGTGAAATGATAGTTAAGTAGTACTAACTAATCTTTACGAATTTTATATCGTGATCAAGTACAGATAGATAGCGCGAGGAAACATGGGATTCTTCTTGAAGCCGTTCAAGTTCTAACAGATTTGAACCTTTCAATAAAGAAAGCTTACGTCTCTTGTGATGGGCGGTGGTTTATGGATGGTGAGCTGCTCAATTGGTTCGATGTTTTGGTTTGAGAGGATTTTTAGTGAATGTTTTATTGATTCTTTGACATTTGAATCCATTTTGATCTGCAGTTTTTCATGTTACTGACTTGGAAGGAAACAAGTTGACGGACAAAGGATTCATCAGTTACATCGAACAGGTATATAGTTATCATTTTAACAGTAATTCTGCTACGTGGATCCTTTATTTGCCTTGATATCAATTTTCATGACATGCCCGGGTATGGCTACTTAATGGAGGTTTTTCAAACTATACTAAGATTTTGTTTGACGTAAAATATGAAGATACCTGAGGAGGTTTTATACTAAATCCGAACTTTTTGCTAATGTTAAACAGTCACTTGGGACGATTCATTATGCAAGTTCAAAGAGCTATAATGGCTTGACAGCTCTGGAACTAACTGGAACGGATCGAATTGGCCTTTTATCGGAAGTCTTTGCTGTACTGTCAGATTTACAGTGCAATGTAGTTGAAGCTAAAATGTGGACTCACAATGGTCGTATTGCCTCCCTGATACATATTAAGGAAAGCCAGTCGGGGTACCCAATTGAGGACTCGCAGAAGATTGACAGAATTGAAGCCCGTTTAAGGAGCGTGCTTAAGGGGGATAATGATGTTCGAAGTGCTAAAACATCAGTGTCTATGGCTGTCACGCATACAGAAAGAAGACTTCACCAAATGATGTTTGCAGACCGTGATTATGAAAGAAAGCCAGTGATTAGGACTAGCAACGATACCCCGAGGGTATCGGTGTTGAACTGCTTGGAAAAGGGTTACTCCGTGGTAAATATTCAGTGCAAAGACCGAACTAAGCTGCTATTTGATGTCGTTTGCACGTTAACAGACATGCAGTATGTTGTGTTCCATGCCACAATTGATTCAGCTGGGGACAGGGCGTACTTGGTATATTCCTTTACTTACTTATCTCGCGTCTTAGGCATAATACATAACGCACACTCAAACTTGGCCTGGACTGATGAGTAAGCACTCCAACTTTGAGTACGCAGATCTAGACACCGTGGGGACGAGTTGGGAGTGTTTAGTTGTCAATTGAGACAAAGTTTTGAGGTGTTTAATGTGCATATTCAGAGTTGGAGTGCTTCCGGTTGAAGCCAAGTTTGAGCGTTTGTTTATGTACTATGCCTTTTCTTAATAATATTCAGTAATATGCATTTGCTCATGTTTTTTTATATCTCGTCTCAGGAATTCTTCATTAGGCATACAGATGGAATCCCTATTAGTTCAGATGCTGAAAAGCAACGCGTGATTCTATGTCTACAAGCTGCTATTGAAAGAAGAGCATCCGAGGTATTCGTCTGCTTCTCTCTTTTACTATCTGAAAAGACACGTTTTAACTATACCTTTCGTAAAGACTGTTTAGAATATTCTTCCAACACAGTACTCCAATTCTGATCACAGGGAGTGAGACTAGAGCTATCCACGGAAGACAAACAAGGCTTATTGGCCGATGTAACTAGAACATTCCGAGAAAATGGTCTAAACGTGACGAGGGCTGAGATATCAACCACAGGGGAATCAGCTCTAAATATATTCTACATAACAGATGCGAGGGGGAATCCAGTCGATTCAAATATCATTGAGTCTGTTAGGGAGGAAATCGGATGGAGTAACTTGAAAGTGAAGGAATTGCCATTGATCAATCATCAAACGGCTGATAGAGACGAGCCTGCAGTGGGTGTAGGTGGGGCTATGTTGTTGTCACTTGGTAGCATATTTAGAAGGAATCTTTACAGCTTGGGGTTGATCAAGTCGTTTTCTTGATGCCACAAAAATGAATCTTCTCATACCAACTTACCAAAAAGAAGAATACGAGAAGTTCATATTCCTCCGAATTCACACTCTGGAAGCCTCAACGGACACCTAAGTTCGAGTGGCATGTACATATAGCTTAAGGATTACTGATAAAGTGAGTGATTCGTTGTTCAAGAAAAATGCATAGCTGTTGGAGAATCTGATACACACCCTGGTGGTATGTCTAAAGAGTCCGAGCAACATAGAGTGGATGGTATTGGGGGCCATTTAGCATTTGAAAGATGTGATAGGAGACAATGCCTCAATTTCAAGCAAGTTAAGGTCGTTTATATGAATTTCCATTGTCCATGACACTCAATTTAAGCATGCAAGGGATGGGTATGCAACGAGGACGCATCAATCTTGAAGCAACTCGAGATCAACTACATGAATCTTCACTGTCTATGTCGCTCCCCTTAAGTACATGGTGAAGGGCTATACTCGAGCAATTTGGGTTCGGCTTATATGAATCTTCACTGTCTATGTCGTTCCATTTATATGCCGGCATGGAAGCAGGTAAAAGGGCCCACAAACAGTGATATTTGTAAATATCCACATTTTTATATGCAAAATCTAATGTTTGACTTCATTTTCTTATGCTTATCAATGCCTGTCTGGATGTTATCCATATGGTTCTTAAAGGAAGAATATAGGAGTATATTTTATTTGGTGAAATTCAATGTATTCCATTTACTTGTGTCAATAGAATTGACATACTTTTTAAATTTGCACTATTATATATGTATCAAAAACAATAGATTTGTTCCAAATAATAGAGATAATAGAATTTCAACCTCAAATTAATCCATAATGTTAAAAATCATGAAATCTATAATCATTGGATATCATTATCAAGCAATTAAAATAAATGCCTCCAAATAAATCTTCTTTTTTTTTTTTGAAATTTTATTCATTTTGGGACATGACAATTTCCTTGAGAATCTTATATGCTTGCTTCTATCTTTATCCAAAACTCAAAAATTCTTTTTTTTTCTTTTTCATCTACTTTTATGGAGTAGATAATATTATATTAAAATATTTTTGCAAATTGACCAATAAAGATTTTTTAAAAAAGATAACTCTTTAATTTTTTGCAAATATTTTTTTTTTGTAGGTGGATATTGCTTCTTACTAATTGCAAAGAATCTTTTAGATCCCTCAATTTGGCATCTTACAAATTCATACCTATAAGTAACCAATTTTTTTTCTATAATTGACATTATTATTAATAAGGGCATAATTTGAGTGCGACATGTGAATTTAATCGAATTTTATAATTTAAATTTAAATTTATATTAATTTAATATGTATAAGTTGTTAGTATCTTAAAAAAGTGAATACTTCAAATTTATTTATTATTCTGACTCGATGCCTAGCTAGATATACTATTATTATTATTGTAATAATAATAATAATAATAATAATAATAATATTTTGGCTGATGTATGTATAGGTTTTTATGTATAGAAGGGTATCTTCTATAAATAATGTTCCAAAAGCATGCTTTTGTCTCTTCTTTAATTTGTTTTGTTTAATTGTTCCAAATTAGTGGCTTTCATATGATTTCTCACATGTCAAATGTTATATTCTTTAAACACACAAAAAAAAAATTCCATCCTTTTCTAGACAATAGTAAATCGCCTTATGAATATTGTTTAACAAAGTTAATTATGATAAATCTTATTATTATAAATTCATATAGTAAAAAGAAATCAATTGACATATTTGTAATTGAACTTATTTCAAACAAAGAATTAATCTTGGTATTAAAATTCACTCAAATGGGACCTACATTAATTTCACCTATAACGTTTTAGTCGCGATTTTTCTCTGACTCTAGGTCTCAGCCTAAGCCTATGAGAAGTGGGTCGTGACACACTAGTTGTTTCATCTTGAATGCGTCTAACTAGCTTTTCGCCTTTTGGATTTTTGATCTATTTATTTTCATTTTATATATTTTTTTTATTACGAGAGATCTTTATTTTTACGCCGTAAAGAGTCAATTCTTTCTACTATATCACAAACATGAATTTTAGGATAGATGCATTTTTAAACTCAAATTTGTTTGTGGCTTCTGTTATAAGAGTTTATTGGACCTAGTTTCATCCAATTGGCCCTCATGCATTACTGGCCCATCGAGCCTGTTATAAAAGCTCTATTCGAAATATCTTTTTAATGATCTCGAGTTTAAATTCGAAAATAAAAAATTCTAGTAAAGCGAATTTTCATCTTTAATGAATTTTACATGATATAAATCTTAATTAATCATGCCAGTAGATATCGGTTTTCAGTCTTGTCTTCGTAAATCATTATTATAAAGTTTCAAACATCTTTAAAGAGTTTCATCCAGAAGTTTTTGAACTTTCATAATGTATTTCTTAATTATATGACTAAAATGTGATTTTTTTTTTTGAATTTCACACCTTGTTTAAATATTACTATATAGTTCTTATATTTGTCCAAATCATTAATTATAGAAAAAATTATATATAATATTAAACTATTAATTTAAATTAATTGCTCTTAATATCATTTGATTTAATTGTGTATCCCATAGTAAACTGTTGTTATTTTGCCTCTCTCCTAATGAATTTCGCGCGCCACTCTCGTTCTCGTTGGCAGTCTTGCTCGCCTCTCTCGCTTCTATACAAATACAAATGTATAGAAAGTGTTTGTGTTTGTATAAAGCGAGAGAAAATTGTATATATACATATATTTCCGTTACCTTCTCCCAGATCTCACTCGCCCACTCTCACTCGTCTCTCTCACTTTATACAAAATCAAATGTTTATTTTGCGTTTGTGTTTGTATAAAACGAGATAAAATTGTATATACAAATACAAATGCATATATTTTTGTCTATACACTTATGATTGTACAAATACAATCTTTTGTGTCCAATTTTCTTTTGTCTTTCTCTCTTTCTCACTTTATACAAATATAAATTATACAATTTATTTTTGTATATGTATACTGAAACAGAAACAAATTATACAACTGCTTTTTTTTTTTTTATATGTGTATAAAAATATGCATATTTATATTTGTTATAGATCGTAATTATGCAAACTATAGATATAACAATACAAATATAATTTTTATGTTTTTTGTAATATGTGAAAGATAATCTAAATTATACTTCACCAGGCTCCATTTTGGGTCAATCCATGACCAAATGGTTGGACCTCACTTTGTTGGATCAATAACATGCATGCTTTAACCAAATCTCTTGTGCAAGAAGTAGTGAATTGTAGCTAACAATATTGTTTGTCTTGATATTTTTTTATCACTGTGGAAAAATATTACTAAAGAGAACATATAGGGTGTGTCTGGTACGAAGGAAAATGTTTTTCTGGAAAACAATAGATTTTGGACTTATTTTCTCATGTTTGGTTGGTGAATAAAAAATATTTTTCGAAAATGATTTTTAGTGTTTGATTTATGAATGAAAAATATTTTTGAGGAACATCTTTTATTTTTACTATAATATAAAATAATTTATGAAATTAAAAATATTTTTTGAAAATAATTTTTTATTGGGTGGTGGTGATAGGGGGTGGGGGGCAGAGGGAGGGGGTAGGAGTGAAAAAATAAAAATTTGAAGTTTATAGTATTTTTAAAAAATAAAATTATTTTTTTGGGGATTTGGGGGTGGGGGTGAGGGGGCTGGTAGGGGTGGGTAGGGGGGCTGGCCGGAGGGGGAGGGGGAGAGGTAGGAGCTTAAAAATAAAAATTTGGAGTTGAAAATATTTTTAAAAAGTAAAATTAATTTTTTTGGGAAGGTGGTGGTGTTGGGGAGGGGTGCGGGGTGGGTGGGGGGGTGAGGGTCGTCAAAGATCGGGTGAAAAAATAAAATTTTAAAATTGAAAATATTTTTTTTTAATTGATGTTTTTCCCAAAAAAAAGTAATTTGAAATTGGAGGAACTTTTGAAGGGAAGTCGTTTTCCTTAATTTTGAAAACGACTATTAAAATATTTGTTTCCTTACAACTATTAAAATATGTACAAGGTAATCGTTCTACCATGACTAAGGCATATAAAAGAAATATATATATATATATATATATATATATATATATACATACATATATATATATATATATATATATATATATATATATAATTTCCCTTTTATACTTGAATTTGAATTTTGATTTTCTACGATTTATTCTTACTCTATTGACGGTTAAAGTTCTTTTTCTTCCTTCCTAGTCTTTTTCTTTTAAATAATAATAATAAAGTTGGGATTTTAAGTGTTAAAACTTAAAAAAGTCCTTTTTTTTATTTACAAATCCGACTAATTCAGATTCATATTTATTTAAATAAATTCGTTTTGTGTTCTCATGTGAAAGAGGCATTCCATGTCAACATTTCTTCATAAACTCAAATTTGATACCTATGATTAAATATAAAGTTTTTTTATTTACCGCACAATAATTAAAAATTTTTGTTATAAAAAATATTCACACGGAATGTTCCACTAGACCAATTAATATAACAATTATTTTGCATATAAATTTTTATCATTCGATCAATATGATTAAACAATATGTAGTATCACTTTGATTGTGACTCAAGATTATGAATAAATTTTTTCTCCATTCACTTTTATTTGTTAATTATATTCAAATATATTTTTGTTTATTATTTTTAGGAAATCAAGAAAAAAAAATTCCATACTTTTCCTTCCATGTTTAATCACTTAATCACAAAATTATTCATTAAGATTTAAGTCAATTATATATTATGATAAGTAAAATATTAATATTAATATTTTTTTTAAAATGCATACAAATTACAAAAAATAAATATAAATATAAATAAACAAAAGGGGTAGATTATATTTTAGCTAAACACTAATTAAGCACCACTGATGGCCCACAAAAGAACCTAATTGGTGGCCAATTCTTATAAGCTTTCAAAAACACATTTAATGGACACAACTAATATTATTTTTCCTTTTATACTTCATTTCACTTTAAGAAAAAGAAAAAAACTCAAACCAAAATAAGTAAACAAAATAAAAAAGTAAATAACAAATTATAATGCTCACAAGTTTCAACTTTATATTGATTGTACAAAGATTATAATGATAAAATTATTGAAATTTCATGTCCAAATTAAAGGAATCTCATAACAATATATTAACTTTGCAAATGTAAATAATCTCTCTAAAGACATTATTTGTTTAAATATTTTGATAGCTACATCAAAATACTATATAAATGACATATAATATAATATATAATTATATATATAAATATGATTGGGTACAATATAATTTTAAAAAATTATGGTGGAAACATAAGGGTGCTAAATTGCCAAGTGGTAGTCAAAATAATAATAGTAATTGAATAAAATTACTATTATTTTTCTTGAAAAATTAAAGTTAGATGACATCAAAGCTTTATAATTTTTATATCATTATAAATTATTTTTTAATCCCTTCCACTTGCACTCATGATGTTGGAATTTGCAAAAACTTTAAGTCATGACCAATTATAATATTAATTATTTATTTATTTTTGAATTAGCATTGTTATTATCGGAAAGTACTTTACAATATTATTAGGGATTATATTTTTTTACTCACTCTAATAAATTTTATGAAAATGATTTACTATATTTAATTTTTTAAAATTAATTAACATATGTGCTTTTTTAATTTCATTCCGTAAAGTATGGTAACCACAAATATGGAATAATGTTACAAATTATATATATATATATATATATATATATATAAACAGTAAAATAAATAACAAATTTTAAAATTTCACAAATATTTATTCAAATTAAAGTGTATATTTCGAATAATTAAAAATTAAATGTACTTAGATATTACAAGGACGAGAATTAAACTTTATTGAAAAACAAGGAACCCAAAATACTTCTTAATTTACCTGTAAATATACTAAAATGATTTTTGTTTCACTAAAAGGGGGAAGAAAATGGAGAATTAGCTTACATAATTATGTGTAGTTATTTTAAGATAAAAAAATTATTTTTCTTATACTTTTAGTGTAATTATTTTTGAGACCATAAATACCTCAATAGAAAAATATTTAATTTTCTTATAAAGGATATGTAATAAAAATATGTCACGTAATTTAAGACGGCGAGGTGTGTTAATCCACTAATCACTATGTATTTTTTTAATCATTTTTTAAAAGAATTGTTTTTATCGAAAGGCTATTTACATTATTATATTATTTCAAAAGAATTAATTATTTCTCCCTAGTAATGGCTTTATTATTTGTCAACTTTAGTGGTCCCACAAAGAGACAATTTTCTATATTATAATAAATAGGGTGCATCAATTATCAACCTTAAGAATTGATTTTGTAAGAAAAAATTAAGATTAACATCAAATATTAACATTAATAATATTGCTATATTTGTGTAAAAAGAAATTAATTATTATGAAGTAATCATGATGACCACATACTGATTCCTTTTGCTTTAATTTATGAAAAATGATATGATTTCTACTAGCTAAAATAATTCAGCTGTTTAATATATTAATTAAGCAATATTTAAAGGTTGTGGTTTATCAAAATAGCTAAAAATAAAATAAAATTGTACTTTAAAGTGGTTTTTTTTCATGAGTAATTCGATATTCATATAAGCACGATTAAATTGAATTTCGTGACAAAAAGTTTCATATAAAAGTTAAAACACTTCATAGCAACGATATTTTCGTACTTAAATAAAACTAAACTCAACACCTCAAGCTAATGATGAAGTACTTATCAGACTATCTTATCGATTACTTACTTTTATTAAAAGATAGATTTATAATTTCTAATATTATTTTACTTTTTTTTTCTGATCGCAGTAGTCAAGGCTAAGTTATTAATATATTTTTGCAAAATCATAAATACGTCCAAATATACAAAGTATAATAAATTTTGGGTACATTAGGTCTATTAAAAATTTATTTTAATCCTAAAGATTTTTTATTCACAATCATAGAATAAGATGAGATTTCTTATTTTTAACCAAAAAATTTGATTTAGGTCCAAAAAATGTAAAAATTTCATGACAAATATATGAAAAGTGGATGTAATTCAACATAAATAAAATAATAGGACAATTGTAATTTATCTCAAACGAAGTGGGACGGAGAATGTTTTCCTAGCATGAAAGTAATGGGTTCAACAAAATTTAATAACGAATATTAAAAGTTTCGTAAAAAATATTTAATTTTTTATATACATAATATATCTGATCAATGATAATTAACTGCCTACCCTTTGATTTATGTGACATTGCTTCGAACTATATTGATAACTTTGATTCAAATCCCACCACCCCAAACCCCTACCTTCTGCTTACGCATTCTATAGTTTTTATCTAAATTATACACAAAATATTAATTTAAAATAATATTTTTACTTACATATCAAACATATTAAAAAAAAAGAGCAAAGAAATTACTTATTATCAACATGCACTCTGAAAATTGGTACATTAGTGATGTAAGTAATTAACCAGAAATGGAAAATAAATGTAGTGGAAAAAAAGATACAAATAATTCACAAGAACGAAAAAGAAAAAGGTAAATTACAAACTTGTTTATATATAATGGAATTTGAAAAATATGTTTTTTCTTAATTTGGAAATTTTACAAAAAAGTAATAAGAAATGAAAAATGTGTATGTTCTATGAATTTTAAACAATAAAAAAAATAATCTAAATATTTTTAGACTTTTAGCATAATTGCTTTGCAACAAAGTTTGTTTGTGTTATTTATTTATTTTTTTAAAAAAAATTGTTATTGAGAATCTCCTTTCCCTTTACTTTTCCTTCTTCTCGATTCACGAGTTAAATCACGCCTTATAATTTTATTTTATTTTTATTTTTTTTAAAAATATCATTATCATATTTAAGTATGCTTTATATGATATTTGAAAAAAATAAAATTACACAAATTTTACCCGTGAATAAAATAATATTTTGTGATTGATCCTTAACTAAAAAAGAAAATCATTTTTTGAACAAATTTTTAAAAAAATGCAAGACATAAAAAGCCAGTATAAACAAGAATATTGGATAAGGAAAATATAGCAATAAAAATAGTAAAGATAATTAAAGTAAAAGTAATAATATCTATTAATAAATATAATTTTTTTAAAAATAGAATAATTTAGTATAATTAACAATACAATGAGTAAGCAATTTGATTCTCTAGACTACAACTCTCGCAAAAATTTAATTATCTATTAATCTTTTAATAATAACGTTAATCTCTATATTCTCCGATCCAAATATCATATTTACAATATGTTAAGTTAACGATGCGTCATGTTCTTTCTAATTATATCTATCAATTTTCTTTTAAATTTATTACTTTCTAATTTTTTATATCTCCTATTTTATAAATATATAATCACTATTATTGAACAGAGAAAATAACGTATTTCTTTATATTCATGTATGTATATGCTTAATCATTAAAAAAAAAAGCCTTATTAAATAAATAATAAAACAACAATGGATGGGAAATAATATACAAAAATGTTGGGGTATGTACTTCATTATTTTTTTTTCCTAAAATTATTTATTTATTTTTTTTAAAAAAAAGGGAGAGAGAGAAAGTAATGGTTGTCTTCATGCCTTGGCAACCTAATTTCACTTTTCCCAACTAAAAACTTTTTTAATTTTTTTAATTTTTAAAATTTTAGATTTTTTTATTTTTTTCACCGGACTCCAAATATTTTCTTAACCATAATTCATAATTTTCCTGCTTTCCATTAATTAATTAATTAATTAATTACCTAATATTTAATAATTAATTTTTTTCTTGTCATTATTATTATTATTATTATTATTATTATTATTTCCTTCAATTACGATTTAAACCATCTGAAAAAGTCAGGAAAATAAGCAAAATCCAAATTACCCTTTTTTTCTTTTTCAATCTACAAAAACTCCATTTTTCATTTTTTCTCATCACTTATTTTAGCTAAAATATTCAATTTTTTTCCCTTTTAATCTCAGTCATTACTTCTCAAAAAATAGCTAAATATTTGTAACTTTTTTCTTTTTAATGTTTTGCTCTGTTTTTTTTTTCTTCCTCAAATTTGAAAAAAGAATGAACAACTTCATCTTTTTTCCAGTTTAATACTTTTGTATATTTATTTTTTAGCTGGTAAGATTTAATAAATATTTAATCTTTCATTTCTGGTTATTTTGAGTTCTGGGTTCTTGTTGTTTTTTTTTTGCTGTTTTCACCTTAGAAAAATGATGATTTTTTTTTTTTGAGTAAAAGTTGATTTTTTTTTTAATTTGTTAGATTTTCTTGGTGATTTTTTTTTTTTTTTGCAAAAAATAAATATGAGTATGAGTGGAGTAACAGTGGTGGGATCAGATGCACCATCAGATTACCATGTGGCACCTAGGACCACTGAAAATCCCAGTCAAGTTTCTGGATCAGCACCTCAAATTACGAATATTACACCAACTCCGGTCACCGGTGCCGGCGCCGGCGTCGGTGCGGTTGCCGGAGCACTGGCGTTAGTGAAGAAGAAGAGAGGTAGACCAAGAAAATATGGACCAGATGGAGTTGCAGTGCCGTCCGCGGCGGCGCTTTCGCCGAAGCCGATTTCGTCGGCAGCTCCTGTGTCGTCGCCGGTGATTGATTTCTCATCGGAGAAACGGGGGAAAATCCGGCCGGTCGGATTATTTAGTAAGCCACATATGCCTAAGTTGGAGGTTGAAAATTCAGGTAAAAATTTTAACCTTTTTTTTTTTTTTTTTTAAAAATGTTAGTTAGTGGTGGATTAATATTTTGGTGTATTAAGCTTCCGTTATGTTTTTTTGTGTTGTTAGTGGTGTTGTGTTGTTAGTGGTGTAGTTATATAGACTTCATCGAAAAAGTTATATTATATATAGGGGCGGAGCGAGAAACCCTATCTCGATGCAGTAAGCTTCCGTTATGTTGTTAGTGGAGTAACTACATAGAATTCATAGAAAAAGTTATATTATACATAGGGGCGGAGCTAGAAACCCATCTCGATGTAGTGAGCTTCCGTTTTGTTGTTAGTGGAGTAACTACATAGATTTCATCGAAATATTTATATTATGCATAGAGGCGGAGCTAGAAACCCATCTCGATGTAGTAAGCTTCCATTATGTTGTTAGTGGAGTAACTACATAGAATTCATCGAAAAAGTTATATTATATATAGGGGCGGATCTAGAAACCCATCTCGTTGTAGTGAGCTTCCGTTTTGTTGTTAGTGGAGGAACTACATAGGCTTCATCGAAAAAGTTAAATTATACATAGGGGCGGAGCTAGAAACCCATCTCAATGTAGTGAGTTTCCGTTTTGTTGTTAGTGGAGGAACTAATAGGTTTCATTGAATAAGTTAAATTATACATAGGGGCGGGGCTAGAAACCTATCTCGATGTAGTAAATGTGGAGTTGCTACATAGAGTTCATCGAAAAAAAATATATAATATTATACATGAGCGGATTTAGAAACCTAGTAACATTTGCTAAACTAGTGTATTTCTATAGAGAAATTTATTAAATTTGTACAAATATTAAGTTTACAACCAAGTTATTAACATTTTAAAATGTTATAAAATTCAGAATCCATAAAATTAAAATAAAATTGTTATATCTATATATATATATATATATATATATCTTTTAACAATCTTAGTAAAAATTCTAGTTTCGCTATTGTGTTGTGTGTACGGTGCGGTGAAGGGTCAGAACACATTGAGTTTATTGTATGCAGTCTTAGCCTGTATTCATAAGTGGACGCCTATGTAGCATATAATCCATTTTGGGTTCAATCGAATGTAACGTTTGGATGTAGGTCATGTACACGTGTCTGTGTACATGCCGCGTGTGTTTAAACTATCTAAATGTACTAAACTACTACTATATTGTTACTGGCACTGCTACATAAATTTCATCGAAAAAACATATTATATATATGTAAAATTATGTAAAAATATTAAGTTTAGGACCCATTATTAACACTTAAAATCATTGTTATAAAATTTAGAAGTCATTGTCCCCGATTATGCGCATTGGTCAAAAACTACTTTTTTTAGATATATTTATATATATATTCGGTGAAGGGTCGAACCGCGTTGAGTTTATTGTATATAGTCTTAGCATGTATTTATGCAAGTAGATGTGTATGAAGTATATAATCTATGTGGGTTCAATTCAATGTAACGTTTTGATGCGGTTCATATATACATGTGCGCACACGCATGCCGCACGCGTGTGTAGAATATCACTAAAGTATCATTAAGTATTAAATTTTAAACTCATAATTTCAAATGTATAATAGGAAAAATCAGGTAGAGATTTACTTTGTGTTGTTAGTGGCGTAACTATATAGACTTCATCGAAAAGATATATTGTACACACAAGGGCGGGCTAGAAACCCATTTCGCTGTAGTAAGCTCCTATTATGTTGTTAGTGGAGTAACTACATAAACTTCATCTCTAAAAGTTATATTATACATAGGAGCGAAGCTAGAAACCCATCTCGATGTAGTGAACTTCCATTATGTTGTTAGTAGAGTAACTACATAGACTTCATCGAAAAAGTTTTATTAAACATAAGGGTAGAGCTAGAAACATCCTTTATGTTATTAGTGGAGAAACAACATAGACTTCATTGAAAAAGTTATATTATATATAGGGGCGGAGCTAGAAACCCATCTCGATGTAGTAAGCTTCCGTTATGTTGTTAGTGGAGTAGCTACATAGAACGCATCGAAAACATATAATATTATACATGGGCGGAGTTAGAAACCTAGCAACTTTTGCTTAATTAGTGTGTATTTCTATTAAGAAATTTGTTAAATATGTACAAATATTAAGTTTAAAACCAAGTTATTAACATTTAAAATTGTTGTTGTAAAATTAAAACTCTGACTTCGCTGCTGATAATGCATTTTGGGTTCAATCGAATGTAATGTTTTGATGCAGGTCATGTACACGTGTCTCTGTGCATGCCGCGTGTGTCTAAACTATCTCAACGTACTAAACTACTACTATGTTGTTAGTGGCGTAGCTACATAGATTTCATCGAAAACATATAGTATATAGGTCAATAACTACTTTTTATATATATCTATATCTATCTATCTATCTATCTATCTATATATATATATATATATATATATATATATAATATTTTAATAACGCTAGCAAAATTTTCCTAGCTTTGCTATCGCATCATGTGTAGAGTTCGGTGATGGGTCGACCGCATTGAGTTTATTGTATACAGTCTTAGCATGTATTTATGCAAGTAGATGTGTATGAAATATATAATCTATGGGGGTTCAATTGAATGCAACGTTTTGATGTGGTCGTATATACATGTGCGCACACGGATGTCGCACGTGTGTGTAGAATATCACTAAAATATCAGTAAGTATTAAATTCTGAACTCATAATTTCAAATGTATAATAGGAAAAATCAGGTAGAGATTTACTTTGTGTTGTTAGTGGCGTAACTATATAGACTTCATCGAAAAGATATATTGTACACAGGGGCGGAGCTAGAAACCCGTCTCGCTGTAGTAAGCTCCTGTTATGTTGTTAGTGGAGTAACTACAAAGACTTCATCTCTAAAAGTTATATTATTCATATGGGTGGAGCTAGAAACCCATTTCGATGAAGTGAACTTCCGTTATGTTTTTAGCAGAGTAACTACATAGACTTCATCAAAAAGTTATATTATACATAAGGGCAGAGCTAGAAACATATCCCAATGTAGTAAGCTTCCGTTATGTTATTGGTGGAGTAACTACATAGATTTCATCGAAAAAGTTATATATATATAGGGGCGGAGCTAGAAATCCATCTCGATGTAGTAAGCTTCCGTTATCTTGTTAGTGGAGTAGCTACATAGAGCTCATCAAAAACATGTAATATTATACATGGGCGGAGTTAGAAAACTAGCAACTTTTGCTAAACTAGTGTGTATTTCTATTAAGAAATTTATTTAAATAGAAATTTATTTAAATATGTACAAATATTAAGTTCAAAACCAAGTTATTAACATATGAAATTGTCGTTATAAAATTTAGAATCCATACAAACTACTTTGGTATATATATATATATATATGTATGTATGTATTAAATTTTAGAACAATCTTGGTAAAAATCCTACTTTGGTATATATATACACACACACACACACACACACAATAATCTTTGAGTTTATTGTATGCAATCTTATCCTGCATTCATATTAGTGGACACGTATGTAGCATATAATCCATTTTGGGTTCAATCGAATATAACGTTTTGATGTGGGTACAAAATCACTAAAATTTCAACAAATATTAAACTTTGAACTTCATAATATAATTAATTGAGCTTTGTTTTTTATCCTATATATTTTCCTGGAGGGTGGAAATATATTCTTATATCAATGAACATTTTAGTACAGCTGCGAAAGCGTGTTTGAAGGTGAGTTAATGTTTGAATTTTTTCTGCAGGTGAATGGGTCTCATGCTCCGTTGGTGCTAATTTTACGCCCCATATTATCACCGTTAATACTGGAGAGGTAAACTTGTTAGCTTAAGTATGTGATTTTCATTGGAACTTTGTTAGTTTGGTGCTTCACCCTTTCTCTCATTCAGTAGACGTACTATATGAATTTCATTTTTTCATACGGTACTCAAATTATGTGCAATTCATCGCCTGTTGTTTCACTTGCTAGTACATCTCGAATTCTCAATAATTAATTAGTCATTTTTCCCGGATTAATTTCTCATGGCAAGTGGCAACCATATACATGCATGTTTTAGGGACTATTATATATTGAACTTCATTATCGTTATTTTGGTTTTCCTTTTAGGATGTCACCATGAAGATTATATCATTCTCTCAACAAGGGCCTCGAGCAATATGCATTCTTTCAGCAAACGGTGTAATTTCAAGTGTTACGCTGCGTCAACCAGACTCTTCTGGTGGCACATTGACGTATGAGGTGCTGCAGCTAGCCATTCTTTCATATTATGGTTAATCTTATCATTCCTACTGTTCAATGTCATCTTTACTGCTTCTTCGGAGGTTTAAAAGTGAAAGATCTTCGTTAATTCTCTCCGCCAAGTCAAATTAGACTAGATCATTAAATTCCAGAGATTGTAAAATTTATTATCCTTGTCTTGTTTATGGGGTTAATTTTATACTATGGTTATGTAGAAGCCGTTATCTACTTGACTTTAAGGGGTCGTTTAGTTCGGAAATAAAATTATGCAGGGATTAGAATGCAAGAATTTGTAATACCGGGATTGCACCTTCCTTCCTAATTGGAAATTGATGAAACGTGTTGTCTTTGTGCATGTTTATCTGGTTGACATTTGTGCATAACCTTACCCTTCCGCTGTTCCTTCAGGGCCGGTTTGAGATACTGTCATTGACTGGATCATTTATGCCATCCGAGACGGGAGGAATGAGAAACAGGTCAGGAGGAATGAGTGTTTCTCTAGCAAGCCCTGATGGACGTGTTGTTGGAGGTGGAGTTGCCGGTCTACTAGTTGCTGCTGGTCCGGTCCAGGTATTGTTTCTTCTATGCTTGTTTCCAAAACAGAAAAAAAGTTCAATTTTACCCTGTTTCTCGACTTATCCTCCGTTATATTCTGTGGTAATTCATATATTCGTTAGCAAATCATATCATATTTGCCCTTGACTTGACCGATCTCCAGTATGGACTTGGCAGATTCCACGTGTCAAAGTTCTTCAATAAATTCACCCATTATGATTTAAAATTATCCTCCGTTATACCTGAGGTAGGAGAAACGAGACAATTTGCTAATAGTAAAGATATAAAATAATCTTAAAGTATATCAAATAGAAAAATTAAGATATTTCGTATGGTAGAGGTTCTTTTTCACCGTCGGTGAGCTATAATTAACCTCTTTTTGACAAATATGAAGTGGTAAAGTTCGTGACACTCTAGCCAATTTTAAACCATAGTAAAAAGTTAAAGGGTGAATCTTAACATTTTTCCCGAAATATGTTGACTCGTGGAACCCATCGAGTTCACACTTGAGCTCCGGGCAAATTCAAGACAAATTGCTACCTACATGGTATGATTGGTTCCAAAGTATACGGACAACAACAACGAAGTATACGAACAACAACATATACAGTGTAATCACACATTGGTTCCATAGTATAACATGGATATTCCGTATGGTCGAGGGGTAGATTTGGACCTTTAACGGGAGAAAAACGAAATACTTTGATGATGCTTCAGCCAAATTAACATTTTAATTTTTTTCTTTTGTTGTGACTTAGATTGTTGTTGGGAGCTTCCTTGCTGGAAATCAACATGAACAAAAGACCAAGAAAAACAAATTGGAGCCTATTACAGCTGCTGTTGTTCCTATTACTAGTCCAAATATTGAAGAACCATGTAATCACTCTTCAGCAAAACCTACTATGCCCGCTTCCTCGATTAACTGGTCATCATCGTTGGCAACTGAGTCGAGAAGTAAGACAGCTGACATCAACGTAACGTTGCCTGCATAGGAGGGTAAAATCTTTCCGTTCTTATTTGATCCTTGATCCTCACATCCATTTGTTGTTATAACTTCTTTGTCAACCTCGTGTCCTCGAGCATGTCATTTTCCAGTTGAGGTATGCTGTATGCCTAGTAATCCGAACTAGTTTTCGTTGTAGTTTTTTTCTTTCTCCTCTGTCGTTCGCTCGTTGTAGGATTTTTAGTTGTATAATTGGTGTCAGAAATGAACTTATCTTAAGTTAAAGGCTTTATGTTTAGTTTTAGCCAAGGTAAATTGTTCATCTCTCTTCATGAAGTATGCGAAACTAATATAATTGCTCGCACGAAAAGCAATCCGCGTATGATCAATTGATATATTTTCTGCTACTCGTGGCTCTATGTCTCTTCTCAGTTGAAGAGACGATGTTGATTCATAGTGTGATGGGTGGTCTGTATATCGCTTCAAGTCCATTCACATATACATTAATAGTATCGGGAGATATGTATGAATTTTTGTAAGCGGTATCACATTTAAATATCAATATATAGTAGATAAAATATTGTAAAAATAAGATTTAGCCCAAGTCTAATATTATTGCTCATTTCTATGAATTTTTGTTTTTTTATAATGTGTTAAAATAATCTCACTAAAAATAATATTTCACTTTTTTTAAATGAAACGGATGGAGCGTATATATATCTATTAATTATTATCCAATTTGCTTATAGAGCTTCAAAGATATAAGACCTATGAATTTAAAGTCTTTGAAGTACATGTAATGAAGATGGATTAAAAGAGGAAGATAAATCAAAACCTCGGGAGATTCAACTATTTTCTCCGGCTTTAATAGAAGAATATGTTCAAATCAAGCCGAATTATATCTTATCTTTATAATATTTTATGGACGATTGGTAATGATAAATTTCTCCATTTGGATGGGGCTTATGGGACTTATAATTTTGAAGAAAGAGAAGTTGAAATCTATCTATCATAATTGTCACTTTGTCATATTCCTACACCTACTTACTATCACAAATAATGTGATTGCTAATTTTTTTGATTTTATTATTTTTACTATATTATCTACTAATTTATTTATTTTAAATAAATAAATGAATTATAATTCACATTCCGAAGTTTATTTTCATGCCTTTGCTATTGCAACAATATAGTGTGAGATACGAATTTACTAATTTTCAAGATAGATTTTAAGCCAAAACTAAGAAAAGAGTCTTATGTTAATTTTCTTTCATATATTTTATTTTCATAAATTCTAAAAATATATTATACTTCATATAATTCAATAATAATAATTTTTTATTTTAGAATTGATAGTATAACATTTCTCATAATATTTTATACGACACGATTAAACATATATAAATGATTGTATGTTATCTAACAACATAAATATTTAAATCCCTCTTATGGATTATAATTTTGAAAACTTTTTTCAAAAGAGTCAATTGTTATACAAACTATACAAAATATTCTAAAAGTGTTTTAAAATAAAATTAAGACTTCACTTGATTATAAATATATATATATATATATAAGATATTTCGTATTACTTTTAAATTACAAAAATTATGTGATTGCTACCTTTAGAAGATATTCAAAATTAAGAATTAAGAAAAAAAACTAAAATTAATTATTTGATAATGTAATTTGTTTGAGTTCGAGATATTTAATAAAACATTTCAAAGAATTGGAAACAATCTATAAAGATAATATTAAAACACGGTTAATTCAAATTAAAGTGAATAAGACAAATTAAGTTGACAGACATAAATATAAATGTGAGACCAAGTTAAGATTTAGACAGGTTGATGCAAATCGGAGTGAAGTAGAATACTTATACAAAGTTTAAAATGTAATACATGAGTCCTATGTAACATAATAAATGCAGGACACCAAGTAGGAGACAAATTGTAATTTAGGATGCAATGTATGATGTCTGACGTGTGTTTATTTGTTTTATTTTATACAAGTTAAATGTTTATTTGTGTAGGGGCGTATCTAGAGGGAGTATCGTGAGTTAACATGAACTCATGCTCCCCTCTCTAGATCATATATATTAGTGTTATAGTTCTTAAACAAATATTTAAATATAGATGTATAAATCAACCGTCAAAGTATCATATAATAATACGATGATGATTGAGTGCATCTCTCTAAATGAAGATGATTCAAATCTTATATTTATCTTGTCTTTGTTACACACCTCCAAGTGGTTATATGTGAAACTTTTGTCATTTCAAATCTTTCAAAATTTCAAGTGTGTTATATTGAAAATTCATGAAAAAAATTAGCATTGTAATTTTTTTATATATAATTAAACCAAATGGTGTATATTAAAATTTAAAACTAGTAGTATTATATACTTTGGATCTAAAATTTTTAAAATCTAATGGTTCATATTAAGAAGCCAAAAGTCAAACCAGTCAAATTCAATATTTAAAATGTATTTTTTCGTAATCGTGCATCTATCTTGTCGAAATCATAGATATGTCTCTGTTAATTTACGCATACATCCAAAGTTGAAGGATATAAATGTGAAATAAAACATACTCCTTCATCTAACAATAATTGTTTACTTTACTATTTTGAGATAATACTTGTCCACATTTTGAAATCAATGGATAATTTTATACTTAGTTCCTAATTTATCGTTTTCATTAATTATAATTATTTTATTAAATTTTTCAAGACATTGTATTTATTACTCCATCCGTCACATTTTTACTTTGCAATTGCATTAAGAAATAATATAACTTTACCCTTCTACCCTTATTTAATTTTTTCGAAACTCAAAATTTTCAATCAATGAATATGCATTAATTTATTTTAATTAATTAATTTAATCAATAAACGTGAATTTTACTTAGTTTTTCTAAGTTGATCAAATTTATATTTTTAAGGATAATAACTTACAAGCGATAAAAACAAAAGAATATGATAATTTATGGATTTATTATATATAACGACAAATATTATGAAACAGGTAATATAGTAAAATTTCTCTTCTAATAATTTTTAAAAAGTGTGCAAAATATAAATACTGTTGGATAAATATTATTTATGAATAATGTAATACTTAATAAAGATTAATAACAAATAATTTTTTTAATTAACATTAACAACAATAAGTACTTTTTAAAAAAAAATTCTAGTTAGGGTATTTTGTTTCTATACAAGTGTGCTATTGCTTAATATTTTACATTCGCCTTCATCCAATTTTTTTTTTAGGTATGTATCTCGTTCATCTTCTCTACTCAGTGATTTCCGTTGTTCCATTAATGTTGCCTTTTGCTCCAATTTCTTACTGTTTTGTGATTTTATATATGTTTTCGTATTTGAGGGAACTGAATTTTGAGTAGTTTTTTTTTTTTTTTTTTTGGTTTTATGGAGGATTTGAAATTTTGAAACCCTGATTGTATTGAGCCTCTTGCTTATATACTTGCATTATGTTGTAGAGGAGGAAGAACAAGTCTCTACCTTTTTTTTTTAAAGTAGGGTTAAGGTTTGCGTACACACTTTTCGATTACAATGGGTTTGTTGTTGCTCTTCCTGTAAAAATTGAGAAATTTGCTTATTGATATAAAAATGTGTACTTGGAATTGGGTATAATTTGTTGGTAACAATGGTTATTTGTAGTATTTTGTGAAAGAAATTTTCTTATTTGAAAATTTACACAAATAATTAAATGTTGGAAGCTGACCTCGAATGCTTCTTTTTCGATGAAGCAGTATTGTATTTGAGTTTCCACACTTGGGATAAAAGTATATCATTTAACTCTAGTCCTTTTGCCAAGATTATGAACTGTTATAACGAGCGCGACTGATTGCGTATGATTTCATTCACTTACAGAGATGGTAGGGTTATCTGTTGGAGAAAGGAACTTTATTAAGGGTGGTATTGCCCAGGATCTGCGTAATGATGGTAGAAAACGGCTAACTTATCGGCCAATTTATGTGGAAACAGGTGTTATTCCTCAGGTACTTCCGCCCTCAAGTTTTTCTCTTTTTGCTACAATTCAAGCTAAATATTAAACTTTATTTTGCTTCTTACTAGGCAAATGGATCTGCGAAAGTCAAGTTGGGTGCAACTGATGTTATTGCCAGTGTCAAGGTACTGTTATGATCTAGGCGTTGAAACACGTTTCTGCTTTTTATTATAGATTTAATGATGTTTTACATGATTTTCTTTAATAATCGCTGTGCAATTTTGTCGTGGAAGTTGTATTCATTTGGCCTATTGAATTCTTATTGCAGGCGGAACTTGGAAAACCAAGTTTGTCTCATCCTGATCAAGGAAAGGTTTTTATTTACGTAGAGTGCAGTCCTACAGCAGAGCCATCATTTGAGGTGTGTACATGGATTCATTTTACTTCCGAGTTTTTCTTTTATCTGTTTCATAGTTTTGTTAGAAAATTTTGTGCAAATACCAATTTAAGTCTTCATTTTCTATATCTTGCAATAACCTTTCTTATACCGAACATAAAGTCGTACTATATATCTCTTCTTATGACATACCTCTGTTAGTGTTTTATCAGTTATCAGTTTTGTTTATGTTGATTCATGCAGGGCAGAGGGGGTGAGGAATTGTCCACAGAGCTCTCGACTGCACTTGAGCGGAGTCTCTTGGGCGGTAAAAGTGGAGCAGGTATTGGAAAGGAAAATCCACACTTCTGTCTTACTAAATCCACGTTTCTGCTACTGGGAATGTTTCCAGCTATTGATGTAAATGTTGCACTTATGCATCTCTCGAGTTGATAATCTTGTGATGTGTTTCATTTTTGCAGGGGCTGGAATTGATCCGGCGTCTCTCTTGATCAAAGAGGGAAAAGTATGCTGGGATCTGTATGTCGACTGCCTTGTCATTAGCTCGGACGGAAATCTGCTGGATGCTCTAGGTGCTGCAATCAAGGTACATTCTAACAATGTTCCCTCATCATGTATTAGCAAGAAAAAAAAAGAGGGTGAAACTTGCTTCGATTGTTTTAGAGACGCTTTGATACTCGAGACTGCAACACGAAAGCATTATTCCCCATCTTTTGACTAATCATAAGATGGTACTATAGAAAGTAATCGTATTTAATTGAAACATTTTAAGCAGCAACAACTGATGTTCTTCTAGGCAGCTCTGAGCAATACAGGTATTCCGAGAGTTCAGTTTCGAGAAGCTGCTTCAACAGACGAGCACGCAGATGTGGATGTTAGTGATGAAGAATTTTTGCAATTCGACACCAGTGGAGTACCTGTCATAGTTACTTTGACAAAGGTAACCCCCCCAAACCTTATTAATCAGAATCCATTTTATGCGACTGTTACTTGCATGCACGTTTTACCTTCAACAATTGCAGGTTGGAAGGCACTACATTGTCGATGCAACTTCAGAGGAGGAATCCCTAATGAGCTCAGCTGTTTCTATTTCTGTTAATAGACGCGGACTAATATGTGGATTGACTAAACGAGGAGGTGCAGGGTTGGACCCTAGCGTCATACTTGACATGATATCTGTTGCGAAACATGTAAGTGAGCAGCTAATAAACAAACTTGATTCGGAGATAGAAGCAGCCGAAAGAGCAAATGAAGAGGAACCATGACATAGCTCAAGGATTACCTATATATAGTTGTTCTTGTGATCATTTTGTAAGAGTTTAGATCGAGGGTCGATTGTTTTGTTAATCAATCGTTGATGATTATCTTCACTGTTAAAGTTTTGTTGAATGATGTTGATTCTTGTCTATACTGTTTGTTTGAAAACAATCTTTTGATTTCTCTTAATTCACACAAGCCTCTTCGTTGCATCGTTGCTGCTTTAGTCCTAAAATAATATTGTGAAAGTGGAAAATCCCAAATACTTTTCATTTTTTTTAGAACTCACATAAGTCAAGTAGAAATCTAGATTTTTAATTTATGAAAATTATGGAGTATGAAATAAGAATGATAATTTGTAATAAATAGATTAGAGTAGCTCAAGACATAGTTTGTTAATCATTACATATAATTTTCGAGTTGCTATTAAGAACAATTCCTGCATTACTACTCCGCGCACAAAAGACCATAAAATAAAATCAATTGAGTTACATAGTCATGTCTCCTACGTGACCGAAACATGCACCCCACAAGGTGAAAATTCACAAAATTGACAACATTTCCACTTATATTATCACTTCCGATACTGACAGGGACAATTACCATGTTATTAACCGATCAAAGCCTTAATACAACCTATGGACTCTGAAAAGAAAAAAAACTATTGTTACCCAAAAGTTGTATACACTACAGGGTTAAAGTTAAGCTTCAATGATAAAAACAAGATGAGGAATCTGTTGCCTAATCTATCATTAGTTAACCCTAAAACTTGCAAGAAAAATGAACTAGGAGGAAAAGCCAACTTGTACAAAAAAAATAAAATTGTAGTAGATTTGCCACAGTTGATGGTGATAAAATACTTCGTCGAAAGAGGGAATTTAGAGCTATAAATCCAACTCGTCATCCTCCAAGGCAGAATAAATCACCCTACAGAAAGAAAAAATAAATTTAGTTAGCCACAAGTGTCTAGCTTGAAGTGCTTTAACCTATGTCGCTTGGACTCTGCAAAAATATTGTTGTGGCACTACTCTTGGAGGATCCGACATACACTAGTTAAAATTGTTGAAGAGACTAAGCGACATAGGCTTTGACAATCAGAGAGCTTACACCCAGTAACTTACCAAAATAATGAGATGACGAGAAGAATTATGATGTGAGCAAGTTTGAAAATCCTCTGTTTCTTTTCCCAACTGAGCATATTAAAAATCTCAGTAACATCTATAAGGTGCCGTCTTTGCATGTACCTAAAAAAGCAAGAAGAGTTCAGATGACATTTATGAAATGATCAACTGTATCTGATAAAGTCGGGTGCTATGTTGCTCGCGCTCATAAAAATATCAATGGGTGCGTGTGGATCCTCACACAAGGTAGAGGTAAGGTCTACGTACACCCATTGTGATCCTCCAAAGTAATACAATTTTGGAGGATCCGAAGGCTGAGTCAACATATTTAGAAAGTCCAAGCAACATAGGTTAGTCAGCAAGCACAAGCCGTAACAATTTTGGCAACTAATATACGGACACAAGTAATAAAGTCTTAAACGCCATTATCGAATTATTCAAAAGAAGAATTCCTTCCCCAAAGAAAATCAGCATGATGTAACCTTCTTTTTTTTAATACATTTATCATAGCATAACCAAAAAAAATACAAGCTTTATGTTGATTAATTTTCTACCAAGTACAAGTTCAAGCCAGTGAAGAATCCGCCTAATGTCAATATTTCTATACAAAGTCCTTTCTCAGAAAAAATATGTCTATAGAAGGCAACATTCATAGTTGCAAATGGAAGAACTCTGCATAGATTTCCTTTTATTTTACGAACAGATGCCAAGTTGACTTCATAGATCAAGAGTTTTAAAGCAACACTAAAAACTACTGGGTCTATTAGCACATAGAATACTGCCAATACTTTCATCATTTTTACCTTTCTTTACCCTACTGCAGCATAGTATTTGTTCTTTTGTAATATTTTTCTCCCATTACGAAGGAATCCAGGAAGGGGATGAGAAAGAGGGAATAAAATCAAACCACCACTTGTTGTGTGGAAGACTCCCATCAATACCAGTACATTATAGGCCTTGGTGGTGAGCCATAGTATATAGCCACTTGGTGTTCAAAAACTTCCATTTGCTGTAAACCATCAATAAATGGAGAAAGTTTCAACTAGATGGCAAATAGAAAAGGAAAAGCAATATGTTCTTGTTGGCAGTGGGGGTCCAACAATTTCAAAGTGTTGTAAGACCTTTGTTTTTGACTTGTCTCTCAATCTTAATAATGTAAATTTGCTTCCTCTCTTCCCATTATTTGTTGTTTTTTTACTGCTCTTTTCAGTATGGATTTTTCACTAGCATATTTTTTTTGATACTTGATTATTTATGTGCTTTACATGAGTTGAGGGTTATCTGAAACAACTTCTCTACCTTCTCAAGGTAGGGGTAAAGCTGTGTACACACTACTCTTCTCAGACCTCTCTTCCCATATTCAAAGTCACACCGTCTTCAGGGTCCAGTATTCAAGTACATTGAATATACTAAGACCATACATCAATTCATTTTTACTCAGTTCAAGGCAAAGAAGAGTTTTCTTCAACTCCAATCTAGTCTGAATTTATTTCTCTAATGGATCAACAGTTTGCTCTTAAACTTGACAGATACACATCTTTGGTTTTTATATATGAATTGATTGCATATATATTAAACAATTTCCACCACTTATATTCAACCACCCTAGCTCAAGCAGTCTATCAGCAAGCAAACTGTAAACATTTGTTCCATATAAACTCTGTCAAAGGTAATAAAATCCAATGTAACTTTAATTTAATTCGGTAGAGCCCAAGTTTTCTCAACTCAGTGATCTCCTCTTAAGCATCATTAGCACAGATAAGGCTTCAACATGTCAATCAAAGAGTAAGGATAAGACATGGTTTTTAGTAGTGTATCAAGAGAAATTAAGACTATCGGAGTTCAAGAGTCATCCCAGCATTAGCAAAAGTTTTAATGCAGTACATAGGTTGAGCAATTGAGCTTCCTAGAACTGCAGTAGATATGCTACAGTTGAGCCTGCCCCCAGTGAACACAATCTTGATTAACTTGAGATCGGACAAGCTTGGTATATTATGACCCAGATTTGCTAAAATCAATGCACGGACTAAACATCTTTATCTCAAGGAACTACACAAACATACCCATCTGAGACAGCACGATACAAGTAGATTGCAAGTAGAAAAAGACAGAAAAGTCTATTGAACATAAAATTTACTACTAACTCAACGCCTAAAAAAGTTTTTGTGTAAGCAAAACTGGCAAAGAAACATCTAGATCTGACCTCCAACCCAAGGAATAATTGACAAATGAAGATACACGAAAACCATCAACAATCAGTAAAGGAAACATAGCGTGGTTAGTTTACATTTCATTCGATGCAAAATAATGATAAAAAGCACTTTATGATCTAAATCATCTCTCAATTTATGTGGTGTAGTTTAACTGGCATGGTGTTATGAAAGAAGCAAGGACTTTTGGAACTTGCGGTATCTAAACATGCCATGAGACTTCGGTACCTATAAAAACATGTTACTAAGGGTAAAATGGGAAGTTCAAAGTTGAAATGTTCCAAATATAGGAAGTTTATTTTTAGAACCAACTGATAGGGATATATATAGTGACACATAAAATGAAACGAAGTGAGTAATACTGCATACAGTAACACAGAATGTGCATCAATGGAGGATCATGACCTAAATCGTCTCTAACATATTTGAAGCCTAAAAGAAATGTAAAGATCAACATGATAATTTACTTAGAATGATTCATGCCGTCTCAGTTTTTTTTTTACACAAATGCATATATTTTCTTTCATAGACAAGCAGATCAAAGTGACCAAAACGAAACTTGATTATTGCACTAGATGAAAAGAGAACTTACATATTGACATTGTAGTATAGATATGGAACGCAGTAAAGCGACATAGCCCAATGCCCTGTAACCAGGTAGAGGAAGCACAGAACTCCTTGCGTGATGAACTCAGGTAAAACAACTTTGTTTATACGAGATGCAGTTTCGTAAGGATTGATATAGTCAAACTCTAGATCAGTTAAGGAGATGAGCTGCAACGAATTTCAAAATATCAGACTTCATTTCATAAACAGAAAAACGTTTCATTGATTATAATAAACAGAAAAAACTAGACTTCGCAGTAGTTCTACTTAGGTTATAGCCGAATAGAGTTCCAAACAAAAACATCATTCAGAGCATCTGAAGATTACGAGAAAAGTCAGTTACAAACATGCAGATATCTTTTCCTTGAAACTAGACAGCAGAATATTCTTACATTCTAGTAAAGAAGCTCCCAAATACGTCACAGAAGTTTCTGCATATTATCCCCTACTGAAATTTAGGCACAACCATACGGTACTGTGCCACGGCCCACGAATAGTTAAAGAACATCAAACTCTTGTACATACCATAGCAGACAACTTAAGAATAACTGTAATTCCAAGACCTAGTTCTGTGGAGCATTGCAACAAGATACTCTTAAAACCTTCACACTGTTGAATCATAAGACTTATAACCTTCAGAAGCTCAAATTAGTTAACCAATTGACTAGGCCTCAATCCAGAAAATGTTTTCCAACTTTCCCATGTTCGGTTGATCAAAAAACAAGTTATACAAGTGACTTTCCACATTGACCGTGTCATCTCCACCATCTGACACACGTCATCTTCACCCCATCCCCAAACCCTACACCCCCACCACACCCACCCTCACTTACTAGGTGACGTCTTTGGTAGTAATTCATTGAAGTAAGCTAACCATAAATCCCCAATAATCATTGCTAGAAGGAAAAAAAAATATTTCTCTAAAACAACAGAAAAGAACTTATCTCTACTTCTTAATCAATAAACAAAATGACATTTTCCTATATTTAATGACAATTTGACTTTAAACTTTCCATTCCACATAGATACCTATAGCTAATATTAGATCACAAGTTCAAAGTATACATTTCATTCTTAATCTTCGCTCTCAATCAAACACCATAACATAAATTGGGATGGAGAGAGTATAATAAAGGATAAAAAGGGTACCACCTCCCACCAGCACAGATATGGAGTAACTTTATACACCCAAACTAGAACAAATAGGAAAACATCACCTAGTATTTTAGTTTATCTCTACTAAAAATTTAAATCTGAAACCTTATGGTTCTCAACCGACTTCATCGACCACTAATCATAAATCTCCAATAATCATTGTCATTGCTAGAAGGAAAAATAACTGCTCCAACGCAGCCAAAAAAGTACTATAATGGAGAAAAAACGTTGAATTTGAGGGTTTAAAGGAAATTAACCTGGAAAATAACCATAACAAGTATAGCTACGACTATGAAGAAGAAGAGTAGCCATATCAGCATATCTCCCATTGTAGCCTACTGGCGCACGATAAGATTGAAGATCCTTGATCGTTGATCGGTACGCCGGCTGCGTATTGCGCCACCAGTTTGTTTATCGGAGGTGAAATTCTGGACCGGTGCCGGAGTCAATAGTTCCGGGAGTAAAGGTGTTTGTTGATCTGGGGTACAGTAGGAATGTCAAAAAATAAATTAAACAATACTAAATATCATACCATACTATTTTTTTTTTTTAAAAAATATTAATCATTTTATAATAACAACAATAATAATAATAAAAAGAGATATTTCTTCGATTTAATTCGATCAAGTAGGAGAAATTCGAAATATTTTATTTTAATTAAGAGTCTATCAGAAATAATATTTCTATCATTATTTATATAACAAGGGTATTTTAGAGTCAATAAGTGAATGAAAAAGGCATTTTGGAATCAATAGGTGGATGAATGGTAATTTTATACTATTTTCAATACTTTGAGGTATTTTAGGCACTTTTCCGTTTATAAAATATGGGAAAGATGGTATGTACAAATACCTTTTTTCGGTCTTAATTAAAGAAGGAAAAAATGACCGATATACCTTATAATTATCGTAAATGGTATGTAAATACTCTCCGTCATACTTTTGGGATATTAGTGCCCCTGCAGTCCAAAAACTAGAGCATATATACTCTTTATACTAACGGACATACAATGTCATAATCTTATCCATCGATCCGACAGTTATCGACGAAAAAGATTGCGCCATGTGTCTATATTTAGTCTTGTCAGAGTCAAGGGCATATATGATGTAGTTTATGGATTATAAGATATTTATGTCCCAAAAATATGATAAAAGATATCTGCATGTCATTTATGATAGTTCGGATTATAATCCTTCCCTTTAAAGAAATAGAAATACATGTTGTTCATTAGATAGAATTACACTTTCTTGAAAGTAACAACTTATTTATTTGAATAAATGTTAGTTGTAACCAATTATTTCTTAATGTGTTACTATTGTGTTGTATTCCTTTTTTATTATTTTAATGAACTAATTTTTGTTATTTTCTTTTGTTACAAAAATCTCCAAAAAAATATATATATAAATTGTGGGGTAAATTTACTATAGCTAATTTCTCCAGTATATTGATAGTATTTGTATTGTTCTCATATTATTATTTTTTTAATTATGATTACTATTTGAATGTTTCACGTGCTTCAATTTTAATTTGTTTAACTCTAAATGTTATGCTGCACTTTCTTTATTATTTCTCGTATCGTATTTGTTGATGCATCATTTCAAATTGCTTAATTGTGTGTCAGATGAATTTAGAATTTTTCAAATATAATTTTTTAATCTTCATTTGATAGAGATGAAGTCCGTGTTTCTATGATTTTCATATCTCACTTATGAAAATATTATATTATTTAAAATAAATGATAATAAAATGAATAAAGATAAAAAGAAAAAAATAAAGAAGATAACAAGTTGATCATTACATTTGGACTTTCCATTCATATTGTATAATAAAATTCAACTGACATTAAATTTTTAGTTATATTTATATTAGCAACACGATCCAATGTAACATATAACAAACATCCAAAAGAAGATATAAGATATTTCATTAATTAATAAAATATATATTGATTTGTTATTCATTATGATTTGATACATACGATATAATGAGTGAGCTCAAAATTTATAAGCTTTATTGATTTTACCCCTATTTAATATAATAATAATAAACATCATAATCATAAATTTCAAATTTTGAATCCGCATCTCACTGAGATGATTATTCAAAACAATGTATGCAACTAAGGAGTTTCCAAATATTGCTTGTTCCTTTTATGAATTTGTTGATCTTTAGTGCAAGAAATGGATTGGAATTAAATTGCTTTGAATTATTTCCATTGTTGCTATTACTCTTGCGAAGGTGAAAGCTTCTACTTCCCACATCTCCAATCACATCTGAATTATTCAAGCCTATAATAATTAACAAAACATAAGAAAATTATTTTACGTTCAATTAGGGTTTGTAAAAAAGTACGTAAACTTCAAGTGGTGTGATGTAGACATCATATTCTAATTATGTTCTTTCATAGGTTGAATTTGTGACATATACGTCATACGAAAATAACTTTATTTACTAAATAATTAATTCACCACTTTCATTGGGGGAGGATGTAGCCTTTTGGCTACGAGTTCAACTCAATCTATATAATCCATAACTTTTAATTTATAATATGAAAAAAACAATCAATTTTAAGAATGCACATCTGAACATCTTACTTGGTTTAAGTTTGATCACGTTAACATGCGTGAAATGCCATGTAGAATGTGATATAACTCACGCAAAATGTTATATAGGATGAATGTATTTAGAAGCCAAATTACATCAAGTTAAAATGTCTAAATATGAATTTTTGAAATTGGGATATTTATTTACCGCTTGAGGGTAAATTAACATGTCTATCGATCGATGAGTTATACGTAAAAATGACGATGTATATAATTTAAATTCGAAAAAATTGAAATATTTGTTAGAACTTACTCTCAAGACTAAAGTGAGAAGTGTACAGCTTGAATGATGAAGAATCATCAAGATGAGGACTTCGACCTTCTTCTTTATATTTATTTAGGACAAGTTTTATGGTCTCTTTAACATTTGATCCCAACTTGACCATGGTTTTAATTGGTCCAAGAGTGCCCTCAATTGTCACATTAACCACTACTTTTGCATCCTTCTTGTACACCTACAACAAATCATTGAATTTTAGAAATCACTAACACAATACATATAAGGTCATAGAAATAACTTATTGTAGAAAAATAAGATAGAATTATGACATATCATGGTCCGAACTTCTAGTATATTTTGAAAGTTTAGTGTATTAAATTGTCTTTTTCATCGTATATAAAGGTTAAAATTGGTAACGATCGCACTCAAGAATGTGCTTTAATAGTCAATGAATTTTGTTGAGTACCATAAGATTTCAAGTTCAAATTCCAGTCTAGACAAAATAATCTATTCAAGCTTTCATAAATAAAGTTATTATGATACTTATTGTATGAAATATAACAGATATCCAATAAAATTAATCAATATACACAGATGTAAGCACGAAGATTATAAAAAAATTAATAAAAATCAATCACATGGTAACTCCTCCAACTTTTTGATCCAAGACAAGTAGAAATAAAAAGAAATTGAGCACTACTTGTTTTTCACATATTTGATTCACTTATATAAGGTGTAATTAACCATGTTAACCACACATCCAACCATTTTTTACCTACTTAATTCGTTCACATCGATAAAAATTTAAAGCACTCGATATTTATCTCAACTCAATAAAATACAACACACATTTAAATACGTTCTTATCACTAAATTACATTTAACTTTTCCTATTTATAGAATTGACTAATCTGAATTCATGTTACATATAACAGACACATTATAGGAAAATTGCTTGCTACCAAAAAAAAAAATATTCCATCTGAAAATGAAAAAATCTTATTTATTTCATCACATTCATGATCGTGTTAACTATAGTAATTAATATATATTCTGAATTACGTTGAAGAAAAAAAAAAAACTAATAGTGTTACTTACTTGAGTACTCTTTGGAGAAGGAACATTAAGATGATCCGATGAGAAAAATAAATCCGTACAAGTTTGTGGCCGGAAAAGGACCTCCAACGACGTCGTAGTAACATCCCGTGGATGAAAACGACGACGATGATCATCTTCATTTTCACCTCCATCTCCATTAATATTTCTCCAAAAACAAGGCTCAGATTTCCATCTTTCAATTCTTGCCCTATGATGCTTTAATAATGTTCGTCGTGCCACGGTCCTAGTACTCCTCCGATGACTCAACGTCGTGGGGAGATATAACGATTTTTGTACACCGCTACCACTAGCTCTTTCACACATTGAAATTGATCGATGATGAACTATATTTAAAATTTTGATCGTTGTGAGTTCTAAATTAATGAATGGAAGTAAATTGCTTAGTAATAAAGGAATATATATATATTTTTTTTGTGTGTGTGTGGTGGGGGGAGTAAAGTGATCGATTGCTTCGTAGTAGAGGTAGCTACTTAGGAATATTTAAAATAACATTGCGTGATATGTTATTTATATACTATGTTTTTACTCTTTGCCTTTTCTTTATAGTCAATTAATTCTATTTTTAATCGTTCAGTTATTGGTAAATTCTGATTTTAGTTTCTAATAATATTTAATTAAATACATTTAATTTTTAATTAATTAAATTGTGCATCTTTTATATGTTTGCTTAAGAATATCCACAATTTACCATAAATATTAATCCTTTCACTATTTAATTGTTGACGATATATATAAATATATAATTTGTGTTATTATTTACGTATTTGTCGGTATATAAATAATTGAGATAAGGCACAAGTACCTCCAGAATATGACCGAAATCTCATAGACACATCTTAACTAATATAAGGTTTTATTACCCCCTAAACTCATGTTTTGTGAATACAAAATTACAAAACTAAAATAAGTCATGGAGTAATAAGACCTTAGTTTAGTTGAGGTGTGTCTCTGAGATTTCGATAGTAATCTAGGGGATACGAATGCTTGTCCCTAAATAATTCTATAAATATTCAAATATAACATATTGAAAGTTGGTAACATTTATTGTAATGAATTAGGGAGTAAATGTATTATTATTCCTTTCCCACCTTCAATTTTTATTTGGAAAAATGTATTTCTTAAAGAAAAAGAAATGCAATGCATGTTCCTTGCTCAATTGCTTGAAAGTTGAAATGAGCAAGACTCGAAAATGATGGTATTAGCTAGACTATTGGTACAATGCCCATCACTATATTCTTTCTCCACTTGTAATTCGAATAATTTTAATTCCCATCGAATAGAAAGTTTTCTACGGATAGAGATGTTTTTCATCTTCAAGAGTTGAATGTGATATTTTAAAATTGATTGATGTCTTAACGATGATGAAAGAAATTTCAAGCGTCTTATCATATTGACCCTTCAGTTATATAAGACAGACATATTTTTATCAATCATAAAAGCTTGGTCTAGGCTTATACCAATAGTGAACCAACAAACCCTATATAATTATCTCTAATCACTTTTATCGAAGAATACCAATGACCAATGATCAAAGAGATAGGGGCGCGACATCCTCAACATTTAACATATTCTCAAACTTTAAATGAATAACAAGAACATTGTGTGAATGTTTTGTTGAGTCACACCACGTAAAGATAGTTTTACAAAATGTTATTTTTCTGTAAACAAAATTAACTAATAATATCGATAAATCGAAAGCCGAATTAAATACTTTTTCAAAAAAAAGTAGTTTGTTAAGACAATTAGATGGTGGTCATGAAAATCAAAATCCCCTAAGAAATGCATCTTCATGAATCAAATTATCAAATATTATAACACAACAAATTAAAAACAAAAGCCCGTCTAGCTCAGTTGGTAGAGCGCAAGGCTCTTAACCTTGTGGTCGTGGGTTCGAGCCCCACGGTGGGCGTTTCTTGTTGTTTCTTGAAATGTAGAATTTTTAGCTAAAATCATCCCTCAATTAATGACCTAAATCTTAAAGTACATGGGTGATTTTTTTATTTTTAGAAATTGAGGATTAAAATATGTGAATTGCATTGTCTACATAGTATGTACTATATAATTTTTTTTTTTATTAAAGAGAATATCCAAAATAGTTGCACATTATATTTTTAAAATATTTTTTTTCTCCATAAAACTTCAAGTCATTGGATCCTGATGTATAAATATTTTAAAACTTATGTATTGTTACAAGTTAATTTATTTAATTATGCAAAAAAGTATTCATTTTTTTTTATCCATATCCTTATTCTTTTTGGGTAACATTGATCTTCTCGATATAACTAAGACATGACCAAATTTTAAAAAATATTTTTTTATTTGATTTTTAACAATTCAATATGTTAACACAAATTTGCAAAGAGACAAACATTATGAAGTAGAATTTTACTTCTTCATATAAAATTTAGTCGTTAGTACTTAACAAATTCACGACGTATGATATTCTTTCGAGATAATAAACGAGTTTTTTTAATTTAATATCATTATGTTAAGCATTGTACCTTTAAGTATTGCGAATTCAGATCACTCGATAATTTAAAATAGATATTAGATTTTTCAAGTTTGAGCTCAAGGAATGAAAAAAATTCTAATTGAATATTTTTCTTTTTAATAAGTGCTAATAAATTATAGAATAGTAATGCACGTTAGAGTAGATATATAATTTATAAATATACAAACTTCTCAAGAAACACTAAATATGTTATTGTTTATTTGTTATTCATAATGAGTGTTAAGACTTGTAATGTCTATTCGGTAATTTCATACATTCTACCCCTATCTAAATCGTACTTGTAAAATTATACTTCTATATTATTTATTCGTTAATAACGAGGGTTTATCAATATAAAATTGTAATTATTGGATATGGAATAAGAAATTAAGAACAATGAAAGTTTAAAACACATTTTATTTTTAGTTTGAACTCTAAAATAAATAATTTTATAGGAAAAATTACATATTCAAAGTAATTAGGGTTTAGGCCACTGTCTTCTTCTTCTTCCCAGAAAATGGCAGCGATCCTAAAGCAGACAACTAAGATCGCCGGGAAACTGTTGAATCCTAAATTGCTATCGACAACAAGCAATAATGTCACTCACTCAATCTTTCCACGCGCCACCGTCAGCGGCGGTGCCGTTCGGTTTGCGTCGACGTCAGGTTTGAGCTACCTCGAGAAGAAAACAGCTCCTCGACGAATGCCGGCCGTGTACAATTACCTTCTTCAAGCAGATGAAAGAACTCATTCTACCGGAAATGAACCTATTCCGAAAATTACACTAAGTACTCTATAGCTCAAACTCAATTTTACATTATATTCCCAGAATTCACTATTTGTTTGATACTTTTGGTTTATTGAGAGTTTAATTTGGTACCTTTTTGGAGCTAAATTGGGCTAGATTAATATTACTGCATTTGATTATAACTAAAGCTAATAGATTAAGAAACTGCATGAAAGGTATTATAAGTTGCAATTATTCTCCGAAAATGGTGAAGAAGTATATCTCAAACGAATGCATTGTAATTTAGCTCCAAAATGTCTAGCAGTATTTCCTCAGTTTTAGTTTATTATTATGGGAGTTTGATTTTGTACGTTATTGAAGCTAAATTGGGCTAGATTACTGTACTTTGATTAAAGCTAAAGCTCGTATTTAAAAAACTGCATAAGAAGTTTTATAAGTTGCAATTATCCACTGTAAAATAGTAGCAACAACAACACGTATCTGGTGTGATCCCACAGTGGAGTATGGTAGGGTAGGATAGGATAGGATAGGATGTACGCAAGCCTTAGGCCTACCTTTGTGGTGTAGAGAAATCGTTCCCGATAAGATCCCAGACACTGTGAAAATGGTGAAGTAGTATATTTTGAACAAATGCATTAATCAGTCTGATTTAGCTACAAATGTCTAGCACTATTTCCTCGCTTTTGGTTTATTATTACGAGAGTCTAATTTGGTAATGAGCTAAGTTGGACTAGATTACTGCATTTTCTTAAAACTAAAAATTTGATATTTGGAAACTGCACCGATAGTATTATAAGTTGCAATTATCTTCTGTAAAATGGTGAAACAATATATTTTGAAATGTTAGCGAAAGTTTACTTAGTTTGGATCTCGGGATGGGAAATAGTGCTAGAAATGTTGGAGCAATTCAATGCATTTGTTTAAAATTAATAAGTTAGATATTTGGATAACTACAAGTTGCAATTATTCTGAGATAATTTCTTAAAATTTATTTAGTTGAATCTCAAGAAGCTAATTGTGTGTGTGGCCAAATATCTTGGGGATTGAGGGAGTACATAAGTTTGTTTAGAGTAAATTTATAATCAGAGGTTTGTTACACCTTGTGTATTGGCGAGGAGATGTATCTTTCTAGGCTACTTTTGCTCAGTTGCTACAATGGTGCTTTGCATCACTTGCTTAATATTTTTGAATCTGCCTCTGTCTGAAGTTGAACATCTATATTCTTTATTTCTATTTGAGAGACTAAAATCGTCCTATTTACATGAAATCTGATAAGGCTCCGTGGATTTGAGAATCTAAAGTTTATTACAATGCTTCTATCTTCAAATGAGTTATATATTATGCATTGGTTCTGTACTGCAGAGTTTCAGAGCGGTTGGTGGGTGCTAATCTTTGATAAATGACGAGGGTATTAGGTAGATTCAGGGATATGACTATTCAGCATCCACTAGCCTAACACCTCTTTGATTAGGTTGTTTTATGTTGAGCTGAAAGTTTAGGCTTCAGTTCATCATCATTTGGCTTGATTGAAAATCAGATTTCAAAAGGATGGTGTTTTAGTGTGGGGTCGTGGGGACTAGAAAGTACATGTGGGGTGACTTGTTTGACATTAATGTGTTCTCACTATAATTTCTGAGTGTGCCACTTATACAATTGCTATCTAGTAGATTGTTGCAACCATATGGCCTCTATTTGAGATGAACTGTAAAGCAGCATGTAGGATGTTTAAGATGTTAAGTGTTAGTGGTTCGGCTTCTTCTCACTGTTACCTTCACATACAGGTCATGTTTCTGTGAGCTTTGCGGGATATGTTGACACTAGAAGTCATACAGAAGACACTAATGCAGGTAGATTTCTTCTTGATTTACAATATTTAACAACATAGACAGCAAACATGTCTGAGAAAATTGGTTATTGTGTGTAGCAAGCACAAAGGCTAAGAAAAACATGCCTATCAAGAAGAAAGGGAAGAAAGGAACTCAGAAGCAAAATACCAGCACACGTAAGGAGTTACGTTAAAGAATATGTTTAGCAGTTACATTGGCTGTTAAATTTGTAATTATTAATGAAGTTGTTTTCCTTTTGCAGCAAGCAAAGCTCGTATGAGAAGTATTAACACAGGTCTGTTAAGTTCTTTGACATGACATTTTTTTGTTTGATGAGGTAGTTCTTCGACTTGACATGACATGTGAACAATATGTCCTCCGTAAATGCTATCTCTAAGACATTTGTATTTATCTGCAGCTGGCACAAAAATTATTATGAAGCTTGATGTCAAAAACGCTAATTGGTTGAGTGAAAGAGTCAGGGAGAGGATCATGCTCATGGTTAGTTCTTTTTTTATCTTTAACATTATGCCCTCGAGGAAATGTCCCTTGAATTTGGCTGGTCATGCTTTTTCTTCATCTTGCTTCCATTAGTTCTGGATTTCCATTCTTTCTCTTATTTCAAATTGAGTTCATGGAAATATATCTAGTTTCTTAGAATCTATGTGTTGAGAGCTAACTTTTTTATTGAAGATGCAAAACCTTTTACTTCTGCAGTACTTTCTTGGTACTAGATTTAATAAAACATCATTATCTTATAAAAAAAAATTCTTAGAGTACAGTATTTGCATTTGACTCTGACGAAAGGAAGTTCAAGTGGAATTTAGACCTTTGAATCGTTAAAAAAAGAAACTAAACTTTTGAACCTTTATTGTGTATGTGTCGATTGTGTGCCATCTGGTTGAGTGACTATGACTACATTTTAACTCCTTAACGTAGTTTGCAGAAATATAGTCGTAGCTCCCTTTATTCCTTTTGTTATTTGCAAGCACTTGAGTGAATGGATATCACAAATTTGACAAGGTCAGAGCACATCTATGGAACATTATGTGGCTACCCAGTCTTCCAGCACTGCGGAACTCTTTGTGGTCCTCTATCGTTTGAATTAAAGGACATTGATTGAGGTCAAGTGATCTGGTTAGTTTGGTGACCTTGTCTATTCCTACAGCTTTAACTTGAGAATTATCTTCTTGAAATAAAAATAGATAATGATTGTCGGAATATTGTTAATGTCTATCCTGAAATGAACTATCAGATCGTAGAATAGAGGGATTGGTCAGGTATCTTACTACATACCACCCTCAAGTTACAACTTTGGTTCTAATGAAAGGTAAAAGATAAATAGACAAACTGTCAGGAAATACTGTTAAGTTGGGTGGTTCAAGATGTATTTCATGTGGGGAAGGGGGTGAGCGGTTGATCAAGTTTTCCGATGCAAAATTTTCTCCTACTTTGAGGATTCAAGTCTTCCATCTTTTCTGACTTCACATGTTTCTGGCAACGTTAAGATAAGTCAAGATTGTTGTATTCACATAAATATCATATGGGGTTTCGGCAGATGCTAGGGATAGGATTTTGAGGAGGTGGCATTCTACATCCATACTTGTCTTCTACGATTCAGGATGGAATTTGGCTTTAACTTTTATTTTATGCCAAATTATGTTTTGCCTGTGTTTTTATGCTAAACTATGTTTTGCCTAGAATTGCATCTCAGAGTTATTGAAACAAGATTGAAATAAGAAAAGAGGAAACTTAAACTAAACTGATTAAAATCTTTTTGGTGGGGCTGCTGAAGGTGAAAAAGGGCAAAGGGATGAACCATTTCCATCCTTGTGTTAATCAAGTTTCTCTCCCGCGGCCATGTGATTCCAAAACATCCTTTAGTAGAATGAAATCTTAGTATGAGACTTCTCTTGGAAGGTGGCAGATGTTTTTTAAATTTGTTCACATGGAATGTTGACCCATCTTGCTCTTAATATTGATCATAATGCTCATAGTGCTTTACTCATATTTATTTATATCCTTGACATGGGCTTTAGTTCTTATCGAACCCTCTAAGATCTTGTGACAAGTTGTTTTGTAGTTTATGGTTTTGTAAGCGAGACTAAAGCTCATCTCTGATGTCTATGCTTGCTGGGTAGGAACTTGACTCTTCTTACCCTCTTATCATCCCCCCTTTCAAAAAAAAAAAAGAAAAGGAAAAAAATTGATTATCTTAACGCTTTATGTAGTTTCCTAGAATAATAGTTTCTCATGGTGCATTCTTCTGTCATTTCTCAAAAAAAGCACATCTCTTTTTGGTAATTTTGTTGTTGCAAGTTGAGTTTCGTGTCTGAGAAGCATTTTCCTTGGAAATATATATTTCTAGTATTTTTGAAGTCTCCTTGGTGTGAGGTGGTGCAACTCAGCTGTTTATTACTCCTACCAAAATATCAAACAATCCTGCAATCCAAAGAAGAAATCCATTTATCTTAATTTAGGGCTATGTTGTCAAAACAAAATTTAGCTTTAAGAAGTGTTGCAGATCTAGAATAACTAGATCAAGGTATTATCTTTTAGCAACATAATGTTTTTCATGAAGTGATTACACAGTTAAGCATGGAATTAAAGCAGGTAAACTTTTTGTATTTGAGTCTCACCCATGCCTGTTAACTAATATTTTCATGTGCTTGGTCAACGCAAATGATCAGGCTCGCATGTGAGGGAGCAATGAACATGTTGTAGATACATTATATAGAAGTATTTCTGCACTCACACTCCTTGCTGGTCGTACCTGCTGTAATTCTAATTGATACAGGCTTGGTCAGCCACTAGTCACGCCAACATTAGGTTTTTCCTTTCTCATCCTAAGTATAATTTCACATGCTAATAATAGGGAATTTAAAGCTTTATTATCGACTTAAACGAGCCATGTGTATCCGATTGGAGATGGAAGTCACAGGCACCATCTTCTTTCCTCAATTGATGCAACTATAGACATATCTGCTGGTTCTGATATTAGGATGTTCAATCCAAAATCAATCCATCCTCTTCTCAGCACTTCACAATAGGGAAATGACTTTCTGATGGCAATGAACAGGAAAAGACTCGGATCAAGGATGGGGAGCTTGTGCTTACTTCAACTAAGACTAGAAAACAAGAGTTAAAATCTGCTCTCTATTGATATTCTTTCTTGGTTTCTTTTTTTTGTCCTTGACCATGCAATAATACTATCCTGTTCTTTTTATTTTCTAGGAATAATTTTGAAGATGTTTTGGCCAAAAAGCAGAAAGTGCTTGGGAAATTTCAGGTATTATTGTGTGTATTTTTCCACAAATGTAGTATTATATATACACCCGAAAAGGAGGAGATTTGCTATATAAAAAGTCTCTAATTAGATTCTGTTGGACTGGTGCATTTATTCAATGTAGATCTGTTTCCTAAAGGTAGAACAAGAACAATGAACCACATGTCAGTACAGTTGGACACAATGTTATTTTAAGATATCAACCGTTCAATGTTTTTGCTTGTCGTCCTTAATTGCCTTTGATGCTTGTTGGCAAAACTAAAAAGCCACTTCTGCTGGTGATGAAACAGGAAATAATTAATGCTGCTTCATATGCTCCGCTGCCACCTTCTGACGGGCTTGTAAAAAAGATTTCCAAGTTGTAAGATCTCTTCACCATTTTCTTCTCTGCAGTTCCCTTTTTCACCACTCTTTTGTATCTTTAATTTAGTACCAATTCTTACTATTTCAGGGCTGTTATGAGGAAGGAAAATAATTTTGCATGAGAAGCAAGTCTGATATAAAAAGAAAGCTTGACGGATGATGGGTTTGTGAAATCAAAATTTCACTGAAGAGACTTGGTTTGTAGTTTCTGCTGTTGATTAAAATTCAAATACGTGGCTGAAAGGTTCCATGTGCTAGACAACAATGCACATATTTTTTGTTTCTTTCTATCCACAACTGAGTATGAAAGTTTCAAAGACCATCGTGTATTAGCTTCTAACATTTTTCAGATCATATGGTTGACAGATCACACAGTTCTTTTGAATAAACTTAACATACTATGTAGTTATATTTTGTACCTGGCTCGTTAACATAATGTGCCTTGAACGTGGACACTAGTATGTCAACACGACGAAATTCTGATAAGGTTGGACAAGATGAACGCACTTTGAAGTTAAGCTTACCTGCTGAAAATAGTTCTTATTTCCTTCTTTCATTGAAGGTTTTAGAAATGATTGGCGGTCATTATCACCATATTCATCATTTATTCTTTTATTAGAGTGATAAGTTGGGGGTAAGACGCTCCTTACTAAAGATGTTTCTGTTTTCAGGTCTCGAACCTGAGATCTCATTTTTAAGGATGGTGATGTACTCTGCAGCCCCGCCACAACCTTTATTGGTGTTGACACTACTTCGCAAATAACAACAGTGGCTTGTTGGCAGTCACACGGAGTAGCAAGAGTAAGTTAAAATGTTCTTTGTTGATCAACCATATCATGAACACTGCCTATAGATGTCTCTGTGACTTTAATCTAAAAACTTAAGTTAGATGAAATGGTCGCATAGTTTAACATGACACCAGAATAGGCAGATGTATTGAGAGAAAATTCGTATCTACATTCTCTGTTTTACTGACTTCTAGAAACCTATTCGCTTTTCCTTGTCCTGCATAGTATTTTTACCTATTTTCAACCCGCCTCACTCTTTATTCGTGCAACTCTCACCTTAGACCTGTTCCGCGCTGCTTAAGTTTTTCTTTTTTTTCCTATTTTCTAAGAAACAAAAAATGCAATCTTTCATGGCACATCAATTCAATCTTCTACTTTTCTTTTTGTTTCAAATGCTATCAAACAATATACAACAAAATCACACCAGCATAAACCCAACTGGCAAACCAAATATTCAACTTTGTGATGATCTAATGTACATAACCCAAAAATGCCCAAAAAAAGAGAAGAAATCTATCAAACAAATACCAAAGAATTTCACTATGTTTTTTTTTTCTTTCAATCTGACCATGTCTTGGTGAAAGAGTTAGTCGATATCTGTAGATAACAGGTACTTGAAGAATTAGTCGAGGTTTAGACAGTTCACCTAAATTCACTTCCGAATCACAAACTCTTCACCAGATTCTCTATCAAACCTTCTAATCCATTTCCTTTCCATCTTCCCACCAGAGACACTCTTTCCGGTGGAGACAGCCCCTACGTGAGCAATATCTAATCCTTTTCCGACGGGTAAAAAAACTGACCGAACGATTCTTGATTTTTCGTCAAGTACACTCCTCCATCTGAAATCTGTAACAGCTCTTGAACTCACATTTTTACATACCAAAACCGCTCCCCTGTTTCCTAATGTAACTACCTTCAAAATCGTCGAAAAATCATTTCTTTCACAATCCACAACCAGAAAATCGATCCCTGTTAACGTCTTCAATGTTTCCTCCGCCTCACCAATAACAATTTCCGGTGACATTCCGGTGATTTTCTCTATAGTTGATTTATACTCTCTTTTTGTATCTTCATTTGGGACTATGCAAATATGCCTACCACCTGTTTGTTGAATTGCATTAGAAAGACCAATGCTGGTTGATGTAGCCCCGCTTCGAGACCATGTCTCTACGATCATTTGTGCGTTCCATCCTGCAGCCATGGCTGATATTAACTCTGCTTCGGTAGATTCTGGCAATAACCCACACTGCAAAATGATAAAAAATGGTAGAAAATGAGTGATATGCAGATTCATAATGGACATATAGAGGAATTTTTGTTACCAAGTTGTCTTATTGTGAATAGAAAGAGCATTTCTCGATGCTCAAAGTTTCATATCTAAAACGAGTTTTCAAGAAACTAGTTTAATTGAGAAAAAGAAACTAGTTTAATTGAGAAATGGGAGGAAATGTATTATCTCTCATTGGAAATATATGAAGATTTTATGTATCGAGAAAAAGACCTGAATAAAGAGGAAACAAATCGATGAAAAAATATGAAGCTATTATGTTTCAATAGAGGTAAAAGCGATAACTAAGGGGCACTAGAGTAGGTTAAGTGCTTGGAAAAGATAAAAGATGATGAACGAAGAGGAGTAACTAATCGATGAAAGAACACAAAACCATTCTGTTTCAATAGAGGTATTCTGTTTCAATAGAGGTATGAGAACTAAATGAGGGAAATAAAACATGTGAATGGTTACATTTTCGCGACTTGTCCCAACAACTACTAGATGCAATTTCTAAGAGTTGAACGAGAATGAAAACCACATAGAGGAGTCAAAACCAAGCATCCTAGTGTAATGTCTAATAGATTGGTACATTTAGTTGTAACATAAGGAAACCACAAAAAAAACATCTTAATTAAAATACAAACTTGTCCTTTGTTTGAGTTATATGAAATGATGATCTCGAATGAAATTTCAATTAAAAATGGAAATGATACATATATAACATCTGTTTAGAATTCATCGACTCTAAATTCTGAATTCAACAGAACAAAATCGGAAATGGTAAGACTTACAGATTTAACAGTATCAAGGTAAGCTTTAGATGCTTTCTCAGGAGACCAAACCAACTTCATTTGTTGAGATATTGTTTTGTAATGTATTGTTTGCACTAAAGTTTCGAATTATATGTTAGAACAACAAGTCTAGAAGTTTTATAGGAGACCAAAAAAAGAAATTAAATTAATGAATTTCTAAAAGAAGTATGAAATGAAAAGGTCAGTTTTTAGAGTGTTGACATTAAATCCAGGCAAATCCAACGTGGGGGGATTAGCATTAAGATTTGTGGATTTAATTGGAATCTTTCCTTCTTTTAATAATTACCTTTAATTTTTCTTACTCTAAAAAAAATTAAAGATTTTATCCTAACTAAGATAAGATAAGAAGCAATTCTTCGTATCAAGTTTTTCGTAATTCAAATATTAGAGGGATACTTTGTTATAATCGGTTAAATTGTATTGAGATAAAAAGTAACTTTGCGCATCAAATTTTTTTTAAGTCAAATACAAGAAGGATAAATTGTTATAATCGGTAAATTGTATTTTGATATTATAACCACAAGGGATTCCTACTAGTATGGTACGTTATTGATGTTGTTGATCGTTTGATTCAGGTATTAGTTATGCAAAAATTGTCATTCGAGAATTATTTATAAATTATCATGCGACGATTAATAGTGAAGAATTATTATACATGGATTACTTGCTTTAAAAAGAGAGTTTTTGTCTACAAATAGTTTAATCACTTCGATGCTCACACACATATTGTTTTTTTGAATATTCTATTAATCTATTTTCTATAAAATAATGTATAGATATTCGTAAAACTCAGTGTAAACGTTAAAGAATGACAAAAGTCCCACGTCGATGGTTAATGAGGTGGGTGAACCCTTTATAAAGGCTTGGGCAATCCTCCTCCCTTTGAGCTAGCTTTTGGGGTGTGAGTTAGGCCTAAGACCTAATTTCACATAAACATTACTTAATAATTATGTAATATACCTTTACTTTATATTAATATACTTTTATTTTATATTCTATCCCGCTTAAAATAATATACAAAATTGCTAGTCCTTTGTAATCCAAATCTTCCTCAACGAATCTTTGGCCGCCAATGGCATATATTTATCTATACTTTGTTCTCATTGGCCGGTTACTCGTTGAGACTGTGTCTATGTCTACTTTCTATGAACATATCTTTTTATTCAATATTTAATATTTGTTTTGAATTTTTGATTAATTTAAATTTATTTTGTATAAAGGTAATTTTAAAAAATAATGTGTTTTATTATGTTGTATTTTATTTTTGAGGCTTCAATTTGAAATTTCTTATTAAAAGTGAAAGAATTAATCTTATTCGAGTACTTCATTACCGTTGATAGTTGAACTACTTGGATGACAAAAATTACTATGTAACTAAATTTCTACCTTTCTCTAACTTTGATATTTCACTTTCTAATGCTACAAAGTCAATATCGACTTAGTGATATCGTAATTTGAATGTTAATTTGAAATAAATAACATCAACCAAAATAAACTAGTTTGAAAAGTATTTACATGAAATAATGACTTTTACTCATAAAACTTCATTTTACGAAAATTCATATCCTAAAACAATGTCAACTATTTTTATTATAATTTTTTTTAACTACACCCTAAAAAATTATCCAAATAAATATTAATATTCCTATTGACTATGATACATTATCTATATATCACTCAGTATTAGTCGGTGAGTTTAGCCAATGTTAATTGTACTTTTCCATGACTTATTCTCCTTTTATGTTGTATACTGTCAAAGGTCAACTAGCATCTCGTAATAATATTGTTTGTCTGAATATTTTTTTATTAACAAAATATTATTAAAAAGAATATACAATATAACATTGTATTTGTGTATATACATGATATAGAGTTTTATACATAATTAGAGCTTACATTTTTTAAAATTATGTGTATCTATTAAAGACAGACTTTATTTTTATAACCTTATTAAAGACGACATACGATTATAATGATATCGATCGTCTATTTTTTATTTTTTATTTTTATTGTAAGATTTGGTGAAGCTCTATAGCTCAACAAGGACCACCTCCATAATATATTATATTTATGTATTTTTGCTTCATATTTTGGTTGTTTGAAAAGAGAATTTTTCAATTCACATTTCTTTAATTAAACATAATTAGTTTAGTGTTAGTGTTTTTAATAATATCAGTTAATATATTATCCAGCGTGCATTAACTTGTAAACTTTCATAAAGTCGGTGTTAGTGAAAGCCAGAGATGTTTAAATATATAAAACAATATAGCTTTATATATAAGCTAAGACTAAGATTTAAAAACTATTATTTGTTTTTATACTATATAGTTTTATACTGGTCAATAGTTTAATCCTAACCATGTCGACATTTTTAATATATAGTCACAACATAAATGAGTTTTTAATTTTGCATACACGTTTACGTAACATTCAAAGTATAAGATATATTTATGTATTATACCTCAATCGGTAAGTTGTGATATGCTAATTTTGAAATCTTTCGATTCTAAATCTAATAAATTTGAAAACAAAATCATCTCTCATCGGAGCGCTTCACCCCAGTACCAAAGTCAGACATTCTAGCATGAATCCAAATTAGTCAGGCCAAAAATTAGGTACTGGACACCGAACGAGAAATCATTAAGAAAATGAAACCCTTGATAATAGTATGATCCAATACAAACTCAAGTCTTCAATTTTGCAATTATGTCTTTACATCCTTTTAACTTTTTCTTGAAAATGAATAAAAAAAAATTGACAATTCAGCATTACATTATATATATATATATAAAAAAACTCTAGATAAATGTCTACTTTGCTGCAATATTTTCTTTTAATAGGAAAAACTGATATAAAGAAGTTTAAAAAGCTATAGTCGCAGAGGACAAGCAAATAACTCTAACCATCAAGACTTGGATAAATGAGAAGAAATCGTATACTTTTCACCCACTTTATTTACCATTAGGCCATACCTTTGGATCCGACTTTTGTATCTGTTTTATATTTTCTCGGATGAGTCATTAGATTTTTTTCGTCTCTGCTTTGGCACGTCGAAGCTCTCACCATTTTACACCCATTAAAGAACTCTGAATCAAAACATAACAAAACAAATGCTGATAAAGACATGAGTTAGAAATAATAAGAGAAGCAATGACAAAAATCTTACACTTGATGATGGCGATTCGAGTGGCTGAGTTTGCACAACACTCATGATTTCTCTTTGTTCATTTAGCAGGTAAGGGATTGCGATACCTTGTATGCTAACGTCACACAACGAGGAAGAAACAACAAAGAGGTTGGTGTACTACTACGATCTATAGCTTTTCCATCTATATTCAACACCAACTAGTTGAGCAACGTGATCAGTTCCCTACGTGCCAAAAAAAGAACAGAGTTTCGCTCGGTTAGCCTTTCTGCACTGACATTAGTAGAACAGATTTACAGTCTTCCACTTTTGATCACTCACCACTTTCCCCTTCCCGAGCCGACATCCCCTCAATGGGTTCTAATTCCTCAGAAAATGTCTAACCAACCTTCAAAACAAAAGGTTGAAATTATCAAGATGATACAGATACTGGTCGCGTATGTTGCTCAGACTTTTCAAAAATATTGATAGGTGGTGTGTTGCATAATTTGAAAAGTTCAACACAAATAGGGCAATATTTTGAGAGTCCGAGCAACATAGTTGATTGCTATGAATGAGAATCAACTGAAAATCATATTCAATTGGTCAAAAACTGCCAAGAACAGAGAAAACACAAAAGAGACGGAAGAATGAGCGTCTTAAGTCATTAATCAAAATACAAAAGCATCAGTATTTATACAAGAGAGGAATAATAAGAGATCAAAAGAAGCAAAACCATTCTACATTTGAAATAAATCCTACAAAATATTATACAAGATACAACTACTACTGCTAATTATTCTACGATAAATGTAGAATCTAATTTTACCATTATTTAGGACATCTCTTACATATTTACCATATCGAAAATATCTTGTAGTTCCTATAAAATATTCGAAGTAAATTACATCATGCTAACACAAACTACATATCTCCCATTTATGAATAGTGAATACTCTTTAAATACAACAGCAGCATAACAATAACTAGGGGTCGCAAAATGGTTAAAACAAAAAATAACCATCTGATCCGACTCTTTGGACATGGGTTAGATAACTGACTTTTTAAAAATCAATCAAATATGGTTATTATCAATATTATCCTCTATATCAATACTATTTGTCTGCTTGTTATTTTCATGAGTTCTTGGATTTGGGAGTCTAAGCTTGTGTTCTTGGTCCATATTAAATATGGCCGGGTCATATATTGTATCCATTTTAACCCGCCTATATCCAATCCTACCTGCCTGTTTGTCACTCCAACCAACAAATAAGATCATGACATATGCAAGAACGATCCATCTGAAATCTCACTAGTCAACATTCAAGTCATTGCAATGCTATAACAGTGAATTTCGCAACCATTTAAAGATATCTAGAAGTATTTACTATTTAGATAAGCCAATAAAAAAAATAGAAAAATTAAAGTTGGCAAGCGTTTGGACATAAAAAATGTGTATTTGAAAGACAAAAAATAGTATTGGCAAAAGGGTATTTGGACATGCATCTAAGTTAACTTGAAAAAAATAGTGAATGTTTGTGAGTGGTAAAGAAAAATAAACTCGAATAAGTTCATCTTCACATATTTTCCAATTAATAATTCCAATATATAACAAATGCTGTTTTGATGTGAATATTTTGTATTGACAAAATGGAGCTTAGTATTTCCATTTATAGATAAATTCACTAAACGAAGGAATACCTCTGCCTTCAAGGGGTGAAGTGTGCAAGTTGCAACCATGAATCATCCAAGTAAGTGCATGGCGCAACTTCAGCTTCAGTAGGCCATTCAGCACCAACATCTATTTCGTCGAAGTTGATTGGCTTCCATTTGCCATCTTTACTTCTTATAAGTGCCCGTAACCAGAGATTGCAGTGCACATAAACAAGATCATTGAATCTATCAAGCTCTAACCTTTCCCGTCTTTTTTCATGAACACCATCAAAAGTGCTCCAGTTCCATCTACACCAATGAAGACTACAAGGTTGACTCAAAATCCGTATAGCAGCTCTCTGTAAAGTTGGAATTTCGTAGCCATAACCCGTCCACCAATCAGCTGAGGACATATAGGGCAGACTTTTAAATGTTAAAGACGATTACAACAACAACATACCAAGCTTAAACTAAGCTTTCTTGCATAGTAGCCTACCTTTGGTCTCGGGTTCGTTACTTGCTAGCCTTGTAGTACTACAAAGTAGGGTCAAGGGAGGGTAGAGTAACCTTCCCCCTACCTCTGAGGTAGAGAGCTTACTTCTGATAGACCCTCGGCTCATGTAAAAAAGACCAAAGTAGTCCCAAAAAAGAATTAACGGAAGTACAAGAAACAACAAATAATAACAAACATAACAGATAGTAATAGAACGGAAACTATAAAAAATGGTACGACTCAAAGGAGAAAATAAGGAATCAGCTAGAAATCTTCTTTCTTGCTCAACCTATCGAATTCTCCTTAGGCACTATGCCGGAGTTTATAGAATGATGTAGCTATGAATTAAACCTGATAACTACCTTATAACATGCTAACAATATGCAAGTGCACTTCTGGCATTGAAGAATTAATCGTACCTGGGGCATTCAGTGTCCTTCCCTTTATTGCAAATTCAGTCCCTAAAGCACCTTGTGCATTTATGTACATTGGATGCTCTTTAGTAATTTCTACTTTGTCTTTATCCTCAGAAGCCATTTTCGTCATGGCTTCTTGAAAGCCATTCCTGATCCTTGCATCAATCTTAAAGCTCGAGTTGTAGAAAATGGAGGGATTAAGGAATGCTGCTGCTGCATGTAATGGGGATTGAAGAAGCATGCTCCATCTCCTGTCAATTATATCCCAAATCGGCACAAACTTTTCATCTACGTCCTTATAAAATGCTTTGATGGAGAGCTTTGCTCTTTCCACTCCATCGTACATATAGGCCATAGCAGGCATGTCTCCGTCGACAATCCTCAACAGTTTAAGTAGAGGTTCAGAAACCGTAACAGCTTCACGTGCGGATCTCCAAAATCTTTCAAGGCACAACAATGACTTTATGGCTTGGACTTCAGGGTGCCTACTATATATGGATGACAACCACTCAGCATGAGAGAACATGTGTTTCAAATTATCCTCTTGAATTACAAGGGCCCGTAAAGAGAGAAAAATTGCTATGAAGTTTGTAAATCTTGGTCGAACGAGGACAAACTCCCCTCCACCTGAAAATTTTCTCATCATATCTAGCATCCAGTCATTACTGTATATGTATTTTGTGATCATATTTGCCTCTTTAAGGACAACGTTCACCCAGTCATGCTCGCTGAAATCCTCTAACATTTTATTGATACAATGTGAAGCACACGGAGACCAGAAAACCGAAGGGTACTTCTTCATGACAAGCCTTCCAGCATATATGTAACTAGCAGAACTATCTGTCATTACTTGGACAACATTTTCAACACCAATTTCCAGAACAACTGATTCAAGCAACCCGAATAGATAATGAGGATCATCTGCGTGATCAGATACATCTACAGACCTAAGGAACATTGTCCCTTTAGAACATGTTACAGAAAATACCACTAGGCATTTGGCCCTTCCATCAGACCAACAATCACATAAGATTGTGCAGCCTGTTTCCTTCCATTCATCCCTTAATCTCTTGTAACCATCGTCAATATCGACTTTGACTTTCTCCAAAAGTTTAGTGCCCAATTCTTCAGTACATGGAGCTTTATACCCCGCTTCACACTCGAGAATAGCATCTACCATTTCTTGATAGTAAAAGGACTTTGTGACTGAAAAAGGAATTGCATTGTGGTAGAAAAACTCAGCAATTTTCTTATCAGCGTTGTCCTGTTTCTGCTTTTGAACATCGTCAACTGCTGGCTGTAAACTAGAAGAACGGCGTGCTAACATAATGGACGGAGGACACGGACTACCATTCTGTCCACTAAATCCATCATGAGGAGGATGGATTCCACCGCTAGCTGAAGAGCTACTACTTTCCTGACCATTGGCAGCCTGATCCAGTTTTGCTTTCTTAGGATTTTTTTGTTTCTTTGGATTGTTCAAAATATTTTTTATGTGGTCCCTTACCTCGTTGGGGACTTGACCACATGGTACTATGTCTTTGTTTTTTATTTGAGCCAAATGGAACTTCATTCGGTAAACCCCTCCGCTGAACTCCCGCCGACAGTAATTACATCTTACCTTCTGTTTAGTAGCATCAACAAGGACACAATGTTCCCAACAGGCATCTCTTCCTCTAACCATAGCTATAGACTAACCAAGAAAGAGTTGTTTCCCCTGTACAAGTAATAACATTATAAATGAGTTGTGAACTAAAGCTCTCTACTTCATATCAAACGAAGAAATTATTGTCCCTTATGAAAGAATGATTCCACATCATTTAAATAAAGGCATAATACATATATTGGACCCTAAAGTTGGCTTCAAATTCTAACTTTGACCTCCAACTTTCATAATGCACAAACAGACACTTTAACTATCCAACTTCTAAATAAAAAAACACATGAGTCCTACATGGAAAAATACACGTAGGACACCACATAGGACAAAAAATGACATGTAGGACATGTGTGTCTATTTGTTCAACTTTATACAAGTTTAAGTGTCTACTTGTGCACACCCAAAGTTGAAGGGCATAAATGAGATTTAAAGCCAAGTTAAAGGGCATATTTATGTATTATGTCTTAAATAAATGCTTGAAGTATGGGATTGACAAGAATTTCTGACGTTACAATTACCAAGCAAAAAAACAACTTTTCCCCCCTTTTTTTTGTTTATTGATAACTATGATGTTTATATCAGCTTGTGCACACTTCGACTAATTTCACGGGCTACCTACTACTCTTCAACAACACACGTACCAGTAGCTGTCTACCAAATCTTGGATAAATTGGAAAATCTCCTAGTGTTTTTGCCTCTGCTAGCACACATACCGATAACTCTGTCTAACAAGGTCTGGATAGATATTCTAATGTTTTTGCCCACACTGAGATTTGAACCAAAGACCTCATGTTTTCCCTTTCTATTATGGAACGTTCAAAAATATTTGACACCATTCCACAATATTAATGTTGTTTTATATAGCTTTCAACAACAACAATAACAAGTCCATTGAGATCCCATAAGTGGAGTTTGGAGAGGGTAGTGTGTATCCAGACTTACCCTACCTTGTAGAGATAGAGATGTTGTTTCCGATAATAATAATAATACTAACGAGGGAAATTAGACAACGCACAACTACCTACTACTCTAATACTCAAATCTCCATATTCTGGTATCTAGAGTCATATCCTCGATAAGATTCACGTATGACTTCTCTTGTTTTTAAATAGCTTTCATGACTTCAAAATTCATTTGAGTACTCAAATTTAACTAACTTCTCAACTACTATCTACTTCTCTTCAACTTCTAATAAAATGCAACCCAAAAGAAAAACAACAATCACAACTACAAAAATTCAAGGTATTTAGCTCATAAATTATCAGTTTAACAAAGTTTTTTTGCATTAATTAATGCTTTAACAAAAAATTTCACTACTTAAAATATTATAGCTTCTAGTTATAGAAGGAAACAAAATATCTAACGGAGGAGAACTTTACCTGGTAGTTATTGCGGTTGTTGACGGTGGCCGGAGAAAAACCGGCGATGGCAATCCGAGGAAATTAAATAACACGGCGATGAATTTGCTTTTACTCGCCTGGCCGATTTTTAGGGCGAGTTAGCGAGAAGATCGCTTCTTTGCCTTCTCACATGAGCTCACGTGCTTCAGCTTTTTGGGCTTTTCTACTTCTTTACTATTATGATCGGTGCTCCGGCCCATATTTTGTCGGAGAACTTACATAAATTTCACGAGTTTAGAAGTTAATTATTTTAATAAACTTTAGTTTATAATATTACGTATCTTATCAGATTTGGTGCATCCAAATATATGTATCTCGAATACATGGGTCAGACTTAGGTGCAACTTGTCTGGGTACATTGATCAAATGGATTCGCATGTATCTGATATACATAACAAACCTCTCTCGCCTCTCTGACATTTCGCCAGGTACGGACCCATAGAGGGTCAAGTGGATTCATATGAACCAACTTCGTTGAAAAATAATATTATATGTGTGTGTAAATATGTATATTTGATTCGTTTTTAAAATTTTATATCTATATATTAAATTTTGACCCCATTAACACAAGAGTGATTCTAGGCCTAGTGGTTAAGAGGGCTTCATTTTTCTAGTTTGCCCAAGTTTGAATCTATGCTCCTGCATTTTAGTTTTATTTTTTATATCTTAAACTCATTTCGTGAAAATCCTAGATCCGCCACTACATCTCGCTAGCTACTCTTTCATGTATATGATATCTAAAATACATGTCACTCACTTTATACACATATAAATACATGTATCTAATGTGTATCTAGTGTGATTTGCATGGAATTGAAATACATGCGAATCTTCTTTGCCGCCTTCCCCAATCTTATTCGCATCTAATAAAATTTCCTGTATCTGATAACAAAAATGCAAGTATCAAAATATGAGATACGTAATATTTTGAGAATATATGTAATAATAGAATATATGGTAGCGACTTGTGTCTAATTATGTATAGTTTTTTCTAAATTTTTTTACCTTATTTTATAGTGATCTTTATACGAATAGTCTATCAAATTTATTGCTTAATCTTTCTAATCAGTATATATACATATTATATGTTCATTATACATATAATATATACATATAATATATATATATATATATATATATATATATACATATAATATATATATATATATATATATCTTCCTATTATGTAAATTTAATCAACTAAATGAGCAACTATTTTAGATTAATTAATACAAAAAAGTATCTAAATAAACATTTTGTAAACTGACTATCTAAAAGATAGTTAAAGTTTCAAGGAGAATAATGAGCAAGAGATGAAAATGAATGGAGAAAGAGTTCAGAATTTTTATTTCAAAAAGCATATATCGGGAATTAAAAAAGATATTAGAATCGATTAATTTATTAATTGATTTAATTTATAAAAAAACTATTGTACAAACATATTGAATATTTATCGAATACATGAAAAAGTCACAAAAAAAAAGGTCCATGTGATAGTTTAATCCGCTTATAAACTTAACTAAGCACACTCTTATTGTATCATTTTCCTTCATTAACTTAATTTACCTCCCATTAATAATTAGGAATCCTAATTAGCTTGAGTGTTTTTTTTTAATAATGGGTGGAATTTTAAGCTTTTACTCTCACCAATTATCAAACATCTTTATGTCCTTAATTGACAAAATTAAGCAACAAATAGACATATAATTACATGTGACCTAATCCACTCATCAATATAGCTTTTAATCTAATTTCTAGTTGACTTTGTTATATTGAGTCATTGATAATGGCGGTAAATTAAAGACTTATAGTTATAATAATATTATTAAAAATCTTTTTATTTGATCCTATTCTAATTTAACATTTTTTGAAGTGCAAATAATTATGATTTTTTGAAGTGCAAATAATTATGAGCAACTTTCACATATCACAACTATAAAAATTATATTTATATGTTATAATTATAGTTTGTATAATTGTGCTTCATAACAAACATAAATATATATATATTGTCATATATATACAAAATAAAACAGTTGTATATAAAATATTTCTCTTTCGGTATACATATACAAAAAATAAATTGTATAATCTGTGTATGTATAAAACGAGAAAGAGAAAAAGACAAAAGAAAACTGGGCAGGGGAATATTTGTACTATACAATTATAAGTGTATAGGACGAAGATATATGTATTTACATGTGTATATACAATTTTCTCTCGTTTTATACAACAAAAATACAATTATACATTTCTTTTCTGTTTGTACAAGTGAGAGTGGTGAGAGTGGCGAGCGAGATCTGAAAAAGTGGCGAGCGAGATCTGGGGGAGGGAGAGAAGGGAACAAAAATATATGTATATATACAATTCTCTCTCGTTTAATACAAATACAAATGCATGCTATACATTTGTGTCTGTATAAAAGCGAGAGAGGCGAGGTAGAGAATGAGAGTGACGAGCGAGATTTATCAGGAGAGAGACGAAATAGTAACAGTTTGCTATCAGATACAATAAAATCAAATTATGATTATAACATTTACTTTAAATTAATAGTTTGTTATTATGTATATTTTTTTCGATAATTAATCACTCTCTTTGTAAGTGCTTTTTTTTTCTTAAAAGAAAAAGAGTTGCTAAGATTAGATAATTATAGATAAGTAGCTATGAGATACAAATAGGAAAATTTTTTGAGGCAAATGCAAATTCAAAATTTGAGACTTGTAAAATTCTCAATACTAAATTCATTCCGCTTGCATGATTATGGATTCATATTCATTATATGTTGAGTTTTTAACAGATTTTTGAAGGAAAATTACATAAGTACTCTTCAATTTATGTCCAAAAAATATCTCTTAGTTAAGCATTTCACTTAATCGAAGCAGTAATAAATAATAAATTGTTTCTCATTCTTAATAATGTCAAACATTTTGAAACAAGTTTAATTTGTCAAAAAGACTAGCAATATTTAGAACATAAATAATAATTACGTATATTAAATGGTCTAAACAAAAACCCATACACCAAGAATGTAACACTAGACAAAAATTATAAAATAAAGTGAAACAAATAAAAATACATGTAAACTCCAACACATGAATACAAATAAGTGTTTTTAAGCAATCATCAAAGAAGCACAAAGTAATAGTAAAATTGACATTCCACTCCATGTAAATTTGTTTACTCCATTGTTGCCATTGTTTCCTCCTGGTGTGACTGTAAATTATTTCATTAAACGAAAAATTATTTAAAAAAATTTCATCAAACACTTAAATAAGTAAATTGTGGAAGCTCTTCTAGATATATAAATAAAAAGTTTATACGGAGATACTTGATTAGACAAAATTTAAACGAGAAATATTTACTTTTACCATTGCATACTTAAATCAACAAATACATATATACATATAGTAAATAATTATTGTTATCTAGTGTTTCTACGAAACTAAAGAATATAGGATGTTTATCTTTCATACATATATTTACCTATTCTAACTGTAACTATTAACTACTATGGTTAAAAAAATCATTATTGATTTGATATAAAATATTAAATATAACTATAAGAAATTGTGAATTATATGAAACTTTTTTTTCTGAATTAGTATGAAAATTCAGCATGAAACTTATTTTCCTGTAAATTTTGATACTAATTTCCAAAAAAATCTCCATATAAATTCACAGTTTTTTTTTTATAGCGTATGGACAAGTGATTATCTGGAAACACATTACATGTCATGGCATTTTTATAAATACACGTTAAAAGTTATATTTTTTTTGTTTTTTAAAATAAAACTAGAAAGAGAATATTTAATTGCATATAATATATTTCTTTGGTCAACCAAATGAAAAAAAAAAAAACTTCTTTTCTTATTTTCTTGTCCAAACATTTGATATGACTATTGACTATTATTAAATCATTAGTAGAACATTATTGAAAAGTTGAACAAGTAATTGAATACAGCTATTCTATCATTTTCAATATTGGTGTCCCAAAATTATATTAATTGAAACAAAGACCAAATCAATAGTCCAATTTTGAAGCAATTTAATTAAACATAAGTACTAAATATCTCATTGACTATAAAAAGGAACAATGTTCCATCATCAATCAATAAATAAGAAACAAATTTTCATATATATAGGCCTTATTTTGGGATAATTAATGAATGAAATATTTATTATTCATAAGAAATAGAAGAATAAAAAAATTATAATTTATTTTTAGTTACCTGGGGGTGGCAAGCCTTCAGAACTTGGACCTGGAGCACCACCTATATATAAAAAACAAAAACAACTAATCAAAACACTAATAAAGCATTATATCTAAATATATGCGATAAGATAAATATAAATATGTTTTCTTCATTTTTTACGAGTCTTATACGATACAGATTCAAATTAATCAAACTTTCATATGAATAATAAAATTCAGATTATTCTTTATATGAATAATAAAGCGCAATTAGTTTTGCCAAATATAATGCATTCTATTCGAACTCGCTATGTAAAATGACTAAATTATGTTGAATTTAAAATTTTGATGACCAACAAATATGACATATATTTCTTCGTTCATTATTATTGTCATATTTTTCATTTTTAAAGTTAAATTATAAAATTTGACTTACATTTTACATATATTTTTTTTATCATATATGCAAAAAATTGTAATGTATAGTACTTTTCGTATAGTTTTTGAATATTTAAATTTTTTTATTTAAAATATCGAATTAATGCAATCTAATTTAACTTTGAATAATAATCAAATTAACTTTCGAAAAGCGCAACATGATAAATAAAAATGGATGAAGAGAGTATTATATAAAAATCTAACAAGTTTCAAATAAAAAACTAATAATTACGAAAAAAATTAGATCTTTATCATGTTTATCGAAAAATGGAGTTACAATTCTATACATGAAGTAAGTAAAAACACCTAATTCAAGATGAAGATTTAATTATATTCACACAAAATTAAAAGGATTTTAATATTGAAAAACGTAAGTAAATCAAATTCTACGTCAGGTCAGAGTCAACTAAAAATGAGAAGTACTTTCTTCTTTTCCTAAAACTCAAACTCAAAACTTGTACAAAATAACAGAATCTCTTACATCTTATCACATTCCGAACCAAAAACAAAAGTCAATTGAAATAATAAAAAAAAAAAGAAATACCTGAAGTACAAGCACTGAGATCACCAGGAATATTACAAGCCCTAGGAAGTGCAAGTGCTTGAGTAATATTAATACCAAGTGAAGGCAATAAAGTTGGATTTTCATATAATTTACACAAACAATCTAAGTCATTTGTTATTGCTTCTCTCAATGGATCACAACACTCCGCTGGGGGGCTCGATGAGTTAAGGTAAGGTGCACATGGCACTAATTTTGAGGCGCACGACGGCGGCGTTGTTTGCGCATCTGACGCAAATATCATCGCCGCCGTCAACGCCATCGAAATTAAAACAAACATTTTTGAAGAAAACATCCTTGTCTTTTTTTTTTTCACTAGTAACTTAATTTGGTTGTTTTCTTCTTGTTGTTGTTGTGTTGGAAAAATGTTTATTGGTATACTTATAGGAGTGGTTGGTTTGGGTTTCTTTTACTAGTCAAAATGTTTGTCTAAGTTTTCATATGTATGTTCTTTAAAAAAATAAAAAAATTCTTAGGGAAAAAAAGTCTCATATCAATGAGTGTAATTTTAGGAATTTAAAATGAAAAATAGTATATTATCTTTGTCTATTTGTAATTGTTATAATTTTCATTTTACGATGTATTTTTTTATTATATCGATATGTAAAAGATTGGAATTTATAGTATTTTTCGTATAGTTTTTTATTTTCTATTTAAAATATTAAATTTATGCAATTAAACATAACTTTAAAATTAGTCAAATTAATTTTCAAAAAGTGCAACATGATAATTAAAAATGGACAGCAGAAGTATGATTTTCGAGCTATAACATTATATTTTATGTTTCTAATAATGTTCGATTTTTAAGAGACATTTTTTTTAATAAGGATAATTTAGTAAACTATATTCATTGATTTCTTAATCAATATGATTTCGTCTAAGGTAATACTTATTTTAGGACAGAAGGACACTTGTCTGTTTTGTTCATATTTATTCTGTTCAGTAATAGTTGTTGATTTTTGACTTTGACAAAAGAATTAACAAACAACCAATAATAAGATAATTTTATCAAATCACTTATATTAAATAAGAAATCTAAATATTGAAAAATAAATAATATTTAACAGTAAAAATACTTCTTGATAAAATAATCAAAAATCTTTTCATTTAATAAGTTTTAGCATCATATAAATAATAGTTAATCGAGTTTCAAAGCGAGTGTCGTATGAAATACCAATTCAACTTTAATGCAAAGTCTTGAGTCTTCTACATGCATTTGGTCGATATATAGCAAGCACACGGATGAGATCAAGTTTATTTATTGAAAAAACCTCAAAATAGACTTTTCGTAAGAAAAAAGATAAAATAATCATTTTGTTGGTTTGTTATAAATTATATATATATTATCACCATATTTCTGCGTACTTTCACTATAGAAGAAAAAAGAAATTATTTTATTTAGTGATTAAACAAAACCTTAAAATAGAAAAAGAAACAAAAAAAAAAATTAGTTTTGATATAGACACAAATTTGACCCCCAAAGGCACGTTGGCCAAGTCATCGGATGGAAGAGTCACGATGATTTAAATATACATAGAGTCAGTTTTCTATCGGAATTTATTTTAAAAAATTATAAAAATTATTATTATTTATATATAGTTAAAATTATTTTTTATATATACAAAGAAAATATCAAAATCCTATTAATTAATTTGTATATTTAATTCTTCAAATTTAAATTTTTTTATTTGTATATTTATTTATTTGATTAACCTAAATTTATATTCAATATGCAAAGATAGTTTGAAATGTAGGTGTGAAGAGTACTTAAAAGAAGGACTCAATTAGGTACTTGACTTGGTCAACTACATCATATTATATTCTTTCTGATTTTTGATTTGATGTTTAATATTATTTTAAAGTCTAATTAATTTAAATTCATATTAAAAATTTAAAGTTATAAATAATATATTTAATCACTCTTTAACAAAAATTATCAAAAAATTAAATTTGAAAATTTTCAATTAATAATGAAAAGAATAATTATCATATTCGCCAATTACAATTTTATGGTGTGAATGGTATGATATGTTTTCTTTGAAGACTTTGCAATTATTTCCAGCCTTCACACCTTCAACTTATTGCTTTTACTTTCATTTTACTAAATTAAATATAAACCAGAAATTAATTTAACTAGCCATTTAAAAAAAAAAGACATATACATATATATATATATATATATATATATATATATATATATAAGTTTAGTCATGTAAAATATGTAATAACTCATAAACACCAATTAGAAGTTATTATAGTCAAGCAACTAAGAGTAAATAATATTCTAATTAATTTATACGTACCTTTATTTATAATTTAATTATGGATTATTTATATTTATGTACAATCAATATGTATATACAGAGGACAATATTATCTATCAAAACTTAAACATATATATAAATTAAAATACTTAATATTGAATTGATATTCGTTTGTTTGACCAAGTTAATTGATACTTTAAAACGTTTCGAAGCTTCTCATAATTGACTAGTTAGACCGGCCAAGAAACATGTAGTAATTATATCTAGATCATGATGCTAGGCTGTGGAGCCTGATTAATATTTGATATGCTATTATATATTAATATTTACGTGGTTTAACCTCCGTGGTGAGGTTGCCAGGGGGTTATGGGGGCGGGAGCCCCCCATCCGAAGGAGGGGTTCAGGGCAGCGGCCTCACTTAAATTTTAGGCTGTACTATTTATTCTCTGTAACAAAAAATACTCTGATTTATTAATATATATACCCCATCGCCGTGGAAGTTTACTCACGGGGCGTTATCATGAAGTATTGGTTTCTTTGTTTCTCTCTCTAGATCTCTTTTCTCTTTCTCTTGAAAGTTCTTGTGTTCTTAATTCATCAAGCGTGTGTGTGGATTCGATCCCAACACATGGTACTATTTTATTATTATTATTTTAAATTACTGATAGAAAACAAAATTATTATTAATGTGATCATAGAGGTTTGAATCTAATTATACAAATATTTTTGTCATATTTACTAATTCTTATCTTATAATTTAAAATAATTATATATTATCTCATTAATAAATAATTTCGTACTAGATTTTAAATTAGATAAACCTAAATATATGTCTTTTACTATCAAATACTTTCAAATAGGAAGAGAGGTGAGGGAGAACGGGATTAAGGCCAGCGAAATTTGTCAATATATTTCAAATACATGCAAATCAAATTAAATATATACAAGATACGTGAGTGAAATGTGAGAGAAGTTTGATATAATTTCCATTATTATGTAATTTAATAAAGTAAAATAAACTATAAATTTCAAATGATCATGTATATATATTGACTTGGCGTAAACACGCGATTATGTGAATAAGTTTCGCCCCTTTGTGAATATTCACTTTCTTCGTCTTTCTTTTGTTTGTAGCTCATTTTAAATCCACAAAGTCTAAAAATTCTTTTTAAGTATAATTCTTTCATTTGTCTTTTAAATATTTTAAGTTATTAATTATTTCAATTAAAATATTTTTACACAAATTTCGAAAGTTATATATATATATATATATATATATTCTCTGTCCGTTCACTCACTTATCACTTATTTTTAAAATAGATTTTTATTTTTAGTATCATGTTTGACGTACCAAGAGATAATATTTTTTTCCATGTTTTATTCTAAGTATTAGATATTTATTTTTAAGATATCATCTAATAAGAAATAATTTGATAAAATATCTATATGATTAATTATCTTTTTTAATAAAATTAAGTTAAATTATAACGAATAAACTATTTTCTAACAAAAAATTTATTCATGACAATATAGTTTATAATAATTGAAATGATTATTAATAATTAGTTGTTTCTTAAGATTAGTGTTACAGTTGTATTTTAAAAAACGAGGCACAGACCTTAATTTAATATAGGGACACTAACAATTTTTCGTCCATTATTTATTGGTAGATTTTAATTTTAATTTCGAACTCGTAATATATAATTAAAACTATTTAATTTATTTGAATTTTTTTGTTCCTCTTATATAAAAATATATATTAGATTCAGACTATTTTTAGAATTATATTATCTTTATATATGGTATAAAATCAACTTAATACATATTGTTGAAATGAAAGTGCACATTGCATATGAAATTTTTGTCGATATTTAAGGGAGTAAAACTTTAATTATGAATATTTTAAATATATTTCACTTAAATTTCACAGTGATTTCAATTTATGAGATTGGTCAAAGTTTTCCTTCAAGATTTTGACAATCTTAGTGTTTAATTTTTTATTTTTTTTTGCAGGTGTAATATTTTATGAGATTAGTTTAATTATTTAATTAATTTGCATACTTCAGAGAGTTGACTGGCATTTCACTAGCTGGTAACACTTGTTGCTTTATTATTTGTTTAATAATATTCGATTGGTTAGTTTGATTAATATGAGTCTAGTTTTAATTATTATTTTTTTCAAAGTGAGAAGAAAGGAAAAAAATTCAATAAAAACTCAACTTTTATATCTTTTTTTGAATTTTATTTTAAAAATTCAAGATTGCGAAAATAAATTCACATAATTATAACTCTTACTATAGTGAGGTAGTGTTAGTGAATAATAAAACGAGGTTTATTTTCTTTCGAGAAAAATAAAAAGATAAAAGAAATAAACTTAAAAAAAACACAAGCTAAGAAAATTTAGCATATAGCATAAAAATAAGAGAATAAATACGAATTGTCAATTTTATACGATGTGATTTTTCAGCAAAGGAATATTAATAAATGCCGATTGGACAAGAGTTGTGCCAACTAGGTTAGTGCTTCTTAAAAGGGACTATATTTTCGAGGTTCGATCTTGAAATTTTCTCTCATAATACTTAAAAGTCTTTCACAGTCATTTTAATTTTTTATTTTTCTCTCAAAATTCTACTCTATTATTTTTCACCTCGAAATTCTACTCAATTTAATAGCATTTTGCTTAAACAATATATTAGTAGGGTCGGTTCTCACATCTCTTAAAGTAGACAAAGATATTTATTACGTTACATTAAACTTTGTTACATGTCTATCTAAATCTTAGTTGTTGATAAGTTTAGGCCAAAAAAAAAATAAATTAAAATTGTGAAGGTTCCTTCACATCTGCATATTGAATAGCAAAATGTCATATATTCTGGCTGGAATAATTTATAAAAATACGAAAACCGAAAAGAAATAATAATTTAAATGTTAAACTTACGTGATAATGATAAATATAGATTATAGTAGGATGGTTCAAGATCCTTTCATTCTTAATTAAAGATTTTGTATTTGAGTTCGTGATATAATAAAAAAAATCTTATTGAAAGCAATATATTGAGAAATGAGTGCCAACAATAAATAAGTTCGAATTTAATCAGAGATTTCGAGTTTGCTTCCCTATTATTACACGATATGATTTTTCAATAAAGGTGAGATTTTGAATCCTCTTAATTCCTTGATTATGGCTTCACCACTAGGCACTAATTAATATATATTTATTAATTCATTACAAAAAAAAAAAAAAAGTCAAATGTCTTAGTAAAACCCTAGTTAATAACTCTTTTCAACTCTATATAAAGCTTCCCCTTGGAATAGGATCTTGCACACACTCCCACTTGAGAAAGTTCATTTCAAAATTTCCAAAATAGGATATATGGCCAATCTTACTCTTCACTTCTTACTAATTTTCTTGTCCTTCCATTGTATTTTCGCAATCATTACTGAGTCTGTTACGTCCCAAACTCAAAATGCTACAAATTTCATCGTAACATCATGCAAAACAACGTTATACCCTACCATATGTGTTCAATCTCTCTCTACCTATGCAAACACCATTCAACTAAACGAGCAAGAACTAGCTCATGCAGCATTGACAGTGAGTTTGTCAAAGGCCAAAATTGCTTCAACATTCATTTCAAAGATCACAAGAATGAAGGGCTTAAAGCCAAGAGAATTACAAGCTTCTAAAGATTGTTCATTCAACATGAATGATTGTGTTTATCAACTAACTCGATCGATCCCCGAGCTAGGGCAAAGTGGTAAATTAGCATCAAGAAGAGATGAATTTACTTGGCATGTTAGTAATGTTCAAACTTGGATTAGTGCTGCACTTACTGATCAAAATACTTGTCTTGATATGATTAACAATCCTTCTATGGATGGAAAAATTAAGGATTCTATTAGGGTTAGGGTTTTTATTGCTTCACAAGTGACTAGTAATGCACTTGCTTTGGTTTATAAATTTGCAGAAAAACACTCATAAACTACGTTGTTCAGACTTTCAAAAAATATTATCGCACTCGTGTAGGATCTTTCAAAAATACACTATTTTTAAAGGATCCAACAACACCAGTCGACATTTTTGAAGAGTTTGAGCAACATAACTTTTAAATTAGTGTTATCTTACTAGGTAGTTTTTGGTATGTACTTTTAGGTGTTAAAATTAATTTTATAGATAAACAGTTATGTGTACGTACGAATGAATGTATTGAAATGATAATAAGTACTTCTTCCGTCTGGTATTGTTTGTCATATTCCGATTTTTGAAAGTCAATTTGATTAATTTTTAAAGTTAAATTAGATCACATTAATTCGATATTTTAAACAGAAAATTAGATATTCTAAAACTATATGAAAAGTACTATAAATTATAATTTTTTGCATGTTAATATGATGAAAAAATATTTTAAAATATTAGTCAAAGTTTATGTAATTTAACTCTAAAAATAGAAATCATGACAAATAATATCGGACGGAAGGAACAGAACGATAGTTGATATGTTTGGTTACAAAGTGTTGATGATCACATTTTTTGCTAAAATTACCGTAATATCCTTGAAATTATTTACAAAAATTAGAGTACTATTATAACAATAGTAGTAATAATCTTACATTAATAACGTTGTCTGGTTATTGATTAGTTTAATTATTAATTTTTACATACTCTAAAACTAAAAAATGACTCGTTTGACATTATGCAAGTTGCATGATAAATAATATAAATAAATATATAATACACACCGTGGCTGTTTAACACAATTCGAGATCTAAAGTGAAATTTTAATTAGACATCTAAATATTTTTGTATTTATTTTTTTTCAAAATTTTTAAATGTAAATTATTAGTTAATATCTTTTATATAAATAATTTTTTCAATTACTTTTTTAAGAAATTATTTTTTAAGCAACATTTTTCAGCTATTGATTCATATATTTGACAGAATATTACTCTAATTATCAAAAGTTTGAAGAAATAGAGTGCATAAGGAATTTTAAAAAAAATAATTAAAATATATGAGTATTAGCAAAAAATATATATATTCATACTTTTTATTATGAATAATTAATTCTTTTTCATGAAAAAATTAGACATGATTTTTTATTTTATAGAACTTTAAATCAGTGACCTAAAAAATAATAGAAAGGAGCTGGCACTGAATACACATCAGCTTGAATGTGTTTTAACTTCATTAATTCAATTTATATCATGTAGAGATATAATTAAGTACATTAATATCTACGTAATTAGTTTCTAATAGTTTAAATTATAAAACGAGGAGCTCACATCAAGTTGTTTTAGGAAGACTTTATAGTTAAATTTTGTTGGGATAGATCAGGATTTTTACATTTTTTGAATTAGGTGATTTTTCACGTAAATAATACTTCCTTCGTTTCAGAAAGAAAATTTTATTTTTTTAATCAATAATTTCAGTTTTTCACGTGTCATGTTTAAAGCCACATGATTAAAGAGGAACTCTTTACATTTGACATAATTTTAATTTTGTACCAAAGATTTAAATATTTTTATTTTCTTAAATTCCGTATCAAATCAAATCAGATCATTCTTTTTAAAATGAAGGCAGTATATATTTTTAAATTTTATTCGCTCTTTATAGTTATTATTAAATGTCTAAACCAAAAACTCCTATAATAACATATTATTTCAAAGGAAGTTAGATTAAAAATATGATTAAGACTCAATTCACCTCTCTTGAGTTTATAGATGCACTCAAACTAATAAAAGTCTTTTTTTTTCTTTATTTTTATGTTCGATATTTACTTTGAGGTTAAATTAATTGAAATTCGCACAAAGGAGTTTCACTTTGAAGGATATTGTGCTTCTGAGAAAAGAATAATTTTATTTATTCTTTAAAAAAAACAAGAACAAAACGATAAAATGAAATAACACATTTATTATTTTGATAGAATATTTTACGTTATCTGACTTTTCACCTTGTCGGAATTTTCGAGCCTAAGAGATAGGTAGCGTGTTGGATCCATGTTACATATAAGTCCAATAATGTGTGAATATTGTGTGATAGGCTTAAAAGAGTGATATGGGCCGATAAATATTTTTCATTAGGCCGATTTTTTAACTATACAACTTAAGAATTATATTTACATCAAATTAATAGTATTTTTTTGAAAAAATTGTATATAATAGCAAACTAATAATCTAAATTAAATGGAATAGTTAGGGTTTGATTTAATTGTGATCTATAGCAAACATTAGCTAAAATTTGTCAGCGTCTCTCTCCCAAAAATCTCGCTCGTCACTCTTCATTCTCGCTCGCCTCTCTCGCTTTATACACAGAAGTGTATAATTCTATTTCTGTTTTGTATAAAGCGAGAGAAAATTGTATATACACATGCAAAAATGTATATCTTCGTGTTATACACTTAATTATACAATGTACAAACATTTTACTTCAAATATTGCAGAGTAAAAGACCAACGAATTATACAAATGCGAATTATACAATTGCAGTGAAATACAATTTTCTCTAGCTTTATACAACAAGAGTGTATATATTGTGTTTCTGTTTTTATATAAAGCGAGAAAAACATATATCTTCTTGCTATACACTTATAATTATGTATATGTATAGCAAATTATACAGTTTTATGTTTGCTATGGAGCGTAATTATGCAAAGTTTGCTATAGCATACAAATATGAATTTTTTGTTTGCTATATGTGAAAGTTGCCTTATTTTTTTCCTTTACATGGCAATATTTTTTTTCAAAAGAAGAATTTAACTAATAATAATAATAATAATAATAATAATAATAATAATAATAATAATAATAATTTCCAACTCAGCCACGCTTATCACTTTTCCCATAATTTACTCCAATTAATTTACCTTCCATGATTATTCAAATTTCATATATATTATCTTTCATTATCAGTTTTTTTTACTAAAATCAAAACTCTCTATTTATTAAGTTTATGTGTAAAATAGTCAACAAAACGGTTCATATGAAATTTGTTGGTATCGAAATAAAATATCATTTTGAACAATTGATTTGAAATATTTTCTAGTACATATGATGATGTATTTGTTGGTACGAACTAACACCAAATTAATATCTAGATGTATTTTAATAGTCTATATGATTAGATCTTCATGAATAAAATATGAACATATCTTAGTGTATGTTGAGATGATCTTAATTTAGTTGGTGAATATAATAAATTCCAACATCTAGTAAGTTTATGTTTCATATAATTTGGTTCAAAAGTATGATAGATTGTTGTTCATATTATGATTGTTAAGTTTGGTGAGTTAAATAAGAACGGAAACGTTTCAAATTGTTATTATTCTAAAAAAAATATCAATTTGAAAATTGTATTAAAATGTTATCTGAGACATATGATGGTATATTTGTTGTTAGGAACGGATAACAAGACATGATTTATGTGTTGATGTATTTTTTGGTTCAAACTATTTACCTTACTGAATGTTTTGAAATTTTAACAGGTACTTACGTGGATTTTATTAAATTTAAAAATTACCATAACTATACCAAGTTTTATAAACTAATTGATATATTTAATGGTAAAAATACACACAATTTTGACACCTATGGTAATATAACTAGATTTTCATAAATATAAAATTTGAAACATATTTTAGTAAGTTTAGATTTCATATAACTAGATTGGATATAATGATTTATCAATTGGAAATCAAGTATTTCGTGAGTGGTAGATCTCCACCATTGAAAATACATAACGTCATGGGAGTGCACATTTATTAAAAATGTATTATTTTGGGATGTAGTTTTTTAATTTTTAATTTTAACTAATACAGATTATTTGTTTAATTTTTGTCAAGGTAAAATATTTTGTCCGTGTGGATTGGAACGTAACAATTTTCTTTTAGATAAAAGAGAGTGTATACACACACCATTAAAAAAGTGTAATAAAAGAGAGATTGCGTTTCTAAATTATTAAGTGATAATTTATGTATAAAATCCACACTTCTAGTATTTTGGGTAGAAAACTAAAAAAAAAGAAGATAATTTAAGTATGTTTTTGACAATTATCTCTACTTTAAAGGTAACTAATTAAATGTAAAATATATAACTAATTAAAATGTAAGAAGAGATAAACATAACGAAAAATAAAGACGAATCTAACATATCTAAATTGAAAAGTCGAGACGTATTCAAAATCATAAAATTCAAAGGATATATTAATATATTATACACATTTTTAATTTAAAATAACAATTTTTAAAATAAAAAAATCAATTCAAGCTACGATAACTAAATTACGATTGAGACTTTGAGAGAGTATTATTTAATCTAAGAGTTAATATAAATTGACAGATCAAAAATGTCTAATTCCACTAAGCCTAAAAAAGGGAAAATATATAAAACTAAAAACGTGTATCTTCGTAAAAAGTAACTTCATCAAAATAGAAAAAAATAATTAAAAAAATTCTCAAACTTCCATAAAAAAAAGAAAAATATAAAAGTAAAAACGTGTGTATTTAAAACTATATTAGGAGAGAGAATATGAAAATCAAATAAAATGCAAGAAATACTAAAAGAGAGAGAAAATCTGTAAAATAAAATAAAATAAAATAAAATAAAATGAAATATAAAAACTAAATATTTTATTATGTATGTAATTTAAAAACTTAGTTTGTAATTATATATAAATTTATTTCTATTTTGTTAATAAAAGTCTTAAGTAGTATATTTTGGTAAGTTCTTCCTTTTCTATTTTGCACTTTTATCCCCTATTTTATATTGTTCTTTAATTTATGTGTTTCGTAATAAATAATTTTTTTATGGGATGTTAATTTATATTTTTATTTCATAATATATCATAAGTTATAGTAAATCATTAGGTATAAATTGGGCAACTTTCACATATAACAAACAAAAAATTTATATTTGTATGATATAACAAAGTTTGCATAATTGCGCTCCATAGCAAACATAAAACTGTATAATTCGCTACACATATACAATTGTATAATTCTCTGGCCTAAATTGTATAATTCGCTCGCCTAAATTGTATAATTCGCTGGCCTATTTCGCTGCAATTGCATAATTTGTTTTGCATACAGTTGAATCGAATTAAAATGTATGTATATTGCATAATTATAAGTGTATAACAAGAAGAAATGTGTTTTTCTCGCTTTATACAAAAACAGAAACACAATATATACACTTCTGTTGTATAAAGCTAGAGAAAATTGTATTTCACTGCAATTGTATAATTCGCAATTGTATAATTCGTTGGCCTTTTTCTCTGCAATATTTGAAGTAAAATGTTTGTAAATTGTATAATTAAGTGTATAACACGAAGACATACATTTTTGCATGTGTATATACAATTTTCTCTCGCTTTATACAAAACAGAAACAGAATTATACACTTTTGTGTATAAAGCGAGAGAGGCGAGCGAGAATGGAGAGTGGCGAGCGAGATTTTTGGGAGAGAGACGCTGGCAAATTTTAGTTAATGTTTTCTATGGAGCACAATTAAATCAAACCCTAGCTATTCCATTTAATTTAGGTTATTAGTTTGCTATTATATACAATTTTTTCCCTAAATTAAATGGTTAAAGCGCAAATAATAAAGATTTAACCATTTAATGAGTAAAAAATAAAGATTTAACCATTTAAAGAGCAAAAATTAAAAATCAAATTAGAGCAGAGAAAAACGTACAATTTTATGCTAATTCACATATCAACTTAGAATAGAATAATTTAAAAGGGATAGTGTAGAGGTGAGTGATCGTTAACTTTTTGAATATTGTTTTTTTGTTGAGTTAACTTTCATGCTTAACAAATTTTGACCTTGAAAATTTGTCTACGTCTGTCACGACCCAAAACGAGCCGTGAGTGGCACCCACACTTATCCTACTATGTGGGCGAACCAACCAATCTAAACCCCAACATTTCAAACATAATACACAGAATATAATGCGGAAGACTTAAAACTCATTAATATAACCAATAAATAACTTCTAAAATTTATCAATTATTATCCCCAAAATCTGGAAGTCATCATCACAAGAACATCTATCCTCAAATTACTAAATCTAAGAGTATCTAGAATGCTAAGATAAGTAAACAAATGGTCCATGTCCGAACTTCAAGGACATCAAGACATGAATGAGAGAGAATCCAGTCCGAGCTAGGAACAATAGCTCACCCTGAAATCTGACGCGATGAAGACTGGCTAGAGTTGCGGTTGAGTTGAAGACGACGGTACGTTTGCTGCACCCCACAAATAACAAAGAGAAAACATACAAGTAGGGTCAGTACAAGCACAAGTACTGAGTAGATATCATCGGCCAACTCAAAATAGAAAGCAATATATATCGAATAATAACATAAAATCAACCATAACACTTAACAGGTGACAACAACAAGTACCATAACCATTGCGCACAACCTAAGCACATCTATGAGGACTCAAGCCTCCACACCATACTCATTTGGGAAACAGGTTCATTAAATTGAGTACATTAACATAATTCAAGATTCATTCTTTTTACTATCCTGGTGTCGGTACTACATATCGGTTCGTGACACCCGATCCCCTAATACTTACGTGTCGGTTCGTGACACCCGATCCCCCTAATACTACGTGTCGGTTCGTGACACCCGATCTTCTAATACTTACGTGTCGGTTCGTGACACCCGATCCCCCTAATACTACGTGTCGGTTCGTGACACCCGATCTCCCTAATACTACGTGTCGGTTTGTGACACCCGATCCCCCCAAACCTTTGCTTTCCTCTTCGTTTCTCTCTTCTCTCGATCGTTCTCCCTCTCTTTCTCTTTTTCTGATTTTTCTTATTCAAACTCTTTTTCTTTTACCCTAATTACCATATAATTAAGTATAAAAGATGACCAAAGTAACCCACTAATTAATTCAAGGTTATCTCCTTTAACCCTCAAGTAATTGAATCATTAACATTCAACCACTAACTTTATAATTATAAGCAGCAATAGTCCAAAACGCCCCTTAAAACATTTAACCGAAATCCGACCCAGTCAGGGTTACGCAGCCTGTGACGGCCCGTCGTGCCTGCGACGGTCCGTCCTGCTGCTTCCGTCACAAAGTTCAGAGAGTTGATTTTATTTAAGACTCGTTGACGGTCCGTCTTGCCTATGACGGTCCGTCCTGCCATGTCGTCGCGAAGTTCAGAGAGTTGTTCTCAGTACCAAATTTTCCAGAATCTAACTGTTTTGGAACGAGACCCCCTCGACGGTCCGTTGTGCCCATGACGGTCCGTCGTGGGATCCGTCGACTCAGACATTTTTTACCAGAAAATAAACTCTATTGCTCAAAACGACTGACAGGTCGTTACAATAGATACCAATTTACCCATCGTTCGTCCTCGAACGATCACAAGAAGAAAAACAAGGACGAAAAGGAGCACCTGAGTCTGTAAAAAGGTGTGGATATCTTTCTTGCATATCGGCCTCCTTCTCCCAAGTGGACTTTTCAACAGGTCGATTCATCCATTGAACTTTGATGGATGCAATCTCCCTTGATCTCAACTTGCGAACTTCTCTATCCAAAATGGCAACAGGTTCCTCCTCATAAGACAAATTCTTATCAAGAAGGACTGAATCCCAACGAATGATGTAGTTTCCATCACCATGGTATCTTTTCAGCATAGACACATGAAATATCGGGTGCACCCCTGAGAGTCCTGGGGGCAAGGCTAATTCATAAGCTACCTCCCCCACGCGCTTCAGAACTTCAAATGGACCAATGTACCTCGGACTAAGCTTACCTCACTTACCAAACCGCATCACCCCTTTCATGGGTGAAACCTTCAGCAAAACTTGCTCGTCCTCCATAAACTCCATGTCTCTAACCTTTCGAACTGCATATTCTTTCTGCCTACTTTGAGCCGCTAAAAGCTTTTCTTGAATGCATTTCACTTTATCTAACGATTCTCTCAGAAGATTAGTATCCCAAGGTCTAACCTCAAATGCATCAAACCACCCAATGGGAGACCTACATCTTCTCCCATACAATGCCTCAAATGGGGCCATATCAATAGTTGAGTGATAGCTATTGTTGTATGAGAACTCTGCTAAGGGTAAGAAGTTATCCCAATGGCCACCAAACTCTATCACACATGCACGAAACATATCCTCCAAAACCTGAATCGTTCGCTCAAACTGTCCATCGGTCTGAGGGTGAAATGCAGTACTAAGATCCAACCTAGTACCTAATTCAGCATGCAATATTTTCCAAAACTTAGAAGTAAACTGCGTACCTCTATCTGATATGATGGAAAGTGAAACCCCATGTAATCGAACAATTTCTGAGATGTAGAGTTTGGCTAACTTCTCTGCATTGTAAGTCACCTTAATCGGAATGAAGTGAGCAGACTTAGTTAATGTGTCAACAATCACCCAAATGGAGTCATACTTACCCATTGTTTTTGGAAGTCCAACCACGAAGTCCGTTGCAATTCTCTCCCACTTCCATTCAGGAATAGGCATTCTCTGAAGTGTCCCTCCAGGCCTCTGGTGTTCATACTTTACTTGCTGACAATTCGGGCATTGAGCAACAAAATCAACAATGTCACGCTTCATCCTACTCCACCAAAAATGTTGCTTTAGGTCACGATACATCTTGGTTGCACCAGGATGTATAGAATACCTTGAGCTATGAGCCTCTGCAAGAATAGTGTGAATCAAATCATCGACGTGGGGTACACATACCCTTCCCTTAATTCTCAAAACACCTTCCTCATCGATTTTTGCTTCTTTAGCCTCTCCTCGCAATACCTTATCTCGAATCCGGATCAGTTTCTCATCCATAAACTGCTTTTCCTTAATCTTGTCAAGAAAGGAAGATCTTGCCTCCACACAGGCCAAAAATCCTCCCTTCTCATTTACTTCTAGCCTCATAAGGTCATTAGCCAGAGCCTGAACCTCTCTAGCCAATGGGCGTCTAGAAACCTGCAAGTGGGCTAGACTTCCCATGCTCCTTGCCTTTCTACTTAAAGCATCTGCCACAACATTAGCTTTTCCCGGATGATACAAGATAGTGATATCATAGTCCTTCAGTAGTTCCATCCACCTCCTTTGTCTCAAATTCAAATCTTTCTGAGTAAAGACATACTGTAAACTACGATGATCCGTATAGACTTCACATTTAACCCCAGAAGATAATGTCTCCATTGCTTTAATGCAAACACTACCGCAGCCAACTCCAAATCATGGGTAGGATAATTACGTTCATGCACCTTTAATTGTCTCGAGGCATAAGCAATTACATTCTTCTCTTGCATTAGCACTGCACCCAAACCAGAAGAGGATGCATCACAGTAAACAATGAAATTCTTACCTTCCACTGGCAGGGTAAGAATTGGTGCAGTAGTCAACAAAGTCTTGAGCTTCTGAAAGCTTTCCTCACACTCATTCGACCATACAAATGGAACACACTGCTTAGTCAAGTTTGTCAATTGGGAAGTAACGGAAGAAAATCCCTTGACAAATCGACGATAGTAGCTAGCTAAACCAACGAAGCTCCTTACCTCTGTAACATTAGTAGGCCTTACCCAATTCTTCACTGCTTCGATCTTAGAAGGATCCACCATCACTCCATCCTTAGAAACTACGTGCCCTAAGAAGGACACTGAATCTAGCCAAAACTCACACTTAGAGAATTTGGCATAAAGCTTTTTCTCCCTCAACATTTCCAATACAATTCTCAAGTGCTCCTCATGTTCTTTCCTGCTCTTTGAGTATACCAGTATATCATCGATGAATACAATGACGAAGAGATCCAGATATGGCTTAAAAATCCCGTTCATCAAACTCATGAAAGCAGCAGGGGCATTCGTAAGCCCAAAAGACATTACTAAGAACTCATAATGTCCATACCTAGTCCGAAAAGCAGTCTTGGGCACATCCGTGGCCCGTATTTTCAATTGATGATAACCAGATCTCAAATCGATTTTTGAGAAGGTACAAGCACCTTGTAACTGATCAAATAAATCATCGATGCGAGGAAGAGGGTACTTGTTCTTAACAGTTACCTTATTCAGTTGTCTGTAGTCAATGCACATCCGAAAACTTCCATCCTTCTTCTTCACAAACAAAACCGGAGCACCCCAAGGAGATGCACTTGGTCTAATGAAGGCTTTGCTTAACAACTCTTGAAGTTGGGCCTTTAACTCTCTTAACTCAGCGGGAGCCATCCTATAAGGGGGTATGGAAATGGGGCGAGTACCCGGCTCCAGATCAATACAAAAGTCGATATCCCTATCCAGTGGCATACCAGGAAGGTCTGCGGGAAACATATCCAGAAACTCACGGACTATTGAAACCGACTCAATTGAAGGTACTTGGGTAGTATCATCCCTGAGGTGTGACAAGAAAGCTAAACAACCCTTTCTAACCATTCTCTTAGCGCGAAGAATGGAGATGATACGAGCTGGAGTGGAAGTGTAGTCACCCTCCCACACTAACGGATCTGTCCCAGGCTTGGCCAATGTAACAGTTTTGGCATTACAATCTAAGATTGCAAAGTTTGGAGAAAGCCAAGTCATACCCAAAATTACATCGAAGTCAACCATTTCTAAGATAACCAAGTCTACATGAGTATTGCTCCCCATAAAAGTCACAAGACAAGACCTATACACCTTTTCAACTATCACAGACTCACCCACCGGAGTAGAAACACGAATAGGCATGTCAAGCAATTCACGATGTAATTTAAGACCAGCAGCAAATGAGGAAGATACATATGAAAATATGGATCCAGGATCAAATAATACAAAAGTCATGCAATCACAAACCAAAATATTACCTGTGATGACAGCATCAGATCTCCCAGGGAAAGCATAACAATGGGCCCTATCACCGGTGTGCCCGTTGCCCCTACCATGTTGCGCTGCAGTAGTTCCAGTTTGCCCATCACCCCGACCGTTTTGATGACCACCATTACCTCGGCCACCACGTCCTCCCGAATAACGGCCTCTTCCATGACCACCTCTACCTCTGATTATTGGGGGTCTGTAACTCGGTTTTGGACAATTTCTCCTAATATGTCCAGTCTCTCCACATCTATAACAATCTCTGGATTCAAGCATAGGTCTTTGTGAGAACGATGGAATCTGGGGATAACCTCCAAACTTAGAGCAATGTTGACCGGTCTGCGGTGGACCCCCAGCTACAGTCTGTAGTGAAGACTGAATAGGTTGGGCTAGATAACCTCCCGAACTCTGCCCTCTAGAGTAAGAACCATTAAACTCACCTCCTTTACGAAACTTCTTAAATGTCGATGCCATGGTGAAGTCGTCTGGCTTCACTCCCTCCACTTCCATCACGAAATCTACCACCTCCTGAAAGGATTTTGCTGCAGCAGCTACCTGTAAGGCTGAAATCTGTAAATCTGGCCTCAACCCTTTCACGAAACGGCGAATCCGCTCTTGTGGACTGAAACAAAGCTAGGTGGCATACCTAGATAATGCACGAAATTTAGCCTCATACGCAGTAACCGACATCCTGCCTTGCTCTAGGCTCAGGAACTCATCTCTCCTCCTATACCTCAAATTCCGGGGTATATACTTCTCCATAAACAAGCTAGAGAATGATGCCCAAGTCATAGGTGGTGACTGTGCTGGTTGACACTCAATATGTGACCGCTACCACATTTTGGCGTTCCCTTGAAATTGATAGGTCACAAACTCAACGCCAAATCGTTCCACTATGCCCATCATATGTAGCAACTCATGACAATCAATCAGAAAATCATAGGCATCCTCAGATTCAGCACCCTTGAAAACTGGAGGTCTCAACTTTAAGAACTTACTGAAAAGTTCGTGTTGGTCACTTGTCATTATAGGCCCTGTAGTCAACCGAGGAAACGTGCCTATTTCCAATGAGGCATCCATGCGGGGAGCCACAACAGCTGTATGTTGTACCCCCGGAACCTGAGGTGCTGGTGCAGAAAACACTCGAGGTGTCTGGCCTTGATCAGATAACCCGCTAAGATAAGCAAGAACCTGATTAATCATCTCAGGGGTAGGTTGGGGTGGTAATTCCTCGTTCTGCACTTGTTCATTTCCCCCTTCCTCACCCTCTCTTAACACTTCCTCAGTCGGTGGAGGAGTCACCGCCCTAGTACCAGATGGGTCAGGTGCTTGTCCTCTTCCTCTAGAGGACGTCCTCCCGCGACCTCTACCGCGGCCTCTTGCCACTGCTCCTCTTCGAGCTACAGTCTCAGTGGCTGGATCAGACACATCTTGTCTTGCTGGTGTTGGTGTCGGCTCAGTCGTTGCTCTAGTTCTAACCATCTGCGAAATAGAGTAAAGATGGTCAGATACCAATTTGTATCACCTAGATACCAATTGGATCCAAGTAATAGCACGAAAGAAAGAAAGAATGGAATTTTCCTAAAGTCTTATAGCCTCTCAAAGAAAAGTAAAGGCGTCCTCCTACCGTTCCTCAAGACTCTACTAGACTTGTTCTTGTGTGATGAGACCAACGAACCTAATGCTCTGATACCAAGTTTGTCACGACCCAAAACGAGCCGCGAGTGGCACCCACACTTATCCTACTATGTGGGCGAACCAACCAATCTAAACCCCAACATTTCAAACATAATACACAGAATATAATGCGGAAGACTTAAAACTCATTAATATAACCAATAAATAACTTCTAAAATTTATCAATTACTATCCCCAAAATCTGGAAGTCATCATCACAAGAACATCTATCCTCAAATTACTAAATCTAAGAGTATCTAGAAAGCTAAGATAAGTAAACAAATGGTCCATGTCCGAACTTCAAGGACATCAAGACATGAATGAGAGAGAATCCAGTCCGAGCTAGGAACAATAGCTCACCCTGAAATCTGACGCGATGAAGACTGGCTAAAGTTGCGGTTGAGTTGAAGACGACGGTACGTTTGCTGCACCCCACAAATAACAAAGAGAAAACATACAAGTAGGGTCAGTACAAGCACAAGTACTGAGTAGATATCATCGGCCAACTCAAAATAGAAAGCAATATATATCGAATAATAACATAAAATCAACCATAACACTTAACAGGTGACAACACCATTGCGCACAACCCAAGCACATCTATGAGGACTCAAGCCTCCACACCATACTCATTTGGGAAACAGGTTCATTAAATTGAGTACATTAACATAATTCAAGATTCATTTTTTTTACTATCCTGGTGTCGGAACGTGACACTCCGATCCCCTAATACTACGTGTCGGTTCGTGACACCCGATCCCCTAATACTTACGTGTCGGTTCGTGACACCCGATCCCCCTAATACTACGTGTCGGTTCGTGACACCCGATCCCCTAATACTTACGTGTCGGTTCGTGACACCCGATCCCCCTAATACTACGTGTCGGTTCGTGACACCCGATCCCCCTAATACTACGTGTCGGTTCGTGACACCCGATCCCCCTAAACCTTTGCTTTCCTTTTCGTTTCTCTCTTCTCTCGATCGTTCTCCCTCTCTTTCTCTTTTTCTGATTTTTCCTTATTCAAACTCTTTTTCTTTTACCCTAATTACCATATAATTAAGTATAAAAGATGACCAAAGTAATCCACTAATTAATTCAAGGTTATCTCCTTTAACCCCCAAGTAATTGAATCATTAACATTCAACCACTAACTTTATAATTATAAGCAGGAATAGTCCAAAACGCCCCTTAAAACATTTAACCGAAATTCGACCCAGTCAGGGTTACGCAGCCTGTGACGGCCCGTCGTGCCTGCGACGGTCTGTCCTGCTGCTTCCGTCACAAAGTTCAGAGAGTTGATTTTATTTAAGACTCGTTGACGGTCCGTCGTGCCTACGACGGTCCGTCCTGTCATGTCGTCGCGAAGTTCAGAGAGTTGTTCTCAGTACCAAATTTTCCAGAATCTAAGTGTTTTGGAACGAGACCCCCTCGACGGTCCGTCGTTCCCATGACGCTCCATCGTGGGATCCGTCGACTCAGACAGTTATTACCAGAAAATAAACTCTACTGCTCAAAACGACTGACAGGTCGTTACAACGTCAAAAGTTTACGATTAAATACATTTTCAGTAACAAGTTATTGAGTGTAATTTCTTTAAAAAGAACATTATTAGTCAATAAAAAATTGTTTCAATATATTATCAACTTAACTTTTTTTCAATTATTACTATTAATAAATTTAAATTCATTAGGGAAAAAGACGTGAATAAACAACTAATACAGCGTGGATGATGGATCAAGTTTTAATTAGTTTGATCATCTATGAAGATATGTATATATAAAATTTCATTAGTTTTCAACACGTTGAAGACTTAATAACAATATAATATTTGTAGTTTTGTAGAGTCTTTAATGAAAGATTAATTAATAAATGAGTTGTCATTGCTTGTTAATACATTCGAATTCTCATTTCAAATATCAACTTGACTATCGAGGCAATTCAACTTGTGTTTATAGAACTACTTCGGAATTCAAATTACCTGTCATATTTTTCTTTTACACGCAATCAAAATTTATCGAAAACAACCTATTTACTTCATAAAGGTAAAAACATAATATATGTACAATTTCATCATCTCAAACCTCATTCGTTGAATTACAGTAGATATGTTACTACTGTTGTGTTTCTCTTTTACAAATCAAAACATTAATTAGAATATTAACTTTTTAACTAACTAACTATTATTATTATTATTATTATTATTTGGTCTTTTTCATTATTTTTTCTAAAATTACAGATACAAATTAATTCACCTTTAGCTGTAGCAATTAAATAATGTGTCAGCTACATTAAATGTTTACATCTTTGATCCAATCTGCTAATCTCTCTAAGATGTACATTTACGTGTTATAATTTGAATCACAACTTCTAAATTTTAACAACTACTAATTTTTTTAAAAATAAAATTTACATAATTAAAAACTAAATTAAAAAAATAATAAGTCACAAAAATTAATAATGTATAAAAAATTAAGTATCATACTATCGTAATTTAAATAATATCATATAAATTGAGACGGATAATGACTTATTCTTGAATTTGAGATCTGTCTTTGTGCTTTATTATATTTTTTTAATTCTTTTGTCACTAAAATATTTGACAAATCATTTGCTTAGTTATTGGATTTATTATCTTAAGAGGATCCAATTTCCAGCTATTTCACAAATTTCAAGTATAAATACACAGCAAAACCATACAACTTATGACCATCAATAATACAAATTCTCTTATACATATAATTGTTAAACTTTTTGGCAAAAATGATGAATAAAAGGCAGAATCTCACTGCTTTTTTCTTTTTCATTCTTTTAAACTCTTCTTTTTCTTATTCTTTGATATATAATCATCATGATGAATTAGTGATGAATATTGAGATTAAAGAGGAAAAGGGTTGTGTTAAAGCTTGTATTCTTGAAAATGAGTGTAAAAATGAGAAAAATGATTATTATGTGTATCATGTTTGTATTGATATTTGTATTAAGAGTTGTAGAGGGTATGGCAAAGAATTGCTTAGACATACTATTATATGAATATGGTTTTTGGTTTTGTGTATGCAAGGGATAGTGTAACGAACGAATTTTTGTATTATCAGTGTATATTACGTGGTTGTGTATGCAAGGAGAATAAAAAAATATTTAGAAAAGCAACAAATATATTATGAAAAAGATTTTAGAATGACAAAAAAAAAATTAATAACATGAAATTCAACAATTAATTGGACAAGAACAATACTATATATAAAAAAATTATTATTAGAATTATCCATTAATAAGCATATTGTTATATTTGATTTTCATAAATAAAGTGAATTAAAAAGAATAGAAAATTCGGGAAAGAAATAAATATACATATAAAAATAATTCAAGAAAATAAAGGAGACAAAAAAAGAGAATTATAAAATGATTGACAAACAAAAAAGGAAAGATAAAAGAAGAATAATAAAACAATAAATTTTAACTTTTCAAAAAAAAAAAAAAAAAGAACAATCAAATGTGTTTAGAGAGAATTAAGGGAAACAAAATTACGTTTTTTTAAGAAAAAGCAAAATAACTATTAAATGCCAAATAAATAAAAGAAAGTCTTTTTTTTTTTGGGAACAAATTAAAAATGGGCTATTCTTTTTTGGGAAAATTGTATATAAAAGCAAATTAATAACCTAAATTAAATGGAATAGCTAGGGTTTGATTTAATTGTGCTCCATAGCAAACATTAGCTAAAATTTGCCAGCGTCTCTCTCCCAAAAATCTCACTCGCCACTCTCGCTTTATACACAGAAGTGTATAATTTTATTTCTGTTTTGTATAAAGCGAGAGAAAATTGTATATACACATGCAAAAATGTATATCTTCGTGTTATACACTTAATTATACAATTTACAAACATTTTACTTCAAATATTGCAGAGAAATAGGCCAACGAATTATACAATTGCAAATTATACAATTGCAGTGAAATACAATTTTCTCTAGCTTTATACAACAGAAGTGTATATATTGTGTTTCTGTTTTTGTATAAAGCGAGAAAAACATATATCTTATTGCTATACACTTATAATTATGCAATATACATACATTTTAATTCGATTCAACAATATGCAAAATAAATTATACAATTGCAGCGAAATAGGCCAGCGAATTATACAATTTAGGCCAGCGAATTATACAATTTAGGACAATGAATTATACAATTGTATATGTATAGCAAATTATACAGTTTTATGTTTGCTATGGAGCGCAATTATGCAAAGTTTGCTATAGCATACAAATATGAATTTTTTGTTTGCTATATGTGAAAGTTGTCTTTCTTTTTTCTTTTTTACCAATTTAGTTTATAGATTGTCATATTATGTCATTTATTCAAAGGAAACTTCACATATAGTCACTTAAAAATAATTAATTACTCTGCATAACTATATTTTGATAATTACTATTTGTAGCTACATGTTATATGGAGGAGAGAGGCGAGCGATACTGGAAGAGAGAGGAAAGAGGCGAGTAATAGGGGGAAAAGAGTGGGAGAAAAGTGAATTGTATATGTATATTGATTAGATAATTGTATATTATACATATGTATTTGTATATATGACAAGAGAGATTGAAAGAGGGAGGAGAAAGGCGAGCGAGAAAAGGCAGAGAGTGGGAGAGAGTTGAATTGTATATGTATATAATTAATTGTATATTATACATATGCATTTGTATATAGGCAAGCAAAATTGGGAGAGAGAGTATAGAAGCGATCAAGATTGAGAGAGAGAGGAGAGACGCGAAGCGAGAGAGGACAGAGCGTGGGAGAGAGGTGAATAGTATGTATATATGTTAAATAATTGTATATTATACATAAGTATTCGTACATCCTGGCGAATTATACATATACAAATGTAACTAATTATACAAACTCAAAATCAGTCCACATAATTAATATATAATATTAATTACGAATAATAATTATAGCAAACTATAAATATAATAAGTAATTGAATAATAAAAGTTTGCTTTGTTGCGTAATTTTCCCTAAATTCAAAAACTTCAGTAGTTAAAGAGCCCATAATACAAAAGCCCATAATATTGGCCCACCTAGACCCATTAGCATCTTCTTCTTCCTGCAAGATCCATTTCCAGAAAAAAAAAATGAAAGAAAAAAAATCGACGCATCGCCAAACAGCATCCATCGCTCTCAGAATCTTGAAATAGTGAACGGAGTCGAATTGTATGTATTCCTTTTTCTTATTACTCTGTATTTTTTACGAAACCCCTTTTTTTTCCCATTGATTTTCATTGAATATCGTCTGAGTTATACTTAATTGTTTTGAGCTGTTTTCAGAGCATTTTAAAGCATATTTTTTGAAGTAGACTTGATTTTGAACTCCTAAACTTGGATGAATTGCTTCCTTTTTGTATTTTGTAAGCACCCAAAATAACAATTTTATTGATAGATTTTAAATCTAATACTCCCTCTATCCCGATTTAGTTTGATTGAGCAAGGAGTTTATGGAATAAAGGAGAGATTTTTAAAATTTTGTGGTCTTAAACTTGCCAGGTAGAAAGGTTCAAATATAGAATGAGAGGATTCTTTTTCAAACGACTGAAAAAGGAAAGTAAGATACTTAAATTGGGAAGGAGTGAGTACTATTCTCTGTTGCATTCTTGTAATTTGTTGTCCATGGATGTTTTTGGGAGTTATTTTTCTTACTATTTGCTGAATTTGTATTTTTTTTTGTATGAGTGATTAGGAACCTGATTACTGAGCTCTTGATAGGACAAAATATGATTTTGACACTATAACTAACGTGTTTTGGAATTAGTCGAAGTGTGCCCAAGCTAGCATGGACACCATGGTTATCAGAAAAAAGATTATTTTTTTGGAAAATGTACAATTGATCAGATTCATGTCTGTGATGCTCCTTTGGTTGGTCTGTTGATGTGAGAATAATATTTAAGAATCAGTGTATTTGGAATGATGTTGCAAATATTGTAACTTTTTTAGGAATGTGACGTGCCCTTTGTATGCGATTTTGTAGGCTTCTGATAGTTTTATAACCATGGGTAACGGCAGTATAAATCCTACTCATTTTGGAAAACTTGAAGCATGATCTTTGTTTACAGTGATTCTTTAAGGATGTAGTGTAAGTAATAGGTGTACTTTAGAGATGTATGTGACCAAGAACTTTCGTCACGCTATTCCACTTGAATGTGTAACTGTCTGTTCTGCGTAAGTTGGGGTTTATTAGTACATTATACATTTTTTTTTTGTTTTCGATAAAGATTACACCTTTCCATTTTCTTTATAAAATCTAACCAAAAAAAATAAAAAATTGAGATCCACTACCAGTGAGCTAAGCAAGTTCTACACCATGTTATTTCTAATTAGAAGAGAGTAGTTTTGACAAAACTGCTTTTATGCACTTATGAGGTCAACCCTTGGTGCTCTGCCATGTGCCAACACATGAAGGGCATAGGAGCAAAACTGTAAGAGTAGTAGGATCATAAGCACACTTTAAAGTTTTGCCTTTCTAAGGCAGATCAACTAGCCAGACTTCAATAAATAAATACCTGGAAATAGCAGCTACATGCTTGAACTGATGTCTACTTACTATTCACTTCAGAGTGATGAACAAAGTCACTAGAGTTGTATTGGAGCACTAACTGTTGAGCATTAAGCTTTGCTTTCTTTTGACATTTCTGCTTGATCTCTCCATTAATGTTTCAATGAATGTTTCTTAATTTTTTTTTCAGAAGTAATAGTTTTGAAGTAGTCTGCCTAACATTGATCCTATACATTTTAAGCTTTCTTAGAACAGAATTTGTGTTTCATCTTGTGTCCTCTATCTCTATTGAACTTGTTCATTTTCGTCATCTTTAGAATTAGTATTACTCATAGTGTTGCTCCATTGCTTGAAGTGCCAGAGCAATGCGAAACGATGTTTTACAATTCTAATAATGTGAAATAAAGCAATTTGGAAGAGACACAGTAAGTGATCCAAGGGAGAACCAGTCACTTCCTTGAATGTGACTTTAGAGATGAAAAGAGAAAGTAAAGGGAGGAGAGAAGTGTGGCGTTTTAGTACCTGTGTAGTAGGACTTCTATCCGTGTATCATAAACCGGGCCTTTTGCTACATTTGTACTCAGACTCCTCTCCTTGTTGTTTTCTTCTTCATCTTATTTTTCTAGTTTGCAATGGCTCTTCTATTTTTCTATATCTCTGTATCTGCTGAGTTGCCTCCTACTTCGGACTTTTTGTTCTTTTGATGTGTGGCCCTTCTCTTCTCTGCTTCTTCTGCTTCAATCCTTTTTCTCATTTTTTTGTTCTACTATCAATTGATTTCAATAGTTCTTTTTATTCTTTCTTGTCTGCTCTTTATTTCGGTATATCTCTGATTCTTGATTTATAAGTTGATTGATAAGAAGATAAGCAATGACAGTTGCAACTTAAGTTGATATTAGTGCAGCAGTCAAAGCAATCAAATATGAATATTGAACGCTGCCAATCTATTATTTTACTCATGATGGGTTGAAAACAAAAAAATCAGTCTTATAATTGAACTTATCTTTCTGTAAAATTGCTGAAACTAAATCATGTGTACTTTATGTTATAATTATGCTTTCTTTTTTCAAGAAAAAGATAAATAGCTTAGGATGGGCAGGTTTACATTTCAATCTGTTTCCTCATAACATTTAAACCTACCCATACAGAGTCCAATCTATTTGTCTTCCAGCTGTGCACTTCAGTAGTGAAAGGTTGACAATAAACTTTAATATATCATATTCATTTCTCAAGCGAGAAACAAGGATAATGCTGAATCCTGTTTGTTGTCTACCATCTATTGGTAAACAAAAATTTACAAAACGAGAGAGGTTTTCCAGAACTTCTTGGAACATTGTGTCAAAAAAAGGTGTCCGAAAGCACAAATGTCTTGTCATATCCGTGTATTATGTCCTCCATGTCAAGCCAAGTTAATTTCTGTGTACAAGGATAGGTACTCGATCCATTCTATTTATCCTTCCATTTTGTTTTCTGTTGCTAAAAAGGATATGGCTGTCTTAAGTTTCCCTGCTCCAATGCATTCCATAGCATTATTAGTTTCATCTGCAGTTGATGCTTTATTGATTTTCACACTCATGTTTGTGACTGTAGGAAACCACACTTTTGATTGAAATGAATGGTGCTTCTTCGGCCGGTGGTATAAGAGGTGCTTTATCCTATTGTGTGCAGCAAGTACGGCGTTATGATTATCATCACTACCTCTGCCTTCTTGAACTTCCAGCAAACATGCGGAAGGCTGCATTTGCACTCCGAGCTTTCAATGTCGAGACATCCCGAGCTATGGATGTTGCATCTGATCCCAAAATTGGTCTTATGCGCTTGCTGTGGTGGCAAGAAGCTTTGGACAAGATCTATTCAAACAAGGTGATTGAGCATCCAGTAGCTCAGGCCCTCACTTCTGTGGTATCTGAACACAAGGTTAGCAAAAGTTGGCTTAAACGAGCTGTGGAAGCCCGAATAAATGATGCGAATAGAGAAAATAATGATATTCCACAAACTGTTGAAGAATTGGAGCAATATGCTGAGGACACAACATCAACTATTCTGTACTCTACACTTCAAGCAGGTGGTATTAAATCCACAGCGGCAGACCATGCTGCTTCACATATTGGTAAGGCAAGTGGACTCCTTTTGTTACTTAAGTCACTGCCATACCATGCTAGTAGAAACCATCAGTTTTCATATATACCAGCCAAGGTGGCTGAGAAACATGGATTGTTGGTTCACCTAAGTGGTCAGTCAGAGATCAAAAAGGACTCGCGTGAGGCCCTTTGTGATGCAGTTTTTGAGATGGCATCTGTAGCTAATGCACATCTGCAGAAGGCTCGACAATTGGCCGGAAGTGTGCCAGCTGAAGCTCGTCCTGTGCTTTTGCCTGCTGTGCCTGCCCAAGTCATGTTAGATTCTTTGGCTCAGGTGCAGTTTGATGTGTATGATCCACGGCTGGCACAAGGAATCTTAGGGGCTCCCCCCTTGTTGTTTCAGTTGAAACTGAAATGGTATTCATGGAGGGGCAAATATTGACATTACCCTTTTTCATCCCTTTATAGAGTGTGTGTGTCACCAACCACTGACCGACACGAGTTATTGAATGCTTACATGAATAAATTGATGATTCTTTGGTTGATCCTGCTGGTGTTTGGTCCATACACGCGAAGAGAACATAAGCTACACGTGTTTGGATAAATTTCTGCAAGTACTTTGGCCGTCTGGTTTTGACTTTTGACAGTCGTGGTTCACTCTGGATTGCGGCTTTTTGGTTGAAGTGCTCGATTTTGTCTGGGAAACACAGCCAGAAAATCACAAGGAACAAACATATATTATTTGGTAAGCCATGTCGATTAACCATTCAATCTTTGTTTAATAGTGTTTCTCTATCTATCATCATCTTAGCTTACGAGTTTTGAAAACCGGCAAGTGTAGTGTGGGACTGACTTTGAATCTAATTCGACTCCAAAGCTAGCTCATGACGTGAGAATTTCTCAAGACCAGTTCCACATCTCAGGATCCAATGTGGGACAAACTTAACCAGATGTCATTTGTGATATATTTGGAGCAGTGGACACCTAGTGTGAAAAGGCATGTGAGGTCCTAATATGGATTATGCATGTCAAAGTTTGGACAACCATTTCTTGTTAATCATGTGTGGTGTCTGGATCAGCTTATATGCATCCCGACTAACTTTACGAGATACCTATTAACTCTCACCAACAACGGTATGGTACTCAGTAACTCTGTCAATCAAAACTAAGATAGATGAAAAAAATCATCTGATGTTTTTATCTCTACTGGAATTTGAACATTGAGACTTGATGTTTACTATTGTGAAACATGACTATTCAGAAATGAAAAAAAAAAATTGTATTTATTCTTGTCATTATCATATAGCATACTAGTGGTGAATTATAAGAACAGTGTTAGCAGACATAAGATAAGTTAAAAATTATATATGCCCATGTTGTTTCATGATTAAGTAATTGACAGCTTGAATTGAATATCTTTTATTAGTGAAAAACATTAAAACTTTTTTCCCCCATTCTTTATCTTTTTCTTTAGCATATTTGTGCTTGAGTATATGGTAGAGTATATGAAAGGAAAATAGTAATAATATCGATAATCAAAGTGTAGTCTCGTGATCAATGAATCGTTGAAAACAAACATACTTAGTATGAGTATTTTTCATGCGCTTAAGTTTTAGTAGACCAAATTATAGATTGGGTGCGTATATTGGTTTTAGAGACGGTATAACTGTATTAAGTATGAGTTCAGACGAACTTAATAACTTTTGCTTAAACTTTGTGTTGATGTTTAGTTTAATTTATGTTTTTATTAAGAAAATATTATGTTACTACGTTGTAAGTATTTACTTATCATTTGTATATAACAATTATGTTAAACAACTCTTCAAATATTAATCCAAAAGATATACCAATGATTTATTTGAATAAATTAAGAGTTCGGACATATACTCTTGTAAAAATAAATTTCTTTTATGAAAAGGCAAAAACAATAACTAAATTACATCTTCTCAAATTTCAGATTTGAAATTCTTTTTCCGAATGCGATAAAAGAAATTAACAGACTGATCACTAAATAAATATAAATATATACTAATTCCGACATGATTAAATAGTCAAAGACGAAGTTAATAAGTAGTGTATGTAATCACATACATTACTCTTCTCAAACTCGACATTCTTAATCTGAATGCGATAAAAGAAACTAACGGATTGATCGCTAAATAAATATAAATATGTACAAATTCTGACATGATCAAATAGTCAAAGACGAATCTAATAAGTAGTGAATGTAAGCACATACATTACTCTTCTCAAATTCAACATCCTTTTTCCGAATGCGATAAAAGAAACTAGCAGACACATCACTAAATTAATTTAAATATATACAAATTCCGACAGGATCAAATAGTCAAAGACGAATCTAATAAGTAGTGAACGTAAGCACATACATTAATCTTCTCAAACTCAACATCCTTTTTCCGAATGCGATAAAAGAAACTAACAGACAGACCACTAAATTTAAATCTATACAAATTCCGACATGATCAAATAGTCAAAGACGAATCTAATAAGAAGTGAATGTTATCACATACATTACTTTCTTCAGACACACGATAAGTTAAAAAAATCATACTCTTAAATTTTGTATTCGCTTCTAATTGCACCTCCAGCTCCGCCCCCCGCGACAACTCCCACCACGACTCGTGGCTGCGATTCTCGATTGAACGTTCTCGAATTCGGATATCCGACAAGGGATTTGGATCCCACCCGAATGATTGAACCCGTAAACCATTTCAGCCTCTCTCAACAAATCAACAAACAAAGGGTGATTAAAGTAAATCACAGGGACTAAAACTCTACATGCAACATCTTGTTTTTCACCAACATACACAGCCAAATGACCCTTTGGTATTTGGTTCTGATCCATCAATTCTGACCCGACCCGAATATAACCCGACCCGGGTTTTGCAAAATTGACACTTTTAACCCCATGCTTCAACAAATTTCCAAAATTACATAGCTTTGAAATTGCTTTGGTTGCACAATTGGAAGATCCCAAACGTTTGTAGCCCTTTTTTCTCCTATGAATAAACAACTTGAAAACTCTCACAAGTCTCCTACCAAGCCTAAATCCTCTCACTTTCATCATTTTTTTTCGATAATCGAAATCGATAAATAAAATTATAAGTCAATAACGTGCTTGTTTTCAAGATAACATACCTCCTTATACTGTCACACTCTAAGAACTGACGTTATCTGACTCTGAAGATCTTTGCCCGAAATCAAATCTCCCAACTTTTTCTTTGATGGAGACGGAATAATCTTATATCGTCCGACGCCTTTTACCTTTTTAGGAAGATCTTTACATCGAGATAAAAAGTACTCCTTTTCTTTGAACTTCACTACAAGAACTGACGCTTTCTAACTCTCTATGAAAATCTTCGCCCCTAGATATAAAGTATCAAAACTTCTCTTTGACAAAAAATATGTAACATGGGAATTTCAGTATGAGAACTGACGCTTTCTAACTCTCTACGAAGATTTTCACCTAGAGATCAAAAGAACTAAAAAAAATAATAATGTATTTGTTGAATTCTTGAAATTGGCTATAATATCATAGAGGATTTCAAGAACTTGTAAGTGACATTGCTAGGGATGATTTTTGGTCATTTTTTATTGAAAACTAGTGTTGTTTGTTTGTTTTTTTGATTCTTGGGATAGTTTGGCTTTTTTGTAGAAGTACAAATGATGATGACAAAGACCAACACTAACTATAAATGGGACAAAAAAGTACAGCAAGTATATAGAGAATCTTTATAATAAACTTTTTGATTAAGTTTGAATTGACACGTAATTATTATTGTTGTAATAAAAATTAAGAGATAATTTAAATAAAAGAAAAATAATAATTACTGAAGAATATCGTGTAATGAATGAGTTGCTCATTTTAAATTAGAGCTTTCAAATCAAGTTTTGAATATTGAATTTTTTTGATAAAAAATTTAAATTAATATTATTGGGGGGGGGGGGGGGGGGATGGGGTAGTAGTGTTTAGCACAAACAAGGTGAGACTTGATCAAAATTGTTTTGACTTTGAGTTTTTATGTTGCTTATATAAATAAATAAAAGGGAAATAATATGTGATAAAATTTGGTATGTTTTTATACTTTTTAAAAATATTGTTAAATGTGTTTCAATCGAGTTCTTTTGGAATGTTACATTTTGATGAATTCAATATAAGTGCGATATTATTTTTAAAAAATATAAATTATATTATAAAAAGTAATTAATAGTGATTTCTTTGATGTCAATCAATATCTGTACAATGTGACTCAAGTCCAGATCGGATGAGTTATTTTTATAACATTACAACCCTCTCAATCTCTCTCGTTTAACTCAAGTTATTCTATTTATATGATAATAGTTAAAATAACCCGTTTCAAGAAAATTATACCTTCATTAGTATACGTAACTTTCATAAATTTCTTATCGATAAAAATAAAATCAATTTAAAATCACACTTACTATATCTAGTAATACTGATGAATTTAATTCTCACCATCCTCATTTTTTAATTAAAATAATAAGTAATATGTGGGAAAAAGGGAAGTAAAAAAAAAAAAGAAATCTTGGCTATATGAAGTTTCAAAGGCCAGTAATTTTAAAAATAAATAAATTTAAAATGGTATTTATGGTTTTGTTTATTGTGTTTGATTTTGATGTTTGAATAAAAATAATATATAATGTTGTTATTTCTTTTTTTCTAAATTACTCACTTTTTACATGTGGACATTTTCTTTTATTGGACTTTATTTTTTTTAATTTTGAATTTGACTAATTCTTATAACAGAAAAGTTGGAATAACTTTTTTAAATAATGTGAGTGGGAATTATTTTTTTTATGTTTTATTAAAAAATTATGCCACGTAGGTCCATTTGATGTTTTATTTGGGATATTTCAAGTGGTACGGAACTTCTAATATTTTTTATTTAAAAAAAAACTTATTTGTCCTTTTCAATTTCTTGGTACGAATTTTGCCAACTCCGTACGAAATATTATTTTTTTCATAGGTAGCAATAGATACATTTGTTATAGTTATATATATACTAATAATATCAGTAATTTTAATTTATATATTTTATGAAGAAATGAAATTGTACGGATCATTATTTAGATACATCAAATTTACAACTGGTAAAATATATGTTTTTAAAGAAAAAAAAGTTATATCAGATATAACGTGTGGATATTATGATGTAAAAATAGATATATATATTTGTACGATATACATGAGGATAGTAATTAATGAAATATTTTACATCGATGATAAATAGAATCTCTGAGCTTTGTCATTTTACGAGCGGATTCATATTTAAATATTCATTAATTTCTTGATGTTAAACTAAAATAAATTAGTGGATTATAATTACTCTTAATTATTTAAATTTGTGTCGGTTTGCTTCACGGGTGTGATTAGCAAAGGATAATCACTTATTTTTGTCGAATTTATAATTAATTATTTGTTGTCTACTATAAAAATGGTATTTTAAACTTCTGCTAGTTGGAGGATATTTCTGAACAAGAAAAATATATTAAAAAGAAAAAAATTAATTTATTTCGAATCGTTCAGAATATATATACATGAGTCTTTTCACAAAATTACAATAAAAATATCTTTTCTTATTTCAACTCTCTCGCTTTTATAAAAAAAAAAAAATTTCTGTCTTGTTTTTCATACTCCTTTTATTTTGTTATCCTTTTTTTTTAATTTTATATTATATTTTGCATATTTTATGAATTTGAATTTGTTAATTGACGTAGTTATCCAAATGGATTAAGTACTAATTAACATTAAAATCCATTAGGTAAGAAGTTTCCATCAATTAATTAACAAGCTAATTAATATGTTGACTTTAGAGGGGAATCAATGTAAAAAAATTGATTCTAAACTGACCTTATTTAGAATCTTTTATTATTTATTGTAAAAAGAAGATTTTTTATTTTATTTTTTTGAGACGTTTTTTAATAACTTAACATGTAAATTGATAAATTGACAAACTTTGTTAAGCCAATCGAAAGAATTTGGATTTTTTTTATGTGTTTCAGATAATTATAGGGTTATTTTTTTATTTTTTTTAAAATGGTTCTTTTAAGTGATTATTTTTGCAATTCTTCTTGGGCTTGTGGTTTAAGCCTAACCGGCCCACTTATGTAGCCCAAGGTCAATCCATTTAGGTACAACTAAGATCATACAAAATTTCGGAAAATTTTATACAAATTTCATAGAGAGTTAATAACATTCTATTTCTACTCTTTTAGAATTATAAAAATTCCTTAAATGTGGTGGGATCCGAATACATCCCAAAAACATTTTGATACTTCGCGTTCTATTTTCAGATATATCGCTCATTTTCCCAATACATGGCAACTCTATTACTCAGCTTTCTGATACATTGTGTATAGTGATGTATCATGCCGATACATTGCGTAAAATAATATATTATGTTCGAATACATGGCGTATATTAATATATCCGACCGATATATTGCGTAAATGATGTTAATGAGAATAAAAGAGAATAGAGATTTTTGAAATTTTTTCAAATAATAGAGAATTTTAAAGAATATTATAAAATAAGTTGTATATTTAGGTAATTTATATTTTCGTCAGACGTCTATTATATCTTTTTAAGACAAATATTTAATAGATCATAAATTACGTGATGACATGTAAACCATTTGATTCAAGAGGAAATGAAAAATGTGATGAAGATAAGACGAAATAAAAAAAATTTCACAAATCATAAAATTCATGTATTGCATTATATTTTACATTATTATGATATAGAGTAAGAAGAAAAGAAAACACCGAAAAAGAGCTCTAGAGTTTAGTTGTATGAAACACTAAATAAAATTTATATTGAATAATAAACTATATTATAGATTTAAGTTGGTAATATTTTCACCCACCAATTCTCATGTACTCATATTGAAGTCTATTAATTTAGGTTTACGTGAAAAAATTATTTCATGTTTTGATCTAAGATTTCAATTCTTCCGTGTTTCAGAAGTAACATATTCTTCCATGAAGCTAAGGTCCAAAATATGGAAGAAACAAGCGTTTCCACGACTTTACTATACATTGTGCTCGAACAGTTAATGAACAACTTTTATGCATAGTTATAGATTTATTCATCTTACTTGAGCAAACCTCTTTTTTTTCTTTTTCCACCCACTTAAAAGGAGGTTCAAGATCTCATTTATTCTCCGGTATGACTTGAACCTTCAACTAATCGTACTTATTTTTCAATATGATTTTGAATATTCGACTAATTAAATATCGACACCGAAGATAGTAAACTATTTGAGTAAATCTTACTTGTCTAGTGTAGCTTCTTTGATAACTACAAATAAAACCTTTTTAATTTACTAAAAAAAGAAACCTTTATGATCTCTTCTTTGATAAATGACTATTAACAACTACATCTAGCTAGAGGTTTTCAAATCAATAAAATGGCAAAATCATTTAATGAGAAATGAAACTTTCCTTCTAACATTTAGCCCATAACAAGGACTTGCCTATGTAATAAAATGATCAAATATTTAAAATTTATTAACTCGATTAATTCAAGTTCAAAGTCCTCTAAACTTTAATTTAATGTCTAGATGTCAATTAAAGGATAATGAAAAATTATGTGACATGTAACCAATTTGATTTAAAAGGAAATGAAAAATAAGTCGAAGATAAGACGCAAAATAAAAAGATTTCACAAATCATGAAATTCATGTATCGCATTGCATTGCATTACATTATTATGATATACAGTAAAGAAAAAAAAATAAAAACACTGGAAAAGAGCTCTATAATTTTTCATTACCTAAGCTCTTTTCCATCTTTTTGTACATATTATAAAACAAAGTTGTTATATTACATAACTCTCCCAATAAAGAGTTATTCAAGCTCAATCAAAGAAAACCAAAAGTTAATTATAAAGCCCAAAAAAGAAGGGAAAAAAAAAGAAGAAGAAGAAGAAAGTGTTTTTTTTTTTGTTGTTGTTGAAAAATGTGAAACTGAATTCACATTTTTCTAGTAGTGACAGAGTGTGATCCTGTACGTCTTAGTGACAAACTGGTCCAGAGTCCTCGAGTTCAATCCCCATTTCTGCAAGCCTCTTCTCCTTGTACACGTACGTTTTCGACGTATACAAGAAAACCATCAAGTTCAACACACTCAATATTGCCAATAGCCAATAGAAATCATGTAACTTCCCTTGATTCAAATTATCAGCTATCCATGGATGTTTTGTCCCAGTAACCATATGTACAATTGTAACCAAAATTGAACTAAAGAAAAACCCTAATGCTAGGGTACTTAAAAATAGGCCAGTACTCATAGTTTTCATACCTTTTGGACATTCTCTTAAGAAAAAATCCAATTGGCCAATGTATGTAAAAGCTTCACCTGCCCCAATTAGCAAGAATTGTGGAATTAGCCAAAATACACTTAATGGAATTGTGGCATTTGGGTCATTTGTAAGCCCATTTAAGTGGGCGGTGTTTAATCTTTTAACCTCAGTTAAGGCAGATGCAATCATGGCTATAATTGAAAGGATTAACCCTATGAAAATTCTTTGCAATGGGGTGAGTCCATGGCGTTTGTTAGCGAAACGTCGACAAATCGGAACGATGACTCGATCGTAGAAAATTACGGTCAAGAGGATGGCTCCAACGAAGAACGCGGTGAGCGAGGCGGGCGGGATTTCGAAGGATTTACCGATGTGACGATCCATAGTGGTTGCTTGTGAAACAGAAAATGTGGTCATTTGTGCATAGGTAGTCCAAAACATAATGGTTGTGGCCCAAGTTGGTAACATTCGGAATAACAATTTTACTTCTTCAACATCTGTTAATGTTGAAACTTTCCACTTGTTCACAACATTACTTTCAAGTCCATCTTCCTTAATGGCTGCCTTGTCCAAGAATCTGAAAAAATAAAAACAAAATCGGGTTCACGATTTACTTTTTATACATGATATACATAAATTATACATGATATACACAAATTATACATGATATACACATATAATACATGATTATAAAAATATGATGTGCATTTTTTTGGTTTTGTATGTAGTACTCGTACTGAAGTTCGGCTATTTTGAAGTTTAAGATCCATATAAATTCTAAGGACCGACCATATAATGTATATTTACACAATCAAATCAAGTAATTGGTGCGTGTAACTTTATTTAATAACATTGATACGTATTCTAAAATAAATAGAAAACAACGTGCTTTAATATTTTACTATCTAAAAAATCTTGCTATATTATTAGTATATATAACATAAAATATAACAAGAGCATTAAAATAAAGTTGGAGTGGCTCTACATGTTATAATAAGTAATAAAATATTAGTAAGTCAAATATCAAAGTATCTCACAATATTTAATAGGTTTTCCATTTCAAAATAGAGATAATTATAGGGATTTGATTAATGAAATGTTGATTAATTTGGTTAATGGTTGTTATCAAAGATTGGCCAACTCTATAATATTGGGATTGGGGATAAGTTCACAACTTGGCACCAACTTTTTTTTTTAAAAAAAAAAATATTATGCAAAATAATGCAAGTGACTAAGTCAATATTTCAATTAAAAAAACTTCTCATTTGTGGTTTATATTAATTAATTATTATTAGTCCCCTTGAAACTTTACAATGAATTTCCTTCATCCAATTTTTTTTCATGATTCAAAAAGGAATCTACTTTTTTTACAAAAAATAAAGAATTCAAAAAATAAAATAAAATCATAGTCCATAAAACTATGAGTGTTGATTAATAATTTTCACACTATCAAATATAATCTAACTTATTACTAGAATGGATTTACTCTCTTATTTTAATTTATATTAATAGCTAGTTTCACATATTAAGAGTAGTAGTTAGTTGATGGCGTGAATAACATTAACATAGTCTAAGTTAAAACAAAATATATTTTAAGAGAGACGTTCGTTAGAGATTAACGTTTTTTTCAGTAGTGAAGATGGGAGAAACTAAAGAACTTATCGATATTAATAACTAGTTTCACATATTAAGAGTAGTAGTTAGTTGATGGCGTGAATAACATTAACATAGTCTAAGTTAAAACAAAATATGTTTTAAGAGAGACGTTCGATAGAATTTCGCGTTTTTTTCAGTAATGAAGATAGGAGAAACTAAAGAACTTACAGATATTCCTTGCTATGAGGCAATTTTTGCTTTCTTTTTTTGTGTCCTTCACCAAAAACATTGTCATCAATTTCATAAAGTAGTGATGAATCTGATGGCAATTCCATATGCCTATTTCTCCAAGCAGCCACAAATACTGATGCAATTTGTGTTAATGGACTTCCAACAAGTTTTTTAAACCTATACTTTCTTGTACCAAATAAGAATAATACAAGTGCAATAACAATTGCACATGCACAAATTCCATAACCCCATTCTCTTCCCAAATTATCTTGTACATAGACCAATATTGTGACTGCACCTAGTGAACCAACATTTATGAAGAAAAAGAACCAATCAAAGAATTTTATCATTTGTCCTTTTTCCTTTTCGTTCGAATCGTCGAATTGGTCGGTCCCGAATCCCGATACACTCGACTTTAGACCGCCCGTACCAAGGGCGGTCATGTATAGCGCGATGTATAGGACCATGAGTTGTTTGCCGTTAGCCGGGATGCATGATGAGCTACCTTGTTCACATTTTGGTGGTCGCAGACTTGGGACTATGGTCGAAATGGTCAAGATTGTAACACCCTATTCATCATAACAAAGGATAATTTTTTTCGTTAGAATTTAACTTATGTATACTGATAAATGACAATACACAAGTAGTTTATAATATCAAGTCAACTAATAGTAAATACGTATAGGTAATCGACAATAACATATCCAGTGATCTCAGGAGGGTGAGGTATCCGCAAGTCTCATTCTTAACTATCCTATGTGAAGTAGAAAGATTGTTTCTGTTTTTCAGACTTTTTGTTTAACTTTTTTTTACCATCGACCCACCTCACCATATTTTTGAAATTATTAGTTTATGATTTAATACCATCTATTCATCTTTGTAGATAATCTACTATAACAGTTTAAAATATATGACCGTTATAAAAATAAATATTCTGTTAATATATAAGTTGAATTTTTTTTAAAATTATTATTAATTTCTTTTAAATTAACTTATATGCATCGATAGTCGATAGTTTAAAGAATGATCATTGACCTAGCTAACGAAAGAAATGTTCTTCCTCCTCCCTCCTCTTTATCCAATCATCATTGATCTTCTTCATATACATGTTCGATTTTCCTCTTCACAACAAATTAATTAAACCAAATTGTCATTTAAAATTTCACTTTCTCCAATTTCCTCTTCACAACAATTATAATATTACTAATTATTTTTTTTTAATGAAATTAAATCAATTCGAGATTCCTCATCACACACTTCCACATAATTAGAAGGATTAAAATTATTGATTTTTATGACCAAAGAAAGAGTCTTGTTTGATGACTATGTTAAGTCCAATGTGATAATAACACACTCAAATATGAATGAATTGATTGATTTATTTATTTTTGGACACTTACTATTGCTTGAACTGTGGCAAATATTCCAATTGTAAGATACCTGCATTTATAAAAAATAAATAAATAAGAATTTAAGTAATTTTACGCGATGACAGGTGTAAAAAACTAATATCTCGTAAAAGATAATTATAAATTTGACACGTTAGTAACATTATTGCATGGTGACAGTTATAATAAATGATAAGTAACATGCTATAACACGTTAATAAATACGAACCTTCCAAGGAAAGTGTCAGCAATAAAACCACCAAGCAAAGTGAGCATGAAAGAAGTTCCAAGAAAATTGGTGACATTATTGGCTGCAGTAGCATTGCCTAAATGCATAGTTCCAGTCAAATAAGTCACCAAGTTTACAGCAATACCTAGTGTGGTTAGCCTCTCCACAGCTTCAACACCTATTATTTGTTTTTAAAAAATCAAAAACATTAATGAAATAATAATAAAATAAAATTAAAGGCAAAAGATTCGAGAATAAAGAGTGACAGATTCAAAATTTAAAGATTGTGTATTTTGAATATTTGAAAGATAAGATGTCAGATTTGTCTCGTGAACAAGCACAAGTACTAAAACAAATATAGGAGCACCATTTCTTGTGTAACCATAGAAGACTCAATCGAGTAGGCAAGTCAAGGTCCTACGAGTTAAGTATCCTCCAAAACGAAAAAAAGAGACACCCATCGAGTTCGATTCTTCTAAGTTGGGTTTGATAAATTAAATATGATCCAAAAATATCAATGTTTACACACAACACCACCTTTGAATAATCACATCATTAACATGATGATTTTATATCAAAACACTTTTTCTTGTAGGCGAGTCAATGTCCTACGAGATAGGTAGGTACTCGCTAGAGTACCATCTCAAAAGAAAGAAAAAAAGATATATCAATCAAATTCGATACTTTTAAGTTGAGTTATCGAACTAACTTAACCAGAAATGTTGTGCTTACACACCAGATAACTCGAAAAAAAAAGAAGAGAAAAAGCAAAACCAACACACCTAAAATCATTGCACCACTTGCCCAACCACCAGAGGAGGATCTAAGAGATGGCCTTCCTTTGTAATCCCAAGCATCAGGGAGAGTTTTTGCATCATTTTGTGTCTCAGGAAGTGACATTTTTGCAAATATTCTAATATTTACTTTTTAGCCACAAAATTGGATCCAATGAGCAATGAGAATTATTAAAAAAAAAAATGAAAGGTGTATTTTTATTTATTTTTGTTGAGAGCTAAAAGAAGATTGATGATACAAAGGCCATGGTATAGATTCAATGATTCCATTACCCTTTTATAGACATTGGCCATGAGACAACTCAATTGCTATTTTAGCCACTTTTTTTAATACATTTGAAATTTTATATTCAACATGGTCTACTTTCAATGGTAGTAGCAACTCCCCCAGGGTTGTCATTCCTTTTTGCCTCCCCCCCCCCCACCCCCCAAACACACACACCTTTTTTTTTTGGTTGGATAGGAAATTATCTTTTTTAAAATAATATTTGTATCGAATAAACTCTTCTAACATGAGCTTGATCATATTGTCAGCCTCAAGTCCAAATATAAAAGAGGATTAATGTGGTAAGTTTGGCATCAAAGAGTTATACTTAGTTAGATATCAGTGAGAATTAATATAGTCGATCTAAACTTATTTAGGAATGAGACGTAGTTTTTGTGATTTATTGAAGCATTTAACCATCACATGCAAACGTTTTTAAAAAGAGATCTAACATATTTTTTATCTACTTCAAATTATTTTATGTCGTAACACACCCTCTCGTGTGTGTACGTGAGCCTACTATTTTTTCATATGTCAAACACATGAATTTTTTTTTTTTGCTTTGTGAGTGTTCGTGAAATTTGAATTTAACATCTTTTATCTGTTATAACATACAACTATACGTAAATGTGGGATTAACTCATCTAAAAAATTAAGTTATCGAAAATATATATCAATTGAATTTACTTTTTTTTTTTAACACAACATGCATATATATCCCAAAGATTTTGTACACTCATATAAGAATCTTGTGAGTAAATGTAGCCTTCAAGAAATTGGTCATGACTCATGTGCATCAATATTAGAACATGCAATGTAATCTTCATCATATACAGAAATAGGGACTTTATGGCATGCAACTATTAGATTTTTTGTTGCTAGCCATTAAATGATTTAAAGTAGTTGTATGGAATTTATTGATTGACAAAAACTAAACCATCTAATCATTCTGTGGTAGGGATTCACTCAAAATACTGGAACTATTAATAATTATATGATTTAGTATTAAAGTTTTTAGATGAATTATATGGTTCTCGGTAATTTGTATCTGATCGTCATATGTTTGTCTCTCGAAAGAAAATCAAATATGGTATTTGAATGTATTTAACTGGATGTAGATTTTTAAGAGAGAGAAAGAAATCTTCTGAAGCGAGATTCAGAATTTAAAGACGTTATCATATACTTATTTGCATGGTTACGAAGTAAAATATCATTTATTATGATTAAATTGTAAAATTAAATTATTTTTGAATTTTATTAAATTTCATTTCAAACCCCACCCTAAATGATTAACACAAACATTGATTGTATTTCTTTTCCAAACCAATTTTATCTGATAGAATTTTCAAGGTCCTTCTTCCACCAGCACAACAATTTTCTTTAAAATAGATGGCAACAAGCACAACAATTAACATGTTACACATGTTTTTTAAAATTCTCATCTATAATTAATCTCATTTTCATCAAATTAATGTTAAAATGTATCCTTATACACAAAAAGAATTAACTTAAAAAAATATATCATTAGTTGTTTTTTTTTTAATAAATACATCTGTTAATTTCATTTTACTTGAAATCGTCTTTAATGAAATTTCTGATTCTCGCACTATTAGTTTCAAGGATCAAAACTTCATTTTCCTGACCATTTCTTGTTTACAATATGCTTTTACTTTAATATACATTTTTCTTCAATAAAAAACAACTTCAGTAAATAAAATTGTGAATCTTCATACAAACAATCAATTAGATTTATTGTTAATTTATTTTAGTTTATAAATATAAATTATACAGAATTACATATTACGGACTGTTTTTAATGCAAACGATTTCTTTGTGAAGACATTATTTTATATGAATTATACCAATAAATTTTCGATCACATAATTTGTGTCTCTTATAATGAAAAAATAAATCAATCTTAGGTGTTGACTTACCAAATCCAACGTTCACAAAATAAAGAAAAAAACGAGGGAAAAAAATAAGGATCGAAATAAAGAATTAAAGGAATTCGAAATTAAAATTATTTTTCTTTCATATCTAATTTCATACGTATATAATTACTGGCATGTATATAATTACTAACATGCCAGTATAAGTATTACTTTTTTTATTCTAAATTAGAAATTTTAGATGCACCTTTATTAGTAAATACTTTACTATTTGATGTGAATTTATTTTTTTACCTGAAACTAAATTTAATCATAATGAATGAGATTTATTTCATGACTCGATAAGTGTGTTGTTTTAACGGGTATAAAAATAATACTTTAATTTGATGGTTCATACTTCACCAAAATAGAGTTTAATTTTTTTTTTATTACACTCCTTCATCTTATTGTCCAAATATCGTCACACAAGAAGTTTCTAAATTTTGAATTTCTAATTTATCACACTAAAATTATAAACATTATATAACTCGATGAAAATTCGCAAAAAACGACTAGACAAATTATAAGTGTCAATTATTATTTAGCTAATAAATTCGGATTATTGATCTTAACAATAGATTCATCCACCCATGACTAGTATTAATCAAAGTCATTAGAAAACAATAATAACAAATTTATTTAGTCATCACTCTACAAATTATACATGTGTCAACAAAAAAACTAAAATAATTAGTAAATAGTACTATCGAAGTGGACTTGTAAAAATAAAATAAAATAAAATTAGAAAAATAATTTTCTTCCCATTCTTTCACGAGGTCCAAGAGCCAGTCACAAATAAATTAAAAAATTTATCATACAATTTTCAAAAAAATAATTTTTTTGATTGAAAAGTCCACTCCAATAATTTTGGTTTCTTGATTTTATTACTAATAGAAAAATGATTTATAATTGAAGAGAGATATAGATAGAGATATATAAGAACTTGCCCACGTCTAACAAGTTATAATTAGCTAGCTGCTGGATAAGGGTTAGAAAAAAAAATTACGATATATTTTAATAAATAATTATTGATTTTAGCAATAATTTTTATTTATTGACATTTATAGTAATACTATATTAAAATCTGTCATATGTATTAAACGTGAATTATATATATGAGTTATAATTGTATTTAAAATAATTATGTTTGTTTGGTAAAAATTTGACACATTGTATTATATGTGAATTAAAATGTGTGATAAATGAATTGTTTATCATTAAAATTTGTATTATACATAAATAAATAATTGTTTTTTGTAATATGAATTAAACTTGTATTATAAATGAATTAAAAGTGATCAAGTGAAAAAAAAATATTATTGCTATAAATGATAAATATTTTTGTTATTATAGTATATTTTACGTAAGTTTCTCAAAAAGAATTTAAAAAATTAAATGTTTTATTTGACTAATTTATGCAAATGTCCCCTTTTTAAGTTTAACTAAATTTTGGGAGAAAAAAATTGATGTGACTCAATAAAATAAATTAAGTTTTTATAGTTACTCAAAATTATAGCGGTAGTTTTTAAAAGAGTTACATAATATAATGTTAATTTGAATTATTGATAGCAAATAGTACTAATTATAAGATTTTAAGGTTGTTTAAAAAATATATTTAAACCATAGTTTAAAAGTTTATAAATTACACGAAAGAAAAAAACACCAAAAAGTGTGTCATTTATTAAATAGTTATTTTAAAATAGGGATAACGGGAGATTTTTTTTAAACTTTTTTTTTTAGGTTATACCATATATTAATTATTATATATAATAAATACTTGGCTCTAAGTTTGTGATAGCTTATAATTAATGATTCCAATTAGGATGGCGTAAGCTTAATTTTAATTATCAATGAATCAAGTAATTATATTGGTGGACCTAATTTAAACTAATTTTCATGGAGGGGCCGTTAATTATTTTTTTATATGTTTAACTTTTTCGACTTTTAAGAATCTTCAATGGACATCTTATGTTTGGCCACTTGTCTTAAAATTAAGATGTCATCTATAATTAATTAGGTGCTTAATTATAATTAATCTTTTTTTCATTAAAATGGCTTATGGCTAAAATAGTCAAATTTTGTTTATAAAACAAGAGACAAGAATTTTCTTTACATTAATGTATGAAATAATTAATCCAACCAGAAAAAAACGTCATATATCTTTTGTCCTTCATTTATCTTCTTTTCTTCGTGACATTATAAGATTCATATTTAATTTAAATAAAAAAGGTTAAAAATATTTTAAATTTATTTGAAATAGAAAATTTATTCTTTATTTTGGTTTTAGAATAAAAAAGTTCTAATCGTTTGTCAGATAATAAATAAATATACCTTTCATCAATCGAATAACTCAAAACATATTTTTCAACAAATAATCCATCCAAAAAAAGGAAAAAATCAATTTTACTCTTGAACTATTCGAACTAATCAGAAACGCATTATATGCTACTAAAAATCGTATATAGCACTTATTTTATGAAAAAAATGACTCTTTTTTTTATTTAATTATTATTTAATATTTATTTTGAAACTCGATAAATTTAAATTCGTATGATATAAGGTCATCGATAGAAAACCAAATGACTAAAAAATAATTTGTTACTTAATATTTGAGACTCGGAAAATTGTTTATGGCCTTTATCCATTTGATAAGCTGAAGGGGCACCAAAAATAATATATTTTTTATAATGTTTAAATTATTTTAATAAATCAATGTTTGATGTTCATTTGACATAATATATCTATAAATATTATATTGTAATAATATTATAATAACCCTTGATTCTTGTCTGTCACCACGTCATTCAAGTTGCAACCCCTGAGGTTTTTAGAATTAATGTCTGATTCAATAAAATAAAATAAATTATATATTTTAACACAATTATTTAATTTTTCGATTGGCGTAGCATATTTGACGAGTGGCTCGATTAATTCAGATCTGATATTAAAAATTTATTTTGAGAACAATATTATATAAACAAAAACATATCGCATGATTTTATGCTGATCATGAGTTTTAATTTAAAGAATCACTCGAATACCATTGCTACTCTATCAATTTAACTTTAAATTACATCGACGATAGTTATAAAATAAACAGACAACAATTAATATATTCAAACGATTTCTATTACTCTTTAATTTTAACTTTAGCAACAACCCTTAAACAATTGTGACCTCACCTTAGCCGCCACAATATTTTTAATATAAATAATTTAAAGTTAAAAATTGTGTACCTAAGTTTAATTTAGAACCCAAGTTGATTAATTAAACGTTTAAAATCAAACTACAAATTCAATTTTTTTATAAAAAAAATCATTTGAACTAATTGAACTCAAAGTCATAGTTTTTATCATAACTATACGTATATATGGTAATATTTGTTCTGTTGTATGGGTTAAAATTGTGAATTTTATAATATTTTACATCTAAATTAAAATCACCTTACAAAAATAAATTTTTCATTCTTATAATTTGTAATAAAGAGATTATTGCACATTAGATTATGGAACTCAAAAGAGTTAATCATTTGAAATTAACATTTTTGAGACAAAGTTATTGTTTTTTAATTTATATAAATGGAAGGAAACATTAAAAGTATATAAAAAATAGAGTCTCGATTTTTCTTGATGTAGCTGATAAAATTGATGTTATGTAATCAGAATTATTGTTACAAATTAGAATTGTGGAAAAAGCTTCTCGTAGAAATGTTGAGTAAGACTGTATAAAAAAACATATATGATCTGACATTTTTTCGAATCTAACAAATGACGAGAGTTTAGTGATTGAACTGTGATAATATAAAAAAAAAACATTTTATTTATCAATAATTAACATTGCCCACCTTAGTTGCTAATCTAATAATACATGTTCGAGTTTCCTCTTCTCAATTTCAATTTCATTCAACAATTTAAGATATTGTCTTATTCAAATGTTATTTTTTTCTTTTATTTTTTTTTAGTAATTCATATTCGAATTTCCTCTTCACAATTCATAGTTTCTTTTGTAATATATATAAAATTAATTAATTCCAAAGTCCATTTTCCCCTTCTCAAATAGCAAAATTTTGTTGTATTTTTTCTTCATTATATTTGCTCGTGATCCATCTTCCTCTTCTCAAGAGAAAATATTCCCCCTTTATAGTGACAAGAAAATTAATTTAAATTACATTGAAATGGTAAAATAATTACATGTTGTTAATAAAAAAATAATTATAAACTAATTTTCTTATGAGCATTATATTGGCATTATGCATGACATGCATATTGGTAAATGAAATAATTGTTCGTAACAAGTAATTGGTATTTAAGTTGAACATTTAATGAAGTATAAATGTCTAATCAATTTAACTCAACATAACATAATTATACACAAGAAGCAACAAAAATGCAATTCGTTGAATTAATGCTTTATTTTAGATAAAAATAAATTTAAGAAAAATCAAATCTGTTTTTCATATTTATGTACAAAAAAAAAGCAACATGAATATCATCCAGGGAGCAGTGGTAAGTACGTATTTATTTTTAATAAGAGTTTTTGGATTCTGCATGTGTAATCAATCACCTTCAATATAGAGATCGGAGTTTTACCTCTCAAAAGTGAAATTTTCTGAGACGAATTCAAATTAATCGGACTCCAACATGGATACCATATATTAGACAGAAACCAATAAAAAAAAATTTCTTCTAAAATTACATTAATAATCTAAAACTACATGGATCAACTTCAAATCCTGACCCTTTAAATTAGAGATGGACGGCCAGATTTCCTTTTGTAAACCTCAATAATGTTGAAAGCTAATGCCCAACTGCCCAAAATATATAGTTCTCTTTAAATCATTTGACATTTGTAATACATTATTAAGATTAATTTGTATTCGTATTATGTAGGGTTCATTTAAAAAAGAAATATTTTTTCGCCAAAAGTTATTTTCATTTTAAGAAGTCAAGCCCAAATATAGAAAAAATGATAATATATTTCGAGCTATTATAAATGAAAAAAAAAATATTGGTGCCCCTTCATCTAAAAACTAGCGCACATATGTCTTTCACTCTAACAGAAGATTAAATAATGACATGTGACACAATTTTATCCGTTGATTCAATATTTAATAAATATCGATTTTGTGAATAAAATTATAACATGTATATATTCAATAGTATAAATGATATATATACTCTAGTTTTCGAACGACAGAGACACTAATATTCTAAAAGTATAACGAAACATATCTGCATATCATTTATGACAATTTTATTTTTTCCCTTTTTATAAAAAGATGGGAGAATCACGTTCATTCCGTCATTTTTTTTAATGTTGACTATCCAAAATATTTGAGTTTGAGGTACGACAAAGGTAACCTTTTAAAATGTGAGTTAACAAAACTTAATAACTTTTAACTTAAATTTTATCAAATTTTAATTCTAAATTTTAAATATCATGTTTATAAATTCAAATATATAAACATTATTTCAATTTATTTATTTTTTACATAAAAACATAATTAAACCATATCCAATCACTAAAATTATCACCAAAAATAAATTTGAAAGAGTGGGGCTGAGCTAACAGGGCCAAGTGGCATATCCATAAACAATTTTTAGGGCCCGTTTGGATGGGCTTAATAAAAGCTGCTTTAAAAAAGTACTTTTAGAAGTGCTGAAATTTATTTTTAAAATAAGCAGTTATGCGTTTGGATAAAAGTGCTGAAGTTGTTATGCCAAACGTGAAAAGGGAAAAATGGAAGAAAGAGATGTTAGGGTTATATGGGTAATTTGGAGATTGTATAAAATATTGAGGGCAAAAAGATAAAAATGTGGTCAACTTAAAACAGCTTATAAGCTAAAAAAACAAAAACACCCCTACAACAGCTTTTAACTTTTGACTTAAAATAAGTTTTTTTAACTTAAAATAAGTTATTTTGAATATTGTCAAACAGCTAAATAAGTCAAAAACCAGCTTTTAAGTCAGTTTGACCAACTTTTAAGCTGAGCCAAACAGGCTCTTATGCTGGTGTCTCCTCCTTGTACTAGTTAATGTTGGGCCAACATTTAATAATTATTAATATCATCAAGTTTCATTGTTCCATACAGCTTTGAGGTTCTCATCCATCAATTCAAAAAAATTTTTTATCAGAGCTTGCTTATATATACTCTGTTACTATTTAGTTGTCTATTTTAGAAAATGTATATATATTAAAATAATAATAATTAATATTGTAAAGTTATAATCTTATTCTTGTTAAATATAATTTCAAAAAAAATGAATTAAAACTTAGAAATTTTTAAGAAGTTTAAATGAGAATATAATAGGGAAAAAAATTTATCCTTTCTTAATTTGTCAAAATGAACAAGTAAATAGGGACATTTAAAAGAGGAAATATGGATAAGTAAATAGGGACAGAGGGAGTATTATTTACTACTCACATGTTAAGGCACCAATTATTATCATAGGTTAATTACAATTTTATCATTAACTTAAAAGATTATGCAACTCTCCAAGTATAATAAATATATTTTGTGGTTCCAAAAAACATGCATTACAATTTAGTAGTACTATAAATTTTCTAGAATTAAATAAGGGCATATTAGGAAAAAAATTGTTGTCCTTTCTTGATTTGTTAAAATGGACAAGTAAATAGGGACATATATAAAAGGAAATATGGACAAGTAAATAGAGACATATGGAGTAATTAGTAAGGCGTGAACACGAAATCTTGATGATACCATAATAATATATAATATCAATAAACGAAATTATCAGTCTTAATAATATGACAACTATTATATATATAAACTAATTTAGTATCAATTAAATAAAATTATCAGTCTTAATGATATCACAACTGTGTATATATATACTGATTTAGTATCAATTAAACGAATTATTAGTTAGAGCTTTTTTCGTAATTATTTAGTGAAATATCAATGTAAAGGGATATTTATGGAGTATTTGCTTAGTTTCTCCCAAATATGAAATGCGGGTTCAAGGGACTTATGTCCTTGTTTATGAACGTAGCAGTCCATTTATGGCCCATTTGGAACTCGTAATAATGGGCCTTACTCCCTCGTCTCGATTTACGTGGCATACTTCGTCAAGGGAAAATGTCACATTTTTATATTTAAAATTTTATATAGATGGAACGGGGGTGGGGGTAGGGTTGTTGGTTTTCGAAGAAGTACAAGTTTAAGTGTCATTTGACATGCTCACAACAGAACCATGAATGATTGCATAATCAATGTAATTCCACAAACGAGGTATGAAAAGAGTGATGTATACATGAATCTTATCCCTACCTTGTGAAGGCACGAAGATTGGAATAAGGGCCAAAACTGCCCTAATTAAGAAAATACAAACAAATGTACACATGAAACTCCATTTTTACAAGAGCTGGCATCAAATTTTACAGTCACAGTATGTTCCAAAATTTTAGTACAACAGCATAAGTAAACAGCCATCATGCTAAGGACCAAATGATGTAACACAGGTCATATCTTGCAAAAAAAGAAAATTCTAATTAAATTAGATGGTATAACAACAATACTACTAAGTAGTGGTAACCAAAGGAAACTATGTAGCTCGGACTCTCCAAAAATTGTTGCTTGCACCCATGTCAAATCCTCTACTTTCGGAGGATTTATACACACCCAGTGATGTTTTTGAAGGATTCGGGCAACACAGAAGGGAAAGTTATTAACTTAACCAAGTTAAATCCCCAACTGGTTTTGCACTTCTAAGATAGTCTCAGCAGAGTTCCTAAGTTGCTGAATTTCCTCATCAGTAAGATGCACATTAGTCACACCTAAAACTCCATTTCTACCAAGCTGTGCAGGCAAGCTCAAGAAAACATCGCCGCCATCAATACCATAGAACCCCTTTGCTAGGATTGAGACAGGGTGAATCCTTCTCTGATCTCGAATGATTGAAAAAGCCAAGTTAGCCACAGAGTAACCGATTGCCCACGATGTGTAGCCTTTGAGATTGATCACTTCATATGCACTCTGCACAACCTGTTTATGGATTTTTTCCAATGTATCCTTCTCAAAAGCAATTTGTTGATTCTCCAGAAAGCTAAGAACCGGAATCCCTCCAACGCTAATACTAGACCACAGTGCAACAGAGCTATCACCATGTTCACCAACAATGTATGCCTAGTATAGACAAAAGAAGTTCAGTTTTTTGATGTAGTACATAATTTCATTATATTGAAATATTTCCTGTATACCAAAAAGTAGAGAATCAACAACATAGTATGGTTCTCTACTAATGATAAAAAATACAAACATATTATAAGACATCAAATGTGCTTCATAAGACTTCAAAAACTAATAATCAGACAAATTATAAAAGCTCTCTCAATCTTCAATATATACAAGCAGAAAACAGAGTTGAGTATCAGTGTATAACTCAAATATACTCAATAGTCTCAACCAAGTACTTAGGGCTGCTTATAGGACGAATCGGGCGGATAACTATGGTTAACCAATTGGCTAATCGGTTTTTAAATATATTAATCCGCTAGCCAACCAATAAGCTATCGGTTGGTTTGGTATCGAATAGTAATTAATGGATGGTTAACAGAAGGGGTACGGGCTCAATCATTTCATGCACCATTTTTCACTTTCACTCACCAACATATTTATCTTCAATCAAACAGAAGCTCTACTTAAGCTGGTAATTTTATAATTATTAAATCACAGAGAGAAATTTATGGAAGTTCAAAATTTTGAGGATGCATACACATAGTCATTCATTTAACAAATATACTCGATGAAAAATAAAAGTAACTACGATAATTCTTAACGATTAATGGTTTGCCCAATAAGATAATTGAGTAATCTGCCCCGATACCAATAAATTGTTTACTAAAATTTTTTAATTATTTATCAACATTTATTCAGAATGATGATGTCAAACGTTAGTCACTGAGTTTTGAATTTATTTTTGTACATAGTTAATGAAGTTCTAGATATAAACATACTATTTGGACTAGAGTTATACCAAACACCTACGCAACCTTCTAGCTCCATCCTTGACTGACCTATATGTTAGTTTTCTTTCTTTATACATTGTTCCTTTTTGTCGTTTTCTTTAAAGTAATAAAACAAAAATAACCTAATGTTTGATGTACAATGAGCTACTGGCAATTTTTTTTAAATAAAACTTAAATATAAATGTCTGCTGATAATCATACAAACTAAGTACTAAAAAATTGTCTTCTAGCAACTTTTTTTTTTTCATGACAAGGAAAATCTGCTGTCACTCTTATTCAATAGCTCGTAAATCATATAGGAGAGGTAATCTCCACTAGACAAGCTTGGTACGATAAGCTTGACCCAGAAGGCAAATTCCTTGCTTTCGCTGGCAAGGGGCTTCGAACTTGAGACCTCCAATATGAAAGTCCCACACTCAAACCACTGGACCACCCAAAAGGGTGTTCTAGCAACTCTTTTGTTGGCCATCGTTGTCAAAATCAACTGAAATGCTCCACTCTTTGTTACTAGATTGGTAAGTTCAATTCTTTAACAATCATTCTACTATAAATTAGCTTACATGAGTAGAAAAGAACAAACTTTGTGACACAATTTGTATGAATACTGTCTATGGTTTGGAACAACTCTTTAAATGCTAAGATACCAACATCATAATGACAAATCGTATCCTGTTCTGTCCCCACATGGTCAATCGAAAATAGTCTCTCTATCCGACAAAGATAGAGGTAAGCTCTACGTATATCTTAACTTCTCCATATCTCACATATGAAATTACATTAGATATATTGCTATTGTATATACATTAGTCTTAAATCATGTTGATAGGATACTTCAAAATGTGGATGGATGAGTGTTAGATACTTTAAATGCAGTACAGTTTTAAGAATCCAATATCTTTTTAAAAAGTCCAAACAACACACGTCTTTTATCTCGTACAAACACGATCACATAAAGAAGTGTATAGACAAAAAAAAATGCAACAAGATGCATTAAACTCCAGCTATGCTGTGTTCGAAGAAGGACAAGACCACAAGTGTTTTATTCAACATACGTTCGTTTTCATAGCTTAAACGTGTGATTTCATGATCATTAAAAAAGAAAAAGGAAAAATTTAAACAAACACAAAATATTGAATTTACCTGCACATCCTGCGCATTAACATCAAGGTGATCAGCAATCAAAAACCGGAACCTAGACGAATCCAAGTTCGTACCCGACCCGATAACCCGATTCACTGGAAACCCAGACAACTTCCAAGCAACATAGGTCAAAACATCCACCGGATTCGATACAATCAACAATATACACTCCGGCGAATACTTCACCAGCTCCGGCACAATACTTTTATACATCGCCAAATTCCTCTGCAACAAATTCAACCTGCTCTCCCCCGGGTTCTGCCGAGCACCCGCCGTGACAATACAGAGATCCGACCCGGCCGTAACCGTATAGTCAGCCGAAGCAACGATTTTAGTTCTCGGAAGGAACGCGGCGGCATGTTGGAGATCCAACATCTCGCCGCGTAATTTATCAGAATTTGCGTCGACGAGTGCTAGCTCGTCGACGAGATCCTGAGTAAGGATTGTTTGAGCGATGGCCATTCCGACGTTGCCGACGCCGATGACGGAGATCTTCGTGTGGTGATTCGTCTGAGATGGCGGGTTACTGTTGGCGATTGATTTGAAGAAAACTTGGTTTAGTTCTAGACCATCAAGGCTTAATGAAGATGATGATGACATAGTTGATCAAAAAATGTGTAGTTGATTTTTCTGTGAAACTGAAAATATGGAACTTTGGTTGAAGGAGGAGATTGGGTAAACACACTGAGTTGAAAATGAGAATAAAGTGATGGAAAGTTGACAACATGGCATTTTTTAAATGGTCTTTACAGAGATTTCATAACAATTCATCTCTTTTGAAAAGCTTATGATTTTAAAATATTTTTTAATTTTGTAATATAAATATATTAAATGAAAAGTTAAATTTAAAAATAAAGAAATTTTTTAAAATAGATTAAAAAGAATATTAAATCATTTTTTTAAAGAAATAAATTATCTTTTCTTTAAGTATAATAATTTAATTTGAATTCAGCTGAAATCTCTTTAAAAGTCTGTCGTCTTTTATGAAGTATGAACTTTTGAGTTTCAGTTACATCCAGATTCTTTTTTAAGGTTTAGAAAGATTATTTCGAAACATATGTTATCTTTGAATATTTGTCACCTTTTTAAAATATGTCCATCAATACTTGGACGGATGAATAAAATTAGCTTATTGTGAAAATGTTTGAGCAAAAACTATTTGTTAAGCAGCCTCACTCTGTTTTTTCATATTATACTTAGTTTTTGCGGGATAATTTCAAAGAAAAAATGTCTTTACTTTATTTAGTAGAACATAGTATAACTAGATTAAGAAATGTCTATTCATTAGAATAATTCATTTTTTCTAAATAATTTCTCGCTCATGAGAACATAAACGTGATTAATAGTCAATTGCCTTTTAAAAAAAAGATTAGAACAAGAAAGTTTTTCAATCCCTTATTATCAGAAACATATCAATAATCAGTCGTGAAAAAGTTAATCCTTATAATGAAGGAAGAATTTGAACCAACGTACAAAACAATTAAATATGACTTATCTAGCCAATAAAAACAACAAACTAAGCTAGCGTTTGGTTATAGATTTTCAAATATTCTTGGCAAATATTATTTGAGTGAAAATTTGGGTGAAATTTCACCATGTGTTTGGCCATAGAATTTGGGAAATATATTCACCTTTTTAGAAAAATATGATTTATATACACAAGTTTTAAAAACTATCGAAACTAACTAAAAGTTTGTATTACAAGTCAATTGAATGTTAGTTACAACAATAACAAATAATGTCCATGACAATGAAGCAATGTGATAATTTGGAGTGAGTGCAACAAAAATTATTCCATACATCGTGAAGTAGATAAAGTACGTGACTTTGTTACCTAAAGCCAATTTTTAATAATTTTCATCAACAATCATATCATTATTTAATATTCATTAAATATTTCATCACTATTTTGGTGTTCACGTAAAAAATGATGTAATACAACGCAAGCAACTACTAGAGAGGGTGTTTTTGTAAAAGATAAAAGATTGGGGTAAAATTTTAGTTTTTAAAATATCCCAAATAATGATATTTGGTTCAAATATTAGAAAAAACTAGTATTTGGAAATTTGGGATATTTGCCAAAAATATTTGCCAAATAATGACAAATTGTATGAACAAACATTATTTGTCAAATTTTTTCCAAATATTATTTAAAAAATTTATGGCCAAACGAGCCCTAAATATTCAGAGAAAGATAAGAAAACCAAGATACCACACTAAATTAGGCATTAACTAGAGCCACAATACCTTTTTTTTCCAATTTCAACTTGATGTCAAATATTTATATTAAAGCTCGAGTATTTTTTTCAATTTTAACTTGATATTAAATATTTATATTAGAGCTCGAATATTTCGAAGCAATACTAATCGTAAAAACAGAAACATTTTGTAGTCCAATAGCCACAAAGTACCAAAGGGTAAGAGTTGAGGGGGCAATGGAGTCATTTGCAGATTTGGAGCGACTCCAGACCCGAATCCTTCAACGAATAACAAACCTCGAGCTCTCTCTTCTTCCTACCGGCGATACTCCTCTCTCCGCCGCCAGTACCGCGGTCGCCGACGACACCACCACCGTGGACTGCCTATCCTCCATTCTCCTCGGGAATGGCGTCAGAGATTTCTGCTTCAAGCGTGTTGCCTCTGATTACTATGATTGGCCTCTCGAAGCTCGTCGTGATGTTTTAGGCGCTGCATCCGTTCACCATCTCTGCAAAAGCATTGTTCTGGTACCTCCTACCTATCTTCATTTTCATGTCTTAAGACAAGCATTTGGTATTAATTTCGTAATAGTATTAGGACTAATACAGTCCCTTAAATTAGTCTGTAAATTCTGTTGAGCATCTGAAAAATTGATACAGTTTATATATTGGACTTTTTCTATTCGCTTTTAGGAGTTGTCAAGTATTCTTGGTTTGGTAGATGAGTTAACCACTTATGCATTAGCCTCAACAAGCAGTAAAACCTATGGTCTATTTGAATTGAGGTTGATGTGTATAATTAAAGGAGATGACAGATTTTATCTTTAACTACCTAATAGACTCTTGATAGCATGGGAGAAGTTTTTCAAAGTTTAAATTGGAAGTGTCTAATAGGAACACTGTTTAGATTCTCAATTGCGAACAAAATTAATAGATCATCTGTTTCAATTTATAATGGTGTTTGATTGGGCACAATGTTTAAGATATTCATTTTGACTTGTGTATATTAGTGGTAGAGGAAGAAAGCAGTAAAACAATACTTATAAAAGTTAGCTTGTCGAAGAAAAAACACATCAAAGTTTAAGGCTTGAGTAATTTAATGGTTTTGCATTTTTGAAAGTTGGAAACATGGTTATGAGAACAACCACAGTTATCTCAAATAAAATTTCATTGTACTAGCGTGCAATCCAATACATGAAATTCTCGTGTTGAAAATGGTTATGATTTGCATGCTCCTTTTCCTTTGTTTTTTGTTGACTTCGGGTGTGTATGTGGGGGGGTACACTACCTTTCACAAAACCCAACCTGTGGGATTACTCTAGGTATGTTGTTGTTGTTGTATGTGCTTTTAACTTTAAAATATCTCGATGTCTCTTTAGAAGGGACTCTATCCTATCTTAGTCAAATTTGTCTGCTCAAATGCAGGTAAATACTCAAGCCCCATCTAATATCACTGATTGTAGTGATCGTAACAATTCAAAGTACTATGTCGTAGTTGTACAGGTAACTGTTGTGCAACTTCAGTTCTGGGGTCTAGAAATAGTATGTATGACTAATCTAACGTTCTTCTTATACTATCATAATTGCAGTATACTGCTAGATTTAATGCTGAGACTGTGAAGAATTTCCTATACACACTCAATGATGGCAAGATAGCCAAAAAGAAATTCAACAGTAAGTTCCTTCTCTAAACAGCATATTCATTAGGTGTAGCAGTTAAAGTGATTTGAATGAAAAATGAATTGGAGAATCTTAACCCTGTATGAAAATATCGAATTAGAAGTGTTAATTTGATCATTCTAAGAAAAGACTTTGCAGAAAAGACCATATTAATTGTGTAGGCTTTTGATGTATCAATCAAGGAATCAACTGTGCCTCAATCCAAATTAGTTGGGTTTGGCTATAGAAATCCTCTACATCCAATCCCCTCTACTCAGGTAATATTTGATGTATATACAAACAAAATGAATAACCATATATGAAATCTGCATATATATATATATTGCATAGTCAAAGTATGTGTTATGTTTTACGGAGTGTAAAGATGCAATCAATAACATAAATGAGACATGCTTATTTGTATTGCATATGCTTGTTGATTGAAGTATATGTTTATGTCTTATTAAGTACAAAGAAGCAATCTTTTTGTCTTCCTCGGGCCAGTCACGTACTTTAGAATCTTTTGTAGTTTAACTCTAACCTTGCAACTTTTAGGAGAAAGACTCAGATATATATTTTTTGTAATGAACTTTATCAAACATATTTCTTGTATTGAGGTCGCTTTTTGGGATGTCCTCTTCTGCATATTTAATGGTCGAAAAAAGAAAAAGAGAGTTGGCCGCTGCTAACTGTACGTGTTATAGTCTTCATGTGCTTGTTTTGTTGGAGATGACTTTGGCGTAATGTTATCTTGTTATGAGGTTTACTTGGACTTGAGCATATTAGAGAGCCACCCCAAGTGATGGGAGTAAGAGTTGTCACGCGATGTAATTGTCTCTCACAAGTTGCAGCTTATTGACTGGTTGTTATAAGAAAGCATGTAGTTCAGGAATAAATTGTTATTCTACTGTTTAGATGGTATGCTTAAATGATCTGCTAATAGTATTTCGGTTGTGCTGCTTTATATGATTTGTTTAGTTTCACCTGGTAGATACACTGTCATGAAGTTCTGTGTTCTCAGCCAGTAATGCTCTGAATGAGCGTGTTAACTATGATTCAGCCACTGGATACAAGACTAAGAGAAACTGGAATAAATTATTCACTTAGGAAACACGCAGTAAAGAACTGAAGTTATGAGGTTGAGAGACTTGATCTATGCACTTTGCTGCTTATAATAACTCCTCCTGCTCAATTTGTTTGTCTTAATTCTCCTTCTTAATGTAGAGAGTACTATATTTTTGGTTGTTGATGTTTTGTAAGAAACATGTACAAGTTAATGAGTTGTGCCAATATTTGGAGTCACATTATGTTGTACACTTCATGTAGAATAATATTCGCTATTGTCTGCTTTTTGCAGTGAGACTTGCTCCCGAGGAGACATCAATCAAACTGACTGGTTTTGAACACAATGGAGTTACGTGTGTTGGCATGAAAACAGATATACCGGTATTCACTCTTTGCTTTTTAAGAACTTCTGTTTAAATGTTGCCTAGTGCACCCTCCTTTTTATAGGTTTATATATAAAGTGTACCTAGGGAACTGTGGTTCAAAAAATGTGCTGAAACTTGGTCTGAAGATCGATGTTCTACTGAAACGTTGTCAGCAACTAAAGAAAATGATTTTCATCAGTAGAAGCAAACGTATGAATTGAAAAGTGGATATTATGAGTTCATGTTCTCTTGATGATTTCTTTCAAAGTCATGATTCAACCACAAACATTCGAGATTAAATTCAAACATCTTTTCTTACCCCTTAAGCTTAAAAATGTTATTTACCCTGCCAGTTTGTGTGCACCTCGACTATCCTTATGGGGTACCTGATACTTCCCACCAACATATAGGTATCAAGTAACTCTTTCCACCTAGGCTTGGAGATGTACATGTAGTTTCTTTGGTCTCCGTTGAAATTGAATATGAGATGTCATTCATTACCACTAGGCCACAGCAAACACATATGCTCCTAACCATATTAGGAAAATATTTGTGGTACTAGTATTGTGACTGCAAATGCAACTTATGCTACTAAATTTACCAGGTGATTTTGGATGAAGCAATTGCCAAACTCAGCCCTGACTTCTTCTGGTTAGGAGGCGGTGAGATTGATCTTAAACTGGGGGTGAGGACTTCAGAATTCATCAAGTTTGTTAAACCTTTCATCGTCAACTGCAGCGGTGCTTAGATTGACCCCATTCCTCGAAAAGCCTGTGCCATTTTGAGGTTTGAACTTGTATCGATATTAAATTTGTACTTCTACGGTTATTTTACCATTTCCTTGCTGGATTATCAAGATCTTTACACAAATGGTTGGTCGGATTCACTGCTTACTTTTCCGAGCTGTAGCTGGTGAGTGAGGGGTGCGCGAGTACTCCATTGGTGTTCTTTGTCTTAGTGTTATCTTGAGAAGAATGAATGAAGTAACGACTCTTGGAGTGAAACCATATGATGCAGTATATACATACATGCAAGTTAAAGAAATTGTTCCAGGAAAATAACACAATTATCAATGAGACTGAATTCAACTGTTTATTAACATCACTTGCCACAAGATTTTAGTACTTGTTTTCTTGAACTATACACAGGTATGAGCTATACACAACTTCTTGTTATTTACTAAAAACCTATATAAAGATGGAAACAGCAAGTGATTTTCACTGTCGATGGACGATGAAAATGAGAGCTTTAAGCAAATGATCCACTGTCAATACCATGAAAGCTACACCAAATTAAGGTTCCCCAAATGTGTTCTCTCCACTGTAGGTAACATAAAGGAAACCGTCTTCATCCTTCTTCTCGTCATAGATGGAAGACATGATTGCACCTGTAAAGCGCGAGGGGTTTGGCTATTATTTTGTCAGAAATTGGAGAAAAGAGTGTGTTTTTGAAGTTAAATTCGAAAAATACTTCTGGAAGATAAAGCTGATGATGATTTGTGAGTGAAAACTCATTATTTCAATTGAAATACTCCAAAGTTTGAACATATAAAGTTCTTCCCTGGAAAAAAAACACCAAAACATTTTGGAGATTAGCACTCACTCACCTGTTGGTGGTAGGACATTGTCGACGAATATGAAAATTGCCTTTTCTGCACTCAATTTAATCCTTTTTCGAATGACATACACAAACTGCCCTACCGTCAAGTCAGCTGGGACAAGATACCTGCAATTATGTCAATTGACGAAAAACATATTATGTATTAGTTTGGTGGTGAAGACGACAATAGTTAACAACAACATATCTAATTCCCACGAGTGAGGTCTGGAGAGGGTGCGCGTACACATACCTCAACCCTACCTTGGTGGGGATAGAGAGGTCGTTTCTGACAGAAAATGATTTGAAAGAAATGCAAGAGTAAAAAAGCTATGATAAAAATATTAAAAGAACCTTTGCCAAGGAGAAGGTTAATCAAGTTTTGGAGAACGTCATTCGCCAAGGAGGAAGTGATTATATACTCATGAACATGGCATGTTCTAAACAAACGAAATAGGAACACAAAGATTTACAGCACGATGGAGCGTTTAGAGTCTTTAGATGGATTATAATGAGAAAAATATTGATGGATGCTTACTTTTTCTTGTCAATGTTGGGAATATCACTCCTTTCAGCCTTTTCTACTATTACCTGCACATCATATAAATGGAGTCAACAGAAGCCGCGGAGAATATAGGAGAGTAGATACCGGGCTTGGAACATCTCACCACACGCGTACTAAAAGCGCGATCTTGAAACTAGAAACTCTGGTTTGGAACAAATGAGCAGACTTCAGCCCACAAGACACTCGAAGAGAATAAAATACTAAAGCAACAACACTTTAGCCTAATTTGCTAATACACTAAACATGAGAAGCCAAACCCTGTTTTACTTGAGACAAAAAAAATTACCAATGATGATCATGTATCATGTATTTTGCTTTCTGATTCAAAATGCAGTTTGGCATCAGATAACGCTGTATAACAGAGATTTTGAAGCTATGTTGCTCGGCCTCTTGAAAAATGTCACGAAAGTAGTGCATTTTCAGAGACTCATAGCAACACAGATTGCCAATTCACTCAAAGTCCATACAATTATGTACCAAGCATAAACAGCACATAAGTAATTACATTCAAATAGAAGCCAACCAACAACCACAAACAAAATTTGTATAATACAACGAAAATTTCCAATGAAAAAACTTAATTCTCACCGGAATCCTATCTGTGTATTTTTCCCTAATCCTAGAAGCTTCAGCGCGTCTCTTCTCTGCAAAACGTACAAAACAACAGAGTCAGAAAACAACAATAACCCTACTTCACAAAGCATTATGCAAAAAAATCACAAAACAAAAGTTCAATACAAACCAAGATCATGTTCTTGCTTGAACAAACTCTTTGCCATATTTATATATATATATATATATATGCCTGAATTCAACCATCAAAAAGCAAAAAAACTTTATGTTAAACTGACATATCATTACAAAATAAAGCCCGATTTCTTCAACGAACAAAACAAAAGAATAAAAGCATTACAACCTATATTTCCTTGCAAAACAACAATCAAAGATTACAACATCATCACAAGTCAATGTAATCCTACAAGTGAGGTCTGACAAGGATAAAATGTACGCACATCTTATCCCTATCTTTATCTTTTTAAGGTGAAGTGGTTGTTTCCAAGAGACCCTCGGCTCAAAAGAAATGAAATCAAGAGCAACATTGCAAGCAAGATGAACAAAGCAAAAAATTGAAGAATACAAATACTATGTGAATACTATCTAATGCTTACTAAAAAGGGGAAAAAGAACAATCAAATATGACGTGTAATCCCACAAGTGGGGTTTGGCATAGCGAGGATATAATGTATGCACACCTTATCCCTATCCCTATCTTAGTAAGGTAAAGTGGTTGTTTCCAATAGACCCTTAACTCAAAGGAAGTCAAATGAAAGCAAGCAAAAAGTCGAAGAATAAGATACTACGCGAATACTATCTAATGCTACTAAATCAGTTCTAAAAACAACTAAAGATTAACAAATCCTACAAACTTAACAAAAGATTAAACTGATATAAAGCTAATAACACCATCAAATCCTAATTCTCCTGGCTTAAAAATAAATAGCAAAAAAAGCTTAAATCTTTATGTTAAAACTGAAATACCCAATTACCAAATAATCCAATTCCTTCAAAAAAAAAAAAAAAAAAAACTACAACCCCATATTTTCTTTAGTAAACAGAAAAATCAAATAACCCCAGAAGTAAATAACACAATAAATTAACTGAAATAAGAAGAAAAACAAACACCCAATTGATAAAGCAAGAATCTTGAACTCAAATCAATCAATTTTGACCTCAAAAACCCAAATCAGTTCTGTGCCACAATACCCAAAAAAAATTGAGATTTTTTTTTTAAAAAAGGGAATAAAGATTATACCTTTTTTTGTAGAGAATGATTGAACAAGAAAAGGGGGAAAAAAAATGGGAAGATTATAGTAGTAGGTTTGATTGAATTGAATGATTAAAAAAACTTTTTTCTTTTGCTTTGTTTTTTTGGACTCTATAAATAATGTATGTAGCCTAATTTTTTTTATCATTATCAAGTAATTATTTTATATAAAATATTTGAAAAAAAAAAATTGTGTGTGGTTGCTTAGAGATATGAGCATACGTAGGCTTCAAGAATCATAGATAAAAGTCAAACAATCTTAATTGATAGATAAAATTATTTCGATATTTGTATTCTTAGAAAATAATATTTGCTCATAAAATTAGTTATATTTTTTATAATTAAAAGTAATTATAAGTTAAGTTAAATATCACGATTATTAAACGCTAGAGACATACAGTTAGAATATTCCTTAGTACATATTTGAAAGTCTTTCATCTTTGCATTATTACACTATTTTTAATATAATATGCTATTTGTTTTTTTCGATAGATATATCTTTTCGATAATACTTTAGAACTATATTTATCCTTTTACTTATCAAAACTAGCTATATTTACTCTTTCTCCATTCCTCCGATTTCCTACGGGTAGTGTAAGAAATATTTTAAGCAATAATACAGAAATATAACTTTTAACTTTATCTCATTTTATATTTTTGTTTTTTTAGCTTTGAGTGTGTACAAGTAAACACTTAAACTTGTGTAAAATTGAACAAATAAATACATACATCCTACATGACAATTTGCGTCCTATTGTGTCACATAGGGCTACTGTGTTTACTTGTTCAACTTTATATAAATTTAAGTGTCTGTCCATTTGTGCATATTCTAAGTTTGAGGATATAAATGTGAAATGAAACCAAGTTAAATGGCACATGTATGTATTATGTCAATATTTTATCGAAACTTCTCGGTGTGAATTCAGACTTAATCGAAATCCAATATAGGAATCGGAAACCGAATGAGTAAAAAAAAAAAGAGAAAGATACAAAGTTATTGTGAAAAAAATTCAAAACTAAAGTTGTTGCAACTTCTTTTTGAGCTAATCAGACACTTTTACATAGAGATTGCAGGCAAATAATAGACAACTTTTTTTTCTTACAAAGGAAGTGCAGCTAAACCAAGTAGAATCATCATTTGGCTAGCCTCTTTTCTTTTTCACCTCAATGCTTCTCTGAGGTTGACAAAACAAACATTTTGATGGAAAATATAGTGATTGTTCATGAACTTTTGAGAATGTAGCCCATAACTACACCAATCAAGCCAAGGACGATGACGAACTTGAACGAAACACCACCACTGCGGCTTTTGCTGATATCGCGCCTCATAATTTCCTGCAGACAGTGTTGCAGAAGTAAGCCGTTGTACGTAACTAAAAGCTATGTTATTCAGACTCTTCAAAAATGTTGATTGGTATATGTCAGATCCTCTAAAAGTATAGTAGCGTTTTGGAGGATCTGACACAGGTGCGACAACATTTTTTTTGGAGAGTCCGAGCTATAAAAGATATAACAACCACTCATAACGCAAAAGTTGCAGAGCAGACTATTTGTCTTTCTACACAAGTTCAGCTGACAATTCTGTTTCTACACAAGAAACTGCATAATACAAGTATTGGAGTTCTAAAAACACGAGAATCAATCGAAGAAAGTAATGTGATTCCTTACCAATTCTTGACGAAGTCTGTTGCTCTGATGTAGAGCACCAGCTTTCTCCTCCGTCAATCTGTAAATAAGAGACTTTGCCTGAAATAACACGTCTACGTTAGCCATGTTGCCCGGAAAAAACTGTATCTCCATGCAAGCATATTTATAAAATCATTAGCTGCAAACATCCTACGTTTGATGATTTAAGAGCAGCGATGCAAATGCATTATGCAAAAAAGGCCGCAACTTGTTTGAGGACATGGAAAAATGCAATCACTTTTTCATTAGTTCTGGAATCACTTAGTCCGTGAACCAAACAACCACTAATAGAACGAGGAGAGACATGTATAATGCAGCACTTGGACTATATCGTCAAGTAAGCTGTGGGGTTCAGAACTCATAACTTATAACTCACAATAACATCCGTAAATAACACAGATATAGAACGTATACAAAACTTGACGTTGGGAGCATTACCAAAGTGTTTCAAAGGTGGGATTATCTTGACGTAGGTCTGTCTCTGGCCTAGATCAACCTAAGTTAAATGAAGTCTCTATCGTTCTGCTTAAAAATCAAATATGAAACTTCATACACCTTAAAGTTCATATGACGAAAAGAGATTTTTTTGAGGTCCTTATACTCATTATGGCCTAGCATTGAATAGACTGGGTATTCACCTTATCAAGATCTCAAATCAATGATGGGGTCTGTTTGGCACCTCCTAAATGGGCGTCCAAATTGGACCGAACCCTTTGTCAGGCTATGGTTCCCTCAAAGTTATGGAGTAAACTAAGATACACACACATGTTATTTGACTTAAATGGGACGAAATGTGTGGAATTGTATTAGAAATTTCACCTCTGTAGATTTGTCATGAGTTTCAAGAAATGTTCTTGTGAGCTGCAATGACATTCATATAAATCAAGTTTCATCAAGAGTAAGACTGGAAAACTAATTAAAGACGATAAATAAGAATTAAACGATTTAGTAAACAACCTCAGAACCATTTTGATTGTCATTCTCTGTCAAGGACTGCCTCGGTGAAGAACCTTCTTCTGATCCTTCTGCCACGGGGGATGGTGGTTGAGGAGGGGGGAGGTAAATCACTTTCAATTTGCACTCTTCTACAACGCGTCCAGGCTCCTTATTGAACTACAAAGAGATCAACAAACTTCACTACGCTTAAATGGTTGAGTAACAACAACGACCAAAACATTATCCACCTATTTATCAAACATTTCAGTAAGGTAAGTTAATACGATAGAGATAATGATCAAAAATACATCTGAACTATCGCTTTTTCATGAGTTCCACACCTCAACTATCAAGCGTTCCCTTTTCTTACCTGAACTATCACCATTTGATAGTTGGTCTAATCAACTTCGAGGTCTGTTCTAATACATAGATGATGATACTTCAGGTAGGAAAATAAAACAACTGATGGTTGGAATGTGAGACTCATGAATAAGTGATAGTTCAGATGTGTTTTTGACGATTAACTCAATATGATAATAAAGGTACATTTTTCTTGTATTCAGAGACTCGGCATTAGAAAACGAAGAAAAAGATCCAGTCATTTGTATGATTACCATTTCCTGAGTGATGTCTTTTGGATTGGTAACAGCGCTTGCAACGACACTCTGAAGTAGAAACTTGTCCTTGCATTGCATATCAGCAGGGGCCTCCTTCTGTGCTTGCATTGTTACTACAAAAAGATGTAAACTTAACTCAACGACCAAACCAAGAAACGAAAATCTGACACTAACAATGTGATAAGTTCCTTTTTTTTTTGGTCAACTTTTTAATTCTAACTTTCCATATAGCATGTTTAAGACTCCAAGATTAAATGACATTTTGGTACATTCTACATATCTTTAGTTTAAGACCACAAATTCAAAAGTCTTATTTGCTTTCTTAAAGTCGGTATAAAGTTAAAACCAGACAAACAAATTGAAACACATGAAGTATGTCAATTCGGTGAAGTATAAGTTAAAGTTAAAGTTAAGCTGCACTGATGAGCTTAAATGGAACGACTTGGACAGTGAGGAGTGAAGATTCAGATAGCCGACTCAAACTTATAATATCTCAATTTGATGAAACATAATTTCAAAGTTAACATTTGAGCTGCAGTAACAAGCTTAAAGGGAGAGACATGGACATTACGAATTCATATACATAACTTCAACTTTCTTATATCCTAATGTATATAACATTATTTGACTGAACATATAGCTCAACCAAAAAAAAAAAAAAGAAATCTTTTGAAACTTACGGTCTTAGACACGTAATGAGATTTCTACGACTATAAAAAATATACCATCAAGGATAAAATACTAAGCTTTAAGTTAAATTGTTAACAAACTAATAAAAGAAAACAGTGTCACATATGACATTTCCGTAGCTATAAAAACACATCACTAAGAATAAAAACGAGAAGTTAAAATTAAATTATTTCCAAATATCAAAATGTGTCTCTTCTTTATTCAAATGAAGCCGACCCTTGGCTGCACAACTAGTAAAGTTATTGCCACATGACCAAGTCGTCATCAAAAGTTCGAATTGCACCACTTCCAAAAATGCAGGATAAGAATACGAACTAATAAGTCAATAACGTTACATAACATAAAACACAACAACTAATCTCTTAAAAAATATACTATTTTTGTTAGATAGACAAAAAAAAAATGTGAATACCGATAACATCACAAGTGGATCGAGGCAAAACAATGCCTGTATTCGGACGAACACAATACTTTTTCGGGTTCGTCGTTTTAACCTGAAAAAACAAAAACAAAAACAAATCAAAATCTATATAATAAAAAGAAAATTTATGAAAAAAATTCAAAAATCATAAAACAGAAAATTTAAAAACGGAAAATGCACCTTAAATGCGACATGATTTTCAGTTTTATTTGATAATTGAAGGGAACACGATATCTGTTTCTTCAGCTCAACTGATCAAATCAAAACCAAATAACGTCAAAAAAAAAAATTAAAAAAATGGGGAAAAAACAGAGAGGATAAACTCAAATAAAAAAAAAATTACATGCGAATTTGAGCTCAAGAGGACCGATGGTGAGAAGCTCTGTTTCTGCACTGCTCATTTTTTTAATTTTTTGTTGAGAAAGTGAATTGAGTAAAAAGGGAAATTTTGGATTTAGTTTTCTTCTTCCTTTACTGATTATTACACAAATAATTTGGGGGTGATCCGTATAACTCTCCAATGGCAATGCCAAATTATAAGTTTTTTTTTTCTTATGGATTTTATGATTTTATTGAGGTTAATGTATTCGGGGAAACTTACGTAAATATACTATAATAAAAAAAATATTTATAATTTATAGTAATAACATTTTTTTCACTTGATCACTTTTAATTTATTTATAATAATACAAGTTTAATATATATTAGAAAGATAAATTTATTATTCAAATATAATATAAGTTTTAATGATGAATAATACATTTATCACATATTTTAGTACACTTATAAGTTATAATATAATGTGACAATTTTTTACGAAATAAACATAATATATTTTAAAAACAGTTACAATTCAAATATATTGCATAAATAATTCACTTTTAATACATATTACAGATTTATCATAATATTGCTATAAATAGTAATAAATAAAAAATAGTTTAGTAATCATTCTTAAAAATATATTAATTCATTTAATTTTTTCATGTATTTAATTATCGATTTTACATGATTAGAATTTTGTCTATGTATAATAACATAGGTAAGTCAAAAATATTTAAAAGAAATAATTTATTATGTTTTTAAGTTGTGTTTTGCGGTCACAATTTGTTGATAAATTTTAAATTTTTTAAAATTTTTTGAGTGATCAATATTCAATTTTATACCGTTTTTTCAAATTTTTATATAAATTGATATGAAATTAAACATCAACGTGGGTCCACCCCTAATCATATAAATTGACTTTGTGTCTGATGTGTAATACAACAACACATACATTAAAAGTCAATTTTCAGGACACTTTTAATTATTTGTGTAAATTTTTAATGCAATAAATCGAGATAATATAATCAGAATTTTATATAAATATCGTTTAAGATCGTAGCTATTATAAGTGCAATGACATTAATTTAGTTGCTATTAAATGTGTTTACAACAATAATAAATATCACCGCTAAAAAATATACCTATTATCATTAAACGTCTCTTCTATTATAGTTACGATTTACTAGTTCGATATTCTAATTTCCTAGGTTTCATTTGTGATGATACCTAAGTTACATTCTAAAATTATCCGCAAAAATCATTTATACATTTTAATTTTACGAGCAATAGTTTAGTAGAAAATATAATTAAGATTCAAAGTTGAAATTTGGATCCACGAAAGGTAAAAGTTGATATAAATTATTTATAAAAATTACATAAGATAAGTATCTGCAACTCATTTTGACAATTGCTAATGGACTATAGAATCCATATAAACGAGTTCGAAGCCTAAAGGGTATAAAATATTAACAAAAACTTCAAAACAATATATAAAAATTTATATTAACCAAAATGGCAAAATCGCTGGAACAACAACGATTTACTCCACCGGAAAAAGCAAAACCGTTGTTGTTCAAGCGATTTTGCCATTTTGGTTAATATAAAATTTTATATACCGTTTTGAATTTTTTGTTAATATTTTATACCTTTAGGCTTCGGACTCCCATATAAACGTTTCATCATTACTTGTGAAACGTAACACATGCCAACTAATTACAGTGTGGCTCTCCGCAAAAAGCAGAAAAACCAGATCACGAATTACCTTTCACCTTCCACCAACAATAATATGTATTAGATAGTTCTATCCACCAAGGCTATGATAGTCGATAGATGAAAAGAAATCACCAAGTATTTGTATCTATTAGGATTTGTGTATATAAATGAATAATAATCAGCAGATTACTTACTCTTTTGTCAATTAGAAACCGCAAATCCAGAGCCAGTTACATTGATGAGGGATGAATAATTGGTGGTTTTATTCTCTCCAATAGTTTTTCAACTTCTATAAATCCACCAAGAGGCCCCAATGATAAGTATTTCATAAATCGCCAGCTGTTCAACGTCTAAAATTAGAAAAGGGAATATACAACACTTCGAAGAGTTCAAAGTTTTCGAAAAGGTAATGTTCTAGAGTATCAAGGAAGTTTAAGCATGTAGAGAAAAGGTTACCTTGGAGTATAAGGAAGCGCGAAGCAGTGGAGGTGGAGGTGATCTACACTGTTGAATGGAGGCTGATGGAAACCAAATCTGAGAACATGGAAAAATAGTTGTGAAAAGGATTCCTAATCCACAAGTATAAGTTTCTATGTTAAGAATCCCGAAATATAAAGTAATACCAAAATTGTTTAAATTCCAGAACGCATGACAATATTTCAAAATATATATTGGTTATGAACTTGCAAGTTGTATGCTAGAGAAATCAACTACATCATTGCAGCTGTTTTCTCTATCTCTAGCCTCAAAACAGTACTTACAACTAGCGGCTAAGATTGTAAAACGTAGTCCTTCTTCCATAGAAGCTTCTGTTGATTGGCCCTTAATTCAACACAAGAGCCAGAAAATAAAGCAGAAAGCTAAAATTGCAAAACAAGTTCGCTAAATCATTGGATTAACATTGCTTTAGATGCCTGCATTTATTCTGCTAAGTGATTGAAAAGAAAATTCAGGAGTATTAGGTGTGGTTATGTCATTCATTACATACTACAAATTATAGAATGCTGTCGAGATAATGAAGATGCAAGTCCTTCTTTCTGTATATGTGTTTAAAAGACAATACCTGTAGTGCTTTGACTGAGGTGCATCCCTATCTAGCAGACTCTTTCCCACATCTAACATGTGACTCACTATAAGAAAAGAAGCTGCAAGTTAGATGTGTGAAAACAGAGAAATAAGGCAGTATCGAGATTCCAAAAGAAAATGAGGTAGTAAACATGCATCCAATAAGTATACTTTACCCAAGGAGAAGTCGTCTGAGCTTCGCTGAAGGTTTTTGACAGTTGGAATGTGCTGTTTTGGAATTACCAAGTAATGCCTGTCAAGATTTTGAGTATTAAGAGGAGATCATTACAAAGGATTTTGCAAATTCACATTCTATGCCAGCAACGGAAGTAAAATTAGATGACCGATATGGCATATCAAATTACCATGTTAGATAAGACATAATACAATGTCGCCTAGAAATAAATATACTGACTGAAAGTATTAAAAAATTATGGAGAACAAATAGATTATACAAAACTATCTGCATATTGTTTCTTTCTCATGATTAAAAATATTTGATTGAGTAATTGACCAAAAATAACGAGCCAAACAGAAAGCCAGCATTATGACCACTAAAGATAAGTACAAGATTCATAGTCCTCCCTCCATTTCTAGTTACTTGCCAAACAGAAGGCCAGCATTATGACCATTAAAGATAAGTACAAGATTCATAGTCCTCCCTCCATTCCTACTGACTGGGGTGTGTCATGTATGAAGGAAAATGTTTTCTTGAAAAATAAGTGGGTTTCTTCCTTATTTTCTTGTGTTCCATAGGTAAGCATATCCTAAAAAGCAATTGTATATAGTTTAGACAAGCACTATGAAAACTTGAGGTCGGGAGGTAGGGCTGTGGGATGGCGAGGATGAGGACTAGGGAGGCTAAGGGTGAAGATGAGGTGTTGGACGATGGGGAGGACCTGATCAATATCGCATGTCATTGGTAGAGCTTGTTTTTCCTAATTTCACTAGAGAGGTTATTTTCCTCATTTTTAAGGAGCTTGTTTATGTTATTCAAAATATTTGACCAACTGAACATGGGAAATTGGAAATCATTTCTTCATACTGAACATACCCTTAGACCTCCCTCCATTTCTAATGACTTAACTTGGCATAAAAGATCCATAAGTCATCCCTTCCGTTCTAATGACTTAGTTTGACTTGATACAATTACCAAGGAGAGTAAAAGTTTTACTGCCAAAGAATCATTCTATCAACTTGAGATAAGTAAGTTGAGCCTGCTCAATTGAACTCCGGTGCAGCTAAATGATGTATCTAATTGTTCATTTTCAAAGGGTGATGCTAAAAGTGGCAAAGACTTGAAGCTGGGATAGCTCTTCATTACATCCTAGCACTAGCTAACATTTGTATATCCTATATTCGACATAAAGAGGAAGAAAAAGGGAATTCATTAACATGTCCATCTATACAAAAATAAAGCCACTTTATGATTCTCTTGTAGAGTATTTATTAACTACAAAGCGAGGAAATAAGTATTTCTATGTCCCTCCGCCAATATAACTCAATATGAATGAAACTCATCAGTTTCATAGTTAAAATGCAATACAAAAAATTCAGCAAATAGGATTTCACGGAATCTATGAACAACTAAGCCAGAACTTACAAAATGTAGTGCAAAGGAAAGCACTTGTGCTGCTCAATTAACTAAAAAAACAGCAGAAGATGGATCATAATTTACAAGTTAAATGATTATATACAAAACTCCCAATTTTATTTTATTTTTATAAAAATTTTGTCCGAACCAACTTGTGAACACCTCGACTAATTCCCCAGGATACTTGCTATCTCCCACCAACATATGTATCCATCCAGTAACTCTGTCTGGCCAGGAGATATGAGAAGAAATCAACTACCGCCTGCGACCTGACTTTAAGTTTCCCACGGCATAGTAAGGTCCAAATGGCCAGCTGAGAGTTAGTCAAGTTATTTTAAAGTCCGCCATCAACTAGTTTGAGATTGAGGCTTACTGATTCATTAGATTAAGAGTTAAATGGTCAAAAACACACCTGAAGATCATGTTTTTTCAAGTTCTGTACCTAAACTATCCGGTCGTGTTAATTTTTCCTAACTGAACTATATCAACTTATCAAATATTGTTCTCTTTTTTCTACCTGATCTACTCTGCTGGGCCGACACTGAGAGACTAAAGCTAGGGGAGCGAATGGGATTCATCAACTATTTATCAATTATACATCAGCTGTCAGTTGTTTCCTTTTACTAGCTGAAATATCATCACTGTTCATTTAGGAAAAGGAAATTGATAGTTGAAGGTGTTTTTCCATGAACATTTGATGATAGTTGTACCTGGGAAACTAGAGCTCCTAATAGTTCAAGCATGAAACTCAAAAACCAGGATAGTTTATGCATAATTTTGATCATTCACTCTTGAATTAAATACTGAATCCAACTATAGTAAAAACAATAGGAAACAATGAAAAATTGAACAACCTGAAGGCAGAGGGATTAATATCTTGAAATGCAACAACTTTATCATCCTGTAAAATCAATTAAACCAAACAAAATCATCAACTTACTTCACGCATGTGGACTGATTGTTATCGGAACCAAAAAAAAAAAGTGAGAGGAGAGATCTGACGGAGTGAAGGAGAGTGGTTGAAGTTGAAGAGGTAGCAATCTGGCAAAATATACATTCCGATAAAGCTCCTCCGGTCATTCTTCCGACCTCCGTCACTGTTCGGATCATATCACCATTGTTAATTTGCTCTTCACTTTTTGAGTAATCGCCATTGACGTACTCAGTACTGAACTTTGGCAATGGGGCTCCGAGTATCCACCGACCCGGCTCAGAATAAACAAGACTCGAACCAGCCCATCTCTATAAACTGGACTCGACCCACATATTGTGATTGGGTCGGCCCGTTTATCGGTCCATAGGATGGGAAGATTTTTAAAAAGGAAAAATTACATAAATTTGATACATTTTAATAAATAATTATTGATTTTAGCGATACTTTTTATTTATTACTATTTATAGCAACATTATGTAAAATCTGCAATATGAATTAAAGGTGAATTATGTATGCAATATATATGAATTATAATTGTTTTTTTGAAATATATTATGTTTGTTTGGTAAAAAATCGACATATTGTATTATAAATGTATTAAAATGTGCAAAAAATTATTATCCATCATTAAAACTTGTATTATATGCGAATAATAAATTGTTCTTTGTAATATGCATTAAAATTGTATTGTAAATGAATTAAGATTGATCACGTGAAAAATTTAGGGCAACTTTCACATATAGCAAACAAAAAATTCATATTTGTATGCTATAGCAAACTTTGCATAATTGCGCTCTATATCAAACATAAAACTGTATAATTCGCTATACATATACAATTATATAATTCACTGGCCTAAATTGTATAATTCGCTGGCCTATTTCGCTGCAATTGTATAATTTGCTTTGCATACAGTTGAATCGAATTAAAATGTATGTATATTGCATAATTATAAGTGTATAGCAAGAAGATATATGTTTTTCTCGCTTTATACAAAAATAGAAACACAATATATACACTTCTGTTATATAAAGCTAGAGAAAATTGTATTTCACTGCAATTGTATAATTCACGATTGTATAATTCGTTGGCCTTTTTCTCTGCAATATTTGAAGTAAAATGTTTGTAAATTGTATAATTAAGTGTATAACACGAAGATATACATTTTTGCATGTGTATATACAATTTTCTCTCGTTTTATACAAAACAGAAACAGAATTATACACTTATGTGTATAAAGCGAGAGAGGCAAGCGAGAATGGAGAGTGGCGAGCGAGATTTTTGGGAGAGAGACGCTGGCAAATTTTAGCTAATGTTTGCTATGGAGCACAATTAAATCAAACCCTAGTTATTTCAATTAATTTAGGTTATTAGTTTGCTATTATATACAATTTTCCCAAAAATTTATTATTGCTATAAATGGTAAATATTTTTTTGTTGTAGTGTATTTATGTAAATTTCCCTTTTAAAATTAAGATACTTTCGTGTTATTTAATCGTACTATTTATCCTTCAAATAGATTAATATTTACTTTTTTATTTTTTAATATATGCTAGTGTTTAATTAAGTTCTTAGAAATCGATGTCATGTCCAAGGAAAATATGTTTTTTAAGAGCGGATAACAAAACTTGTAAAATATTATAATATAAAAATCAGTCATGTCAATCTATCAAGATTTATCATCAATTGAATATGAAAAATAGAATAAAAATGATATAGAGTCTTACCAATTAGTTAGGATTTGTATATAATTTAACAATACGTGCAAATTTAATCAAGTTGAATAACAATTGAACGTGGTAGGTAACATGAAAAATTATCAAGCAAGCAACTTCCTATTTCATTTTTTTTAAATCTTAGTATCTTATATATGACATATTTAAAATATAAGATTCAAATAATAATCTGACACATTATAGCATTATATACATATCTTTAATATGATATGTCAATATTTACAAATCTTTTTAACTTTTTTTTTTATGATGAAAGACAATATTATTTTATCCTTTGAAATTTTGGCTTTCACTTTCCGTAATAGATTTGTCAAGTGCGATGATTCCACTAATAAAAAACATTATATTTTAAAATGTCATTTTCAGTAATTGGCTTATTTGAAATCATCTTGTTTTGTGGGAAAATTCAAAAATAATGCCCTTTTTATGATAATTTGTATCTTCATAGCTCACAGTGTAGTCGTGATAAATACTTTTCATCCTTAATTAGAAATTTTGTATTTGAACGCAAAATATGAAATTATCTTTAAGACTGAGCATTAAATGTACCAAACGTTAGATCAGATAAAAAATCAAAAGAAATAAAGTATATATTAAGGAAAAGGAAAAATTAAAAGTAAGAAGCAAACGAACAAGATTAGCAAATAATCAAATTAAGCCTTCTAAGTTATGTATGTATATCCTTTTGCTTCTTAATTACATTATTACTTTACATAGATTTGTTTGGCCATGAGATCATACAAGACTACAAAAACTTCCAAATCACAAAGTTCATTTATTCCTTTTTGATTCAACAAACTTATAGAGGATTATTTTTTAAATTAAGATAAAAGATAATTAAAAGATTTTTAGCTACTTTTAATGGCAACTACTCAATTCTTAATTCATTTCATGCACTTGATTAACTTTTTAATCTCTTTAGTTAATTGAGACTTGCAAGTATCACACTTTCTTAATATCTCATTGCTTTGAGTGAGTTTACTTTATTCTAAAATAAACTTAAAAGCTTGGCCAACTAAGTGAATTATTTAATTGACAACTAAAAAGAATATTACAAGAAGAAGTGGGCATTAAAAAAAAATCATTTTTTCCCATAAGAATAAAGTTTGAAAAAACAGTACTTTTTTTTAATTAAAATAATACCAACATTTAATATTTTAACTCTAATATATGGGATGTTCAAACTTAATGGAATTCAACATGACATTTATTATTATTGAAGTGTGAGAATGATTTTCACATAAGATAGTCGAACATTTTAAGATAGTATTACGATAAATAGAGGATTTGAAATTAAATTTCATTTGTATTTTTTATTGTAATTTTTTTTAAAAAAAATTACTTAATTAACTCAGAACATAAAGGATTGATCATGTTAAAAGATGAGATTAAATAAATAAAATATACTCTCTGTAATAACTAAAATTGTTAGATAAGATAACTGGTCACACAATTCAACCGCCACGACTAAAAGGAGATTACAAAGATCGATGAAACTATGCTTTTGGATTGAGATTTCATTTCATTGTTTGCCAAAAATATATGTTACTAATTAAGGGGTTGATTTGTTTGTAAATATGCACAAAGTTCACTTCAAGGTGATGCACTAAAGAGTGTAACCTAGCAATTAAACTATTTATAGTTGTTTAAAATATCTAAATATTATATACTAGTTATAAATATGTTGTAAGGTATTTAGTGATATTTTGCAAAATGTCATTTATTCAATCGAAAAATCAACCAACAACTATCTTGAAAATGAGAAAGTAGAGAAAATAAGTGATCTCATTTGGCCATAAATTTTAACGTTGAAATTTAAATTTTGAAAAATTAAATTTGTGAATTTATAATTTCTAAAATTTGATATTTAATTTAATATATATTTTACTTGAAAAAAGCTTAAGATTTTATAAGTAAAAGTCTTCAAAAACCCAAAAACTGATCTAAGCTAGATTTTTAACTTAAATTCTTTTGAAGAACATATATTAAAAATAACATCAATTTCATTATTAAATAAGTATATAAAGATAATTTTCTAACATATATTTTCATAATTTATGATCTGACGCTAGCTAAAATTCAAGTGAAACAATATCATGATGAATGGAGCTACGAATGCAATGATTTTTCTCCAAACACTTTTTCTTTTGAAAAATCACATTTTTCAGTCAAATAACCCACATTTTCACTAAAAAAAAAAAGTAAACGTTTTATTGAAAATTTTAATTCTGTCATCCATCACATATTTATTATATGCACATCCTGTCAAGATTTTGTTAGGTTGTAGAGCCTAAAATACTCTGAATTATTAATATATATATCTACCGCCGTGAAAGTTTACTTACGAGGTGTTACCACGAAATATTGATTTCTCTCTTTCTCTTTCTAGATCTCTCGTCTCTTTCTCTTGAAAGTTCTTGTGTTCTTAATTCATCAAGTGTGCGTGGATTCGATCCTAACGAATTTTGTTTTAGCAGTGCCACGTGTAGCCATCACTCTGTTTATAATAATTTTCACAAAATTCTGATCCAAAATTTCTATAGAAGTTTAAAAAGGAAATTTCCTCGAAATTTCACTAGGACCCCTTAAACTTTGTCCTATTTCACATCATGTGATCCAAATTATATCACAATTATTTGTGTTTCAAAATTAAATTTCAACTAGCAAAATGTAAAATCAAGGAAATTACAATAAAAAATTACTCGTAATATTTATATTATATTATATTATATAATTTTCACAAAAATATTTATCACTAAGGTAATATTCAACCTTAATTTACGATTTAATCGTGCTAATTCGTACATTTGAAATTTCATTTTGTTAACTATATACATTATAATTGTCAATGATTGATTGAATTTTTCATGTTAATTAATGATATCACCAAAACCCCAAATTTATTGGGTTAGCTTTTAAAATAAGTATCAGATGTTGAATAATAAAAAATTGAAAAAAAAAATCAATTGGTATATGTTATAATTCCTATTAGACATTAGTTTATTGTAGACAACATGTAATAGTTTATTATTTATTTACGTAGTTTAATTATTTACACTATTCTTGTATATATATATTTTTTTCTTAAAAAAAAATAGTTGTTCTATTATCAGGATTTTATTATTAAATTACATACATCATTTTCAAATTAGGCAATTGACGTCTTTATTTATAATTTTAGAATTTAGTGCTAAATTTAAATTATAGTTCGTCCTAAATTTAGTGTGACTATTATCCTGTGTGTACTCATTTTTGTAATTTAAAAACACGACAATAGAAATAATGAGTATGTTACATTTTTACATTTTTAAAGAAGCATAAAAAAACGAATTTATTATTCATCGAGTTTAAAATTTACCGTTCAAATTAAATTTTTTTGATTATTAAAAAAAAGTATGAAACGTGTTTGAATTCTGTCACACAAACAAAAATATTGATAATTGTATCATTAATTTTCGATTGGTTATCAAAAAATTTGATCTCTATAAGTATTTTACTACGAATAAAAATCTTAATGTTTAAGTCGATAATACTTGTTTTTACTTTAATTTTGAATTTTGCACCGTGAATGCGCTGAAAATCTAATATTTAAGTGGATAAGGTAAAAAAAAGAAAAAAAGACTCATTATTCACTAAATTTCTAAACTTTTTGCTATTAATTTTCAAAGATTTCTCGATTATAAAAAAAATAATAAATACTTTAATATAATTCATTTTTATAATATAGAACCTCTTATAGTCTTCTTTCAACAAATATATAAAGATGTTGACATTAAGATTCTTGTTGTTTTTCTCACTACTCTTTCTTCTTCATCAATATTATTTCTAAAACTTCTCCAAATAAATTCCAATTCTTGCACCAAAAATTTTATTCTAAAAATAAAAAAATAAAAATTCATCACTCATAAATAAATTATGGGTTTACATCTTCTTCTTATTGGAAAAATTAACATTTTAGCCACTTCTTCTCCTCATAGTTTAAGTAATCCACTTCTTGTTAGTTTATTATGGCCATTTATCTTAAAGCTAGCTGCTTTTAGTTTTAGGCCAATTAATCAAGTTTCTTCAGATTTAATTTATTCTATTAGGCTTTTTTCATTTCAAATGAGCCAAATTACATTTAACACTGAGCCTCATGTGGGCCCCGGTAGAGGCGGTGACGGTGGCGGAAACACGCGGTGGGAGAGGGCGGTTCGGCTCGTGTCCGAGAGGCTTATTCATGCGAGACGCTCTCAGTTCTCAGAGGCGGATGAGGAAAGTTTGCGTGAACTTTCCATGATTGCCCTTTGAATCGAGAGAGTCAGAAGTAAGAGTTCAACTGGAGCTGAGATGTTTGTTTTTGTTGTTGTAACACAAACAAACATGTCAACAAGAAATTAAATGCAATACTCGAGTATAGATTTTCTATGTTCATTCATTGTTGCTTATTGAAGCAGAAAAGATTATGCTGAACACTCGAGTATATATTCTCTATGTTCAATATTCTTGTTGTTATCGTTGTTTGTTGAAACATAAACGGATATGATAACAAGGTACACTCTACTATATATTGATTCTCTAAGTTCATTCTTGTAGTTATATATTATTGCTTGTTGAAACATAAATGAATATGTCAACATGAACACTCGAGTATAGATTCTCTAATGTTCAGTCGAAGCTTATCGACTCGGAATTCCAAAAGGATATTTTGGTCATTAGTCCACAAGCAAATTATGAATGCTTCTTATCATCACCATGAATTTTTGTAATTCTTAGGACTACATTGGATCATTTTCATTTTAATTATTTTCCATTTTAGCTATTTTTAAATTATTATTTTTTTGCTGTCAGATTTATTTATTTATTTATTTATTCAAGTGGAGAGAAAATGTGCTTTATTCTTACTTTGAATCAGATGCTCTCTTTTTTTATGTGTAGAAAATGAAAAAGAGAATTGTATTCTCTTGAGATAAAATTAAGGTTTTAGAATTAAGCATGTTCTAATTAATATTCTAATGGACTTATACTAAAGTTTCTTTTGATTTTTCTATAAATTAATTACTACTTTGATAAAGTTTTACTGGCATATATTTAGAATATTTTGCTTTTCTTTTCTCCAATTAGTACAGTGATTTTTTAGGTCCTTTTGTGGGAATAGATTGATGAAGATCTTACAACAACAACATCTCGATTTGGAATATAGAACGGACACATATTTTATCTTTAATTTCATGAGATGAAAAAGTTACTTCCGATAGATTTTCGATTTTAAAAAATGTTTGTTTGATTCATATTTTGTCTTTGATGCTTATTTATACATAGTGGAAGTGTACAAATATCCGTTTACATTAGGATCCATTAACACTATGTTTGGATCATTGTTATCCATTGTACTGTATTGTTACTATACCTACAATGTTTGTTTTGATTGTTACTTAAAATGTATTGTACTGTATTGTTAAATTTCGTTGTTACGTAACAATGGAAACCCCTATTTTATGGAACAACCAATTTGGTGTATTCCCATTGTTACTTAATTTTTTTTTTCAATTATATCTTTTCATAATATTTTAAAATACTATTTTGCCCTTTATTTTAATTATTTAAATCTAGTCAAACCTCCTACCCTAGAATAATTACGAATATTTAAGTAAATTCATAAATTATAATACAGTACGATACAATCAAACCAAACAATTAAAATGTTACTAAACAACAACAAACAATACAATCTAGCCAAACATTGTATCTACCATACAATACAGTACAATACAATACAATACATTATGAAACAATAGTTAACAATAATCCAAACAAAGTATAATTGTAACACTTTTTAGATATATTATTCGCTTTAAATTAACTTTAAAGTTATTGAATATCTGAAGTTGATTTGATAATTAATCAATTTTAAATTAGACTAAGGCACATATATGTTTGAGTTTTAGCCCTTTTTTTTTTTAACCTAAAGTTCAGATATATTTGCATAAACTTTTAATGTACATGTGTCTAAGTTTAATCATTTTTTGTTTAACTTTAATTCTAATTCAAGACACTTATGCTTAAACTTCAATCATTTTTTAAGAAATTGTTTTCTGAATAATAACAATTCAACACTTAAATTTACTTTATATTTAAAGTATACAGTTTAAAGATCATAACTAATAATTATTAATCATCAATTATATATATTAGTCAATATATTAAGCTTTTTCTATCAAAACATCACTTAATTATCAATATTTCAATTAAGGGATGTTTTCAATACTAATTATTAATATTTTAAGCTGTTTCAATAACATCACTTAATTTAAATTCACTTTTTATATTTAAAAATTTAAGATAAAACTTTTGTTATAGATTCAAAAATCACAATTATACAACAATCGATAAGTAGAATGAGAAAGAAAAGAGAATGTGATAATTGCCAATTTTTTTGTGATTTTTGTCAAAATTGAGTACACATTAAATTACTTTTTTTAATGGGGCACAATTTAAATGACAACAAACAAATAGCCCCTCACAAATAATATTATTTCATTCGAAAACAATTTTTTCATCTTCTCGAAATTATGTATAGTAAAATTTACGTACGTATATTTTATCATCTTCAAATTTTATTAAATAAAATTTCATCTGTGGAGTTGTTGTTATAGATTATTAAAATGACCTATAACATGTATTTATTTTTTTTCGTATAACCAACGTTTGAAATATAATAATAACTTACTTAGTATAATTTAATAAGTGAATTTGAATTAATTAAAGTCGATTAACACAGAATATTTTGCCTATTAATTTTTTTTTCTTTCTTGCTGACAGATTGATTCTTTTCTTTTTTAAGTGGATAAAATGTGCTTCTTTACTTTGAATCATATGCTGTCTCTTTTAGCTTTAGTATTAAGCATGTTCTAATCTTCTAATAAACTCATATTGTTAAAGGATTTTTTTTAATAATAATAATAATAATAATAATAATAATGATGATGATGATAATATCATAGAGCTTTACTACTATAAATAATATATTTCACTTTTTAAGGTCAGGATGAATCTAACCTTAAATCTATGAATTAATCGTGACAGTGAAAGTATAATTGATTCTATCTATAAAAATGAAAATTATTTTTCTATTGAATTTGATTTGTTATTGCCTATTAATTACTTGAAAGTAATTATCGAAATAATATATATGTTATTTATTTATTTCGATTTATGTGATATAAATAAAATTTTGATAGTAGTGTTTGGCCGATACTGAGAACAGGCTCACTATTCTAATAGTAGAATAAAAAGTTTATGAAAATTTAAAAAACTAATGATCCTTATCTCAGATATAGAAATTTCATATTTCATCAAAAATATAATTTACATATTTAATAATTGTATAAAAATGATTATAAGACACAATAGTTAACAAATTAAATTATTTAAAAATACATAAAAAATGTACCAATAAAAAAACTTGAATAATTATAAAAAATATAACGATATCACATAAATTAAGACAAAAAATAAATATATACATTTGAGGTACTGGTAACTAAAATAAGCATTATAAAACAAAAACATGAAAACATTCCATTTATCAAAATTTTCTGGATAACTAATTTTTTTTAATAGAAAAGGTTAAAAATAATGACATAAGGGTAAGTAAATATAAAAAATGCCCTTATGATAATTAAAGAGTAAAACGTTTATTGACTGCGATTTACCGTTTATGTGTTCTTCTCTTCTACATGCTCATGTCTCATATGATAGATTTTACAAGAGGCACAAGTAGGTCGATATAATACACATGTAATTTATCGAGGACATAATTCTAGATAATATGATATAAAAGGCGATAATTAGGGTAGAATGCTAGTAATAGGTAATCGAAAATTATTTAGTTACTCAAACATGAATTTGTAAAAAGTAAATAAGACTTTTAAATTATGTGACCTAAAATAGAAAATTTTCGCAAGTAGTCACAATAAATTTAATTATGTTTCATCGCTATAGTTTGTATATTTATGGGTTGTAGCTACAATTTAAGTTGTATGTTTGTATAATTTATGAATTTATATGATTTGCGGGTTTGTATAATTAGCGGGTACATTTGTATAATTGAACTATTTTTATATAAACTCGAAATAACAAATTTATACAAACACAAACTAAACATCTGAAATTTCAAATCACCTTATAAATTATTTTAAACCATCATACAAAGATATAAAGTCACCATTGAAGTTATTTCGAATTTTCAATAATACACCTTAACTTTGTGGATGTCATATTTTCCCAATTAACAATTTAAGAGTGTTATAGATATCCCACTTTTCACCGAACCTCAATTACAAGAAAAGAGGTGTAACACGTATAAACTCTTTTAATTTTTAATTTTAAGTTTCATTTTCATTTTTATATTTTCTATTTTTACTAACTTTATTTTCATTTTTTCCCTCTTTCTTCTTAAATCTTCATTGCTCAAATCCTTTATTCTTGATTGTAAATCCTCCAAAAGTAGCAGTCATTGTCGCCTTCAACGTAGCCTCCATGATGCTTCTAAGTTACAACACTATTTCCGTCACTAAACATCGCTAGATAAAATCAATTCAACTTTCAAGTTACTAATGCAAGGTAAAGGGACAAAAAAAAAGGAGTTTCATAGTACTCTCTAATCAATGGAATTCACATTTGTTTTTTTGATTTTTTTTTTAAAAAAGGATAAAAGAAGAAAAATAAACAAAAAAAAAGTAAGAGACAAGAAAAAAAGTGATAAAAATGGATGAAGTAAATGGATCTTCGAAGTTGAAGAAGATGAAGAAAAAGGTAATTGGATTTTTGAATTTGGATGAAGAAGATAATGGGGAAGATGATATAAATTAATTAAATAATTAATAATAAAAAAAATAAAATTACATGTGACACTTTATAGCTGGTTATGGCAGTGAAAAGACTGGGTCACGCGCCTCATTTGCGTGGTAACAACCCAGACGAGAAAATGAATCAAAATAGCTCATTTACAAAGATATAATGGGGTGGTAGGACACTTTCAAAGTTAAGGTATCTTTATGCAAATACGGAATAACTTTAATGATGACTTTATGTTTTTTCTCTACAAATTTACACTATACAAAAGTTATACAAGTTATATAATACAAATTCTGAGTTATACAAACGTGTGAATTATACAAACTCAAAATCTCAACCTACGTAATTATCACAAAATGTTGATCACGAATAATAGTTCACTATAATGACTAATTACTTAAAAATATTGTATAATTTTATAAGCTTTAAATTTTGAATTTGTTTTTAAGATAATGTAAGTCCTAAGTTTATGAGGACAGAGTTTATATATATTAGGTGGATATTATAAAAATGATTACATAAATCTCTCCTAAGTTTAATTTACATAACACTAATTAATTACTTCCTTTGCTGAATTTCTTGTTTTTATAACGATCTCAACTTAATTATCATTAATATAGAATTTTGTGATTTTATATTAATTTTCATATGTATATATCTATTTATTTACTGTCTTGCCCTATAATGTTAAGAGTTGAAGCTAGTATTGTTTTAATTTTTATAGTTTTTGAATTTTCTAATGATTATTTTAAAGTTTGGGGAATCTTAGATTTTAAATTGTATGAGTTTAATTTTTTAAAAAAATAAAATTATCTTTGATTTGTCATTTTTTTAAACTTATGAGTTTATATATGCTATTTAATTTTATTTAACATGTACATAAATTTACATTTTATATTGAAAATTTTAAATTCATATATATTAATAAAAAAATTATTAAGTTCAATTAAATTGTATCTAAATTATATTAGCATATCTCTTACACTTAATTAATAAATCATTATTTGACAAGGAAAATGATTATCTAAACCACTTTTTTTAATGATTATTTTAATTTTTGGATGGAATGTTACGTGTATCGATTTAATAGAATACCCTATAACGTGAACCCTGCTTTAACTTCTTTTTTATTACTACGACTTTTTTTTATATATAAATTGTTATTAACAAAACAAAATTGTAAATGCTATTTTTAAAAAACAACAAAAAATCACACTTACAATTTTCATTTACAAAAAGTTAACGTATAATTTTTAAATATTTTAAGTTGTTGATTATTGTAATTTATAGTACTTTTAACGTAATTTAAAATGATATATGTTATTCTCTCTGTCTCAATTTATGTGACATAGGTGAAAATTTAAGTCAACCTAATTTTTTTAATATATTTTAAATTATTAATTATGATGATTCCTAATACTTTTAAAAGTAATTTTCAAATATTATATGTTATTGATTTATTTCATTCAAAAATTTAGACTATGATAGTGAATTTAAATATAGAAGCTTTATTTTCATGAAATATAATTTATACATGTGAAATAGAAAACTTCTATATTTATTTATTATAAAATAATTAACAATTAAATTATTTAAAATGCATAAAAATGTATCAATAAATTTTTTTTTAATAAACTCTTAAAATTTTAACGATATCACATTAAGACTAAAAATAAATATATATAACATTTGAGGTACTTTATCACTAAAATAAGCACTACAAATTAAAGACATGAAAACATTCCTTTCATAAAATACAAGATAAATATTTGTAATAATAATTTTTAAAAAGGACATAAGGGTAAGTATATCAAGAATGCCCTGATGATAAGTAAAGAGTAAAACGTATTTGTTGCATATACCTAAAAGATAATTTTAACGACGTATATATAAAAAGAGATTTGAATGAACTCTCTAAAAACATGTTGGCTCCGCCCCAGCCAGGTAATATGACATCATTTTTCCTCATGAAGAATATGATTTTCCTAAAAGAATTTTAATTAGACATCTCATAATTAATTTTAATCATATATGTGTGGTAATATTTTTCCATCAAATGGAATTCGGATGAACCCGCTAAGAACATGTTGGCTCCGCCATTGTAGATAATATCATATGAAAGTCGATAATTAGGTAGACCGCTAGTAATAGGTAATCAAAAATTATTTAATTTTTCAAGGTAAGTGTCAACACCTAAATTAAAAATATTTTTTGATTTTGCAAAAACATATTCACACGTGATCAATTATGATTCGACCACGTTATTAATTAAATCATTTATAAAAGAGAAAAAGCTTAGTATGTTTTCGGACTTTAAGAACAAGCTCATCTATGCCATTCGTTAAAAGTTTGATTCACATATGTAATTTCAACTAATAAATAATTGCATGAATGAACCTTTTTTCAAACGTAAATGACATAGATGAACCAAACTTTTAACGAATGACATAAATGAGTCTTTTCTCAAAATTCTATGACATATTTAAACATTTCCCCTTTATAAAAGAACACTTCATAATCTTTAGACTTTAATACTATAAATTAAAAAATATATTTTACCTTTTGCAGTAATGGCTGCAGGTTCGAATCTAGCCTTAAACCTAGACCATGTGTATTTATTAATTTTAACGTAAATATTATATTTATATTAAGAAATTTATGAAGTACTAAATATAGAATAGATAAATGTTCCACTATAAATATGTTATTGTATATTAACTTAAAATTATATGAACTTCTATAAATTTTAAATTTTGAACCTGTTAGTGAGTAATTTCGTGAAAATAGAGATTTGGTTGTATTTATGAACAGTTTTGCTGCTTTATTTATTGAAAAACTTGCATATGCAACTTATTAAAATATTTGTAAATTTGAAGAAGTATATGAAGTGTGAGTTCAAATTAGATGGGCATTAATTGTTAAACAAAAAAAAATAAAAATTAGCGGTCATGAAAATTAATAGTTTAAATATTTTCTTAGTCTCAAAAGGTGTCAATACTTATATATATATATATATGAAAGTTCGATATCTACCTATAATGTAATTATTTTTCAGCGAAGAGATAGCGAGGGTGGATCCACTCATGACGGATATAGTATTTAAGTTCTATGAATTTAATTTTTAATTATTATTTTTAATCTTTAAACTGCTATATTTTTAAACTTATGAATTCATATATAGTTCTATTTATCGTACTTTTACTTTCTTTTACGTATAAAGTTACATTTAGCATATATCTCACTCTTAATTAATAATCATATGAGTATAAATTTACATTTAGCATATATCACACTCTTAATTAATAATTATTTGAGAAGGAAAAAATGATTATCCAAAACTTTTCTTAATGATTATTTTTATTTTTGGATGAACGTTAATTACGTGTATCAACTTAATAATAGAATATTGTATAACGTGAACCCCGCTTTAACTTCTTTTTTATAATTATGTCCTTTTTATATAACTGTTATTAACAAAATAAAATTGTAATTACTATTTTAAAAATTGACAAAAAATCACACTTACAATTTTCATAACAGAAAGGTGATTTGTATGGCTTTGACTTTAACTTATATTATTGGGGGGAAAATCTTGTTCGATTCCTAAGTTATATATATATAATTAGAGAAACTTACATAAATATATTTTAATAAAAAAATATATATCATTTATAATAATAATATTTATTTTTTTCACATGATTACTTTTAATTTATTTATAATACAAATTTAATACATATTATAAAGAATAATTTATTATTCACATATAATACAGGTTATAACGGTGGATAATATATTTATCACATATTTTAGTATACTTATAATATAATATGTCAAATTTTTACCAAATAAACATAATATATTTCAAAAAACAATTATAATTCATAAATATTGCATACATAATTCACTTTTATTTCATATTACAGATTTAACATAGTATTGCTATAAATGGTAATAAATTAAAAGTATTGCTAAAATCAGTAATTATTTATTAAAATGTATTAATTTATGTAATTTTTTCTAATTAGTTAATTACTCTGAATTTTACGAGTGACATTTCTCTTACCCCGTTATGTTTTTTTGACTTGGTTTCTTTTGAATTATTAAAAACTAAATAAAACGTCATTTTAAAGGGAAATGATAGAATTAGGATTAATTAATTAACCTTAATAGTCATATATTAAGGAAAAAAATATATTAATTAATTAATCATGGTTAAGAAATAAAGTTTATTTACAAAACATACAAGTTACATTCATTAATTTAAAATGAAGTGATTATTTGTACCAGTTGAAAGGATTATATCAAAAAACAATTAGTTATTATTATTGTTAACTAGGGTAACTTTATAAAATTATGTATATTCACAAGTTTCTAATTGCAAAAGTTTATTTATTTCAACTTATGTGTAGCATGTATAAAATTAGAAGAGTCAATGTAGGTTTAATATAATTTTTAAATATTTTAAGTCGTTGATTATCGTAATTTATAGTACTTTTAACATAATTTTTCAAATAATATATGTTACTCTCTCCGCTTCAGTTTATGTGACATGAATGAAAACTTAAGTCAACCAAAATTTTAATATATTTTAAGTTATTAATCACGATGATTTATAATACTTTTTAAAGTAATTTTTAAATAATATACGTTATCCATCTATTTCGATTTATATGACATACTGACATAGATAAAATTTCGATAGTTGTGTTTGGCCAGTGGCAGGCTCAATGTTCTAATAGTAAAAAAAATAAAATCATACACATTCAAAATTTTAAACTATGATCGTAAATTTAAACATAGAAGTTTTCGATATCATGAAATACAATTTATATATTTGTTAATTTTATAAAAATTATTACGAAACACAATAACTAACCCGTTTAAATTATTCAAAATGCATTAAATGTACCAATAAAAAAATTGATTAATTGTTAAAATTTTAATGATACCACGTAAATTAAGACCGAAAATTAATATATAACATTTGAGGTACTGGTCACTAAAATAAGCATTATAAAAAGCCATGAAGACCTTCACTTTATCAAAATTTACAAGATAAGTATTTGTAAAAATAATAATAAGGTTTAGTATACCAAAAATGCCCTTATGATAAGTAAAGAGTAAAACGCGTTTGATGGATTCGATTTACTTGTTAACGTGTTGTGCATTTTTCTCTTTCGCATGTATGATAGGATTTATATTTAGCGGGTCAAAGTCATATGCGGCCATTCAAACTTGTCTCGATTATTCATTTAGACATCTCAACTAGACATACTACCTATTGAACACTTCAACCATTCTGAATTTGAACCATTTGAACATTTTTCGAAAATAAACAAAAAATAGAGAATGTGTGAAATACACTCGCGCTGACATGTCAATTTGACCAATCAAATAATGACATGTGTTATTTTTAATCCAAAAAATTATTTAAACATTATACTATAAAGTAAAAAAAAATAAAAATTATTTTAAAGTAAAAAAAATGAAAAAAAAAGAAGTAAAACCTAAACACCTACCTGCCTTCAACCGGAACAAAACATACATTTCCTCTAACTCCATTAATGGCGACCCCCCTCCCCCTCCCTGTACAGTTCCATCTTTAACCCGACAATTTTTTTTTCATCAGCTTTTATTAAGTATAACTTTTTACTTCATCTCGTTTTTAGGTAGAGAAAGATGGAGAAAAGAATCTCTTCGAAAAATTTATAAATGAAACAAAATGCTAAGAATTTCGAAACCATTAGAATGGTGGGGGAAGAAGATAACCACTGATACTAAGAATTTTGAAATCATTAGAATGATGGGGGAAGAAGATAACCACTGGTGTATGGGTATGGGGATTGGGGTGGGGTGGTGGGGTTGATAGAAATAGGGAAGAAGAAGAAGACAATTGTTCTTCTTCTTTTTTGTTAATTTTTTTAAGATAAATTAACTTAGGGGTATAAATTAAGAGGAAAAAAAAATATTATTTTTAATAAATTAACACGCTCAAGGAAAGTGAATTACACGTTTTTTGCCATGTTAGCATTTTGTGTCTAATAGGAATGACTTTTGAACAAATAAAGTGTTCAATTGGCACAAGGATTAGTTGAGGTGTCTAAATGAATTATGCGGACAACTTTGAGTGACTGGAGATAACTTAGGCCTATTTAGCGAGGATATGATTCTAGATAAATATGAAAGTCGATAATTAAGATAGAATGTTAGTATAAGGTAATCAAGAATTATTTAGTTTTTGAGACAAGTGTTAAAAATAAATCTAAATTAAAAAATATTTTGATTTTTGCAAAATCATTTTTTACACATTGTCAATTACGATTCGGTCATGTAGTTAATTAAATCATTTTTAAAAGGAAAAAGACTCAAATATGTCATCGAACTTTAAGAAAAAAAAGGCTCATATGTATCATTCGTTAAAAAGGCTCACCTATGCTATTTCAGCTAATAAATAAAGGCATGGATGAATCATTTCTCAAACGTAAATGACATAGATGAGCCAAAGCTTTAACAAATGACAAGTATTTTCTCAAAGTTCTTTGGCATATTTGGGCATTTTCCCTTCATAAAAAGAACATAAAGTTATGGAATTTATCAATAAGACACCTTAGGTAGCGGTGTGATTTTCATTGAGAAAATATAGCTTAAGAAATCTATTATATGTCCAAATAAAACTATTAACTTTCAAATCACTAATTTCAAATAATGTCCAAACGGGCCTTAAAACAAAGAGTTGGGGAAAAAAAATCTAAAACAACTATACAAAAACATATTTGCTCCCAACTGGGGAAGGGCCCTAAACAGTCCAAAGTTCACAAGTAAATCTCTAGCAGTTGAAAGGTTCATACAAATGCACATCAGTCTTCAGAATGTTGCCTTTCAGTGCTACTGTCACTTGTAATTGAAAAAACAAAACCATATGTGTTCCGTTTCCGGTTCTAGTAGCTTCTAAGATGAAAACTGATGCTGTTTACACACATGCCAGAGGAACCATTGAACTTGCTGTTTCAAGTTCCTGAAAATTCCGAAAAACACATAATATCATGAGAATGGACAGCTACTTTGTTCCAAAGGTAACTATTGAAATGTTAAAATGTGCAATGTCCGATACCATACACTCAGTTCTAATAACTCCTAAAATGAAAATCCATGTTTTAGACGCAAGCCATAGGAACCGCTGAACTAGCTGTTTCGAGTTCCTGAAAATTCAGAAAATCATGTGTAAGATCACAAGACTAAATAATTTCTTTGTTCCAAAAGCAATTACTGAGATGCTTCATATGCAAATGTCCAGATATAAGTGCTGATGATTGACCAAATATATTTATAGATCGATATCTAACTGAGATGGGACATCAGAGTCTGACCTCCAAAAAGACCTAATCCAAGATCTAATTCTGAATAGCGAGAAACAGTCAGCTTATCACTATATCTTACAAATCATATTGTAAACAGAATAAAAAAGAGGTCCATTGTGATAAAATCCCACGATAAGGGGAGAACAGGAGAGTAATCTCCATTCTTTTTATTTTATTTTTTGAAGTAATGAAATATCATTAATAGGATGCAATTTAGAAAAGGTATGGATTCTATACAAAACTTAAGAAGCCAAGGAAATCCAAAAAAATATATCATTTACTTCCCAAATTCTTACACCAACAAGAAAGATTCGGAACACATTAGCAGAAAGATCTGAAAGACATTGGCTTCGAAACTGGAATAATGCTGAGGTCCCCTTAAAGTATCTACTCTTTCATTTCCTCCGAAGGATCCAAAAAATGCAACAAGGAGTAATCTTGCAGTTCTATTAATAGGAACGAAATAAGTGTGTGATTCTCTTATGTCAAACATATCAATAGTAACAGATAAGAGAAACTGCGCATAGAGTGTGTTCACACAAATACTAATCCAAAAAATTGCATTATAGTCAGATTGAAACTTTTAGTTTACAGATATAGCCACATCTTTTTTAATAACAGATATAGCCACATACCATCTAATGGAGAGCTAGTTCAAGGTCTGTCCATTTATATATATAGAGTGAAACAATTCACTAACATGAGGAAACTGAAATCACTAGGACAAGCTAACTCGGGTCAGCCTTATAATCATAACATATGACATTATCTTCATTCAACTCTATCAAAAACTATCATTCTTTTAATGTGTATCCTTCTTTGGGCTTCGGAACCATTTAGACCTCTTTTTTTCTTTCTTCTCTTACAGTTGCTACTCAATGATGGTTTTCAAGTAAGTAGTACCTTATGAATTAAGAAGTAATAGATCTGCACAATGTTCAATCTCACCTCACACTCAATAACCAAAAAAGAGATTATTCCCAAGGAGAGTCGAGTCTATTCACTCATGACTCAACTATCTAATAAGATTGAGACTAATTTACTGTAGAGTGACAATTTACACATCTTTTTGGGCCACTTTGAATAGGATGAATCTTCCCCGTTTTTGATTGGATCTAGCTTGTCACTTTCTTTTAGATATCCAACTTCTAATTATTAATATGAACCCAATATGTAATTCTACTATTTCTAATATCCCGACTTTTTAACCTGATGGCACAACTAATCCAAGTACTTCAGGGAATATTCTCCAACACTGACCAAGACAAATCTGCCACAAAAACTCAAAAGGCACTTATCTACATAACAAAACCTGCTTTTAAAATCCATGAAACATCCTCTTCACCTTCTATAGATATGCAAGTATGTTTTCTCCTCCCAAGTGTTTTGAAATTTTTTAGGCTCAATATAAGTTTCTATTATCTTTTATATACTAACTAGAACCAGAGGTGCATCCAGGATTTGAAGTTATGGATTTTAAGCTCAAGATTCTGTCACAATCTATTTGATTTACTAAGTTTGATGTTGCTGAATTACCATACCTTGCTTGTATCCTCTGCACTGCTTTTATAAAGTTACCATGTTTTCTTTTCTGTCATTATACCTTCTCATTACTACTTTGATTTGCTTCACTTGAGCCGAGGGTCTTTAGGAAACAACCTCTCTATCTCCATAAGGTAGGGGAAAGGTTTGCGTACACTACCCTCCCCAGACCCCACTTTCTGAAATTTTATTGCATATGTTGTTGTTGTAGAAATCTACTATTTGTACTTTTATCTAGTGGTTCTTTTAAGTTTTAACACATATACAGGGTCTGAGCCAGTCACTAGTTTCAAATGAACTCATAACATACACAAAACATCCACCCCCGACTAAAACTATACTCTTATATCTTAATCTAGGTAAAATCTAAAAAGTCAACCTTGAGCTCCACGCAAATCCAACTTCAAGTTTGTTCGTTATATTCAGTTGCTTGTATATATTTGAAGTTAATCCATTTGAACATATCCAATGATGACTTTTACGCCATCTTCATTTATGTAAGTAATTAGTATACATGGCACAATGATATGTAACAGTTTTCCCAGAATCTCTCTGCTTGTAATTTACAGTATGTCCTTGGTAACTACTTTTATGATAAAATATAACCTTTCTTATACAAATAAATAAAAAGCAGTATATGAATATCCCATCAAGAAAAAGAAAGGATGAGCCCAAGATCAGTTGCTAATTCATTCTTATTACTACTGAAGTGTAAGATATGTCCATTTTTAATTGCTACTTCACAGAACAACATGTGCACTAAATAACACACAACTTTTACCAGGGCACATCGTTAATTTCAACTGTAACTAGACTATTGGAATTTCTGTAGCCATGTGAAATTCTTAACTATTCGCTTTTGATAGGTCTCTATTTCACTATGATATATGAAAATCTAATGTTCCACAAAATCTTTTGTTTGCTATCTCCAAAGTGCAAGCAATGACAATTCGCAGCTTTTCCAAAACCCAGCCTTTAGATTATAGTTTCACAATGACAAAAACATTCTGAAAAAACCCTTTCCTGGGAAGTCTGACTTTGACATTAAGGATAATTTCTCATGATAATTCATTGAAAAAACAGCTTTTGTAGCAAGATGAATGAGAAGTAACAAGCCAAACATTATCCACTATATTTTCTTTTCACAGATTCGCAAAGTTAGGCATAAGGACAGCATTAACATCTTTTATCTTTCCATATGTTTGACTTCTACGCTTCCAGAAAGTAGCCTCCGTTGTTTGGAATAACTACCTCAGTAGCAGTACAGATAATGAATACACGACAAAAGATGAGATGAATTATTGCAAATACTCTGTTTGGCAAGATAAGGAGATCCTTAGGAACCACATAGAGTAGCTAAAAGTAATCTTTACACAGAAGGCTTTCTTCGCTAAAGTTATCTTACACAGAAGACTTTCTTCGCTAAAGTTATCTTTACACAGAAGGCTTTCTTCACAAATGGATGTGGCCCATATTAAATATAATTTGTGGCTGTTCACTGAATATATTTGTGACATAACAATGTCTGGAGGTAATATCAACCAACATTAAAGCAGTCACTGATATTACATGCATTTTCTTGAATGAAAAGAAAAATAAAAAGAAAAAAAGAATCCTGTCACCCGAATTAAAAAATTATTTTCTGTCAGCATGAACATATTTGATCCAGCCCTTTTCAACTATTTTTACTTTATCTTAGTTTTTGTTTCCAGGCAGATATTTTTGGTAAGGATCTGTACATATATATGGGTGCCAAATGATGTTAATGACGTCAGTTTACTGGGAAAAGATACAAAAAGGTGATAAAGAAGGAATATCCCTGGAGCTGTACTACAAACTGACATGCTTTTCAAAAGAAAATGTAAAAATAGTATTTCATTTCCTCTAAAGATCTTAAATTGAGGTACTTAATAATAGTGAAATCTTGGTAAGATCTAAACTGAGTGTGAGACCAAGGAGAAAAACAAGAGAGGTGATTTGCAGCCAAATGCATATTGACTGCCTCTAACCTTCCAGGTTCCTATCAAGATAACTTTTAGTTTGTCAATGCATCATTATGCACCAAACATATAGTTCCTACGCTTCATATTTGGTTATATCATTCAAAAACCTTCCAGCAATATGTGTTCAAGCTTTACATTTTATACCGTTCAGAGCATCTTATTGAAATACTAAACTTCAGAAACCTCCCAATACAAAAGTGGTCAATGACTTATTTTCATTTAAATTAACAAATATAAGATTAGCCAAAGTGGTAAACAAGGTTTCATCAATCAAAGGATGAAAACCTTCAAGTTTCATGCACAAAATCAAATCCAAAACATCCAATAAAAAAGCTATACCACAAAAGTAAAAAACAAGTTAAAAAAATCATTAATTGCTGCATGAAAGGAAGGTTCCCCTGAGAAAAGCTGTACCTGACGCATTTGAGATACTTCTGGAGTGTTACGTACTGGAACTTTTAAATTATGCTGATCCTGTTGCTGTAGATCTAGCTTTTCTAATTTCTTTTCATAAAGTGCAAACTCCTCTGGCTTCTCCCACTGTTTGCATGTTTTCAGGCATTCATTGCATTTTGAGGGGCATGGATCAAGTGGGAAAAAATAATTGGACAACTAATGAAATCTTACCCTGCTTTCACACGTTACACAGTTATAATAATATAAGTTTCCGTCAGGACAGATATGGTCACTCCATTCACAATCTATGGACTCCACCATCTCAGCATTTAAAGATTTTGCATTGACAGAAGATGCAGCTGATGGCAAAACATTATCTGATCCAACATGAGTGCTGAAAACTGTCTGAGGATTGCTTCTGTTATTTGGAGTCTGCAAAATGCAACACATACTTGAAACATCTTCTTTTTTTTTGCTTTGTGTCTTTCATTGGTAATTCTGTAATGGGGGTTGCACATTTTTCAAATAGGAAAGATCATTTGCTTTGGATAATAAGATCAAGATCCTTTCTCAAAAAGGCAAAAAGATTAAGCTCGTACAGCACAAAATTAGATGTACTATAAGAAACTTCAGCTCTTAATAGAAATTGTTAGGCCATTCTAATAGTAAGAGATGTATTACGACATGTTGCCATCTACTTGATCAAATAAATTGAACAATAACCTGATTTGGACTCTGGTGATTAGACTGGTTAGCTGCTATATTCCCATTGAATTGCTCATTCATAAGGGGTGGTGCCCTGCAAGATGTAAGTTCCACATACAACAATCAACAAATTAAAATACAAGAGGTGATATGCTAAAAGCTAGTCTAACGTACTTTAACCAGAATAGGACTTGCATAAGAAACACACTGGAAAGAACTGAATGAATAAATAGAATGGAGCCGGATAGGAACAATGTTGTGGACGCATTTGTGGGACAGAGAGCCAGATAACTTGATTTAATTATAACGCTAGTAGTTTTCTTATTATTCTAAAGTAGGAAGAATTTAATTATGTTGTTAGTAGTTCTCTTATTAGTTAGGATTTATTTTTCCTAGTTTCATAAGACTGACTTCCTATTACTGTAAGAAGACCCCTATTTATAGGAGGATTTGAGGAATATGAAGTACGCAGAATTTAATCAGAAACAAGAGATAGGAGTTCTCTCTTCCATTGAACTCTAAGGTGTCAGCTTCCCTTTGATGAGCTGAATTCATATAAAAGAATAGGTCGATCTAGGAATTCAAACAAAAGCAAGGGAAAATCAAAGGCAGTTGAATTTGATTTCCCTGTTCATCATCTGGTGACTCAATCCTTCCCTAAGAATCCTAACAAACAAGCACCTATAGCAACTTGTTCCAGAATATGTGACATCCTAGACAAGATGCCTGAGGGAAGTAGAAGCAGTTTTATAAAAGACAGAGGCATGAGATAAAGCATTTTATCACACGTGGGGTGAGGCATAAGCCCCAAGGCACAGGACTCATAAAATCCCAGAATATTTAATTGATTCCATTTTTATAAAAAACCAAAATAAGCATAAACTTACAAAAAAAATTTAAAACTACATAAGCAATTGTATGAATTTTTTTCATAAGGTATTTTTTTAAATAAAATCCGAAATACAAAGAGAATATAACTTTTATCATTCATTTGCTGAAGACTTTTGAAGGTCAAAATTGCAAATTAGAAATTAGACACATGATTTGCATAGGAACTGTTGGGCAAGCCCCAAGCATTAAGCGTGTCTAAGATCTCAAGACCAGGTGCTTGTGGTGTAAGCCTCACAAAACAAAGCCCCACATGTGAGCCTCAGGGTGTTCTGCAAGCCCAAAAAAAAGCCTCTAAAACACTGATCATAAACACTTTTAACTTTCTCAATCAAGAAAATCTCTGATATCCCAGTAGGTGAGAAGAGTATCAATTCCATTCTAGTTTCTTAAAATTAGTGTTTAACTTTTTCATCCTAAATTACTACTACTTTGTTTATTCAGAAAAAGTAAGTGGATCATCCTACAAAAAGAGGTACTCCTAAACTAGAAACGGTTGATCCGTTCAAAGATAAAGGAAAACAAAAATTCAAAGAATGATGCACACCTCGACTCTCCCACCTTGGGCTTCTTAGGATCTGCGAATCGAATAACCAATGGGTGTTCACATACCTGAACCACAAGCAAATGGAGAAATGAGATTTGGTTCCAGATCAGACTACAAATATAAATTAATGGTTTAATGCAGGGATTTACTTTAATTATATAGGTACCATGTAGTGCATTCATAGCTGCAACTGCCATGTCTCTACAAGCAAACCTGATAAAAGCACTTCCTTCAAGGCAAGAATAATATCAACATCAAGAAGAAAAAGTTGAAACACAAAGAAAGTACAGACAATCCAGAAGTAGGTGTGCCGACATTATATTTATGTAGAGGCAGCATGAATAATAAGCACGGCACCAAATATAGCAAATGCAACTAAACTGTTCAAACAGGTCAAGAAACACTTGATTAGTAAAATTAAGGAGGATGTACAACCAGCTGAACTGTTGGCAGCAACTAGAGAAGCAGCCATAGTGACAAATAAACTTGTAACTTGGCTCAGTAAGAGAGCATCTTTGCAAACTGTTGTCAAATGCAAATACTTCTGCAAATTAGATGTCCAAATAATAATGAGAGAAGATAGTGGTTGTTACATACCACGGCGTTGTTTATGTTCATCAGCAATTAGGAAGACTTCTTCAACAATCCCATATGGAGAAAATACCTGCCAGCAAAGAAGTACATACAATTCAAAACTTCTCCATTGGCTCAAAAGTGGAACAGATAGTACCGTCTCTTATTTTGACAGTATATATAGATCAAGGATTAAATTGCCCTTTCATACAATATTTATAGAGGTAATGAAATGAGCATTGACTAATCGGAGGACATAATATCATGATATGAACTCATCTTTCAAACATGAAAACAGAATAAAGCTTGTTATTTGGCATAGGTTATGAGGTAATTTACTATATCCTAAATCAAAAAATGTGCCAGGTAAAAGTGGGATGGAACAAGTTCTAATCTTCATCAGTTATATCCTCTAGATGAAAATTACAATACATTACTGCAAAAGTAGTTGCTACATATTGTTTCATCCAATGACACTAAGTACACAAAAGCTTGAGTTTGTGCCCAATGCATATCATCTATAGATACAAGAATCGAAGCATGAAACATGCAGATTCCCTCTCTCTCTCTCTCTCTCTCTCACACACACACACACACACATATAGACACTCACGCAAAGAATGGACAAATTGAACAAAGAGTAACAGCAAAAACTGAAGGAGCAAACGGAAGATAGAGTGTAGATGTCTTGGTTAAATAAACGCATATATGTGGAACATACATGCTCAATTTCTTTTTTGGAAGCTTGTTTCCTCAGACCACCAACATAAAGTTTCTGAGTGTGTTCGGTCAAGATTCCTACAATAAGAGAAAAAGAAGGTAGAAGTGGAGATAAAAATAATAAAGCATTGGAAATAAACACAAAGAGGCACAACGAGATAACTTAAAATTCAGACTGTATACACTTGAGAAAATCTCCCATGTCAATTCAACAAAAATATTTTGAACCTCCCAAGAATCAGTCTGTTTATTTGTTTACTATTATTATTCTTAAAATTGATTAGTACAGCAGAACAGTCTTTTTCTTACTATGTGTTTTCCTGGAAAATAAAATTGCAGTCATACACGAAGCTTAACACAGCAGGTGGGGAGTGAATTTGGTGGATAATGTAAATAGTGGAAGCGTTCTAATTTGCTTTAGTTAAAATTTGACAAAGCATATGATTAACTATATTATTATTTATAAATTTTGAACAGAAATAGTAAAAATTACCGAGACGATCACGTTCCCCATCAGCATACCTAACTGTTAAGGGAAACTCACCCTGCAAGCAAGAAATATATACAAACCGAGTAAGAGGAGATCAATAATTTTTTGAGAGGGTAAATCATTTTAAACTTTATAGCAGAGAAGGAACTAACCCCAGGGAAAGTATATCGACCATTGAATGCTACAATAGCCCTATTAGCTTCATCTAGCGTTCTATACTTCACAAAACAACATTCTGCAGAGTAAATCATTATTTATTTTTGTTCTTCTTAAAGAAAAACATTCATTTTTATTCTGATACCTATACTTGTCAAAAAGATAAATATTATACTTCTGGGATGATATACATGTGCAGGGAATATAATGAACATAAACAACAACAAAAACCGGCCCCACAAGAAGAATTTGGGGTGAGTGGGGTTTAACATTTACGCAGACCTTACCCCTGCCTTTTTGGGGTAGAGAGGCTGTTTCACAGAGGGGAAAAAGATTAAATCCTGGTAATTTATATGATTCACAATATTTAAATTGCATTTACCTGCTTTGAACTACTTTAGTAATACAGAACCCAGTACAGATGACAGGAGATTTGATTAATCAACACCATCAATGTAAACTACAACTAGTACACTAGACAGATAGCCTGGCAACTGTAACTGTTACAACATTCCTCTACCTTTCCTCAGACCGGTGCCTTTATCCGTTAGACGAACAAACTCAACAATGTGCCCATGTGCAGCAAAAACAGACCGGACCTGAATTGAAAGAGCGGGTATTAATATGTAGGAATATTTTCAAAATGCCCAGATAATGAACATAGTCAAAGTAAAACATGGAATCTGCAAGCACTTGAGTGATGAAAATTCAAATTTTTAACATCCCGTTGAAATGAAACATAACTGGATGATTGGACAGGGGAAAGCCTGTACATATTGATTTGGACTGAAGCTAGTGGTTAACGGATTCTACCTACACGAATGGATATCTATTACTTCTGTACATATTATTTGGAAATGTTAGTTGACGCCTACTACTTTGGCATTGAGGTGGTGCTGATTAATTTTAATTGAATACCAGGATACTGTATAATATTCATTTGATGTGGTTAATCCAAGACATATGAAGTATCTGTGTATATCATAGGATACCTAGAATTCACAAAGATTAAAGAGTAAAAAATGATCAACGGAAGTCAATATCCAGACATAGCTCCCTCCAAAGAGACAGGAAAGCAAGAGAAAGTGATCAACTTACAATTAAGGTTTAATCATTGTTGGTACATGTTTTTGACAAGTATAAAACTTCCATTGATAAACACCAAGTTAGTGTTAAAAAATATGTGCAAGATGTGTGTGGCTATACTCGAGTAATACATTGTCCTAAACATACATTCATGTAGTGTCCTCAGGTGTCAGGACTATCTTCATTTGGTAAGAGATTTGTATGTTAACGTAGGTTAGATGTGAGATTTCGAGCATGTCTATGTTTATAAACATTTATTTGTCTTAAAAAAAACAATTATTAGGTATTGGGATTAAGACCTGGCTAATTGAAGCAGAATGTATAGAGGCTTTATATGGCCAACCTCAACTACTTTGGGGTTGAGACAAATAGTAGACATTCTTCTTCTTGTTGTTACTATCTAAGCTCTAATTAAAAGCCTCAAGTATCGCTCTTAAGCATAACTTATAGCACGTAGAATCCCACTTATTCAATGCAACTAAATAGCAACATAACAAGGAAAAAAGAGATCATTTTTCTGAATACTCAATTATAAGACTTACATCTTCTTCTTCTGCTGGCCTTGGAACTCCTACAACATAGAGTTTCACAAAACTGCCACAATCCAGAAAGTCTAAACAAACAAAATTCAGCAGTGTTACTTGGCGAATCCTGCTACAAATACTTAGTAAAATATTCAAACTCTCCCTCTGTCCCAAAAAGTTTGGCTCTTTTGCATCAGCAAATTCAATTAACTGAACTTTACCAGCATTTTAGGATGTGACTTTTCCACCAATTTTATACAAGGTAAAATGCAACTCATAATACTCTACTGCGGTCCATTAAGTGAATCGAAAATCATAAAGTCTCTGATTCAAATCCCAGCAGAGACAAAAAACACCAGCTGATTTCTTCTTATTTATCATGGTCTGATGAAAGGTTGGTGAAAGGTGACACCTATCCAGTGGAATTAGAGGTGGCTACTCTTTACTATAGTTTCCACATATTTAAATTTTTTTCAAAAATTTTTTATCAAGTCTCACAAAAGTTAATCAAATTCACTCACGATAAGCAAAAGTGCCAAACAAATTAGGAATGAGAAATTATTTAATTGGAAGAAGAACAATGCATGTACCAGAGCTTGCTTGATCGAAAGGTCTCTTACGAACAGGAAAAGGCGCGGAACCACCGAATTTTTGCTCAAAATTCGGGTTACGATGGTGATGCTGGTGATGTTGCCGGCGATTGTAGTGATTGCCGTCTCCGGGGAAGTTCCTTCTGTGATTGTCTAAGTTCCCATCGTTACGAGAGATAGAGTCGTCGGAAGGCCAATTCGGCGGTGCAGGATGAGGGTTCCGGTGAAATTCCGGCTGGATTAACCGGCGTTCTCCGTTCCTCTGGTCCATTGAACATCAACTGGTAAATTGATTATTTGAACTTCTTATTTATATATATTAAGTAGGTAAATTACCGTGTTTCCGAATTAAACTAATATTCGTATTTTTGATACACACTCTACATTGTTATAACATTTTATCTCAAGATAAAGTATTTTATCAAAATCTTAAAGTGTTCTATTAATATTCATAAGCATAAACTAATGACGGTAAAAAAACATACTGGGATCTGTAACAATAAAATGAAACAGAAAGAAAAAAATTGAATACATTAAATGCGTAGTGTTCCCCTTAATGAATTTATTCTCCTATAGTACTCGAGGTTTAAAGGAATAGATCCTTACAGAATAAAATGATTTTATTCACCAATGTATTAATACAAATACAATGGTATAGTAAGCCACTCAAGAGAAGCAAAGTACACGACTATTAATTTGTGCCGAAGAAAAAAAAGAAGTTCAGATTTTTCGTTATTTTAAAATGAAAGAAAATTCCTTTGTTTATAGACAATAAAGGATATTGTCAACAAATGTTTATTTTGCTTTATCGAAAAGGTCACAATTCTTTGAAGAAGTTATAACATTTCGGAAAGGTAACAATCCTTCATGAAAGTTATAATTTTTCAAAAAAATTGCAACTATTCGTAAAAATCACAATTTTTTATTAAAGTTTCAAACTTTCATATTAAATCAAAACTTTTCATAGAAGTCACAATGTTTAATGAAAGGGGAAGATTGATTTTGAAAATAAATAAATATAAAAAAAATCCTGGTTTATGATGATGTCACGTAGGTGAGTCTAGCATATATATGTATGTATATGCATATAATTTTAATATAGAACTATTAATATAGCTTTTAATTTTTTTTTAGTTATTTTATAGAGAACTTGCACATACATTCACTCAATAAATAGCCTGATTATTTTCCATAGATATAATTTGACAATTACAATTCGTAGCTACACGTTATATAAAGGAGAGAGGCGAGTGAGACTGGGAGAGAGAGGAGAGAGGCGAGAGAGAGGAGGCAAAGAGTGGGAGAAAGATGAACCGTATATGTATATATGTTAGATAATTGAATACAATTGTATATTATACATATGCATTTGTATATATGGCAAGCGAGATTGGGAGAGGCAGGAGAGAGGCGAGCGAGATTGGGAGAGGGAGGAAACAGGCGAGCGAGATTGGGAGAGGGAGGAAAGTTTCGAGTGACAAAGGGCAGAGAGTGGGAGAGAGGTGAATTGTATATGTATATAGGTTAGATAATTGTATATTATACATATGCATTTATGTACATGGCAAGCGAGATTGGGAGAGGGAGGAGAAAGACGAGCGAGATTGGGAGAGGCGAGCAAGAGAGGCAGAGAGTGGGAAATGGGTGAATTGTATATATATATATTATATATATATATATATATATAGGTTATATAATTGTGTATTATACATATGTATTTGTATATTTTACTGAATTATATATATACAAACGTTATTAATAATACAAACTCGAAATCATCCTGCATAATTAATGTATAATATTAGTCGTGAGTAATAATTATAGCAAACTATACATATGATAAGTAATTAGGTAGTATAAGTTTGCTTAACCGTATTATACCCTTATTTTATTGTATTTTTTTTTTTAAAGAACACTATTTTCAAATGAGTAATTCAAATAGAATTGGTATGGAATTATCAACTAGCGATTTCCTCTCAAACTAATAATATTACTTCACTTTAAGTTCTTTTACCCCAAAACATTTATATCCGTTCGGTGCTCATCCCAATTATCATTGTCATCATTGATTATATTATTTACCATTCGTATGATATTTTCTTCATTTCAATATATGTTTTTGTAGTTTGTTTAAAAATAATAATTTATTGACAAGTTTTAAATTATTGACAAGTTTTAAATTTTAACATTCCTTTTAATATAATTAAAATTATAAAATTAAAAAAGAGATCTTATAATAAATTGCTGTGTGTTTTTAGTTTGTGATTTTTTAAATGCATCACTATATTAAAAAAGTATTCCCTGACAAAGAGTAAAATACACTATATTTATATCACATAATTCTATTGAGGCCTATAGATTAAAGGGGTAATAAATTGCAGGGCAAGTTGGCACCAAGTCAAACATTTTAGCCCCCACTTCATTGTCACTCTCATTTATTGCATATAATATATAAGGGATTCCACTATATAATTATATGATTAAAATATAAAAACAATAGTGATCATATAAAATAATTATGTAAATTATGTATTAATGATTTCCTTGTTTCAATTATCTAGTACATGGCACTAAATTATATAAGTAGAGCCTATGGACACAAGTTTTCAAAAAATAATGAAGTAAAATAGGGTAAATATTTATCCATGTACTTTATTTTGTCATTCATTATCCTATTTTAGAATCTAATAATACTTGTCCTAGTATGAAATTAATAATTAATTTTTATCATTAATTATAGTAATTTTCTTATTATATTTTTCAAGATATTATATTTATTATTCTATCAGTTCACTTTTACTTGTCACTTTTTAACTTGACACAACTGTTAAGAAAATGATTACTGATGTAGATATTTTACCAAAATATCCATATTAATTGATTTTTAGTATTATGTCTTGAAAATGATTTAAAGAAAAAGTATTTAATGCGGTGGGTAAACATGAGAAAATATTACTTATTGTTTTTTCTTGATATGTCAAAAATGACAAGTAAAAATAAAAGACTATTTAAAATAAAAGTAACAAGTAAAAGTGAATGGAGGGAGTATATTCAACGGTTAACATAATAAACTTATTTTTTTATTCATAATTTCTTAAAAGTATACAAATTAACAGTAGACAAATTTTGTTATATAAGATTACGTACAATATATATTGATTTTAATATTAGATATAAGTAATTTATTCGTATTAACTATTCGTTGTAATTCTTAAAATACTTACTTTAAATTATTTACTACTTGAACAGTTTAGACAAAATTGATCAATTTTTTATTTGTATCCTTAATAATAAATGTACTTAAAGACTACAAACACATAATAGAATAAATATTTGATGAAAATAAGTAATATCATAAAACACACATAAAAATACAATAATCAAAATTTTCTTCTTATTAATTCGTAAAACACACATAAAAGTAAAATAATCAAAATTTCCTTCTTATTAATATTTATAAGAAGTATTTGAAAAAATACAATAAATAATTTAAGATAAGAAATGCAAGTTGCTATTATAATTTAAAGCAATAAAGTCATAAATGGTGTTGTAATTTAAGTCTCAATTGGAACTAAATTGAGTAGAATAAGTTATAAAGTGTGGAAGAAAAAAAAGTTTTTTATAATTTAAATCGATAAAAGTTTTGTATAGCTTAAAACGATGTAAAAGTATCTACAATTTTGTTTTTTTAAAAATTATCATTATTTTATATTTTACGAAATTATACCAATTATACTTTATGAAAATCTAATTTCAATTTATATTCAGTTCAAAATTCAGATTGAAGTATAATATATTTTTTTATATATGTTCATTCTATACTAGGAACATGTATATTTCCTATAAAAAAACATTTAATAAATAAATATAAATTAGGGCACATATAATTTAAAAGTTGAGTCGATAAATTTATATATAATAAAAGCGTAAAAATAAAAAAATTAGTGCATAAATGAAATAAATAAGATATGATATTAGTTTTATCTTCAACGTGAAATTTTTCTTCAAAAATTTAAATTTAATCGAATTTTTATACTAATATTGAACACGGAATAGAAAAGTAAAAATATAAGTTATAATTATAGTAAAAATATAAATAGTAAGTATAAATATTTTGAGAGTTTTGGACCAAAAGAGGAAAACGAGAGCTTTCTCATTTGTTTTCTATATAGAATAGAAAGAAAAAAGAAAAAGAAAAGAAGAACAAGTATACATTTATCATCAGAGAATTTTGCTTCTTCGATCTGTAAGTTAATTACTTCATGCATTAATTTTTGGTTTGATTTTAAAATTCTGATGCGTTGAATTCAATCGACAATTTTCCAATTTTCGGCGATATTTTTGGGTTTGATTTTGGTGTTGTTGAGATCCGGCGAAAAAATTAGATCTTGCCGGTTTTTTGCTTCAATTCAATGCAGAAATTGTTGTTTTTCTGCAATTAATTGAAGTTTTGAGGTCCGATCTGATACTTGTTAGCTCGATTTTGGAGTTTTATTGAGCGGAATTGTGTTAGGATTAGGGTTAGGATTTTATTGAGTAGTTTGATGGCTTCGAATCCTCCATTTTTAGTGGAGGATCAGACGGATGAGGATTTTTTTGATAAGTTGGTTAATGATGATGATGATGATGTTGGTTTTAATGTAACTACATCGTCAACGGGTTTGGGTGCGGGTGCGAGTGCGAGCTCGGTGTATGTTGATGGAAATGAATCTGATGAGGTTAAAGCCTTTGCTGATCTCAGTATAAGTGATGATGTTGATAGTGGAGTTGATACTGGGAAGAAGGAAGGGGAGAAAGTAGATAAAGGTGTTGATAGCATTGCTAAACCGGATTTGGTAGTTGAGGGGAACAGAGAGAACAGTAGTGGTTCTTTAGTGTCATTGACTTCTGGAATGTCAGATGGTTTACTCGAATCCAGCAACGGTAATTTGGAGACTGAGGTAATTGACGGTAAGACGGAGAATCAGACCAGTGGATCGAGCAATTCGGGTGTGAAGGAAGTTGGATGGGGTGCTTTCCATGCTGATCCAGTTACAAATGATGCTTCTGGGTTTGGATCCTACATGGACTTTTTCAGTGAATTGGGAGATAATAACGGTGATGCGACGGGAAATGTCGGTGAGAATGTGAATAAGGCGTCAACTGTTTTGCCAGTTGAACAGGTTCATGACACAATACAAGTTCATGAAACAGCGCATCTGGAGAATTCTAGTTCCTTAACACAGAGTCAAGATAGTTATGTCCATGATGCTACCGCAGAACAAGTTGCAGATGGACAGGATCTAAATAGTACCCAGTATTGGGAAAATCTTTATCCAGGATGGAAGTATGACACAAGTACTGGGCAGTGGTATCAGGTTAATAGTTATGAATCAGGAGCTAATGTACAAGGAAGTACTGATTCTAATTTGGTTTCTGATTGGTCAGTTTCTGATGGAACGTCAGAGGTCTCGTACCTACAGAAAACTGCTCAGTCTGTATCTGGCAATGCAGCTGAGAGTGGTACCACTGAGAGTGTCACTAATTGGAATCAGGTTTCGCAGGTAAGTGATGCCACTCAGAATCTGGCAAACTGGAATCAGGCTATGCAGGCAAGTGACAATAGGGGGACTGTGATTGACTGGAATCAAGCGACGCTGGCTAGTGATGCAGGTGTTCTTACAACTGACTGGAATCAGGCCTCACAACTTAACAATGGTTATCCGTCACATATGGTTTTTGATCCTCAGTACCCTGGTTGGTATTATGATACAATTGCACTTGAATGGTGCTCGCTGGAGAGCTACACATCATCTGTCCAATCAACTGTTCAAGGTGAGAGCCAACTGGATCAGAATGGTTTGGCTTCAGTGCAGACTTCCTCTCACAATAGTGATCAAAGGAATTATGGTGCATACGGGCACAATGACGATAGTAGATTCCAAGAATTTAGCAGCGGTGGAGGAGATTACAACTGGTCGGGCTCTTTTGGTAATTATAATCAGAATCAGCATAGCTCAAATATATCGCAAAATGAAAATGTTGCAAAAAGTAACACTGTGTCAGAATATAGGGGGAACCAACAATTAGAGAACAACTACAACCATAATTTTTCTGCAAGCAGCCATCTTAATAGGCAAATCAATAATCATTATGAGGGAACAGTTCCATACAATGCAAACACAACTCAAAGTCAAAATGACCAACGTTTTTTCTCTGGTGGGGGTTCGGGTCAGCAATTTAGTCAGCCAACACTCCAGCAATATGAGCAGAATCATTCCTCAAGTGATTACTATGGGACTCAGACCACAGCCAATTATTCACAGCAAGCATTTCAGAGTAGCCAGCAGTTTGCTCATGCTCCCACTGCAGGAAAATCATCTGCTGGCCGTCCACCACATGCTTTGGTCTCTTTTGGTTTTGGTGGAAAACTGATTGTGATGAAAGATCAGAGTTCTTTTGGGAACTCATCGTTTGGAAGTCAGGTTTGTGTTAAAATAGTTCCCTTTTTTGTCTTTCCCTGACATTTTAGGTCACAGTACTCTTACTAATGATTGAAAATATTTCTGCATGGTGGATAAAGAATCCTGTAGGAGGTTCAATATCTGTGCTCAGTTTGATGGATGTTGTGTCTGAGAGAGTTGATAGTTCAAGTGTTGTGATGGGATCATGTGACTATACTCGAGCTTTGTGCCAACAATCATTCCCTGGTCCGCTAGTTGGTGGAAGTCCCAGTATCAAGGAGTTGAATAAATGGATTGATGAGAGAATTGCAAACTCTGAACCTCGTGACTTGGATTACAGGAAAGGCGAAGTTTTGAGGTTGCTTCTGTCATTGCTAAAAATAGCATGTCAATATTATGGGAAACTCCGTTCTCCTTTTGGTACCGATGCTGTGTTGAAGGTAAGATTTGAAATTCTTTTGGCATAAGATGCATGTATTTAGTTATTGATTTGTTTGTTTTAACCTTTCAAAACGAACTGTTGGTTGAAATCAAGCTCTAGCGCAACTAAGTAAAGTTTATTCCATCTAATTGTTTCTGTTTGTGTTGCCTGTATAGGCATATTAACTCCTTTCACTTCTAATGCATTTTGATATCTCCATTTATCCTAGACTTGCTTTAGTTGGGTTTATAGAATTAGATGTCACCTTTATCAACTGAAAGACTTGATAAATGCTTTTACTGGTCAAAGTTCATTGGATTTTTAAAACTTCATGGTATAAGCAGACTCTGACTTTTATAGCTTCTCATGCGTCTTACATTTTTTGGGTCTAACATACCTTTGGCTTTTTAGATAGATTGTTCTCTATATTTTGAATTATTTGACTTGATCACCTACATGATGAGAGCATTAGGTAGGAAACAAGAAAGAAAATCTAGTAATGGATGTTGACTACAGTTAAACAAATTAATAATAGAGGAGTAGCAGCCCTGCTCCACATATAATTACCAAGAAGAAACCATGATTAGGCGCTTGCATCACCACCTGAGAAGAGTTGTGAAGTAGGTCAGATATTGGGCACTGAAAAGTTCTCTTTAGTTCGGCTGCATTTGCTACATCACTGTCTATCTCAAAGTGTGACTGGAGGTTTCGGAGGTCATGTTTCTTTTTCATTTTATTGTGTTCTCTTTGATGATTTTCACTACAGAAGTACATGAAGTCTCAAGTTCATCATCTTTTGAAGAGATCTTTTACTAGAATTAACACCATAGATTTTGGTAATGTAATACCTTATAATAACCAGGAAAAGTATTGAAGTTCTACTTGTTATAATAATTTTGGCATACTTATGTTCTTCGCAATATTTGGTTAAATTTGGCGAAGTTTGCTAAACTTGTTTTTTCACGGTTCATTTTTACCCTGTCAAAAGAAATTACGCAAGAGAATATCTTCCTTTCCTTAATGCATTCTAAAGAATTCATCTTGGACAAGTGCATTCTAAAGTTTTCATCTTGGACAAATGCATTCTAAAGTTTTCATCTTGGACGACCATCTTATACCCTGATAGCATGCAAATAGCTCCTGCTAATTTTATTTTCACCAAAATCAACAATCTCAGTAGCTGTTGTTAATTTTGTTCTGCTACTTGAACAGGAAAGTGATGTTCCAGAAACAGCAATAGCCAAATTGTTTGCATCTGTGAAGAGGAATGGGGTGCAAGCCAATCAATATGGCTCTCTCGCCCAGTGCTTGCAGCAATTGCCCTCTGAAGGACAGATGCAGGTTGTTCTTAAACAACTCTCTGTTCTTAGTTTCTATTTTAATTGTTTACTAAATCAGCCAACCCTTTTTGTTATATGCTTCAAGGCGACAGCTGCTGAGGTTCAAAGTCTTCTAGTATCTGGAAGAAAGAAAGAAGCATTACAATGTGCACAAGAGGGGCAATTGTGGGGGCCAGCTCTTATTCTCGCTGCACAGCTTGGTGATCAGGTTTGTTTGGTTCTCCGCAGTCCTTTAGCCCCCACCCTCTTCATCCTCCGCTCTTTATTATCTTAATATATCTTGATTTCATGCGTAATTGCAGTTCTATGGAGAAACAGTGAAGCAAATGGCACTTCGACAGTTGGTAGCAGGGTCACCTTTGCGGACACTGTGCCTACTAATTGCTGGTCAACCGGCTGATGTCTTTTCTCTAGATTCTAGAGCTCACAGTGGCATGCCTGTTGTAAATGCGGTTCAACAGCCTGCACAGGTTCTGTTCATGACTTGTTACAAGCAGCTAGTATTCATTAGCTTTTTTGCTGCCTTTTCCCCCTTGAACTCATTTTTTTAATGATTGTCTAATCCCCCGGAATTGAGCCTTTAAAGGGGATCTTGCCATTGATATGCTCTTGTATCTTCATTCTATGGAGTATTATCATTTTTGTGTATTTATAAACATAGTATCATAATCGTTCTTTGACTTTTAAAGCTTCAACAGAAAGAGCTCATAAGACAGTTTAGTGTGTACTGAAAGGTTGATTGTGATTAAAAAAAGGGGGACATGGAGCATAGCTATGTATATTTTGATCCGTGGAATTTCTTTAAGGCTGATCTTTTGAAGTCCAGGTACTTCTGTTTGGTTGGAGATAAGTAATGTGTGGGCATTGGGGTGCAAATCTTAGCAGAGACAAAAAGGAGAAAAAGGAACTTGTTCCTATCCACCTAAGTGTTGGCAGATCCAGTTCCTCGATATCTATGCTGGTGGGCATGCCTGGTGGAATTGTCAAGGTGGCCTCCGTGATTTTAAAAAAAAGTTAGGTGTGACCATTGCTCTGTAAGACGTGTAGAGCTTTGATGATGAGTTGGGTGGGGGCATTGTTCTGTCAGAGGTCCAGAACCTTAATATACCCACACATGTTTTAATAGCTACCCTTAACCATTATGTTTGTTTGTGAATTTTATTTGAGGTTCGTCTTGTTATGTTTTGACATTGTGATTTTCGTTTTATTAGGTAACACCATAGATTGTAAGTGGATCACTTTCTCTTGTTCTTCCGTTTCTTTGGAGAGTGTTATGTCTAGATATTGACTTTCTGTTCCTTTCTTTTTAAAAAAATGGAAAAAGGACAATTATACCCCTGAACTATCGTAGATAGCCTTCGTCATACTTTTGGGACATTGGTGTCCCTGCCGTCCAAAAAACTAGAGCAGATATACCCTTTATATGGAAGGACATACACGTGTCATGATCTTATTCACCGGCCGAAAATTATTAAATAATGGATCGACGGATAAGTTTGCGCCACGTGTCCTTATTTAGTCTTCCTTTGGAGTAAAGAGCATATATGCTCTAGTTTTTGGATGGCAGGGGCACCAATGTCCCAAAAGTATGACAGAGGGTATCTGCATATCATTTACGATAATTCGGGAGTATATTTGTACTTTTTCCCTTAAAAAATGTTGACTTTTGTTGTTTTCTTCCCTAGTTTATGCTTGTTAAAGATTTAAGGATAATACTTTCTTTGGATTATCACCTTATTTTGGTTTCTTCTATTTATCCTAGTTTGGTGCCAATATCATGCTGGATGACTGGGAAGAGAATTTGGCTGTGATTACTGCAAACAGAACGAAGGATGATGAACTGGTGCTTATTCATCTCGGTGATTGTTTGTGGAAAGAGAGGAGTGATGTATGTCTTATGCCTTGTTTTTCTTTTGTATTACTCTCATTCAGTGGATTGCCTTTGATTTTGTTGTCTGCTTCTTACATACATCTTCTAAAAAATGATCTAGATTGTTGCTGCACACATTTGCTATCTAGTGGCTGAAGCAAACTTTGAACAATATTCAGATACCGCAAGATTGTGTCTTGTGGGTGCAGATCACTTGAAATTCCCACGAACTTATGCTAGTCCAGAGGCTATTCAGGTGCTGCTTACTTCTAGTTATTGTGCATTTTCTAGTCATACGAAGAAATGTGAAACATCTTATGCCACAGCCTGCATTTCACTCATGTAACTGTATGTGCTACTGGTTAACACGGGTTTATTGCTTGACTGATCAAATGCTTGTATTGACAGAGGACAGAGATTTATGAATACTCAAAGGTGCTGGGGAATTCTCAATTTATTCTCCCTCCTTTTCAACCATATAAACTTGTGTACGCACACATGCTAGCTGAAGTTGGGAGGATATCAGACGCATTAAAGTAAGATACAAGTTTTTTGTTCAGCATGTTACTTGAGATCCTTTCAGCTGGTTCCTTAACATTTTTAATTATAGGTACTGTCAAGCATTGTCGAAATCACTTAAAACTGGCCGAACCCCTGAGACTGAAACACTGAGACAGTTAGTGTCATCTCTTGAGGAAAGGATTAAAACTCACCAACAGGTACCTCTATATCCTCTCACTCATCTACATTGGATGATTGTCTCAGAGATACTTATGGTGGAACTTTCTGCTTACAGGGAGGGTTCTCCACAAATTTGGCTCCTGCAAAATTGGTCGGTAAATTGCTGAACCTTTTTGATAGCACGGCTCATCGTGTTATTGGGGGCTTGCCACCACCGATGCCAACAAGTGGTAGTTCACAAGGGAATGAACATCATCATCAGTTTGTGTCGCCTAGAGTCTCAAGTAGTCAATCAACCATGGCAATGTCATCACTGATTACCTCTGAACCAAGTAGTGATAGCAGTAGAATGACGATGCACAATAGAAGTGTTTCAGAGCCTGACATTGGGAGAACTCCAAGACAGGTGTTTTATTCTGTTTCTCTGTAAAAATTACGTTGGACTGTATCTATCTAATCTGGCTTGAAAAGAGGAGTTTGTTGTGAATTTGTGTTGGATCAGGTTGACTCATCAAAGGACGCAAGCTCAAGTAACACAGGAAGCAATGCATCAGGAGCTGGAGGAATGTCACGCTTTCGTCGCTTTGGCTTTGGCTCCCAGCTTCTCCAGAAAACTGTTGGATTAGTGCTCAAACCCCGTCAAGGCCGTCAGGTAGATATTTATTTTTCTCTCATCTTTGTCGTTTTCTAGATTGTAATCCTCACAAAATTTGATGTCGACACTTGTTTCCTTTTGTCTCTTGATCCCTTGTAGGCAAAATTGGGTGATTCGAATAAATTTTATTATGATGAAAAACTTAAAAGATGGGTAGAGGAAGGCGCTGAACTTCCTGCTGCAGAACCACCCCTTGCACCTCCACCAACCGCTCCTGCTTTCCAGAATGGAGCGCCAGATTATAATGTGAAGAGTGTATTGAAAAGTGAAAGTCCTTTATGCAACAATGGATTTCCTGAAATGAAGAGTCCAACTTCTTCTGATAATGGTGCTGGAATTCCACCTCTTCCACCTACCTCCAACCAATTCTCTGCTCGTGGTCGTATGGGTGTTCGTTCAAGGCAAGTGATTTTTGTGTGTTTATTATTTACATATGAAATGGTTGGACCAGTAGACTGATAAAAAAAGTGTACCAGTAGAGACCTAGTATGGTCAGTGATATCTTTGGACTGCAATAAGAGTAATCCTTCCTACCTGATTGAACCTTTTAATGGCTTAGGCAAAACAGCCATTTACTTAGTTGGTCTGGTCCTGAAAGAGGATTTTAAACTGGCCAGAGTAATACCTGATAAGCTCCTATGTGTCAAATTAACATTTTTTAGTGTATGAACCTACCTGATTGTTATGCTTTTTATAGTATTTTGACATGGCTTCTTCACTTCCCTTGTTTCTTTTTCCGAACTGCTTTGAACTGTTTTTCCTTGAGTAGGAGGGCCTCTCTACTTCCAAGGCAGGTAAGGTACACTCTACCCTCCCCGGATCCCACTTTGTGGGATTACATGGGGTATGTTGTGTTACACATCCACCTGATGAGACCCTGGTCTAAAAAAATATTATCGAGCATTTATCACTTTTGTCTATTAGTTATGGTGGCTCCAGGATCAAATTTGATTTGACAGGTTCGTTTAACAATGTAAGAAATAATCCATCACTGGAAGTGATGCAGAAGCAATGGTTTCAAGCCTACTTTATTGCTGCATCTGATCATGTACTAGGGCTTTCATCCAGAAAATGGATACAAAGAATAGGTCACCGAGAGGCTATGAGTGCATGTGGTGCTCTCTTCTATAACTCAATGGTAAAAGCTGACTGGCTTCTCTTCCTTCTTTTGACAGGTATGTTGACACATTCAACAAAGGTGGTGGTAACCCAACCAATCTATTCCAGTCACCATCTGTTCCTTCCATAAAGCCAGCTACCGCTGGCAATGCCAAGTTTTTTGTTCCCGCCCCGATGTCCCCTGTTGAAGAGACGGGGAACAGTACTTTCCACGAGCAAGAAACTTCAAGCAATAGTGAGAGTGATTCAGTTTCTGCTGCTAATGGACCGACCCATTTTCCTTCACCAACATCAAGTACTGCGCCTATCCAAAGATTTGCAAGCATGGACAATCTCTCCAATAAAGGAGCTGTTGCTAGCTCTCTATCAGCTAACTCCCGGCGAACTGCATCATGGAGTGGCAGCTTTCCTGATGCTTTATCCGCAAATAAATCTGAGCTAAAACCACTGGGCTCTAGATTGAGTATGCCTCCGTCGTCATTCATTCCTAGTGATGTTAATTTGATGCATTCCTCAACGAATGGCGGCAGTCTCAGTGATGACCTTCAAGAAGTAGACCTGTGACGCAATAAGATGTATATACCAAGTTTTGCTCGTCGTCACGGTATCCTGCTCGGAATCTCTTCACTTTGGTGGTAAACAGTGAAGTATGTGGTCAATGAAGATGGAAAATCCTTTCCTGTCTTCTCACTCCACAAATATACCCTCCCTTTTCTCTCTTTTTTCCTTTTTTGTTTAGCTACTTTTTGTAAGATCAGTTGTATGTTGAAAGCAAATGGTTATTTAGCTGTAGGGATATAGGTTTTTACTTCTTTTATCCCTTTTTACACCTGCTGTTTCAGAAGCTTGTTATTATAAACACAAGGGACGTGGTTTAGAGATACATTGTACAGTTGAAATATTCATTCATTGAGGAAAAGAAACTCTCATTTGATAAAAAAAATTATGGAAAAAGACTGATCCAACTTTTAAGAAAATAATATTTCTCATATTATATTTTTTATATATATATAAAAGTGAATGCTTAGATAAAAGAAATTGTTGCAAATGACTTGGTCATAAAATATTTAAACTGCTACTATTACAATTGTTCCATAAAAGAAGAAAACAAGTACGATCTAAACATCACATTCTTTCTGGTACTAAGTATATTTTCAGACTGAAAACGTAGACATGTGATTCCAACATGTTACAATACATGTAGGACATAAATTTTCATGTTGGATGTCATGTATGACATTTGTGTCTATTTGTTCAATTTTATACAAATTTAAGTGTTTATTTGTGCACACCCAAAGTTGCAGAGCGTAATTTGAAATCATGTTAAATGACATATTTACCTTATTTTTAATTGTGAGTATTTAGAAATTAGGAAACTAAACAAATGTTGATTAGGAAACTGTTGTTATGTTTTTTTAATTGATTTACATACAAATTAGGAAACTGTTGTTAGGTTTATTTAATTGCGCGTATTGACAATCAAATTAGGAAATTTTCTAAAAAAAATTTACTCTATTTTGTTAGGATTTGTTTTCCTATCCAAAATATTAATTAGGAAACTTTTCGTGTATAAATAAATGCATTATGTGAATTCTACTCACAAAATTTACTTACTTGTAATACTTGCTTTTTTTCTTCAATGGCGAAAACGTACGGAATCGAATTCTATGGTGATGAAATCCAAGTGACTGTTTCGAAGAATGCCGTCGTTGTTAATGACTGGATTCTGGAAACTGTGCATCTGCATCGCCGGAGACATCACAAACTTGTAGTTGGGCTTGATATCGAGTGGCTGCCCTGTTTCAACCCCGACGAAAATCACCCCGTCGCTCTTCTCCAGCTCTGTGTAGGACGGCGTTGCTTACTCTTCCAACTCCTCCACAGAGATGGCGTTCCAGCATATCTCGCCGAGTTCCTTGTAGATTCCAATGTGAAGTTTGTTGGAGTCGGGGTTGAAGGAGACGCGGAGAAACTGCTCCGCGATCATAAGCTGTTTGTGTTGAATACTGTGGATTTGAACCGATTGGCGTTGTCGGTTTACGGAGAGGAAGTGTATGGGAAGATGGGATTGAAGAGAATGGCGAAAGAGGTACTTGGGAAAGTGATGGAGAAGCCAAAGAACGTGACATTGAGTAAGTGGGATGCTGAGGAGTTGGTGTATGAACAAGTTGAATATGCTGCTATTGATGCTTTTATGTCGTTTGAGATCGGCAAAAATTTGCTTAATTTAGTGTGGAAGAGAGAAAGAGAGAGGCAGTATTTGAATTGCCATTATCAACCACCGCCATTGTTGCTGCTTCAACATACTCGAGGGATGTTTCAAACATTTGCTCTCTTTTCAGTCTGATAGAATTCAATGTATTTGTAGCAGTTTATATAGCATTCACTTTTTAGTATATAAATATAATATGAGAAATATATTATTTTCTTAAAAAAGTTGGATCAGTCTTTTTCCATAATTTTTTTTATCAAATGAGAGTTTCTTTTTCCTCAATGAATGAATATTTCAACTGTACAATGTTTCTCTAAACCACATCCCTTGTGTTTCTAATAACAGCAGGTGTTTAACAGGGATAAAAGAAATAAAAACCTATATCCCTACAGCTAAATAACCATTTGCTTTTCATCATACAACTGATGTTACAAAAAGTAGCTAAACAGAAAAGAAGAAAAAAGGGGGGTATATTTTGTGTGATAGAGACCACACTTCACTGCTTACCACCAAACTGAAAAGATTCCGAGCAATATACCATGACGACGAGCAAAACTTGGTATATACATCTTGTTGTGTCACAGGTCTACTTCTTGAAGGTCATCACTGAAACTGCCACCATTCGTTGAGGAATGCATCGAATTAGCATCACTGGGCATGAATGAAGACGGAGGCATACTCAATCTAGAGCCCGGTGGTTTTATTTCAGATCTATTAGGGGAAAAAGCATCAGCAAGGCTGCCACTCCATGATGCAGTTCGCCGAGAGTTAGCTGATAGAGAGCTAGCAACAGCTCCTTTATTGGAGAGGTTGTCCATGCTTGCAAACCTTTGCATAGGCGCAGCGCTTGAGGTTGGTGCAGGGAAATGGATCGGTCCATTAACAGCAGAAACTGAATCACTCTCACTATTACTTGAAGTTTCTTGCTCATTGGAAGTACTGTTTCCTGTCTCTTCAACAGGGGACATCGGTGCAGGGACAAAAAACTTGGCATTGCCAGCAGTAGCAGGCTTTATGGAAGGTACAGAAGGCGACTGGAATAGATTGGTTGGGTTACCACCACCTTTGTTGAATGTGTCAACGTACCTGCCAAAAGAAGGAAGAGAAGCCAGTCAGGTTTCTCTATTTTGAGTTATAGAGGAGAGAGCATCACATGCACTTAAAATCTTTCAATGACCTATCAACAAATTTTCTAAGATTAAAGCCCTTGTACATGGTCATATGTAGTAGTAATAAATGTATGTTCAAACCTTTGAAAACATTGCTTCAGCATCACTTTCAGTGATAAGGATTGATCTTATGTTATAGAGCCAGTCAACTCAATTTTATTATGGAGCCACAATAACTAATAGAGGAAAGAAATACTGCTTAATACTTTTATTTTTTGGGATCAGTGTCTTATCAGATACATGTTTTCACACTAAAAATTATTAGTTTGATGCATAGGAGCTTTATCAAGTATTTACTCTCACCATTTTAAAATCCTCTTTCAGAATCGGACCAACTAAGTAAACAAGGGCTGTTTAACTTAAGCTAACCCAAAAGGTTCAATCAGATGGGTGATTAACTTTTTTTATAGCTTTGTCCAACGATGTCACTAACTATCATGCCAAAATCACTTGCCTTGACCGGACACCCATACGACCACGAGCTGAGAATTGGTTGGAGGTAGGCGGAAGAGGTGGGATTCCCGCACCATCAGCAGCAGAAGTTGGACTCTTCATTTCCGGAAACCCATTGTTGCATATAGAACTTTCACTTTTTAATACATTCTTCACATTATAATCTGGTGCTCCATTCTGAAAAGCAGCAGCGGTTGGTGGGGGTGCAAGGGGTGGTTCCGCATCAGGAAGTGCTGCTCCTTCCTCTACCCATCTTTTAAGGTTTTCATCATAATAAAATTTATTTGAATCACCCAATTTTGCCTACAAGGGATCAAGAGACAAAAGGAAACAAGTGTCGACATCAAATTTTGTGAGGACTACAATCTAGAAAATGACAAAGATGAGAGAAAAATAAATATCTACCTGACGGCCTTGACGGGGTTTGAGCACTAATCCAACAGTTTTCTGGAGAAGCTGGGAACCAAAGCTAAAGCGACGAAACCGTGATGTCCCGCCAGCTCCTGATGCATCGCTTCCTGTGTTACTTGAGCTTGCTTCCTTTGATGAGTCAACCTGATCCAACACAAATTCATACAAACCCCTCTTTTCAAACCAGACAGGATAGATCCAGGCAACGTAATATTTACAAAGAAACAGGATAAGCCACCTGTCTTGGAGTTCTTCCAATGTCAGGCTCTGAAACACTTCTATTGTGCATTGTCATTCTACCGCTATCAGCTGCCCATTCACTTATTCGCTCCACAGATGACGAGGGGATCAGTGATGACATTGCCATGGTTGATTGACTACTTGAGACTCTAGGCCCTGCAAACTGATGTTGATGTTCACTCCCTTGGGAACTGCCATTTGTTGGCATTGGTGGTGGTAAGCCCCCAACAACACGATGAGCCGTGCTATCAAAAAGATTCAGTAATTTACCAACCAATTTCGCAGGAGCCAAATTTGTAGAGAACCCTCCCTGTATGCAGAAAGTTCCACAATAAATATCTCTGTGACAATCACCCAACATAGATGAGTGAGAGGATAGAGAGGTACCTGTTGGTGAGTTTTAATCCTTTCCTCAAGAGACGACACTAACTGTCTCAGTGTTTCAGTCTCAGGGGTTCGGCCAGTTTTAAGTGATTTCGACAATGCTTGACAGTACCTATAATTAAAAATGTTAAGGAACCAGCTGAAAGGATCTCAAGTAACTTGCTGAACAATAAACTTGCATCTTACTTTAATGCGTCTGATATCCTCCCAACTTCAGCTAGCATGTGTGCGTACACAAGTTTATATGGCTGAAAAGGAGGGAGAATAAATTGAGAATTCCCCAGCACCTTTGAGTATTCATAAATCTCTGTCCTCTGTCAATACAAGCATTTGATCAGTCAAGCGATAAACCCGTGTTAACCAGTAGCACATACAGTTACATGAGTGAAATGCAGGCTGTGGCATAAGATGTTTCACATTTTTTTCGTATGACTAGAAAATGCACAATAACTAGAAGTAAGCAGCACCTGAATAGCCTCTGGACTAGCATAAGTTCGTGGGAATTTCAAGTGATCTGCACCCACAAGACACAATCTTGCAGTATCTGAATATTGCTCAAAGTTTGCTTCGGCCACCAGATAGCAAATGTGTGCAGCAACAATCTAGATCAATTTTTCAAGACTGTATGTAAGAAGCAGACAACAAAACCAAATGCAATCCACTGCATGAGAGTAATATAAACATAAAAACATGGCATAAGACATACATCACTCCTCTCTTTCCACAAACAATCGCCAAGATGAATAAGCACCAGTTCGTCATCCTTCGTTCTGTTTGCAGTAATAACAGCCAAATTCTCTTCCCAGTCATCCAGCATGATATTAGCACCAAACTAGGACAAAGAGAAGAAATCAAAATAAGGTAATAATCCAAAGAAAGTTTATCTTAAAACTTCAACAAGCAATAAAGTAGGGAGGAAAAGAACTTAAACTCAACATCTAGAGTCTAGACATAATTCCCTCCAAGGAAACGGGAAAAAGAAAGAGGGATCCACTTACGATCTATGGTATTACGTAATAAAACAACCAAGCTCAATATGTCAAAACATAAAGATGGACTACAAAATAACATTCACAAACAATCACCATGGTTAAGGTAGCTATTAAGGTTCTGCACATCTGACAGAACCAATGACCCCACCTGATTCATCATCAAAACTCTGGAAGTCTGATGGAACAATACCCACATCTAACTTTTTTTTAAAAACAGTGCTGTCCACCGTACACACACTTCGACTATTCCACCTGGTACCTAGTACCTACTACCTCCCAACATCATAGGTACCGAGTAACTCGGTTTGCCTAGCCTGAGGAGGGTGCAAAGAACTTGTGGAGTCTTTTTCTTTTCTTTTCTTGTCAGTGCTGTGATTTGAACCCCAATGCCCACACCCAGCTTATCTCCAACCAAACAGAAGTACTTGGACTTCAAAAGAGCAGCCTTAATGAAATTCCAATGATCAAAAAATACGAAATGCACCATTCCCTTTTTAATCACTATTTACTTTTCGGTGTGCCCTAAAATATCTTCATAATTCTTTTTGATGAAGCTTTAAAAGTTACAGGATGATTATGATACTATGGTTATAACTGCAGAACAGATTATCAAAATGATATACTCTAAAAAAAGAAGATACAAGAGTGTCAATGGCAGCAAATAAGCTAATGAAACTAATTGCTTGTAACAAGTTATGAACACAAAACCTGTGCAGGCTGTTGAACCGCATTTACACCAGGCATGCCACTTTGAGATGTAGATTCTACAGAAAAGACATCAGCCGGTTGACCTGCAATTAGTAGGCACAGTGTCCGCAAAGGTGACCCTGCTACTAACTGTTGAAGTGCCATTTGCTTCACCGTTTCTACATAGAACTACAATTATGCAAGAAATCAAAAATATATTGATAGAAATAACCACACACACACACATGTATAATTGAGACATAGAGAGAGAGAGAGAGAGAGAGAGAGAGCGAGAGAGTGAGAGAGGAGGAAGAAGAGGCTGGGTGCCAAAGGGAAACTAAGAACTAGACAAACCTGATCACCAAGTTGTGCAGCAAGAACAAGAGCTGGTCCCCACAACTGCCCCTCTTGTGCACATTGTAATGCTTCTTTCTTTCTTCCAGATACTAGAAGACTTTGAACCTCAGAAGCCGTAGTCTAGAGCAAGTAACGAGAATGGTTGGCTGATCTAGCAAACAATCAAAATAACAACTAAGAACAGAAAGTTGCACAAGATATTTTACCCGCATCTGTCCTTCAGAAGGCAATTGCTGCAAGCACTGGGCAACAGTGCCATATTGATTGAATTGCATCCCGTTCCTCTTCACAGAAGCAAACAATTTGGCTACCGCTGTTTCTGGAACATCACTTTCCTTTTAAAGTAGCAGAAACAAATTAACAACAGCTACTAAGTTTGTTGATTTTGGTTAAAATAAAATTAGACAAACTATTTTTCACGCTATCAAGCTAGATGATTGTACAAAATGAAAAATCTAAAATGCATTAAAAAAAGGAAGACATACCTTTACATACTTTCTTTTGACAAGGTAAAAAGGGAACACAAAAAAGCAAGCTTAGCAAACTTCGGCAAGTTTAGCCAAATATTGTGAAGAGAATAAATTACATAAGTTCATCAAAAATGTAACAGCTAGAACATCAATACTCTTTCCTAGTTTGTAAAAGGTATTACAGTACCACAAGCTATGGTGTTAATTCTAACAAAAGATTTCTTCAAATGACAATTGACTCGAGGCTTCATGTATTTCTGTAGTTGAAATCAAAGAAACACATCCCCCCAAATTCCTCCAGAGTTCAGAGCCCAATATCTAACCTACTTCATAGCTCTGCTCACATGATTATGCGAGCTCCTAATTACAATTTCTTCTCTCTTGGTTATTATATGTGGGGCAGTGCTATTACTACCACTACTATTTATTTGTTTAACTGCAGTCAACATCCAGTACTGGATTTCCTTTCTTGTTTTCTACCCAATGCTCTCATCATTTAGGGAAGAGAAGCCAGTTGAATTTCTTAAACTTGGGGGAGATGCACCCACCCCGTAGGTGATCAAGTCAAACAATAAAAATATAGAAATTACAAAGGATATGTTAGACCCAAAACATGTAAGACACATAAGAAAGATAAAAGTTAGAATGTGTTGATATCATAAGTTTCCGAATCCAACTAAAGCAAGACCAGGTTAGATGGAGATACAAATGGGCAATATGAGTGAAAGGAGTTTATATGCCTAAAAAGGCAATACAAACAGAAAACAGAAGGCAGTGAATAAAACTGTACTTAGTTGGACCAGAGCTTGATTTAAACAACAGTTCATTTTGAAAGTTAAAACAAATAATCAATAACTATATACAGGCATGTTACTCCTACAAATTTTCAAATCTTACCTTCAACACAGCCTCACTACCAAAAGGAGAACGGAGTTTCCCATAATATTGACATGCTATTTTTAGCAATGACAGAAGCAACCTCAAAACTTCGCCTTTCCTGTAATCCATGTCAGGAGATTCAGAGTTTGAAATCCTCTCATCCATCCATTTATTCAACTCCTTGATACTGGGACTACCACCAACTAGTGGACCAAGGAATGATTGTCGGCACAGAGCTCGGGTATAGTCGCATGCCCCCATCGCAAGACTTGAACTGTCAACTCTCTCAGAGACAACATCCATCAAACTGAGCAAAGATATTGAACCTCCTACAGGATTCTTTAGCCACCATGCACAAATACTTCCAATCATCAGTAAGAGTACTGCAACCCAAAACATTGGGGAAAGACAAAAATAATATAAATAATTGACACAAACCTGACTTCCAAAGGATGAGTTGCCAGAAGAACTATAATCTTTCATCACAATCAATTTTCCACCAAAACCAAAAGAAACCAAAGCATGTGATGGGCGGCCAGCAGATGATCTTCCTACAGTGGGAGCATGACCAAACTGCTGGCTACTCTGAAATGCTTGCTGGGAATAATTGGCTGTAGTTTGAGTCCCATAATAATCATTTGAGGCATGCTTCTGCTCATGTTGCTGGAGTGTTGGCTGACTAAATTGATGACTGAAACCCCCACCAGGGAGAAAACGTTGGTCATTTTGATTTTGAATTGCTTTTGCATTGTATGGAACTGTTCCCTCATAATGATTAGATATTTGACTATTAAAATGACTGCTTGCCGAAAAATCTTGGTTGTAGTGGTTCTCTAATTGCTGGTTCCCACTATATTCAGACATATGGTTACTCTTTGCAGCATTTTCATTTTGTGACATATTTGAGCTATACTGATTGTAATTACCTAAAGTGCCAGACCAGTTGTAATCTCCTCCGCTGCTGCTAAACCCTTGAAATCTACTATTGTCATTGTGCCCGTATGCACCGTAATCCCTTTGATCATTATTGTAAGAGGAAGTCTGCACTGAAGCCAAACCATTCTGATCCAGCTGGCTCTCACCTTGAACAGTTGATTGAGCAGACGATGTGTAGCTCTCCAGAGAGCGCCATTCAAGTGCAACTGTATCATAATACCAATCAGGGTACTGAGGATCAAAAACCATATATGACGGATACCCATTGTTAAGTTGTGAGGCTTGATTCCAGTCAGTCGTGACACCACCTGCATCACTAGCCAGTGACACCTGATTCCAGTCAGTCACAGCGCTTGTATTGTCACTAGCCTGGATCCAGTTTGTCACATTCTCAGTAGAACCGTTTACCTGCAAACCCTGATTCCAATTAGTGACACTCTCAGCTGCATTACCAGAAACAGACTGAGCAGTTTTCTGTTGGTACAAAACCTCTGACGTTCCATCAGAAACCAAACTAGAATCAGTACTTCCTTGTACATTAGCTCCTGATTCATAATTATCAATCTGATACCACTGCCCAGTACTTGTGTCATACTTCCAACCTGGATAAAGATTTTCCCAATACTGACTACTATTTAGATCCTGTCCATCTGCAACTTGTTCTGTTGTAGCATCATGGGCGTAACTATCCTGACCCTGTGTTAACGAACTAGTATTCTCCAAATATTCTGTTTCATGAACTTGTTTTTTGTCATGGACCTGTTCCGCTGGCAAAATTGACCCTTTATTCACATTCTCACCAACATCTGCCGTTGCATCACCGTTTTTATCACCCAATTCACTGAAAAAGTCCACGTAGGATCCGAACCCAGAAGCATCATTTGTAACTGGATCAGCATGGAAAGCACTCCATCCAACTTCCTTCACACCCGAATTGCTCGATCCACTGGCGTGATTCTCCGTCTTACCATCAGTTACCTCAGTCTTCAAATTACCACTGCTGGACTCAAGTAATCCATCTGACCTCACAGCAGTCAATGACGCTAAAGAACCACTACTCTTCTCTTCATTCCCCTCAACTACCAAACCCGGTTTGGCATTGCTATCATCACTTTTATCTACTTTCTCCCCTTCCTTCTTCCCAGTTTCAACTCCACTATCGACATCATCACTTATACTGAGATCAGCAAAGGCTTTAACCTCATCAGATTCATTTCCATCATCATACACCGAGCTCACACTCGCACCCGCACCCGCACCCAAACCCGTTGATGATGTAGCTACCTTAAAACCAACATCATCATCATCATCATCATTAACCAATTTATCAAAAAAATCCTCATCCGTCTGATCCTCCACTAGAAATGGAGGATTCGAAGCCATCTAACTACTCAATACAATCCTAACCCTAATTAATCCTAACAAAATCCCGCTAAATCAAACTTCAAAATCGAGCTAACAAGTACAAGATCGGACCTCAAAACTTCAATTAATTGCAGAAAAACAACAATTTCTGCATTGAATTGAAGCACAAAACCGGCAAGATCTTAAGTTTTTCGCCGGATCTCAACAACACCAAAATCAAACCCAAAAAATCGTCCAAAATTGGAAAATTGTCGATTGAATTCAACGCATCAGAATTGTAAAATCAAACCAAAAATTAATGCATGAAGTAATTAACTTACAGATCGAAGAAGCAAATTTCTCTGACGATATATATTTTTTCTATATATATTACTATATTATTATACACGTGTATGTATATGTAAATGGTGTTCTATAGAGAAAAAACATAGAGAAAGCATGCTATATTTACCACTTTGGTCCCAACTCACAAAATACTTATACTGTACCTAATATTTTTATTTTTTTATCGATATTTATATTAAATTCGAGTAAATTTAAATTCTATAGGGAAAATTTCATGTTGAAAGTGAAATATTTATATATGACATCTTGTTTATTTCATTTTATATAGCAATTTGTTATTTTTATATTTTGATTAACTCTTATACTTTAAATATATGGAAAAAATTGATATATCATAATTTAATTATTTAACGTAAAATATTTAACATATATATCCTAATTATTTTATCAAAACATAAAATATTTAACTTTTATCAACACGTAAAATATTTAATGCATATAACCTAATTATTTTTATTTCTTTTAATTTTCTATTTAATGCTTGATATTCTCACTAAAACTTGATTGAAATTCTATTTTTTTGGAGAAAAAACTTGAATTGAGAATATAACGTTATATATCATATCTTGTTTGCTCATTTTATGGAGCAGTTTTTTCTTTTCTCACGTTGATACATAATAATTATATTTATATTTTATACATGGTTATATCATTTTAATTTTTTTAATTTTTTTATTATTCTTATTGAAATTCGATTAAATTTAAATTTATAAAAGAAAATCTCACACTAAGATATAGCATTGGTGTAAATTTTTTATTCTCTATATTTTTTTTTTCACTGTGTGTAGCAATTTTACAATTACACAAATTAAATTCTTGTTTTTTTTTCTCAAACATTTTTTAATAGTTTCAAAAATTTAATTCTGATTTTTAGTTTTATCATAATACATTTCAATCCGTTTGCTATTATGTAAATTTCAATTACATAAAAATCATTTAGTTCCACTCCAATTGATAGTAAAAAATACAACATTATTTAATTTTAATGTTCTAAATTAAAGTTAAAAAAGAAAACTACATATATCACGTGATTAAATCAAAATAATTAATTATGTAACAAATATGTTGTTCAAATTTATTTTATTAATATTATTTATGCATCTAGCACGAATATATATTTACCACAAACTTTATTTACCTTTATTGAACTTGTGTATAGGCTCTTCTTATCAATATTTTTGTTTTCATCATATTAATTGAAATAATGAGTTTGACAAATAATTATATGTAAATTGTCACATATTTTTCTACTAGGTCTACAAATTTACATTTATTTATTTAAATAAAACCCTTTTGTCTTTACATGAATAAAAAATAAAAAGTGAGGGAGTGTCAATGAAGTGGGGCTATTATTTGACTTGTTGCCAACTTGCCATGCAATGCAACAACCTGTCTCTTTTGTTTGTACCACTCTAATTTATGGACCTATTAATTATATATATATATATATATATATATATATATATATAGTCAGATAGTAGTTTGAAGATGTTAATTATTTATGTTAAAAAGTAATTTGCGTTAAAATACGAATTTCGTAATATGACGATATCTAAGAAATGAAAAGCATCTATTGTTAACAAATTTCGTAATGTGACGATGACCATTAAAAGAATCGAAAAACATCTATTAGCTTAAATAAGAGCCTCAAGAACGAGTGTTGTGCTTCCCTTGATCGATATCATCATTTATTAATGTTAATCATTTTCTTTAGTATAGATTAGGATAATAAATAGGATAAAAATAAAAATGAATGATGCTATCATTAAAAATAAGCAATTAAGAGATTACTTATTGGTAAGCGGTTAGAATAAATGTCATCAAAATCATTTATTCAGTATATATGGAGGGTCATATACGTGATTTTATATTAAGACAGAGACTCAAAAAGATTAACCTCATACGTAAAAGAAATGATTTTCACTTAAACTTTTTATGAATAAATTAATAGTTGATTTATTTATTTTTATTGTTTATAACATAATAAGGAAAATAACACGAGCATTGTAACTTAGTATTATGTATTTTAGCTAGTTAATAAAATGAAGAGATAAAAAGTATTAAGTGATACGGAAAAAAGGCGGGGCGAGTTAATTTTTAAGAATTATAGTATTATGAATGAAAATTATGATTTTGTGGTGCAATTCTTCGCTCTTATCCATGAAATACGTCGTTAGAATTTCATATTGATTTAAGAAATGAGACGAAAAAGTAATTTTCTAATTATGATGGTTTGAATTTTTTTATGGGTTAAACTTAATTTCTTATATTCATTGTCATTCTTCGTAAACATAATTTTTTCTTAAACTTGTGCACAAAATTAGATTATAGGTAAAATTATTTTGATTCACAATTTTTTACTTCCTCGATTTCAATTCATATGTATATATATTTATATTTTATATATTTTTTTATTTTTTTTTATGCCAAATTAAAATTATGATCGTGCCAATTAAAAAAAAGCACCACGATTAAAATAAAAGTGAAAATAAACACTACGTCAAACCGGGGCAGTCGGGTAAAAAATTGCTACTCTATATATAACTTGGCGCGAATGTGAGAAGTCACGTTTTTCACCACTGCTCACTGTTCAGTAGCTGAGTGCTTCGAGTTCAATGGAAGAAGACGCCGGAGAAAGATCAAGCTTCGTCGCCGGGTTCATTGAGAACCGAGCCAAGGAGGTTATCTTCTCCTCTCCGCATTTGTGTATTTTCATGTGTTGATATCCGAATTAACATCATAAAACAGAAAATTTTGACGAACATCACATGTATAACCAGCAAAATTCGAGTAAACAGATGTAACTTCGAATGTTTAACGAGCGAATTTGAAGTTAATTTTGAATGGATCAATGCGATTTTGCGATGTACGATGAGTGAATTTGAATGTTTTTTTGAATGAATAGGTGCTATTTCACGATGTATTACGAGCATATTGAACCTTTTTTTTTAATGAAGGTGTTTTCGTAAGTGACGAGCAAATTTGAACTTCATTTGAGTTAACAGATGCGATTTCGTGATGTTTAATGTGTGATTTTGAATGTAGCAGTGCAATTTTGTGATGTATGATGAATGAATTTGAACTTTTTTTTTGAATGAAGATGTTTTCCTAAGTGGCGAGCGAATTTGAACTTCATTTGAGTAAACAGAAGCAATTTCACGATGTTCAATGTGTGATTTTGAATGAATCAGTTCAATTTTGTGATGTCTGATGAGAGGATTTGAACTTCTTTGTTGAATGAATAGGTGCTATTGAACTATGTATTAAAAGCATATTATGAACATTTTTCTGAATGAATGTGAAATTTTGTTAGTAATGAGCATATTTAAACTTCATTTGAGTAAACAGATGGAATCTCGGGATGTTAACAGCAAATAGGAACCTAAATTTGAACGAAGCTGTGCAGTTTTGTGATGTATAAGGAGCATATTTGAACCCTTTTTTTGTTGGAATGAATAGGGGCAATTTCACAACCTAAGAAGCAAATTTGAACGTGTTCTTTTAAGTTACAGGTGCAAATTTCGCGATGTGATGCACAAAGTTGATATAAGTGCATTTCTGGCTATATAGTACGAGCATTTTTAAACTTCTGTTGAATAGATAGATTTTATTTTGCAACGTAGAAACTAGCAGATTTGAACTTCTTTTTTTCTTAAAATATGTATAGTTTTGTGACCTTAAGAGTGTTTATATCATGTATATAAACACATGTGTTATAGCTTAATTGTTTGTGAATTTTGAGAAATGGATAAATACGATGCACATGTCCGTTGATAGCTTTGAGTTTCTCAAATTCGAAGAAGGGATTGGATTATGCTTCATTTTAGGCATACCGTTAGAGAATATGTGGCTGTTCTATCCTTGAAATTTATTGTTGTGTTGAAGTAATTCAGAGGTAAGAGCAGGTCATCAGTTTTATACGTGTCATGATATACTGATAGTTTGGAGTTTATCAAATTTGAAGAATATACTTAATTTCATTTCTATGTCTGGGTATGTGGTTATATAATGTGATATTCACTGATGTATGGAGGTAATCAAGATGTAGCCTGCTAGACTGCTGTTGTTGAAGTGTGAGCTACTGAACTAGTGAAAAAGAAGGTTCTGAAATTACAGAAATATTTGCAAATGTTTAGGTCAATCACATTTGATGTGATGAACCATACTAATCCTCCTCAAGTCCTTTCTTCTAGCACTAAGTTGCACTGATTTAAGGCTCTTATTATTTGATAAAAGACCAGATCCTCCCAATCTATCTAGGGCTTTACAATAAACAATAAGATATACTCTATACAGGGTATACAGGGCACTTCATAAGATGGTTTTTGACTGAGGTTAAAATGTTGAATTTGACTAGTATAATAGAAAAAGAATCAAATTAATAACTGAGAAATTAGTTTGATATGTAAAATAGTGAACTACCACACTAAAGTTTAAATTTGGAAAGGTAACTAAATTTGAGTTCTTGAAAGTTGGATTAACAATATTATCAGTGGAATGATGATAAACATTTTTTTGGAGATCCTAAAATGTGAAGTCTGTCATATAAATTGGGGTGAAAGGAGTAACTTTGTCCAATTAATGAATGAATGCATTACCATAATTTGTTCCTTAGTGAGTACTCATACCATGGAGGAAACAAAGAAAACTTTACAATTATTTCTCTCTTCTACATTTGGCTGCTGCATTCACATTTGCTCATCTTAAATGCGTGCATCAACATTAGTATTTTCCTTCGTCTTGAAGACATTTCTTAATCTTGTGGTAGCATTCTAGTTAATTCTTTAAGTAGCTTCTAGCTTTAGTTGAATCTCTGGACCATTTATTTTAGTTCCTCAGAACTTTACGGCTTAAAATAATCTCGAACGGAACCAGCTAAAAGAAGTCTACGGTGCTTCCCTGGGTGAAGCTTCACTCTACATTTTTTCTTGTTGACTTAAATGGATTAACACTTTCTTTTCCTTTTTCAAAGGAAACCCAGTAAGTACTCGGGTGAATTGCATCTAAAGAAAGAATCTGTGCCTAAGGTTCCCTGGATGCAAGTCGGTTTGAGATGTAAATTCAGTTAAAAAGTTGAATTTCCAAGTTATTCATTAATTCTAGTGAAATTTGTCTCCTTAACTTTCAAAAAGACATTGTTATTTTTCTGCCAGTTCTTTGGATGAATATTACTTATAAAAAAGGTAAGAACTTATTAAGAATTCAGAGTTGAAAAGAAAAGAAAACCATGCTTTGCCGGAGTTTCATATCTTAACTGGTAATAGCAATTTATCGGCAGGTTGGAGTAGCTGCATTTGATTTGAGATCAGCATCACTGCATCTTTCTCAGTATATAGAGACTAGCAGCTCCTATCAAAATACAAAGACTTTACTACAGTTCTATGAACCTATGGTGATAATTGTTTCCCCCAATAAACTGGCGGCGGATGGAATGGTCGGAGTCTCACAACTGGCAGACAGAGTTTGTTCCTCCACAAAAAAGGTAAGTTTCCTCTACACATTGGTGGATCTGTTTTGATAAAATGCGTGATTAAAATGTTTTAGAAGTCAAATACTTAAGCTTATGTTGATGTAGACAGGTTATAATGGCCCGTGGTTGCTTTGATGATACCAGGGTATTGGCGTGACTGCTTCCCCATTAAATTGTGATGGCTTTGAACTATCTGTCTTAATGAGTTTTAAACACTGACACTGCTTCAAACTTTAATACATTCTGAAGGGAGCTGTACTGGTTAAAGGTTTAGCTGCTAAGGAACCGTCTGCTCTTGGTCTGGATTCATACTACAAGCAATACTATTTGTGCTTGGCTGCAGCAGCTGCAACTATCAAGTGGTATGATGCTATGGTGACTTCCAATTTATTGGACGCAGTACTTCATCTATATTTCTTGCATGTTGAATGATAATTTCACGTTCTTTAGTCATGTCTTGGGAGTTGTAATGTAGTTTGTAGAACAGTTTGCGACAACACTGATATCCATTTCTGATAGGTACAAACACTGAATTGGCTTTGCTATAAGAGTCTCACCAATGCTCTTTCTGATACCTAACTTTGCAATTTGAGCCACTAAGTTCAGGAATGGACATTCAGTATAGATCTCAGTTAGTTACTATTTGGGATTAAGTTGTCAGCGTCTAAAAGAGCAAGTCCAAGTCAACAATTATGTCCTCTAAGCACAAGTGCAGGGAGCTAAAATTCTCTCCACAAATGAGTAACATTGTGGTGTTCCACAATCGACATAAGACTTTGAGATCTCATCCTTAGCTCTTTCAACATCTGAATTTCCTCATGTTAGTATGTTACTTTGTTGAATACAGACTACCTTGAGTAATCTGAAGACTTCCATTCATTAGCTTTTATAAAAAACTGACACAATTTGATGCCTGGTAAGAGTTGTAACAAAGAGGTCATCTGATAGCACGATTTCTGTTGTGCTACAACAAGATTTTACTGCACATCACTTGCATCAGATCTCCAGATTCTCTTCAATTTATATTTTGTATCAACTACAACCATAGACCCTTATAACACTGGCAATGTCAATTTAATATTCTTAACTTTGAAGGAAATATATTGTCGATCTATGAACTATGTTACCAATATGTGTAACAAAACAAGATTATTTTTCGGCATATTAAGATGCTAACGATTTAGAGGTAACTGCCTCTTGTTTCACTTGATTTTTTTCCGGATATTAATACACATGGCACATACATAATGTGCAGGATCGAAGCAGAGAAAGGTGTTATTATAACAAATCACTCTTTGCTGGTATGTATGGCTTCTCATGCATGAAAGGATCAAATAGGAGCAGAAAACATACAGAGTACTTCAATTTATTGAATTTATATACTGCAAGAATAATTTTACCATGCAAAATGATTAAAGCCTTGCATAGAACAACTATTGATTTCAATTGTTTTGGCCATCAAATTGCACCACAGTGAAGAGTAAGAATTTGAAAGAAGAATGAACTACACCTCGTTCACCAATAAATCCTGATTTGGTTGTGATTATTGTAGCTGCGGCAAGAAGAATGTCTCAGATCATGTTTTTGCATATTTTTGGCCTGACCGATTTTTCCTAGTAGGTCTGAGAGTTCACATTATTGTGTTAATTGATACTTACTATGTCCAGCTTTAGTGTACATGACTAGAACATGTCACTGAGGATTTCTTTCTCTATTCATTTCTGTTTTTGGCTGATGGGGCCGTGGGAGGTTAGTGAGTTAGTCAAACATATCCCGTTTCTTAGGAAAAAAAACTGTACTGACATTACTTTTAGCTCTTTGAAGGTTAGTATCGCTGTTTATAGTTCCATGTGCTATAATTCTTTGAAGTTCCTTTGGTAAGAGAGATTTCTCATTGCGTGATCAAGAAACAGAAATGTTAAAAATACGTATAACATTAATGTGCCACTTTGTGGATAAGCACATCTAAGAATTTCATGTATCTTGAGTAATTAAAAGTAGTATTTGGGATTCAAAGTCATCTTCTTTTCCACAGGTTACTTTCAATGGATCTTTTGACCACATGAACATTGATTCCACCAGGTAGCCTCCTCGTACCAAACTAGTGACAGTTGCATATCAACTTGCATCAATCACTTATTATCGTAGTGGCTACTCAGTTTCATTTCCGCTAACAACATCAGCAAAATAGTTACAGAATATCCTAAAGGAATGTGTTTAGAATTTACTGTACGATTTTGTAGATACTGTAAATTTTATACTTCATCTTTGATGGCAGTGTTCAGAACTTGGAGATAATTGAGCCTATGCACGCTTCTCTTCTGGGCACAAACAACAAAAAGAGAAGTTTATTCCACATGCTTAAAACAACTCGAACTATTGGAGGGTATGTAAATAATTTCATTGATTAACTGGTATTATATCTTTCACTCGAAGTATTGGAGGGTATGTAATAATTTCGCCTTCTATAGCACCAAATTGTATATAAAGAGAAGTCAGATATGTGCTTAATGATTCCTCTTGCTATCTTTTGATTAGAAGTATGACACATGTACATACAAAGCCCTCACACTTGAGCCAACTTCATAGTTCTCATGACAATGTTCTGCTCAGGATGGAAAGCTCCGTAATCTGTCTTTTCAGTATGTTGTGCAGCTGTAGCATAATGCTGAATTTGCTTGATTATACTCCACTGCAGGACTAGACTTCTGAGGGCAAATCTTTTGCAGCCTCTGAAAGACATAGAGACAATTAACACTCGACTCGACTGCCTGGTATGTTTTCAATGTATCACATGCAACAGAAGAATGTATAACATGCTCTGTTGTTAGGAAATCAAAATTTGCCACCTTCCTTCCTGAAAAATTTCATGTTTTACATGGTACTTTTGTCTAGTAATTTTCTGCTTTAAGAATTCATCTATTGTTGTTATATCTACTCCAGGATAATATAGCTGACACCAACTTGTTTGGAATTGAGGCATAGTTATTGTTCGTTATATCTCCTCTAGAAGAATTATTTTATTGAGAAGAAGCCTTCTTTGAAAAAAGGCTTTATTTAATAATATGCTTGTGCTGCTTTGGGTGAAAAAATGAAGAAGGATTGAAACAGGAAGGAGGAGATTGAGGTTTCTTTCATTACTTACAGAAATAGAAGTTTTTAACACTGAGGGATCAGGGATGTGCTGTTTGACTATAGCTGGCAGATTATGCAATTACATTGGTCATTACTTGATTGGGTTTTAGTTGCAATAAACATTAAACAAGCCGGCAACTGTTTTCTGAGAGTTATGATCTTGTAGTTTTATGCCGTGCTTATCAGGATATAATTTGACCTAGCCAAAACCTTCAAGTATATACTATCTTCAAGAAAGTGTTAAAACTGTTTCTGTACCCTTTTTTGACAATTATCATGCTTTACAGCTTTGAAAGCATTATTTCTTATTCTTTGAGGCCCTGATATCACTCGTTTAGTTTGACACTTCCCTCAATTAATCTCCAGGATGAGTTGATGAGCAATGAACAGCTATTCTTTGGTTTGTCTCAGGCCCTTCGTAAGTTTCCGAAAGAAACAGGTAACCATATAAGGAAGGAGGTGGGTTCTCACTCGTATTCTATATAGTATGTTCCCATGTCAGAAAGTTGATGTATGCTTCTCCATCTAGATCGGGTCCTTTGTCACTTCTGCTTCAAACCAAAGAGAGTTACTAATGAAGTCTTGGCTTCGGATAATGGAAGAAGGAGCCAGATAATGATATCCAGCATTATTCTTCTCAAAACAGCTCTTGATGCTTTACCGTTACTCTCCAAGGTGCACCATTGTTCGGTTCAGGGGTTTACATTTTCTGGATCCTATCTGGTACAATAACTAGCTTGCGATTCAGGTTCTTAAAGAAGCCAAGAGTTGTCTGCTTGGAAATGTGTACAAAACCATATGTGAGAATGAAAAATATACTTCAATAAGCAAAAGGTAATGTTCAAATTTGCCTAGATATATGATGCTTTCCCCCGATTTCCTCCTTGTCGGAGAGATCCCTCTTCAGAATTCAGAGAGTTCCCCTCTAGGAGGACCTTCTTCTTTTTCTGTTCTTGTTCTTCCGAAAGAGAGGATTCCTGTTCCTCAATTTTGTCTAACGTCCATGAGCTAATTATTGCCGTGCCTACTCAATCTTCTTAGCTGCCACACAGTTCTAGGATGATGATTTAGGATATTTGATGGATACTGTTTTTGTTAGTTTGAAAATTAGGTTCTCTCAATTAAACGAAGTAAGAGTAAAATAAAGTTCATTGCTAAAGGATTAAGATGCTATGATGTGGCAAATTGAGTGGTGATTTCTTTGTATTATACATTAAGTTCTCTAATTATTATATGATCATTCCTAGATGACAATAACTGTGTTATTGTGTTCATTCAGCAGTTCATATATTTATTTTATCCATGCATCATTTACTTTCACAGAATTGGAGAGGTGATTGATGATGATGTCCTTCATACGCGAGTTCCTTTTGTGGCACGGACACAGCAGTGTTTTGCTGTTAAGGCTGGAGCAGATGGGCTTCTTGATATGGCTCGACGGTCATTCTGTGATACTAGCGAAGGTTTTCCTATTATATTACATGATTTAATTTTTTTTTTGGAAAGTGGAAATTTCGGGGCTCTGAAATTAGGTATGCAACAGAGACGAGTGAAGGAAGTGGATTGGAAGTTTTCTGTTAATGATTAAATTTCTTTTAAGTGCATTTTCTTAGTTTTTAACACACTGAATTCATAGCTATACACAGTCTCGCAAATAAGTATCGTCAAGATTTCAAACTGCCGAACTTGAAGATCCCATTCAATAACAGGCAAGGGTTTTACTTTAGCATTCCACAGAAGGACATACAGGGAAAACTGCCCAGCAAGTTCATCCAGGTTGTTATGCTATGATAAAGTTAAACTTTCCTTATGCATCCTGCTTCGTTTCCTCTAACAAGTTTCACATAATCAGGTCGTGAAACATGGAAACAATGTCCGTTGCTCGAGTCTTGAACTTGCTTCAGTGAGTATTACTGGAAATCCACTATAGGCTCCATTTGGTTGGAGCAAAACAGATATCATAATATATTCCTCTTGATAATCTTTATGAGGAAATCCAGTTACTGGTTCGGTGTAAAATGCTTTTAATTTGCAATGATAGCGAAAGGTAGGTCAGGACACACTGCTTGGTAATAGTTATATAGATTGGTGAATGTAGTGTTAAGGCTTAAGCAAGGACAGTGACAAATGTAGTGGAGAATGAGTTACACTCATGAAATACATAAATTGGTTATCTTTTATGTGGTGTAAAATATTTCTGAAAAGTTCTAGACAATCGAAGTAACTAGAGAGTAAGTGCAAATATTTAGGTGGTTATCCTTCTCTTTGCTTATAGATGAGGTGTTTTTTCTTCACTCACAGTTGAATGTGAGGAACAAGTCTGCAGCTAAAGAATGCTGGTTGAGGACTGCTCTTTGTCTTGAAGGTAAACTGATGGGTGCAATGCACATCTTTCTCTACTACTGCTATTGGATCTCTTGTCTATCTAATCAAATGCTTGTCCATGCAGAATGTCAAAATTAGTGGTGACTTCATAACTAAGGCATTTGCTTCATAAAGTTTAAATTATTTTCTTTGGGTGCTTCCAAGGGGCTAGAAGAAATGTCTTAAACATATTATAGTTTTTCATCTTTTTTCAGCAAACCTTTTTTGGTGTTTGAACTTTGAAATAATGAAACTATCGGGAATACTTCTATTCTAAAGTTTTGTGGTTTCAGTCATGTCAGAGGGCAAAGTTGATTGATGACAGTTTAGTGGATCAGGAACATAAACATATTATAAGAGTGGAAAATGTGGGGCTGATTCTTAGTTGTTCTATTGCTGGAAAGATGCAAAGAATAGTAGGGTATATTTATTTCCTACGAACTCAATACAAATACCTTATTACTATAATATCCTTGACTCAAGAATATGATAATGTAGCCCTAAATTCTTCAGCGAATCAGCTTAAGTTGAAACCTAAATTTAGAAAGAAAAAAAATCATTAGACATCTTTAGAGCTTTGGTTAAATAGAAAGAATAGTCTATTGAAATCTTCTTCGTCTTGCATTCTGCATCAAATCCCTATAAGATATATGCATGGATGGTTTATCAGAGTTGATTGCAATGAGAGAATACTGCAACATCACTGTATACATGTAGCTTATGGGCGGGGCAAGGGAGTGCTTTGCCATTGACTTTGCAAGTCCACTGGCTTTTTAAAGAGTTTTTTCATATGTCAACAGAGGTCAAAATCTTTGATAAAATCTTCCAATAATATTGTTTTGATAAGTAAAAGCATCCAATGATATTTTATATCTTATTGCCTGTCCTGGTCCCTGGTAGAGATCTGTGTAGTGGTTTCCCTGCACCTTAATGATTCTAAGCATAGCTCCAGACAGGACTTATTCCCTTTATAATATAGATGGTTGCTTAGCAAGAGTAACATTACTTAACTACTAGTAGCGACATGCTGATTAGAAGGATAGGGGTTTTTCTGAATGAGATGGGATGTTAATGTTTTCTTCCAATCTGTACTTGGAAGTTAAGCATCTTCTGCTTGTTACTTCTGTATTAATATTGGTTTTTGTATGTCTCTGACAATTCTGCTTAACACATGAAAGATGCATCTGTTAACCTGTATTTGCATATAATATATTCAGCAAGTGGCATACTCTTCATTCTGTTTACCCTATTGTTATTTGAGAACTATCTGTTCTTAGAATTTTTTCCTTTCGTGCTAACATGCAGCATTAATGGATGCAATACGAGAGGATGTCTCCGTGCTTACTGTTCTTTCAGAAGTGTTGTGCCTTTTAGATATGATGGTAAATTCATTTGCTCACACTATATCAACGAAACCAGTTGATAGATATACTAGAGCTCGTTTTACATGTGAGTATTTAGTCGTAACTCTCAATACTTGCTTGATGCCAAGATTATGAAAAAAATTGATTTGTTAAATTTAAATTTTTCTCCCCTCTTAGGTGATGGCCCATTGGCAATTGATTCTGGACGGCACCCCATTCTGGAAAGCATACACAATGATTTCATTGTATGTTGTTTTCTTCTAGTGATCTGAGAAGAAGTTTGAAATTGATCTTGACATAGCAAGTTAATGGCCTTTGTCTACTTTGATACTAGAAATTTCTGAATTTGGAAGTGGTATTGACTTCTCTTTTGCAGCCAAATGGCATCTTTCTTTCTGAAGCATCAAATATGGCTATTGTAATGGGCCCAAACATGTAAGCAACCTTATTATATTCCTTAATAAAATTAAACTGTCTGTGTAGGTTTGTTCTTCTTGTGAGTATCACGGAATCCGGTATGAGTGACACCATATCCCCTTTCACATCATGTCGAACTCTTCAAAATTTTGGACGAGGGAAGGAAACAAATGAGAACCTTCTTCTCCCGATTAAGATTTATCCCCGGACATATGTTTAATGGGAAGCTACAGCATAAGTTTTTTTCCGTCTTTTTATTGAAGCACTGAGCAAAGAAAGAAAATGGATGATGGGGACTTCAACCCCTCTTGACTTACCTCTCTCATCCCTTCCATGCATCTTAGATAAGCTCTTTCTGCCTCACATGAATTTGTTGTGCCATTTTCTACCTGATAACTCATGCATGTTGTTTGTTGTAGGAGCGGAAAAAGTACTTATCTTCAGCAAGTTTGTTTGATGGTCATCCTTGCTCAAATTGGTTGCTATATTCCTGCTCGATTTGCCACTTTGAGGGTGGTCGATCGTATTTTTACAAGGATGGGAACAATGGACAGTCTCGAATCAAATTCTAGCACGGTATAATCATCTAGTTGTGAATGGTATATTCTTGCATGGAAGTTCTATATTTTAGAATAGCATTGATTTTGTTCCTGTATTTATGCAAGTTAGTTTTACTTGTGAAAAAACTTAACCATAGTTTTGCCAAATTTCTTCTGAAGTTTGTCATCTTCAAAATGTAAATGTTCTCTTATATTCAAATCATCCTGTTACGGAGATAGCCAATATAGAAATCACCAGTATTTCATGTAACCGTGGTCTATGTAGTTCATGACAGAGATGAAGGAGACGGCTTTTATCATGCAAAACGTGTCCCATAGGTAGATTGTTTCACAAAATGTGTCCACTGACTTAGCATGAGGATTTGTCTGTCTAAAGTTTAAAACTTTGTACTTCCTTTGCTGTACACAGAAGTTTGATTGTTATGGATGAACTGGGGAGGGCGACCTCATCCTCTGATGGACTCGCAATCGCGTGGAGCTGTTGTGAGCATCTATTGGCACTTAAAGCGTAATCTCAAAGCCCTCTTTGTATCTCAATCTTAAATGCAATATGGTTAAATATTTACTAGCCCAAACATGCTGTATTTCATAACAAAGCCTATGATTAGTTAGCTTGTATTTTACATTGTATGGACTGCAGCAAAGTTTGAAAATTAGGCTTTAATTTTTCACTTTATAAGTTGAAGTAATATTTGGTACTTGCAAACTGCTAAAATTCTGCTTTTACCTGGATGCTATAAAAGATATGACTACCAATTCAAGGGCTTCTTAGAAGCAGGATTCAAATAAGGAGCAAAAAATTTAGAAACCAATCAAGATTGCTAATGAAAGTACAGAAGTCATACCAAGGGGAACGTTATGCTTGAAATTATTCTTATCTGGTATTTGAATATCAGGGTTGAATAATATAAATACTGTACCGGACCTTGAAATAGGGAGTGGATTTTGTGATATCGTCTACAATTTCTTGTAAGGTTGTTTACTGAGCCTCTTATAGAATCACTAGTTTGAAGTTTTCATTATAGAGAAGCAAGACAATATCTTTAAAAACTCCCTTCATTTTTGTTCAGAAGGCTAATAAAATTCTTCATCTCGTAACTTCCTAGATGTCATTATATCTCAGAATTAAACTTTACACTTCAAGTTCTGCTTAGAAAATTGGCAGAGAACTACTAAGAGGTGTTTGGAGCACTAAATTTTGTGATTAATCAACTCTTCTAAGATTCCTAGACATGTGACCCGAATAATAATGTCAAATTCTATATAAATGTAGATGCATTTCCACTGTCCAGATATTTCTCTACCCAGTGAGCTTATTATATTGAACGTTGTCACTTTTTTAAGTTTTCAATAGCTACACGTTCTTTGGACCCAAGGGTGTGACCTAGTGGCCAATGAAGTGGATTGAGAACCATGAGGTCTCACGTTCATATTCCAGCTACGACAAAAACGCTTGGTGATTTCTTCCTATGTTCAAACTTTGGTGGATACAGTTACCTATAGTTGTTGCTGGTGGGAGGCGCAAGCTGGCCCAAACACCACAGTTATAAGAAATAAAGAAAAATAGCTACACGTTCTTTAGGTTTTCATAAAGAATTGTCTCTCTTGCTGTTGGATCAATATTATTTTGTCGCAGAATTTAATACATACATCCAAGTTTTATAATTTGACCCAATGTAGGGCAATTTGTTTGCAGGTACTCAATATTTGCTACTCATATGGAAAATCTATCAGCGCTATCCACAATGTATCCAAATGTAAAAATTCTTCATTTTGATGTTGATGTGAGGAATAACCGCATGGACTTCAAGGTATATCTCTGAATCACTCAGTGGTTTATAAACAATTTATACCTTCATTTTCATTTCCTCTTTGTGTTTTCTACTTAGTTTCAACTGAAGGATGGGTCACGTCATGTGCCACATTACGGCCTCATGCTAGCAGGAGTAGCTGGATTACCAAGTTCAGTAGTGGAGACTGCCAAAAGAATCACATCTAGGATCACAGAGAAGGTAACTTGTTTCACTTCCGCAATGAGAGAATGTCTTGTTTGGAAATTGCCATTGTGTTGAAAGATCTTGTAGTTCGTTTTACCACTGCGAGTTCCATTTCTTTCCACCCCCATTCTCTTTCAAACGGGAAAAATTGATTTTAACCTGAAACCTCATGGTTCTTAATTCACTTCATTGACCATCATACCACACCCTTGAGTGCATCATAGTAACATCTCACCCTTGCACCAACTTAGACTATTTTAAGCTACGTTGTTTGGAATCTCCAAAATGCACTACTTTTGGAGTATCAGACATCCACCTATCGACATTTTGAAGGGTCCGAGCAACATAGATTTTAAGTGTGGCCATCAACTATCACAGTGCTACTCTTATATCCTGAGTTTGGGACCAACTACACATTTTGAAACTCACATAGGCGGAGATTTTCCATACATCTGCGTTTCTTCCCTGCATTTTTTGTTTCAATTTTCCAAGCTTTGAGGAAGGTAAATTGCACATCCATGTTATGTTTGATCGTTTTGCCTTCTTTTTTTCTTATCGTATAGGAAATGAAGAGAATGGAGGTGAACTGCAGACAGTACGAGGACGTACAATTGATTTACCGTGTAGCTCAACGGCTGATGTGCTTGAAATATTCTGATCAGGATGAAGATTCTTTAAGGGAGGCTCTGCAGAACCTTAAGGAAAACTATATTGGTGGAAGGCTTTAGGTAAGTAGAACCATTTACTCATATATATTTCATCTAATATCAACACTAAGATCTGAAATTTTGAATCTATCTGATAATCTTGGACTAAGAAAGTGGTATTTTAAGATAACTACTATAAAACAAGTGGAATTCTAAATATCTGATTATGAAAGGGTTCTTGATTTCTCATGGAGGCCTATTTTAATTTGCATAAAATTACAAGTTTTGTTCTTTCACTAGATATGATTGTAAATGAAATTGAGTCTAATTAATGTGGACCAATAAAAAAAATTACATATTTAGCTAAAATATTTATTTATGTCACATCAACTTTTGTTCAAAATATGGGGACCTTAAAGGTTTTTTTTTTTTTTTTAGAAAAATTTCATACATGGCAAACTCAATTTATAAAATAACATTATATGAGTATAGTTTACATAATTATATTTTATGGGTATAATATAGTTTGTTGTGTAGCTTTTTATTTTATATAAAACGTTTTTTTAAAATTTGTACGATATTTTACTTTTCCATTAAATAGTAACAATAACCTTAAATATGGTAACAAACATTTACATAATCCCATAATTTAAGCTAAACATTCAAATTCAAATATTTTTTCAAAAAAGAATTCGGTTGCGATTGAAAATCCATACAAACTTGTTTCTGGGAAACTAAACTTTTTAACGTATAAAAAGTTTATATACGAATGTAAATAAATTGAATATAAATTGTTTAATTTGCACCAAATTGTAAAGTAATTATTATATACATATATACACAAATTCCTCAAGCAGTTGTGTATATAATAATGTAAAATACAAAAAAAAATTGTAATTTAAACAAATTATTATACAAATAAATGTATCACTTTTTAAAAGTAATTACGTATAATACATATATAACTAGTTGAATATACAAAAAACTTAAATATGAATATAACAATACAAGATACCTTGATTAGCTTTGTATATACTAATTTATTGTAAAAACAACTATATACATAACATTCAAACAGGTAATTCTTACAGATTGAGATGAATCTTTCATTCTAATTTTGAACAACTTGTAATATGATGAGAAAAAAAGTTTTTTTTTTTAAAAAAGAATATGAAAAACTAAGAAGCATAATACATATACAATTGTTGATGAAGGAAAAAAATAAAAATAGATTCATGGGTTACCTGCGAAAATTGAGAGCAAGATGGAAGAGAAGTACGTGAAATCTTATGAAATTTGAAATTTAAAATAGAGTGGAGGAGTGAAGTACGTGAAATCTTATGAAATTTGAAATTCAAAATAGAGTGGAGCAGTGATTTTAGGAGATAGGAGAGATCAAATTGATTTAATATAAAATTATATATAAAATCATAAATAAGCGTTGGTATACAAATAGATGGTAAGTCCCATTAATTATGATAAAAGAAAATGAAACTATTATTAATTGAGAGTAAATAAATTAAACTATATCTTTATTAATTAATTACTTAATATAGTTTACCAGTAATTTTCCCTTTTCTTATTCATGAGGCGAAATGAAGACATTTTAAGTTATTTTCGATATGTTGAGAACAATTTTAATTATTTTTCCGCGTATTTAAGATGAAAATCAAAATCGAAATAAAAAGGAGAAAAGAGTCCAAAAGTAACAGAGTGAAAAAGAATAAAGAAGAAAGTGAGTAGCATGTATTTTCTCTACTACAATATTTTGCAACTTTTCTATACTTTGTGGAAAAATAAAATCTTTGAATGATGCCCTTATAGAGGTACAAGATTATAATATTAACGTATAGTGTTAACTAAAATGCCAACATATATGAACCATAGAATTTTTATAATTTCTATACTTATTATGATAGACGGTATTTATGTATTTTAATATTAAAATTAAAAATCTAATGTATATTATTTTGAGGTAATTCTTGTAATTACTATTTTCATAATCTATCACTAATTTTTTCTGTTATGCAATTTTATCATATGTTGTAAATTATGTGATCTTACTTTGTGTTATCAGGAAAATGTAAAAGAGTGTAAAAAAGATGAGACATGTTGTATTGTTTATACACAGAGTTTGTGAAGTGAGAGAGTTGAGATAAATAATATCCTAAATCTACAACTATATATATTCACTAAATAAAAATGAGTATTTATATGTTGAAGAAAGATATATTTTATGAAGCTTTAGACTCTTCAATTAATTCAGAGTTACATGAGTTGTTACCGACATTATTGAGTTGTTATAGATTATGCAGTAATAGCCGTTAATCTCCTTTAAAAAAGTGATATGCATGCCTAACCTAAAGATTTATTTCTTACTTGTATCATTTTATTTTCAAACTATAATTTATTATATTTATTATATATTACACCAACATATTTCTTACCTCATACGGCTCAGCAGTCAATTATATTTCAAGTATTGTAACTTTCGACTATTTATTATTAGTGGTGGGGCATAATATACGTGGAAAAGAATTAAAGTTCTTAATGAGTAATTAAGAATCTTCTTTGCCATGGGAAAATGTGATGAAGAAATAAAAGATGATAATGTAATGAACAATTACACCTTTATTGGCTATATTCATCACTCATTATTTTATTTGCTTCATAAAAGAGACACATCATTAACCTCATGTAATTTAATTCATAAATTATATTCTCAGTTCATTTCTATATTATATTATATCATATTATATTATATATAAAAATAATAAATAAAGTTAACTTTTATTCGTCAATTTTAACATTTAAGTAAATCTTTTTATTCTAAATATTAATTATTAATTAATTTCTCAAAACACTTTATTAATAGTCCTTATTATTATAGTAAAATATAATTTTTTATTTATTATTTTCTTTCAAAAAAATACAAAAAAAATTCTATTATGAACCAGTTAAAAGGAATAAGAGGGTATATTCCTCAACTTATTCAAACTAGCTTTTACTTTTCGACTTTGTACATTATACAAACATAATATCAATAAAAAAATGTAACAGATTTTGAAAATCAATTAAATTCAGTAACAACTATTCCTCAAATTCAATTATTTCACAGATGCATGTGACATGTTTAATTTTCTAAAGAATATACATAAATTAAGTGCATAGATGTGCCGTTTATTTAACTATATTCCATTCAACAAAAACAGATTTTAAATAGTTAAAACACATAACAGTAGATAGTACTAACGCCTTTTATAATTTTTCTATACTTAAAAATTCACTTACCTGAATCAAATAAGAATTTACTCTGAAACTTGAGCCTTCTTTTTCGTTAAACTTCCAATTCAAAGCAATCTAATCAAATAATTAACGACAATAAAATTTCAAAACTAACAACACTCATGTTACTATAGGTCTATCCTAAACCCAAAAACTCCCCAATTCTATATTTAAATTAACATGTAAATTCTCATATTCCTAAATATCAAGTCTAGGGTTAAAGTATTAAGTTCTCTAAATGATATAACTTTAGTACCTTTCTTATAATATAATACACCACTATTTAGTGATACCTTCTAACACATAAGAAAGAAAAACGATACTATATTAAGTATACAAATTTAAGAGTAACAAATCGTAGAAAAAAATCTAAGGAATAAATTAACAATAATAAGTATACGTTTCCAACATATATTTAAGGGAAAATGGTAGGATATATCCCTCAACTTTGTCATTTAGAGCTTATATATCCCTCGTTATAAAAATGACTCACATATGCCCTTACCATTATACAAATGACTCACATATACCCTTGCCATTACAAAATGACTCACATATACCCTTCATTTAACGGAAGTTAAAAAATCAGTTTTAAATTTATATTTATTACTTCTAATTTTTTTAAAAAAATTATTTAGGGGTATATATGATTCTTCTATCAAAGTTCAAGGTATATTTTAATTTTTTTCGTACATAAATTATTTTTTGACTTCTTTTATTATAATTATTTGAATTTTTTCTTTCATTCCTTAATTTAAAGAGAGAGAAAATAAACTATTTTTTTTGTCTATTGTAATTTAATTTCGTATTCGAAGAAAAAATTTGGTCATCTGCAATAAGTTTTACAAGAATATTAGTGAAACATAAATAAATTTGATTATCAAAATAATAATTATAAATTAGTCATTGAAACAAAAAAAAAGTCAAAAAAAAATATATTTGACGAGGATTAAATTTACTCATATGGGATTATACTTTTTAGAAAAAAATAATAAAAATTTAGATTAAAATTATAGTTTTTTTTCATTTCCGTTAAAGGAAAAGGATATATGTAAGCCATTTATTTACAAATAGGGGTATATATGAATCACTTTCATAACAAGGAGTATATCAGCTCTAAATGACAAAGTTGAAAATTATATCAGACCCTTTTTCCAAATTTTAATTTCCCAATAACAATAAGATTGGAAGTGTATCTTTAATTTATTAATAGAAAAAGAAAAATAATTTAAATCATAGCATAATGGACGCGAGAAAAGTATATTTTGAATTTTAAAGTGAACCTAACATGTAACCTGTAATCACATGGCAATACTTAAATCCTTATTCATTATTCATTCTACTATTTATTTTTTATTTTTTTTATTACTTATGATTACCATTTATTTATTAACCACCAAAATTTGTTCCTTTAAATCGAAAAGGTGCCGTCCAATTCCAACAAATATACCAGCCACTAACTTGTTTTGTATCCGACGGTTTTTTTCTTTCTAGATAATTATGTATAAAAGTGAAAAACCCTACTATTTATTTAAATATATATCGTCCAAATGGTATAGGGTTTTAAATTAGGACAACTTTCACATATAACAAATAAAATATTCATATTTGTATATCATAGCAAAGTTTCTATTATCGTGTTACAAAGCAAACATAAAAAACGTTATAATTCGTTATACATAGTTGAAGCAAATTGTATAAAACGAAATGTATAAAACAAGAAAGACAAAAAAGAGACTTGACAAGGAATATACAATTGAATCGAATTGTATAAAACGAGAAAGAGAGAAATTAGATACAATTTGAAAATTGTATAAAACGAGAAAGAGAGAAAGGCAAAAGAAACTGGACAAGGGAGTATTTTTATTGTATAATTATAAGTGTATAGGACGAAAATATATGTATTTGCATGTGTATATACAATTTTCTCACGCTTTATACAAACAGAAAACGCAATTTATACATTTCGCTTCTGTTTGTATAAGTGAGAAAGGCGAGGGTGGCGAGCGAGATTTCAAAGAGTGGCGAGCCAGATCTGGAAGAGTGGAACAAAATATATGTATTTATACAATTTTCTCTGCTTTATACAATTAGAAACAAATTTTATACACTTGTGTTTGTATAAAACGTGAGGAAGCGAGCGAGAGATTGGAGGAGAGTGGCGACCGAGATATTTGGGAAAGAGGCGCCTGACAAGTTTCTGCAAACGTTTGCGATGAAGCACAATTAAATCAAACCCTAGCTACTCCATTTATTTTAGGTTATTAGTTTGCTATCATATACAATTTTTCCTTTTAAAAAAAATTCATACTTAATCCATTATTATCAACTAAACAAATTAATTATTTAATAAATATCTATCGATTAAGTAATACTAGTTATTAAATAGTTTAAAATTCTCAAATCAATTTATCAAAAAAAATAACCCGAAATAACTATCGAGAGGATAAAATGATAATTTCCCAAAAAAATTACCGTTTGAATCATTGCAGTTCCATATGTCGTTAATTTGTCATGTTATCGCTGATGTATTACATATAATCATATGTCAAAAAAGTATTTAAATGATTAAAATTTAAATAGATTAAAATATTTAATAAATATCAATTTTAAATTGAGGTGTTTAAGTAAAATATAAAAATAATTTCAAACGATTCAGAGTGCGAAGTATTTATTTTTGGGCTCTTGAAGATAGAGACATTTTTCTCACATATATTATTATTAGAAAAATAATATATACTTGTAGTGGTCCCTCCACTCCCAGAGAGTATATATATTTTCAACACTATGAAAATTCAACTCAAAATAATATATTATTATGAAAAATAAAATAATATATGACCTTTTTCATAATGATCTTGTATTGGTTACTCGATGACTCCTGGAACTTATCAGAGTCTATATATATATATATATATATATTAATATCGTGAAATTAGGGAAAACATATAAGTATTTTTTTAATTTAATCTCAAAAATTTTAAGATACATTTATAATATATTAAGGTCTTATTATTCTCTGAACTTATTTTATAAATAATTTTCTATCTCTTTTTGACCTACGTGGCACTAACTTGAAAAAAAAGTCAACCAGCATTGAGCCATAGTGCTACATAGATCGAAAATGGGTAGAAAATCATTAATAAAATAAGTTCAGAAGGGTAATAGGACCTTAGTATAGTATAACTGTATCTCAGAGATTTCGAGCATAGGTTGAGGGGATACTTGTGCTTTATCCCTATAAATTACAATAATTAACAATATAATATGGAATAGGAGTAACAATTATCACAATAATTAATAACTTAAATATTTAAAAATTCTATAGAAAATTTTATTGACTCTCAAAATTTCATTAACGCTACATATATATTATTAAAAATGACATAAAAAGCGCTATAAATCATAATAATCAATAACTTACAAGTTTAGAGACATAAAAAAATTACGTAAAAATAATTACTAATTATAGTAACTAATCAAATAAAATATCCTTAAATTACAAGAAAATAATAACGTTATTTTTTTTTAATGGCATGAAGATAAAGTTTAAAAAAGTAACAAAACTTTTAAATTTTGTGGTTAGTTTTTTCATATAATGAAAAACACTTTTTTCAAATAATAAAAAAAATCTTTTAGAATAAATATAATTATACGCTTTTAAAAAGTTTAACTAAACATTTTTTGTTGCTTAAAATACAATTTATTCATCAAAAAAAATACAAATCGTTTTTAACCAAAAAAAGAAATTGATTAACTTTTTTTAGAAAAATAATTTTAAATAATTGATAAAAAAGATACCCTAATAAATAAATAAATCATACATTATCTTACTCCAATAAACAATAGAATCTACTTTTTGGCCTTTGAGTGGGATTTTCAAATAACAAGTCAGCACAGTACACGGTTAACGAATTGAAAATTGTTTCAAAATAATTTTTCTTTTTTTTCCCTCTAAATTCATGTCACGTCCTACAAATGGATGAGATGATATTCATCTTATCCCAACAAGACAAGTCAGTCTAAAATACAACAATTACAATAAAATGTAGAAATTTTAGAATCAATTTAAAACACACCCAAAATCTGATTGTCACGTATACAAACCTCTAAAGTATTTCAATTGATTCAAAAGAAATGCTAGTCTCAATTGAACTTGTTTTAGAATAGAACAAGGTCATAACTAAGGAGAAAGAAAGTCCGCTGAGACGACAAACAGTTACCTCACAAATCTCCAAGAAGCCTCAGACAAGGAGAAGAGAAATATCACAAAGTTCGGGCTAGTAACAGGCCTACAAAAAAAATTGTAGTAGCAACGGGTGAGTACCAAACCACACGGTACCCAGCAAGTAAACTTCTAAACACAAGTTAAGGGGATAAAAATACGAGTACTCCTTACACACCAACCGAACCTCCACAACTACAACTTGCATAAAATCAGCCCAACCTTACAGTTCACAATTTTCATAGGACCCAGCTCATCATAATCATTTTAACAAATAACACATCCTCAATTATAAACTCAATTACAATCACATTTTTCACAAAAAGGCACACATAATATCAGAAGTTCGTCAGATATCAAGTACTTCCCAACCACCAATAAAGCACATAATCATCAAGAATGAAGAATGTCATGGGATGAAATGCACTATGATATCATGAAGTGATATGCCTCAGAATACCAATTCCTCTCTCAAACGTATATACATGATACTCTTCGAAAATACATAGAGAGTTCATGACCCATGGGAGACTCGGAGGTCCATATACCGACACAGATGATCTATACGTGTCTGTGCGGACGATCTCAACACATTATCATAAATCAAACAAATTTCGCACGGACGATCTCCACGTGCTCAAATCATAATCATAACTTTTCTATCGCACGGACGATCTCCACGTGCCTAAATAATCATAACTCGATCTCAACACGGATGATCTCCACGTGTTAGACCTTTACTCATAATCAGTCCCATATCAATGCATGTGCACAATATGATATTAAATAAAGGAAATGGTGCAACATCTCAATAAATCAAGTGTCACTATGACATATAATCACCTCAGTTATCACAATTATACAAATTCAGTAAAAAACACAATCACACATAATAAATCAAATCAATAATATATTAGTCAATGCCCATATATTTTGACATTCTCGAATTACAATTCACATTCTATAATAATAAAAGTTTTCATTATAACACCGATACTCGTACCAATTCCATATGTTAAATTATCGTTTGAGTCATCACAATTCCATATGTCGTTAATTTGTCATGTTATCGCAGATATATTACATCTAATCATATGTTAAAAAAGTATTTAAATGATTAAAATTTAAACAAAGTTAAAATGTTTAATAAATATCAATTTTAATTAAGATGTTTAACTGAATTATGCGAAGTATTTATTTTTTGGACGGAATTTACAGGTAATCATTACTTACGTAGCAGATAGAGACATTTTTCTCATATGTATTATTATTAGAAAAATAATATATACTTGTAGTGGTCCCTCCACTCCTAAAGAGTATATATATTTTCAACATTGTGGAATTTAACAGAAATTAATATATTATTATGAGAAATATAATAATATATATGACCTTTTTCATAATCTTATATTGGTCCTCTCTTGTTATTATAAATATATAGCTAGAGTTACTCGTGATTTTCAATTCATTTCATTAGTAAACCTACTTCTCTAGCTTGCTATTACTGTATTTTCCATCTTAATTATGGATATTATTATTACATTCTTTTTGTCATCATTGGCCCTTATTCTTAACTTATTGCAACTCAAATACAATGGGACCAACATGTTTCAACAACATCCTACAATAGCTGGAATCGCGGTTATTTCTTTGATTATATATTGTATCATGCTTTGGATGGAGTTGAAGTACGCGGTGTATTATGAAAATTACCTTGGTTCTCATTCATTTATTGTGAATTTGATGGGATGCCTCTCTATGGTGAGCACCATATCCCTCTTGTTACCAACCTACGTTACACCATTCGTGTTCATCGTTGGTCTTATCATTCCTATAACGAAAGCATTGCATTGGATTTTCACTAAGATTGACGAGCATTTTGGAGATACCGAGTTTTGGAGGAGAAGTATCGATCCAACTTTGTGTTATATGAGGAGGAAGATGAATATATCAAGAAGAAACTTACTTCCTTTCTAATGTATTATAATATGAAAAACAAAAATTTTCTTGTTTTTAGGGTTTCATTGGGTGTTTAATTTTGCTGTTTTGTTTGTTGTATTTAGGGTTTAAAAAGGTTTTGATAGGTTGTATATGTGTTTATGTAACTTTCCCAAATTGGTATAATATAATGTGAATATATTAAAGCTTTATTAGAGCATTAAAAAAAAAGTTGATCGAAATTTATCTTCTAAATCCAAAGCTATTATCAGTTTGAGTAGCTAGTGATTAATTAGTGGATTGTTCTTGATATGTGTGTCAATTTAATATATATATATATATATAACTTTCCTAATTGGCATAATATATTGTTTTTAATGAATTGGTACAATCTCTTGTTTGATATGTGTATATTTAAATTAATTGTTGGTACGTTGTTGAACTTTTGGATTTAAAGGGATATGTTAGATGGTAAAGTTAGGTACTTTTTCGATTTAAAAAATAAATGACATAATTTGACTTGGAATAGAGTTTTTAAAAAAAGAAAAAAGATTTTTTAACGTTATGGTTTTAAATTAAAGTTATATCAAATGTATCACAATGTCCTTTAATTTTGTGGTCTTAAACATGTCACGTGGAAAATTAAAGTTAAAGTGTTGCAAAAAAAAATCATTCTATTTTAAACAGATTGAAAAGGAAATACTAGTTTTTTCTAGTATATGGGTCAAATCTCATTATTTGAAATCTTTTGAAAATTAAAATTATACCCCAAACTTATCATTTATAAAAACACCTTCTATAATAGTTGTTTGCGTTATATTACATAATTTTTTACATGAACACCAAAATAGTAATGAAATATATAAGCAAAATGATATACGAAATAATTAAATAACATATTTTGAACACTTTTAACATAATAAATTATTATTTTTAAACACCTTTTGTTAAATTTCTGGCTCCGCCACCGTAAAAACGTTCCACTTTTGCTTTTCACATTCATTTAAGCTGTCCCGGAACAAGGACGCGTTAACAAATTTATACTACTAATTAATAAATATAGAGAGAATAAGTATTTTAATTTTAACATCATCCTAAAATGTAGTACTACTTTGTAATAATTAATGCACATTGAGTGTAGGACTATTTGCGTTGATTTTGGATTCGAATATAACTTTTGATTTGAATTTTGAACATTGAATTTGCCGTAAGAAATTTATCAGGAAAATACATAAGTATTTTCTAATTTATGCCCGAAATTTTAGAGATACATTTATACTATGCTAAGGTCCTATTATCCTCTAAACTTATTTTATAAGTAATTTTCTATTCCTTTTCGACGTACGTGTCAGTAGCTTGGAAAAAATTTAATTAGCATTGGACCCACAAGATAATGTCACGTAGGACGAAAATGAGTAGAAAATTATTAATAAAATAAATTCAGGAGGGTAATAGAACCTTTGTATAGTATAAATGTGTGTCTGAGATTTCGAATATAGATTGAGGGAGTTGAGGAATACTTGTGCATTATCTCAAATTTATTTACTATGCATATATTATTAATTTAAAAATAATAATATAAATGAATTAGAAATTTTAATAAATATTTCATAGTTAAAACTTAATAAATAAATACTATAAAAGGAGTATTTATTTATTGTCTTTGAATTCAATAATAACTATTTCCTTCAATTGAATTATTCCACAGATGCACATGCCATTTTTAATTAAGAGAAAAAACAAGAAATTCGATGCTATGTAACTTTAACTATATATTCCTTTCAACCAAAAAAAAATAAAAATAGAGAGAGCAAAAAGGTCACAATATTATAGTAAGCACTACAATATTTTATAACTTTTCTATATTCGGTGAAAAATAAATTCTTTAAAAAATTCGTAAACTTTGATGGTTGATATTTCAAATTAATGAGGATCGACACATATCAATTATATTATTTTTATGACTTTTATAATTATGAGTTAATGTCTATCATATTTAAAGTATTTTGAATTTTAATAGTCGTTCTTAAAATATTTCCAAATTGAATTTATAAATAAAGTTAAGATTTTATGAAACATAAAAATGAGACCATTATTCTCTCAGTAGTTATAGAATAAGTATTATGTCTAATATGATCGTGAAAGAATAATAAATATAGTATATTATAAAGGTTTTGCAAACTAAATAAAGTGCATGAATATAAAAATGAGACCTTTTGATTAAGGTATCTCTAATCTTTATCCTATTTTCAGATTTCTTTTCTAATTTTATTTTTGTTTAAATCTTAAAAAAATGTTGTTTGTATTTTTCAGTTTCAGTTATGATTTACTCTCCAATGGCTGAATCCAAGAGGCTTACTAGAGGTATTCATCTTAATCAACCAATTTCTGGTGATTTTTCATCCTTTAATTTATTTATTACTTAACAAATAGTGTATAATGTATGATCCGCTGCTAAAATGAGGGAAGAAAGAGGGTAAGAACATTTAGAAGACTCATTGGTGTGCAAAACCTTCCTCAAATTCAGAACGCAAATGTAAAATCTTTGTCTACTCGTGAGGATCTTGAAAAAGATGACGAAGATCGCGAACAATTTTCTATTAGTTTGTTTTGTATTTATAGTTCTTTTTTAGAATTTGGTATGCTTTCTTAATTTGTATTCAAATCACTATGTATACTATCAATATTTGTATTTATTAAAAATTTCTATGGTTTATGAATCTTGTATTTGTCCCTAATTTGTATTCATCTAAATGTATGTCAACTAGTTATGTATTTTATTTATAAGAAGAACAATTTTCTATTAGTTTATTTGTATTCGAATACAAACACAAATAATAGACATATTAGAATGAATACGACTTAGAAAAGGAAACAAGATTTTGAAAAGAAAAATAAATACACAGTGAAAAATATATACGAATACAAATGTATTTCTTAAATAGCTACATTTTATTTGACATACATATTGGAATGAATACAAACTAATAAAGGTATGTCAACTGAATTTGATATTTTTTTCTAATTTGTATTTATTCTAAATATATTTCAACTAGTTATGTATTTTATTTAAGAATGAGTACACCAAATATTCAATTATTTCTTTTCAATTTTATATTTCATTCACTTTTTCATCATACTAATTTTTTGTATTTTATATATTATTATACAAAATTCTAAATAAAAACTAGAATAAATAGAAATACAAATAAAATACATATTGAAATGAATACATATAGGATTTTTGAAGAAAAAAAAACTATATAGGAAAAAATATATAAAAATACAAATATATTTCTTAAATGACTATATAGATAAATTCGGTATACCTATTGGAATGAATACAAACTAATAAAAAACTATAATAATTATAAGAATATATTGTGGAATGAATATAATTTTAAAAAGGTAAAAATTCTGGAGAAAAACAAAATTTAAATTTTATTTGAAAATATGAGAAAATTAAGGATGCTTGCCTTTTTTTGAAATATTCACCCCTTAATTTTCTCCTTTTTGTTATTAAATAATTATATCCTTTAAATAAAAATAAATAATAAAAACATACATAACAAACTAAAATGACATTTTTACTAAATATTGAAGTTGTTGCTAATAAGTCCTCTTAAATGCTAAAATATTGACATTTTGAAAAATTTCCCTCAAAAGGGTATTCTCACAATTTTTATTTTTTTTAATATCGCTGCGAGTGCAGCAATATTAAAAAAAATTGAAATTAAAAATAAGGGAAAATGCACAAGTACCCCTTAATCTATGTCCGAAATTCCAGAGACACGCTTATACTATATTAAGGTCCTATTATCCCCCCTTGAACTTATTTTATAAGTAATGTTCTACCCATTTTCGACTTACGTGACACTAACTTGAAGAAAAAAAACCAATCATCGTTGAATCCACAAGATAAAAAAAGAATCTCTAATAATTAATAGTGAAATAAAAAATTGAGTTATCCTTGAGAATTGAGTACTAATAAAAAGAGTATTTCTTTAATACAACGATATAGTAAAAAAAGTTATATATACTAATATTATCACATCAAACGGCCGGTATTTTAAAGTTTGGTTTAAGATATTTTTCACTAATATAAATCGATGATCATGACATGGTCAACTTCAACTTATAAATATTCATATATTAATAAATAATTATGGCTTTGACTTTTTAAAAAAATATTTTAATAATATCATACTAATGTTTTATACAGACACGGAGAAGTTCAAGAGAAAAAATAAATAATTTTCTTTGTTAATAAATCACCTCAGAAGAACAATTTACGTCAAGATAGAGTAGTCAAAGTTTCAACATCTAAATAATTAATTACTATTTATATATTTATTAGTATTATATAATTACATATATATATATATATATATATATATATATATATATATATATATATATATACACACTTTGGTACTGTACTCTATACTTCGATATTTTTATTTTTATTATAGACGTCATAGTAATTATTAAAAAAAATCTAAAATGCATATCAAATACAAAAATATTCATATTATTACGGTGTTAAAATTTCAATTTTAATACAATTTGATATTTTTCAAATCATGTTCACCCCTAATTATTATTGGAGAAATTTTCCTTTTTCGCTAAACTAGAATGACAATTATTTTGAAATAGAAAAATAGTTATTCATTTCTTGTTTTAAGTGTACATTTTTTTATTCATATTTTTATATTTGAATATAAGCAAATAAATTAATAATATTATCCTAAAAACAATTATATATTATCTAAACAAATATTATGAGAGGCGGGAACAAGTTAAGGGTGATGGGGTGGGGCCTATAATATGAAGTAAAAAAAAGTGTGACGATACAGAAAACACAATTAATATGAAAAATCTCAAGAGTCCAATAAGCATGAGATGCGAATATTTCTAATTAGTTGAATACAATTTTACCCCTACCGAAGTAAAGAGAAGAATAGGGAACTCGCTCGCTTCGAAATTCCTTTCATACAGAACACCTTTTTTGGGAAGATTGATGTACGCCTAGGTCAAGATAGGTAGTTAATGTGTGACTTCCCCCCCTAACTGGGGCAAGGGTTAAGCATCCGATTTAACAATGAATACTAAATGAAAGAGACAAATCCATTTTCTCACCTGCCTACGATTAATTGGACCCCAACTATTTGTCAATAGTAATATTAATACTACGAGATAACATTTTCATCGATAAAAAAAACATACTTGAAGTTGAAGGACTATTAGTACTACACATAATATTACATTAGGGACAAATTTGAATAAAGAACCATCTTGGGATATATTTTTTTCTTGTCAAACAAACAAATTTAGAATATGAAAACACACATTGCTTTGGTGAAAACTTAAACCTAAAATACCCCAAAAAGAGCTTTTATGGACTTAGATCTCTACTGACTTTCTGAATTTTCTTTTGCACATCTACCAACCTAGGGACAACTTCAAACATCAGGGATTCGAGATAAAATGTCTAAAGTTTCATACGATTGAACTAAACTTCAGTCATATGTGATCGAAATAAAAATAAAAATAATCGAATTTCAACCATATGTGCCAAAACTTCAAGTAGAAATGCCTGCAACAAAATCAGTTCATCTGTTTACCTCCCCCCAAATTGTTTTAGGCATCTTACCCCAACACAGCCACACACCATAATAGGAACAGATAGTCCCAAAAATATATATTTCATCCCCTGCTCAGGCATAAACAAGCTAGGCACATTGGAAAAACACTAGTTGCAACAGAAACTAATCACAGCATAAGGAAATCGATAAAGACAATTCTGCGGTTTTCATACCAGAAAAACCCATTCCAGCTACGATGGGAAGTTTCGAATACATTATACAATTGACCACTTTCCATGTTTCTATACCAAACTATGCCACCATTGAGAAACAGTCATAACCCTGCAGAGCCTGCTTACTGTTACTCTATATCTATAATTAACATTTAAGTTGCATGTCGATCCAAAAAGGGCTTGATGTCACGATGAACAATCTACAGAATTTTGTGAAGATGGAGAAAAGCTCAAATATCTGTCAAGATCAATGATGACACAACAACAACATACGCTAGAAAGAAGAAAATTGCAATCTGAATGAAGAACTTGGGATTGTCCCTCATGTTTGGAGATGTTACCGCCCTGCAACAGTGAAACAGTGACATTGTCAATTTGGTAGGCAGAAAGTAGCCTAGTAATTTAACAAGTTTTTGTCTGCAAGAAGAAATACCTAGCAATGCGTTGTGAAAGCCGGTGAAAAGGCATGCTTTGAATAAACACAATACCAGGCCCCGTTAGGACAGCTGTCACCAGATTATCATTCTGCAATCGTACAAATATTATTAGGACGTAGGAACATTCACCTCAGAAACCAAATAACAAATGAAAACAGCAGATGCAAGTCCGATTAGTTCCTTGAAGCAGACAACAACTTATATTTTCATAGATAACCAACATTCACAAGTCAGATTAGTTCAATCATTAGTAATAAAGAGAACTCAAGTAATTTTACTGTAACCAGCTACAAAAGTTCCGAACTCTGCGTACTAATGGAAGGAAGTACAAGAAACTTGCAGGTAATCTGATCTTTTATAAAGGAAAAAATAGGTAGAAATGATATCTGGCTTTAATTTCCTTTTGTTTTTAGGTGAGAACAATAGCATCAGGGATAACTTGCCCATCTCAACCAACCTCTCCATTCTCCACCAGTACAGGTGTCAACTCTGTTCATCAATACCATCTAACTTATTTTGCCTCTACAGAGATTTGACCCCTGACTTCTCATTGTCTAACTTCCTTTTTAAGTTGAATACTACTTTTGTTATGAACAAAGATAATGCAAGACGAGTAACGAACACGAAACTCCAAAACATTGCTGCCCAGCAGAGGTATTACATTCACATACAATGAGATTTTTAATCATTAATTGATGAATATTATCCAGCAAAAAACAGATAGGATAATATTTTTGAAACATTAGGATTTTTTCTTTGATCAGTAAAAGATAATATTATAGATTGCTAGCATTAAGAAAATGCTGAGAAGTATGAACAGCTAGCAACAGTTACATATTTAGTAATCCGCTAAAGAAATCAAACATAGCTTCTACAGAAGTAAATGAAACCATGCAGCACCAAAAAGCTATGTTGCTCGGACTCTTCAAAAATGCCAACGAGTACGTGTTGGATTCGCCAAAAGTAGTGTATTTTGGAGAATCCGAGACGGGTGCTGCATCAAAAGAGGAGTCCGCGCAACTAAGCCAAAAAGAAAGTAAGGACATACATATGTATTTAACTACAAATACAGATTCATTAATTGTTGAATATTGCCCAGCAAGAAACAAGAAACAGGTGGGATGAATGGGGGGGGGGGGGGGTATCAAACAAAGCAGACATGTGAAAACATACCCCAAATACCACCCTTCGCATGGGTCCATTGTATTTCACTTGAACATTGACAGTTGATGATAATGCAACGACACTTGGCACATCAACAGCAAGTACCTCACCCACCTCAAGATTTTTCTGTACAACTGAGGAAGAAAAACACATTTTGTCAAAGAAAGGAATCAGAAAATAGAACTTATGATATTTTAAGACCTCTTAATCTTATATTCTTATATAACTTGAATAAAAAAGTAGTCCAAGCATTCTTCTTATTTAACCATCTGATTCCCCCAAGAATCCAGTACTAGCTTAGTGACTGAATCACATGAAGGCAAGATTGAATTTCCCAAAATAGAATCACATTCGTGTGGGATGACCAATAGTCAAAACAACAATAGGAACTACGCCTTAATTACAAACAAGTCGGGTCGGCTATATGAATCCACACTTCTCCATTTAAATTTATCTCGGGCAAACATTTTACAAATAAAATAATAGGTACTAGAAGTTATATATGTTTTTTGTGGGCGTTAAAATCTTTGGTAGGGCTAAAAGTGTGAATCCCGTGAATTTCTATAATTAATTCGGGTTAAATTCAAGCTGAAGGATGCAATTTAATCGAACTTGGGTCATGCAGGACCTGCGCAAGCATAACAAAGTCTTGAGAACGCTTGTATTTAACATTGATATAGCTTGGAATTGATATAAGTATTGGGATCAAATGAAGGAATCCATGTTATTAAGTTGTTGGGATCATTAATAAGTAATGATTGAAGTCACAATGAGGGAATGTATTAGTTAACAAAATGAAATGGAAAGTGAAACAAATTTGTAATCAATGTTTCTCTAAAGATATACAATTAGTAAACTAAGGAATATAGAGAAATGGAAACACCGCCTGCACGTGGACAACCAAAATTTGGCGTTGTGCAGATATCCATCAGAGGCAAAAATTATTTCTGGATATGTCTGTGTTTGTTGTGTGACGCACAAGGACTAATTTTTGCTAGAGAGTAAATCTATAATGGTAATCAGGGAGAGAGAAAAATGGACCAAAAATTATTTAAGCTTTGGGAGTTTTAGGAGCGTCTATGGTATTACATCCCCATTAAATGAGTTTCTTTGTGCATTTTATGGATGGCATTCAAGTATTAAATACTAGCCATAACACCAACACCAAGCCATCATTGAATTTTACATTCAACCTGGTAAATTCTTGACCTCTTGCTCCATTTTATTGAGGATAGGGGTATTATTGATGAGTTCTTTAGTTAGAAACACCAAGTATTTCATGGATTGAGCAAGACATAGAATTTATGATTTTTCACCATTATTAGGTTAAGCAAAGAAGACAATAGATAGTATCGACTTGGTGAAAATTAGTTAAATGCTATTCCTTCTAAAGCTGAACAGCTGAAAGCACAATTATTGAGTATGACATGAGAGATTTAGAGTTAAAACTCAAGAACCAACTTCTATGGTGAGAATATAGATTTTTACTAGACTTGAGAAGTCGGGCCTAAGTGTTGGACACTTAGTTGGCTTAGTTGGGGTAGTCGTGACGCGCCATTGATATATGTGTGTTTGTATATGTAGACTGGGAATCATTGGCATCGTTGGATCTTTTGGCATAAGATTTAGAAAGAGATTCGATGAATGTTGAAACTTACTACCTCTTGAAGCTTATCCAAATTTTCATATTGTTGAATTGATTTTCTGAAGTGATATAATGTGAATCCTAGCTTGTGGGGGAGTAGGTTGAGATTGCACATCGAACT